>NW_027286181.1:0-600000 GCF_022747635.1 Hetaerina americana | reverse complement strand
TTGTGTGGAGGTTAAAAAGGCGTTCCAATTCCATTTTGGGTAATTCTATAACTCCGTATAAAAAACTTTCAGTGGCGTGAAACATTATTAGTAAACCAATTCTGTTAATGTAATATTTCAAGTTACGGCTATTGGCCTTCGTGAAGTGCCTTTTTGATTTCATCTGTGTATTTTAGTTAATTGGACGAAGCTATGATAATTTGTTCTAGGATCTACGGCAAGTTAATGCTTGCCGAGAGGTTAAATACATTTCATTCGTGGGTTTTTATTTGAATGTTTTCCATTTCGTGATCGCACAATTAAATTGCACGCTCAATGCAATAAATAGATATTGAGTAATAATTTCCTCATGTCTGTTATTTTTCTCCCTTTCATGATTGCTAAGCAAATCTTGTCAGGAAGTAGTTACATTTCATTCGCCGTTGGCAACATTTGCTCGTACCGAGGAAAGGAAACGATTCGATTGCTCGTGTTGGGTACTCGCTCTTCATTTGGCCCAAAATCCCCTCGTCGCTATTTCCAGGCTGGGATTCTGAGGCGCCAATTAGGTGTCTAGTTGATATTTCTTTAATAGTTTATTAAATAGTTTAATAGGTTATTTAAGAGTCCTCCATAAAGCAATTTATGTGTCGAATGTCTACAAGGGCTAATGGAATGGAAGACGGGAAGGCGAATAATATGAACGAATCACAGCATTTGTCAATGGTTATGAGATTCCGCTTCACAAATACTCGTAGGTTCGACACATTTCTCCATTTTATGAAGTGAGCGTTGCATCCTGGTTGGTATCTTTCTTGCTCAATGTGTGGTTGTCGCTCGGGATGAGAGCCGTGAAGGGTGGTCGGCCATTTCCTTCCGAGATGACTCCGGAGTGCTTATCGCGCTTATCGGAACGTTCGCCGAGACCCCTTGTCATCGTCCCCTCTCTCTCCGCTGGGGCCCTTGGCCTCGCCTAGCTCGGGGGCGCAGGGGGCCGCACTCACTCAAAGAGGCTCACCCTCATTCGTGGCCGCGTAGAAACAATAAGAGAGAATTTCCTGCCATAATGGCGTGGTTTTATGTATGAGTCTATTGAATGTGAAGAAGGTGTATTGAATTGTAATGAAAGGGACAAGGAGTGCAGTATTCAACTGCACTTATGCTTTGGTTTATTTAATCCATCGGTTAAAATTGTATTTTAGACGGCCCCGAATTCATTGAAAATGGCTCGTCGAAATTTTTAAATAGCATCATTCAAAATTCAAATGTCATCTCAGTGTTAACGTCTGAGATACTATTTTTCTGTCTTTTTTTCTTTCATGATTTCCGTAAATATTCGCCTGTCCCTTTTTCGTACTTTCGGAAACAATCCTGAATTAACATTTGGGAGTATCTCCGAAATTAAAATGGCTATGCATATCGGATTTATGTAGATGCTTCAAAGAGACACCACCTAGAGTTTTGTCAGCCACCCACTAATTGTCTACTATTTTATCTGTATTCATAGTTTTATAACGATTTATGAACCATGAAAAAACCGAATACTTATTTTACAGCTTTCTGCCAATTGAAATGTCCTGGCGTTGTAGTATTTTTTTCTTCTTTCGGTACTCTCTACGAAGTTTGAATTCACTTATTAGCCTTAAAAAACTAGTTAAAAAGCGTTGTTTTTATGAAATGATTTGCAAACTTTCAAAGCCGTGTGAAATTTAAAGACTACACCCATCAATACGATACCCGTAATGTGACGGATGCAAAATGGCTTGACATGATTTGACATGCGTCACAGCTTTAGACTGGCGTGTTTATTTTATCGTTTCTTCGGAATACCTTTTTCTGAGAGTGCAACGATTGTAAATCACCCCTATTATAAGAGACAATACCAGCAGTGCAAGTAGGTTTAGTTATGTTAGAGCTGTTAAAACGATCCTCACAGTCATGACGGGTGTTCATTCGTGGTAACCACTCGTTATAACTGTCTATAAGTTTCTCATGGGTGAAAACATTTGTCTCCTGCTTTTGAGATGATTCTCCGGTGTTGGCTTGGTGTAGTTACTTACTCGTAATCACTCGTCAGCAGGCGATAGAATGCAGTTGAAGGTGTGAGTCTATAGCGGGACGCTTCCTACTCCAGTGTTATTCAACGGAGGGAAAAACCGAGTACCTTTGTTGGCAATCATAATCTGCGGTGATTGGGCGCGTTACCGAAATCTTAATTTTAAACATTTCTCAATTGGATGGACCTCGTCTACCGATATCTTGGGGAAAGGAGAGGAGATGTGTGTTTTCAACCGCTTTAATTTTCGATTGGAATAGATAATTGCACTTACGGCCCACCTTATTTTTTACATTTGGAATTAGTATTTTTAAAAGGGTTGGCAATTAGTAAATTCACTAAATATTTGTATCCACAGTGGCTGCTGTGTGTTCTTATCCTCAAGAAATATCCAAAAGCCACCAGGAAAAAAAAGAATAAAACTTGTATCATGAAATTGAAGGCATTCGGATTGAATGACGAAGAATATGATTCCTCTTTCCCACTTGAATACCAATCATATTTGTTGATTCAGAGGTCTCTTTTTATTCAGTATTTTACCGTTAAGATACGCTTGTACACTTGAGGAGTTTTTCTCATTTTAGTGGTGATTTAACTGTATATTTAAAATCGTCGCATTTCTTCAATTAAAAAGCTACGTACAGGCAAGAATACCACAGCAGTCACGTCACTTGTACCAAGATTAATGATTCAGATTCGGTTCACGTACCAAAGACGTGCACCGCATTAAAGCAAGTGAGCAAACCAGAACTTAAGAAACAATCAAGCTTCCTCTTGCCAACTGTAAATTTTGCGTCCCGTTTCATTAAGACAGCTACGTGTTAAGTATTCTCGATTGATACATATTTAAATTAAATGTTGCACATAGTGAAAGGAGTCAATTACACACACACCTGCGTGGGACGTGTTTAGAATGAGATATTTTTATTTTGCTTTTCCAGGTATCTTAACATTTTAACGACACATATTCTTTGAGTTTAATGAAAAACAAGCATGAATGAAAGATTTATTTAGCGGCCCGAGTGCATATTGTGCCATTGGGGTGTGCGAATAATTAGATAATTCTGTATATGGTAGAAGTAGTTTCTTATGGGAGGTGACCGACAGCTGTAGTCATTTGCGCCCTTGGGAATGGACAGGAAAGGATGCAGGATGGAGAGAAACCTGGCGTCAGCGTTAGCCTACTCTTAGCGAAAGGCGCCAAGGTCTCCCAGTTTAACGTCCCATCCGACGGACGGCGTACTCACTCATAGTGCCCTCCGCAAAGCACCTCAAGTAGTTCAATACAACAATTTCAGAGTGTAAAAATCATTCGCCTTGACCGGGATTTGAACCCGGATCCCTCGATTTCCGACCGCGTGCCTCGGCCAGTTAGGCTATCGGGGCGTCCTCTTAAACCTTGAAATTTTGGGGGATTTTAAGGAACAAGATGTCGTGACAAAATACCGTACATGCAATGACACAGGCATTCGTAGTCGTGCGCGACGAGCCACAGTCTACGAGGTTAAAGCAGACTTTTAAACACTCTGTTTTTTCCTTTGGCAAATTCCTAGAGACTACGGGAAAAGTTGCAATAGTAACTTTTAACGGATTCATCCGCTAATATGCATTTCAATGCAGCAATGTCAGTGTAAAAATCATTCGCCTTGACCGGGATTCGAACCCAGGGACATCGGACATCGGGGGATCCGTTAAAAGTTACTGTTGCGGCAACGACTGGAGTTCACATTAAGTAGGATCGGGATACCACTGGAAAATATCTGCCTCCGGGTGTCGAACCCGGGCCCTCCAGGTGGGAAACCTGTAAGTTAGCCACCGCACCATTCCGATCCACAAGTCTATTCATGTATTACGTAAATAATTATGTGGATAACGCACCCAAGGTGACCGATAGACTCTTTTATTGGTGGTTAATTAACTTTTTTATTGATAGCTATCAACCATTTTATTGGTGTTTTCAATTTTGTATTATCTCTATCTACTCGCCTGCCTCGCTCTTTGGGACGTTTCCCATTTGCCGAGTTAATTAGGTTACGAACTCCATTGATCTAAGCGGAACGTAAAGGTTACGACGGTGAAAACATTTTAATTTAAGCAGCTCCTAGAGACATTCTTATTACCCCAAATGCCGTTTTTCTCCGTTTTGCGGTAAACCGTCTAGGGTACCTAATTAGAGTATTATTATGCCGACTTCACCTATATGGAATGATTTAAAAAAATGCTTTATTGGGAGGAAGCTAATGAGATGGTGTGGACACTATTACATTCCCCAAAAAAACACCGATTGAGTTAATGCCCTCGGTGAAGTTTACACAATTTTACTGCTAATCGACGGGCAAATTAACGCGAATGTAAGAAAAGTGGCAGTTTTCAGTTTGCGAGGCCGTGATGGTTTCTGAACGAAGTTAGTTTTTATTCTGCCTTTATTATAATGTTTAGTGATAGCTGGTGGTTGATACATGTACATAGTTCGCCCTTCTTAATGTGTAATCCATCCAAGGAATCGCCGAGGGCGTGGTGGTTTTGGAAATGCACTTGGGAGAGGGCGACTCGGCGGTGTTGGTTTCCCCACTCGCTCTCTCGGAGATTGTGAAAGCGGGGCGAAGCGCGGCCCTCTCCGCTGCGGGTGCGGCGACGTGGTGCAGTGATCGGACGGCTTTCTTCTTCCATTTCCAATTCTTTTGGAAGGAGCGCTTCGCCCTCTTCCTTTTTCTTCGTATCTGCTCCCTTCTCTCGGCAACCCCTCCACTCCCCCGGCGGCCGTTAAAACCCTCCTCCCCCCCCACCTCTCCCAGCCACTCCCCTCCCCCTTCCCGTGGAGACAGCGAGGTCCCCCCCGGTCGAAAAAATCTTTTCCGTCTTCCCCGCACGCACGCAACGTCATATATCCTTCCGCCCACGTTGGGAGCGCTGTTGTTGCACCGCTTATTTTCCCACTCCCTTTGCGTATTTCAGTGGTTCGTGTTTCTACGATGCTTTTCGTTTTGTTCCCGAAGCCGAGGGGAGTAGTACGTGCTTCCTGTTTTCATTTGGGTTTCCTTTGTATTGGTGTTCAGCTTCAGCCCCTCCACCAACCCTTCTCAATCGCCTCTCGCATCTTGGTGTAATCACTCGGCACCAGGGCGCCGAAAATTAACGGATTTTAAAACGTTAAAAATACTCCTATTGACTCATTTAACAGATGTTATTTAAATTGTACCCGAGTCGTTTTATTAAAACAGTGATTTCGTCTTCTGGATGAATTCTATTTAATCCCTGATTCAAAGTAAGGAATGAGGGGAGGAAGGAAGTGTACAGAGATGAAGAGGGGCCTGTGGTACAGTAGAATGCTGGGTAGTGGTTTGTTAGCAGAAACAAAATATTTATTTGGTAGTTGTGTCTATCCAAAACCGTATCTAATCGGTAGATTACTTAATAATAATTGGGTACAGAGCCGAACTGCCGGAAAGAATTTCACTGTATGTATATGTTTCAGTTCTCTCATTGCCAATGTCATTCATTCGTGTAGACTATGAAATAACGTATAGTCTTCTTAATGTCCCATCGGGTGAAATAATTAGCTTCTGGCGGGATGGGATAGAATAAATTTCCAGGGTATTCGTCCTTCGCGATTGAACGGAAGCCTTTTGAGTGCCTTTACATCAGGTGACTAACATATCTGTTATATCTCGGTCGCTCAGTTTGAAATTTCGAGGTAAAGCAAGCGTTTCGGACTGAATTTCTGCCGTTTCATTATAGGACTTAAGGACTGCGAAACCGGAATAGAGACGCGATTTATTGGACGGAGTTACTCCAATTTCTTATCTCATTGATGAGAAATATTGAACGGCTAAACCATCGTGGTTAAGCAGTCCTTTTGACGACGGCCTGCTTTTTTCACATTTTGAATTTATAAAGGGGCGGTACTTATTGCCAGGCGTGCCAGATGCTTCTTCGGAAGTCTGGAAAACTTTTTGTAGGGTTTTGGAGCCGTTTTCTTCCGCCTTTCCTAATTTTAGCGAGCTGCTCTTTCTTGCGCTGCATTTTCTTGTGAGTTCAAATCTCGTGGAAAAAAGAGGTTTCCATGACACGAACGTTGACTTCGTCGTCTCTGGCGAGGCGAGGAGGCAACACGCCCTCGCGCAGGTCCCCGATCGAATCCGGTTCAGGAAAAACATTTGTCGACTTTTTTCACGACATTATTTTCATTTTAGCCTTGGCCAAAGAACCATTTAATTGACGTCATACATCCCGCTGCGTACTTTCGCCGCGGGAAGAATGCAGGTTGTGGGATTGTCTATTCTCTTGGTGAGGGTTTGTGACTTAGGCCAGGGGAGGGTCCGTGGGGGTTCGATTCAATCGACCCTTTCCTTTCCTCCCCCAAGGGAGAAACGTGGCCATCCCTCGTGGCGGACTTGTCGTCCCGCTCCCCCCCCCCCCAACCCCCCCTCGCCCCCTCATCCCCCGTTCTACTCTCTTCCGAAACGGACGGGTGCTGGTCTGGTTGCCATTCACTGCATCAAAAGTAGATGCATCTTTTCTAAGAACCGTGGCGTAAACTTGGTTCTGGTTTTATGCGAGATAAAGAAATATGCTGTCATGTTGAATATTCGAAGGTGCAATAAACTTGGGTTGAATTATCTATTGAAAGTCATGTATTACATTTCATGAAGCACTAAAATCGAAAAAATAATAATTTCATAAAAATCAGCGTTTAAAGTCCTGAACCTTCCTTTTTTTCCCTTTCATAATTTATAATGTCAACGTAACTCTGTCGTTGTCCAATGCGTACTTATTGTGTTTATTGAGTGATTTAGCGTATTTTGGGCAATTTTGCTATTATTTTAAATTTCTACCATTTTCTAAGGAAGTGGTGTTTAAAGAATACTTCGCAATATAATTTTAGATTATCTAATTTGGTATGAGTGGATCGCGGTAATCCAGGGGTAGAACGTTCGACTACTGCCCGGAGGCCCCGGGTTCGATTCCATGGGCCTCTCTGGGCACCCTCAGCTTCACTCAACCTGTGAATTTTCGGGTGTCAGATCTCCAAGACCGTCACAGGGAAAGGAACCGACCCCCTTACCCTGTTTGACTTTCACACGCCGTCGGGCTTAGTACTGGGCGAACTCTACGATCACCTACCAAACCGACCTTCGGGTTGATTACTTTGTTTATAGTTTTATGGTAAGATGGTATATATGGAGGACTAAGAATAGAAAATGTCTTCAAGATATTTTTCAGAGATAAATTTTAACGCTCCATTTCATTGCGAGGGTATTTAATTTAATATTTATATTGAAATAATGCCACAGACTTGTTACCTAAATAACGAATCATAGTAACTCTTAATAAAATCCTTACATTTACGAACGGAAGGGTCAAGTTAGTGAGCTTCTTCCTTGTTAACTGGAGTTAAACGTATTATTGTTAACGCTCTCGATCCATATGCGTACATATCTCAAAAAGAGAATCAATCTCCTTCTAATTAAAAAAGTATTGAAATCAATGAAACTATTGCAGTTCTTCTCCCAATATGTATAAAGATATCCCTTATGGAAAGCTTAAGAATTTTCATGGACGAATATAAAAAATCTACCATATATCTTATTATTAAAGTTCATTTTGAGAAGCTAGTTGTGACAGCTGTGTTGTTTATTGTATTCATTCTCAAAAGTCGTCTTACGGTTTCCCCATAGTTTGTCGGTATACGAACGAAAATTGCGTTTCATCTCGGGGAAATCAAGGACATAGATATGCGGCATAGACAGATCCGGGAACCTAAACAGTTGTTGTAGCAACGAAAGCCACGGAAAGTGGAAACCACGGAGGTTAAATAAATGCCGCCTGCCGTGGTTGGCTTTGTGATGACGTAATTTCCAAATCGTAACTTATTGTTTGAGCTAAAGTTAGCTAACCCCTTCTAGAAATTTTAGCATAGTGTATACAGGTTAGCTTTTGTTGGGAACTTGGTAATTAAATTAGGATGGCTTCATCCAGGTCCCCTGTTGCTATGCTCGAAGGCACTGGCGAATGCGCGGCTTTAAGGGCCCGTATCGTCATGCTGGAGAGAATGGTGCGGGAGCTTCGATCGGAGATCGCCGGCCGGAGGGCTCCCCTCGGGAGAGATGGTGCTCAGGGTGGGAATTCGAAAACCCGCCACGCCCATATGGGTGCACGGATTCGTCCGAATGCAACACGTGGCTGGGCGATTAGAGACCTACCCCGTGTCCCATCTCCCAACGAGGGAGTGTCTCACGTCCGTAGGTCGGACGATTGGAGGGTCGTCTCTCGGGGCAAGGGGAAGGTAACGCTGCGGCGTGGATTGGACTCTGCGGAGGCAGATACCATCCCCGTCTCCAACAGGTACCAGGTGCTGTCGGATGACAGCACCACCGTACCTGCAGCCCCTATCCCTACTCCGAGGGCACTGCCTAGGGTAAGGCATCAGCGGTCGGGGAGGGAGGGAACCGTTATATTAGGTAGTTCAAATGTCCGGCGTATAATGAACCCGCTGCGCCGCAGAGTCCAACAGGAGGGAGGTGTTGGATTCTTGTCGTCCTGGTGTATACCGGGCGGCGGGGTACCCCAGGCGACGCTGGCGGTGAAGGCGGCCGTCAGTAATACGGGCTGCTCCAAGCTACGCATTGTGGCTCATGTCGGGACAAACGACGCCTCGGAACGTGGATCTGAAGAGATCCTGCGCTCCTTTAAGGAGATGCACTCGGAGGTGAAACGAGTCGAGGCAGAGTTGAAGGTCCCAATTAAATTAAGTATATGTAGTATTGTGCCGCGTTCAGACCGCGGAAGGCTCGTTTGGAGCCGCATTGAGGGTTTAAATCAGAGATTGCTGGGATTTTGCCGGGGAATCGGAGCGGACTTCGTTGATCTGAGGCCCGTCCTCTCATCGTGTCGGGTACCCCTTAATCGCTCCGGGGTCCATTATACTGCCGAGGCATCGCAGTTGGTAGCGCGTAGGTTACACGAACACGTGTCGAGGGTTTAGCATAGCTGGTAGGCAAAAGCGTAGGTCATATATTGGGAAAAATAAAGTAGAATCCAGCGCTTTTTGTCAATTCAGTTCAGGTAATGCCTCTCAAATCCCCAAAAATATTGAACAAACAAGCACTTGCGTTAAAACAACATATAACCCACGTAAATTTAATAAAATTGGTGCCTCCACATACATAACAGATAGCAATGCAAGTGAATGTCATTCTTTTGTCTCTGTTCACCACGAATCGTCTCAAAACAGTTTTGTTAGCGTACATAAAACCGAAAAACAAGAAGTTATTAGCCATATTAAAATTATAACATTAAATTGCCGTAGCATTAGAAACAAAATATCGGATATTGAACATATTTTTGTCAGTACAAACGCAGACATAGTAGTTGGAACAGAAAGTTGGCTCACGGGAGATATAGCAAACAATGAGGTTTTTCCAAACGGCTTCACAATTTACAGAAGGGACAGACCAAATAGGTTGGGTGGGGGAGTATTCATTGCAGTAAAGTCACATCTTAGTAGCCAACGATATGAATGCGACGTAGATGACATAGAAAGCGTTTGGTGCAACATTAAGGACTACAACGGCAGAAGCCTATACGTGTGTTCATTTTATAGACCCCCCGATTCTAACACAGATGTCCTACACAAGCTCGACGAACAAATATCCACTATCAGCAGCAGACAAAGCAACAGTACTACTATAATCGCTGGTGACACAAATCTACCGTCAATTGACTGGGAAAACTACTGCGTGGGAAAATCTGCCAAAAACAGAGATTCATGCCAAGAACTCCTTCATATATTCACAAAACACTCCTTAGAACAAATAGTTAAATCACCAACACGGGGCCAAAGCATACTAGACATCTTTGCGACTTCTATGCCCGAAATCATTACTAACATTGAAATAATAGACGGAATCAGTGACCATAAGGCTATTCTTGTGGAGTTAAAAACTAAGTTCGTCAAAATAAACAAAGAAAAGCGTAAAATATACCTATACAACAAGGCAAATTTTAACGGACTAAGAGAATATTTAAAGATAAAATTACCGGAATACAAGACAAAAACACTGACAACAAATACAGAGAACACTTGGAATTATTTCTTAAATATTTTACGCGAAGGAATAAAGACGTACATCCCGTCCAAACTCAAATGCGACAGTAAGGAACCTAGATGGTACAACGGGGAAGTCAGATCGGCATTAAGAAGGCAAAGAAAGCTACAGTCAAATTTCAAAAAGAGTTTAAAAAGTGACGATATAAGTTTTGTGAATACAACCAAACAGCTACTAAAAGAATGTCGTAGTAAGACGAAAAGTATTATGCGCACAGCACTACACTCTTTTAAATCTAAAATGCTAAGCGAATATCTTGAGGAAAATCCAAAGTCATTCTGGTCCTATGTTAGGGAAATACAGGGTAAACGTCCCACTGTTCACTCTTTGAAGACGGAAAATGGAGAAATCATTACAGATAGCGTGAAAAAGGCAAATATTTTAAACCATTTTTTCCAGAGCGTCTACAACAAAAACACAAACGCACCAAACGATCCTCCACACCCACCCGGGGAACACATGAGCGATCTAACACTGACCAAGCAGGGAATAGTACATCTGCTCCGTAGTATCAAAGCACACAAGGCACCTGGTCCGGAAGAAATACCTGCTAGAATATTAAAGGAATTAGCTGACGACATTGCCCCATTTTTACATATTGTTTTTCTAAAATCGATAGAAGAAGGCTCAGTGCCTCGCGACTGGAAGCTAGCCCATATAACTCCCATCTATAAAGGCGGCGATAGGGATAAACCAACCAATTACCGACCCATTTCTTTAACATCGATCTCTTGTAAAATATTGGAACACGTTATTGTCACTAACATTATGAAATTTCTTGATAGTAGGAAAATACTAATCCACAACCAGCACGGATTTAGGAAAAGCAGATCTTGCGAAACACAACTTGGTCTCTTCATTCACGATATACTTAGATCGGGAGAAAACAACACCCAAGTCGATGCAGTATTCCTGGATTTCAAAAAAGCCTTCGACAAAGTCCCACACAATAAATTGTTACACAAACTTAAATACTATGGGATCAATGAGAAAATAATTCATTGGATTAGGGACTTCTTGTCAAACCGCAAACAAATAGTAGTCATAGATGGGTTGTGCTCAACGGAGAGAGATGTTACTTCGGGCGTCCCCCAGGGAAGTGTAATAGGGCCTCTTCTGTTCTTAATATACATAAATGACTTAAGCACACACGTTAGTAGCAATCTAAGGTTATTTGCTGACGACACGGTGATATACAGGGAAATAAGGAGCCAACTAGATCGCGAGCTACTCTCTAGAGACTTAGACAATATCTCGGGATGGTGCAATAAATGGGGATTAACACTTAATATAAATAAATGTGCAGTTTTGAAATTTTGGAATAAAGGAAGCGAGGAACAGGATATAAACTACAAAATAGAGGGTTCAGTATTGACTACGGCAAATCAAGTTAAATATTTGGGGGTTGTTCTAACACCACGCCTTTCATGGGGAGCACATATCAGGACAATATGCGGATCAGCTTTAAAGAAACTTGGCTTCATAAAACGGGTGGTGGGGAAATGTAATGAAAAAGTTAAAGAGAGGTGTTATTTTGCTCTAGTTAGACCTCATTTGGAATATGCCGCAAGTATTTGGGATCCGTGGGAGAAAATTTGGCAAAAAGAATTAGATAAAGTCCAGAGAAAATCCGCTAGATTTGTTAAAAATTGTTATGATAAAAACACAAGTGTGACAGGTCTCTTAGGGGATTTAGGCTGGGAACCACTTGAAGTGCGGAGAGAACAAGCGAGGCTTAGACTTTTAGAAAGGTTCAGAACAAACGAGTTTAAATATGACACTGAAGGAATTATAATGGCCCCACACTACTTAGGTAGATCAGACCACAAAGATAAACTAAGGGAGATAGATTCCAAGACAGATAGGTACAAATACTCATTCTTTCCCCGAACAATCAGTAATCATAATAGCAAGAAACCGAAGTCACTTTAGAAATATTAAAAACTTTGAATTTACAAGTTGGAACAAAATTAAACACTATAGAGATGTTAGGTATACTTTCAGGTGCATGTGTATGTTAGTTGGTAGTTTGAGTGTTTGCATGTGTGTGGGGTGTAAGTGTTCATGCATGAATGTATGCCATGTTTTTTTTTTTTTATATATGATTTTGTCGTTATTGCATTCGATTTTTTTTTTTATTATTTTTCTTTTCTAAATTATGGGTGGTGTCCTAGCACCCCCCGCCACACGCCCTTGCGGCGGCTTGCGGGGTATTGAGTAGATGTAGATGTAGATGACATCGACTCGCGAGTATTAATTAGTGTGAATAGTCTATAAAGAAAATTACGCAAATAAAACTGTAATGTATAGTATATTATCACAAGGTATTCATATTTGATGAGATGATGTCACGAAGAAACTAAAGGAATGAGGAAGTGATTACAAAAATGTATTTTAAAGAACTAGTATATAACCGCCATCTCTCTGTTGCTAAGATATTCCATTCAATTGGTTGCCCATCCTACCCAACATATACTGACTCAAGTACACCTGTACGCTTTCCTCGTACATCTATTGGCTGTCAACGATGACCGAAATACTAATGAATGAATATTGCCTTGCCTGTATTGACTCGCAAGTAACTTGGATTAACATCCATGTGCCATTGACCAACCAAGGAGGGATGTTGAATTTCCGAGACATGTGCTGCGAGTGTGGAGGCGTCGGGATCCAAATGTTCACCCCTCTGGTCCCCCCCCACCCCCCGGCTTTCCATTTCTTTCGACGGTGGAAGAGCAGCACTTGGGTCCTGGAACGGGGAGGACATCTGTCTCCCAGTGGGGCCTCGTCCTCGCCCCTTTCGCACGTCCGCCCCACCCTCTTCTACCCCATGCACCTTTCTTTTCACCCCGATCCACCCCATCCCCACCCTAATAGTGTCATCATTTTAAAATGAGTATTTCTCGTCTCATTTTTTCTTAGAAGTTTTTCGCCTTGTAACTGTCTCTCCTGTCTTATTTTGAATACTAAATATCCCGGTTAGGTTGCAAATTCTTACCGTTACAATTTTCTTTTATTTTTGTTCGATTGAATTTGTTTTACGAGTATTTATTCCGCCGTGCAATACCGCATTGTAATATATAAAACTGCCTAACTACACACTATGGTATGCTATCTATTTCCCTGCTTTAGAACGGTTAAGGTCTTGTAAATTAAGTGTAACGGCTTTACATGCCTTCTTAATCACAATCGCGCAACACTCAATCAACTTAAAAAGTCCTTCAAAAAGGTTGAACGAAGGAACTACTAAAAATATAGAGGATTCGTCCGGAAAATAAGTGTACTGAGCTCAGGAAAAAGAATTTATTACACTTTTATATATCTTAAGCTAATATTCCTCAAAATAGGACCCTTGTGAGTCGATACACTTGTTCCAGCGGCGTTCCCATTCCTGCAACGCTCCCGCGAAGGCATCATCGGGAACCTCTCGAAGACACGTCGTCACGGCCTCCTTGACGGCGTCCAAAGTCCCGTATCGCGTTCCTTTCAAACTCCTCTTTATCTTCGGGAACAGAAAGAAGTCCGGTGGTGCCAAGTCCGGGCTGTAGGGCGGGTGCGGCAGCGTTGCCACGCCGTGCTTGGCCAAGAAGTCCGACACGACAAGCGCGGTGTGAGACGGCGCATTGTCGTGATGCAGCCGCCAGATGTTTTTGATCGCTGGCCGGACGCGGGCGACTCGTTTTCGAAGATTACACTGATCTGCTATCATCCGAACACTAAGACGACGATCAGAGTTCAGTACATCGCGAACTTTTCGCACATTTTCGTCGGTGAGTGTCGTTGATGGGCGTCCAGGCCGTGGTTCGTCGTCGACCTCTTCTCTGCCCTCCACGAACATCTTGTGCAACCGAAAGATCATGTTTCTGGACATGGCTGACTCCCCGTAAGCCTGGTTAATCATACCGACAGTTTCGGTAGACGATTTCCCAAGCTTTACCGCAAATTTGATGGAATAACGCTGCTTCGGCATCGCGTTCCGTGACGTGGGTCGAGCGTGGAGGTTCGCGTTAACAGAGCTCCTCACTACACCACAGCTCAGAGCCGACTGCCTTTTTCAGCGTCGCTTGCCAACATACCCCCCTCTAATCGCAGCCCGTCAGAGCGGTGCTGGGCGCGCCTGGAGCGGCGGGAAAAAATCAGTACACTTATTTTCCGGACGAACCCTGTATATATATTTGGGCCATTGGGGCGTTTACTTCGCCTGATAAGCATGTACGTATTGCGTACATGCTCGTATTTTCCTCCGGTTGGTTCCGAATTCCAGGTGCCAGATGAGAGCCATACCCTCCTATAAAAAAGTGGGAAAGTGAGTGTTGGGGCGGGGGAGGCCCCAACCCTTTGGAGAGACTCTCCAGAGGGTTGAGGGCGTGCGCGCGCGTTCTTAAGAGAGCAGCAGCACCACCACCACCACCGGTGAGTGAGCGAGCACATCGATTCTCCCCCCCCCCCACTTCTGACGGCCACGGTCGGATTGAGGGACGTTCGGGGTTTTTTTGCATTTTTTGCCCACGTCGGAATCGATAACCTCGTCAATGCCTGCAGCGGGCGTTTCATTTTTTGTTTTTCCATTCCTTTAAACGCCTTCCCAACTGTTAGCGAGTGGTATCATAATAACACGGGTTTTTTTTAAGCCCAGCATTTGACTTGCAATCCAATTTTGCCTTGTTATTTCACCAAGTGCTGCTGGGCGAATGTTCTCAACTGTATTAATGGTGTCTCTAAAGTTAGGTGAGAAGAGGAAAATTGTCCTTTCACCATGATACATCTGTGCTAATCAGTGCTCGTTACTTGCATCCCCATACTTTTTGGGACTCGGCGATGTTCGACTTGAAACTTCTACTATGGGTATAATAAACGAAAAGTTTGTGGGGAGGCGAAACTTGAGGGGCACAATTAGAAACGACTGTACATTCATATGTAAAGTATTGCCAATACTTATTGACGTGAGCAACTTAAAAATGTTATCCCGGGTGCATCTACACGTATCCACCCGGATGTGTCGAAATATCGGAATGCATCGAAAACACCTGCCATCAATAGCGTGATCATAACGATATTTCGTTATCGATATAATATATTTTTGTCAATTTCATTGATCTCCCGTATCGAGTTCACAATTATGATATCAGTGGGATATCGAATTATTGTCATATTTAAAAACACACCCAATGGCAGCCGCTCTTTCTTAAGACTTGTTTTTCGAACGCCTTTGCTACAAATTTGACACAAAGTTTGCTTGTACTTGCGAATGAATGAAAGGTTTACTGAACACAACGGTATAAAATGAAATTGTCCGTCGAAAAGAGGTATTGAATAAGAAACCAAGTACAAATATCACAATTAAGATGCTAATCATTCCCTCGTTGATGTCGGAAAAATATTAATCGTTGAAGATTTTAGATGTAAAATTAATTTTCAATTCAGTACCACATTAAGCTGGGATTTCGCGAAGTTGAGGATCCTTACATTCAACTTCATTCTTCCTTATAATTTGCCTCTGAAGTGGTCGTTAGTGTGGCTGTGGGTATCAACGGGAATGCAGGCCGGAAATAATTCCTCCTCTGACAGAGGACAAACGTAGTCGATATCGGTATACTATAGTTGTACGATAGGTGCCAAAGCACACCCCTGCAAGTTTGAGCTCTTCTCATTGAACAAGGTTGAGTTAATCAATTTTAGCGCCTTTTTTGGAATTCTGTTCAGATTTTCCGCCATGTATACTTGGCATCAGTTTTAATTTTGACTTCCTGTTTTCTGAATAATGATTTTCCGACTAAATTAACACTTGTTGATGATTTTTTATGCCTAACTGAGCACTTTTGACACCCCGCCATCAGAAAGGTTCTTCTGAACGTATCTCCAATGAACAGAATTTTTCTCTACATTAATTATTTTTTATGTAGTCAACTAAAAGCTGTTAACTTTTGCACCGGTGCAATTTAGCTTGGGTGATTTATCACGATGGTCCATACCGTACATTGTATATTTCGGTTGTACCCGAGTCATAAAATATAAATGTTCCTTTAGTGTCAGTAATATATTCTTATTCAATCCATGCATGTTTATCATCAATTGCACGCAAACGTTTGCATTTTGCTTCTGAATTTATAACCTTGATAATGACACAAAAATAATATCTCAGCACCCCTAACATTGGATGAAATTGTAGCTTGTATACGAGACAATAACAATATCACCAAGTCTGAATTGTTAAAGTGATCTCGTTTTCCCTCAGCATGACATTCAGTCGCTCTGAAATGATATTTCGTGCTGTTATTTTTTGAAATAAGCATCATCTACATCTACATCTACATCTACATAATACCCCGCAAGCCGCCGCAAGGGCGTGTGGCGGGGGGTGTTAGGTCACCAACCGTAAAAACGAAAAAGACCACATGCAAAAAACAACACAGAAAATTACACCCCAGCAGCGCACACACTCATGCAAAACTCCCTCCATCCAATACTCATGCAAACACATACACCGCAAAACAACAAAAAACTGCACCCCAGGATACAGCACGAAAGCCATCCTAAAACACGCAAGCCAGGACACAACAAGCAAGAATGTGAAACATCACTACCACATGAAAATGCACCACAAAACACTCAACCCCCCAAAGAGACAGTAAAAGGAAGGGAATTCGACCCAACGTTGCAGGTAGCAGGAATTTCCCCCCGCCGGGAGGGAAGAGGGACTGAAAGGGAAACTTAAAAACAGATGAACAGAACACGAATGATATCATGCGGAAAGAATGGGTTATTATAACAAAACACATAAGGTTAGTGGAGGAGCATGCATTTAAGTAGAACTAATTATTTTTTAGACACTGAGGGTGGCAAGTGGAATTTTTACTATCTATAATCCTACAGTTGCTATCCCGTATTGTCCGTGGGAAGAAGGAGTCCTTGAGTCGGCTAGTCCTGGCATCTATTTCCCGAATTTTATATGCATGATCCAAGCGACCAATGTATGTAGGAGTACGAATAATCTGCGAGACCTCGGTGCTGAAACATGCGGATCTGAATTTATTTAATAATTTCAGTCTTGCATTGAATCGTCTCTCTTCTAATGATTCCCACCCCAAATCCATGAGCATTTCGGTAACGCTTTGCGTTTTATCGTAGGAATTTTTTACAAAACGGGCTGCCCGGCGTTGAACCTTCTCAATTTCCCGAATGAGACCTTTTTCACTCGGGTCCCACACGCTGCATGCGTATTCTAAATGAGGCCTTACAAGAGCGTGGTAACAACGTTCCTTGACCTTTGAGTCACTTTTGCCGACAATGCGTCTAATGAATCCCAATTTTTTATTTGCTTGACCGCAGACTTTACGTATGTGAGTCCCCCAAGTTAAGTCTTTAGTGAATGTGACACCTAGGTATTTTACCGTATCAACTACTGCTAGGTCACCTCCAGCTAATTTGTAAGCAAATCCCGTTGATCTTTTAAAGAAATTTACCACTGAACATTTATTATAATTTAGAGTCAATCCCCAGTTAGAACACCATTTAGTAATGCAATCTAAATCCTGCGCTAGAATAAAACGATCCTCATCCCCAGATATCTCCCGATAGATCACCGTGTCATCCGCAAACATCCTAATGTTACTTTTCACTTCGCGGTTCAAATCGTTAACAAAAATCAAGAAAAGTAACGGCCCGATCACACTTCCCTGAGGTACCCCCGACGTGACTCGAACGCTGTCGGAACTAGCGCCATCAAGGACTACCCTCTGTTCCCGCTCTGAAAGAAAATCTTTAACCCAACTTATAGCGCCCTTGTTTATACCCGCGACCTTTAATTTATGAATGAGTTTACCATGTGGGACCT
This sequence comes from Hetaerina americana, assembly GCF_022747635.1. NCBI lineage: Eukaryota > Metazoa > Arthropoda > Insecta > Odonata > Calopterygidae > Hetaerina > Hetaerina americana. Next base: position 582,023 of record NW_027286181.1, on the reverse strand, counting down.
TATCAAATGCCTTTTGAAAATCTAAGAAGATGGCATCCACTTGCCTACCTCTCTCACCAGATACAAGTAAATCATGTGTAAATAATCCTAATTGGGTTTCGCAGGAGCGGGTTTTCCTGAATCCGTGTTGATTGTCACTTAAAAAGTTAATGTTGTCAAGGTGTCTCATTATTGAACTGACAATTATGTGCTCTAATATTTTACAACAGATAGAAGTGAGAGATATAGGTCTGTAATTACTGGGATCCTCCCTGTCACCACTTTTAAAAATAGGCGTTATTTGCGCGGTTTTCCAAATCTTAGGTACTTTGCACTCTGTGAGGGATTTGTTAAATATAAATTCAAGGTACGGGGCAATGTTTGGAGCTAAATGTTTTATCCTAGGGTCTTTTGACGTGATGTCGTGACGTACGGCTATTTATAGGAGCCGGGCATTCTCTTTTGGCCTTCGTTTCGACGCCCTTCTTGTAGGGCCTTCGTATTTCCCGACCTCTACCGCCCATCCTTGCTCCTCTTCGCGTTTTGGCCAGGACACTCGCGACTCCCTCCCCTTCTCTTCGAATTCCCTCCTCCCCCTTCAGAAACACCCTTTTACGATGTACCGAGAGGGCTGGCTTGTGGGAGCCCGCGGGGGGGAGGGGGGCGAGGAGTGAGGACGCGCCATGGGAAGGGAAGGGAAGCCTTCGCCAAGGGACGAATCAACTTCTTCCTCCTCGCCTCCCACTCCCTCCTATCCATTCGCTTCCTTGGCGATGACATTCCGTGTGATATGACGGCATATCCACTGTTAAGGAAGCGTAAACGCCGACGCTGTCGATTGAGGGCCATCGGCCCACGAGTGCGCACTTCCGTTCGTCTTTCGTCGCTTTTAACGTGATGAAGTCCTCGATCACAACCTTGGGCCCGAACCAAATTGATTCAAGTGTGATAATGTACTTATGAAAAAGCGTGATCATGTCCCTCTTCGGAGATTTTCGTTCCATATGCCGAAATTTTGAGCCGAAGCCTAGGTCGGAAATGAATATCTAATGAGAATATGTTTAGTTAATCGATTCATATATGTAGTAGGAACAGTAATTTATATAGAACGATTTAAAGTTTACTTTTCTCATTTGAAATCAATTCCATCTCATCTCTTTGGCAACTGAGCCTACTTCGACAATAATAGCTTTGCGCGAAAAACGTTAACCTATAGAACGGATCGTACTGCCGCTTTAAGTTAAGACGTTTTTGTACTACTGGTTCAATATGGCAAGACCCCCCCCCAACCTGTCCTCCCAAGCCGTCCTCCCCTACCTCCGAGCCTACTAAACTGAGGACTCCTATTTGAGGACTTCGCCCCCGACTCCCTTTCTCCCCAGTCCTGAGATGCTCTCGTGCGACAAGGAAGCCAGCAGCAAGCCTCTAGCCGTAAGAGTTATTTGTGTCCACACCTTTTTTTTGTTTCTCCTTTATTTTCGTTGCCTCTGTTTTGTTTCTGGGACGTAAAATGGGTTGCGTCGGCGGAGACGGCGATTGTTTGTGTCAGTTTTTCCGCCCTCGGAGAATAGGCCACCGCTCCCCCCCCTTCCACACCCCCCACCCCCCCACCCCCTCGCCTTAGGTACGCGTGAACCTCTCCTTCCCAGCCACTCATTCCCCCAAGGGTGGCAGCAAGTCTCAAGGCATTCAATTCACTCGGCCATCGGTTGCCAAGAACAGGACAAAGAACACACGTGCGATATGCTGAGGGCAGGGTATCGTGCAGTGACGGTGTATCTAGGTGAGGTGAAAGAAAGAGAAAAAACAACTTTGCACTTCCACACACTTTTTTAATATAACACGACCATGGTTTCGATGCTGCGCATAATCTTCAGGTACAACATAACAAAATTATTCAACTTATATAGCCAGGAGCCAGGTAGGGGAAGTCAGGGAGAGGGGTGGTAGCAATCATTGGTGGGTGAAGGGAAAGGGAAAGTGAGGGGGAACTAATGGATGCAGACGGTACAAAGGGGGGTGGTTGTTTGCAACGGTTGACCCTCATTAACGGAGGGTCGGTGACTGTCACTGCCTTGGTGGGGGAGGGGATGGTGTGGGGTGGTATTCAAGAAATTAAGGAGAGGGGAACGCGAGAGGTAAAGGATATCGTTGACCACCTCAAGATTACCGGACTGAAGGGATTCCCAAATTTCCAACTCCTCCAGAGCGTTCAGCCGCCGACCTTTCGTTTCTGTGTGTAAAATGTCTGCTGTGAAATTGCTGGAATGATTGTAGTCTAAGAGGTGTTTGGCGAATTGTGATCTGTTGTCTTTCTTCCTGAAGCATGAACGGTGTTCCTTAATCCTAATGTCGAAAGTCCTCCCAGTCTGTCCAATGTAGATGGCGTTGCAGTCTGTACAATTGAGTCTATAAACTCCGCTGTGTTGCATGACGTCAATTTTGTCTTTAGTGGAACCTATTATATTTTTTAAAGTACGTGAATTGTAAAAAGCGGCTTTGATATGGTTTTTTGCGAGTATTTGTTGTGTCCTGAGTGAGAGATGGCCAAGGAAAGGAATTCTTCGCCATTGGTGCGTGTCCGGTTTGGGTGTGTGATATATGGAATTCCGAGCTATTTGCGTTTGTTTTCTGTTGTACATGTTGTCAATCAATGTTTCAGGGTAGCCGTTGTTGACTGCAATCTGTTTTATAATGCGGAGTTCTCTGTGTTTGTTGTGAGTTGACATTGGGATGTTGCAAGCTCTGTGTAACATGGAATGGAAGGCTGCATGTTTTTGTGAATGGTGGTGCCTGGATGTGGAGTGGATAATTTGGTCGGAGTAGCATTTTTTCCGGTATATCGAGAGGTCGAACCTTTGGTTAACTATTTTCAACGTCAAATCAAGGAAATTCAGAGTACCGTCTGTATTAAAAAAGTGTGTGGAAGTGCAAAGTTGTTTTTTCTCTTTCTTTCACCTCACCATGAAAGAATTCCACCAAGTTAAGCCTGAAACTGTTAGATTCACGGTGTATCTACTTCGTAGGGTGCTATGTTGGATTTTAATAAGTTTCACAATAAGAGGGATAAGACAGGGGGTCCATCATCACTTCTGCTTTTCAACGTAATGTGTAAGAAATGGTAAAAGAGGCATTGGAAGAAGTTGAGGTAACAATGAATGCCTGTTGGCATGTCATAAAATCAGGTCTGCAGATGATCAAGCTTTACTTAGTTTGCCAGTCAGCCGAGGGGGGTACCAGCATAAATGAGCGAATCAGAAATTTGCATTAGAATCTATGTGATGGGTATGGGGTGACAATCCAGTTGAAATATGGAAATGAGGCTGTCGAAAAAGAGGAAAGCTAAGTTAAAAAGTGAAATGGATTTCATAAGCTAGAGTAGGTGCAGCAGTTTACGTATCTCGGTAGTGTTTTGCACCAGAACGGTCAAAGTAGTCGGGACGTAAGGAAAAGAATTGCGCTAGGAAAAGAGGCTTTCACAAGGAGGAGGGAGTTGATGACAGGGACATTGAGTAAGGATATTAAGAAAAGGCTCATAAAAACTTTGATATGGAGCGTAGCTATGTACGGCGCGGAAACGTGGTCATTTAAGCAGGAGGATAGACGTAGATAGGAGGTTTTTGAAATGTGGGTGTGGAGAAGAATGGACAAGGTGAAATGGACCGAGAAGAAAGCAAACGAGGAAGTATTTGGTATGGTGGGCGAAGAGAGGGGTTTTTTGGGAGAAATCCTATGGAGGCAAATGTATCGTTGTTCAACCTGTGCTGACCCGAAACCTACCCTAAATGTGGTATGCCAATAGTAATATGCGTAGACAGTAGGCGAGTGTTAGGGTGCACCGGCTATATATAAATATAGTATATTTGCCCATCGGATATTTTCGACTCAAGACTAAGCGCATAGCCAGCAGGGAGGAGTAGTTTGCCCAAGGGTGACCTCTTCCTTTCTTTAGATTTCAGATTGTTATGCGGAATTCGCCAAATATTACGGCTCCTCAGAAATCATTCAGAAATAATTGTGTTAAAAATGTCTAAGTGGTTGAAATTTAGTTTAGTAGTTTTGTTAGGAATGGGAGAAAATAATTCATGTGCGTCCTTGTAGAAGGTGTGACCCACTTTACGTGCGACCCCGAAAACGGCGTTTGGCCATTAGGTGGCGTTGCCCTCTCTCTCTTCACGGTTGTGAATTCACGTTCTGCAGTTACCTTCCGTCTTCCGTCGGGGAAAATCACCGTTTTATAACCATCCCTTACCCCTGCTACCCCCTCTGTTTCTCTCCCTACCCCCTTCTCCTAAAACCTTTTCCCCCGTACCCCAAAGGAAAATTGAGTTGGGCGTTCGCACGCACACGATATTAATGGCAACAACAGTTATTGATGATAAGCTGTACGGGCAATTTTCTCGATCTGTAAGTACTTCAGTAGTTCAGCCTCACCCAATTTCAAGTGGCGTATCCATGCATCACCTTAAAGTCAACGTGTGACAGTACCGTGAGAAGAGGATATCGGAAAGTGCCAAGGTCAAGGGTGCGAATCTTCACGCCAGTCACCGAGGACGCTGTCAGCCCAGGACTCGCCCGTAGTCCGGAAGTTATGTCGCAGTGGCAAGGCGCGCGCTGTTGTTGTTGTTGTATTGGCTGGCGATGTCAGGACTCAGTGCCGCGCGATTCGAGTCCTACGGTCCTCGAACACGTGCTCTACTCACGGATATAATTACGACGTCCATCTTCAAACCTCCGTTGCATTGCTCGTCATGTTGTTTGTAAAATCTTTTCCCCTTGATGATGTTGAAAGACTGAATGATTTTTACGCTCTGGCATTGTTGCATTTTAATGCTCGTAAACGTAACTTCTGATCCGACCAACATTAAAGCGCGGTCTAATAATATGCGTGGTGAACTCTGAATGTCGTTCTTTGATTCGAGAAATCCTTATTTCTCGAATCGTGGATGTTTTTTTGTCTTTACTGAGTGTCCATTATTTCTTTTGTGGTTCTTTTTGTGCATACTGGGATTATAAAATGTAAAGAAAGTTGGTAATTATTAATAAAGCATATTGAATATGGTGGGAATCCTTATTGAACTTAGATGGGAAATTCTGGACTTGAAAACAAATATCAAAGATTTATTTATTCAGTTGTCCTAAAGTTTAGGTTGTCGTGTGTGTTTGTATTTGATGCGAAAGTCATCGTTTTGAGGTAAATGCTAACTTTTGTGTACTAGTTGTGAATTGACTGGTTTATATCGTATTTATGATTTTTTTGTTGAAATAAGTTCGATGGTATTGGACGCCAGCTGTGTTTTAACAGTTGCTTTCGTCTGATACCCGACTTTCCTGGGAAACCACAGGTGGGATAAAGAAAGTGCCTGTCCTCTCCCCAACCTAATCTGCGAATTTCGCACGCCATAGCGGCTTAGCACGAGATGAGCCTCGCCCGTGAATCCATTTTTGGAGTCGTTTACTCTGGTTTACCGGGAAAAAGTTTCAATTCGACCCTGAATCTTCAATATAAAGGGATTTATTTTTTTTACCATTTCTCTGCGCTTTGCGTGACACTAAGTTAATGTCTCGATGGAAAAGTATTAAGCGAACAATCCTGACGTGTGTTAACTTTCAGAGAATCCTGAAGAAATTCCCGGCCTATTATTTTCCGAATTTTCCCGTGCCTTGGTATATTACCATTTTGAGTTTCTGTGATAGATTTATTTACCTTGGACTTGTGTTGATGAGTGAATCCCTCCGCACTGCGAGGGATTGCTGTTCCGGTGGCTCGTTTACATATTTGACATGCCTTTTATTAGTCTCGAAAAATGGAGGCAGTTCCGTGAACCATTTAAAAATCGTACCACCCCGTGATTACCGCCCACGTTTTCCATAAAATGGCTGTTCCCGCGTTCGGCCCCGGGTCCCTTCTTCCAAATGATATTCTCCCGCTCGCACCTGCAGTCCATTTAAGTCCGCTCGGCGTGAGCGTGGCTGTTGAAAATATGGTAAGTGGATCGGAGAATTAGTAAACGTATCCAATATAATTCCTAAAGTCTACGATTAACACATGGTGGTGATTCATAATTAAATTTCCTCGAAATATATGTTTCTGATGCATGAAGTAATTATTGTCGTCGCTGTTGCTGGGTTGAGGGCATGCGTAATTCATGTTACCCTAATTGATTGGTTTGTTGGGCGGTTGGTTTGAGACAGGGGTTTCCAAATTGTACGTCGTGAGGGTCGCATTGCGTATTTCAGTGCTGTTCAGCGGGCCGTAGTAAAATTAACTGAAACTAGGTGGACTATTTTTAAAGCAGATATAAGTGATTACAGACCATGTGAGTTTAATTTATCGTACATTATTGACGAGGAACAATCCGAAATTACATGCACGATGAAGTATATATGTGTCGTATAATGAAGCCATTAGTGTGAATGGTATGCGTTTGTGTTTTTAAAGTATTGCTAATCGTGCGATTCCAAATTTGAAGAGGGATCAGGATGGTTATGTGGCTAATATACTGACTTCCCACCCCAGAGGCCCGGGTTTGTATCCCGGAGGTGGCAGGATTTTTTGTGGCACCCGGATCCCAATTCGAGGTGCTATGTGGAGAATGGTTTTTATACTCTTTGTAAAAAATATTCTTTGCAATGAGGACGATGCTAAGTTTTGGCATTTGGTCATGTAATCGGGTTATGTGGTTATTTTCAATTCGTTATATAAATGAGGGCGTTTTGGTCTTTTGGACGTCGATATGTTCAATGATCTCGTTGCTTGGAAACCTCCTTTCTAATTGCTTTACTGGGATTTTCAAATTCATCACTCGTAGCACAGGTAATAGAACGAGACGGTATGATTTCAGGCTATTACTCTCACGCATGAGACATATTTTGGGCGTCACTGAGTCCTTAGTCATTCTCTTATCCAGTCTGCCTAGTTGAAGCCGCATCCAGGCTTCTCACGAGCATCTGACGTTAGAGAAACATGAACTTGTTCTATTGGTCAAGCCTTCAGATTTGTATGTGCATGTTTTCCTATGCGATAATTCCTTTGCCTTGCTTAGTTGGCCCACGCAGGATTTCCTTCCAACGATGAGTAGTTTATTAGGCCTCTGTTATCTCAGTTCTCAATGATGGACTAAGTGATTCATCGTTTACTGCCCTCCCGATAAAATTAAATCCACCTCAAGGTGACGCTGAGGAGTCAGACTCAGTCGGCAAGATGGTTGTTGTTGCTATTTCGGGAGATGCAAGGGGGAAGGAGGGCGTGCCTGCCCGCCCGCCCGCCCTTGCATTCTCCTCCACTTTATCGCCTCTTATTTCCTTCCCTCCCTCGCTATCAGCTGTTGCCCACGGAGGATAATGCTCCCTTTGTCCTTATGATCTCTCCACGTCCTCCCCTGAAGCGTGGGCTGCTCCTCTCGGGACGAATGAATGGGACACTTTGATTCCGTCCCCTCTCCGTTTTTTTATTAAGCGTTCGTTTCTTGTTATTGGTGTCTTCCTTGCACATTCTTGGATGGTTTTTGTGTGATACGGTCGTCTCATATCGGGATCGAAAATGGCCAAAATTCTCCGTGGTCCCCTGTTTTCTTTTGGGAGGGTGTTCACGTATTATTGGACGGTAATTTAAAGTTTCTTCAGCGTTTTTAAACACTTTTTAACCCATAGTGACGACCAGCTAGCTAAATTCGCTAAAATTTATGTTAAGGGTGGATAACATCTCGCCGTACCTTCTTAATGCCTCTTTTGAACTCCCATTTCAATGTTTAACTTAACTCTCCTCTCTCTCAAAAACCGCATAGCCTCGGTTTTGTTTAAAATATTTGTTTTTTTGTCTTGGTCTCTTTCTTGCACATTCTTGATGGGTTTTTGCGTGATGCGGCCGTCGTGGGTCCAGGCGCAATTATCATTTCTTCCACTGACTAGGCTCGAGAGGTAGTCAGAACGCGCAAGTCCTTCCATCACGTAAATGTTGTATTCCATGAGGTGGGAATGAACAAATTGAAATGTTTAAATTCCGTTTGTGCTGTGCTCTATTTATGGTAATAGTTAATTTAGAATGTGGCGCCTTTACTCTCCTGGCCCGAATCAAAGTTTGCACTTGCCTTTTTTTCATTTAAACGCGTTTTATTATTTTTTCAAGATACGGGGATACTGGGTGTAGCAAGTGCAACCCAACAAGTGAAGTCCAAGTGGAACCCAACTATCAAGACGACAGGATAAAATTCGAAGATTCGAGTAGTAGTAGTAGTAGTTTTTAGGGGAGGCGACCGACAGCTAAGGTCATTTGCGCCATAGGGGATGGGTAGGAAAGGATGAAGGCGTCGGCATTAGCCTACTCTTTACGAAAGGCGCCAAGGGGTCCGCAGTTTAACGTCCCATCCGACGGACGGGGTACTCACTCAAAGTGCCCTCCACTAAGCACCTCAAGTAGGGATCGAGATACCTCTGAAAAATATTCAACACCGCCGGGATTTGAACCCGCGCCCTCAGGGTGGGAAGCCAGTACGTTAGCCCCCGCACTATCTCGATCCCCCTCGAAAATTCGAATAACACTAATATTTGTATGTTCACTTCCACCTAATGATTATTACCGTTGGGAGTGTGAGGTTAACGGAGCCTTGCTGTTGGTGTAATAATTCTTGCATTAGCCGAGCGTGCCACGAGGACTTATTTTTCCTGGTTCTTTTTCTTGGATTGAAACTGGTGAAAATAGTTATTCGAGACTCAAATTTCTCATCCTGCAATAAATAAACATTTAATCCACCCACTTTGATCTCTAAGTTTGTGTAACGCCGTGAACATTTGTAAATATTTAAAAATTATAACTTGAGGAATATACAAATGAGCGATCAAATGATCAACAGTTAAAAAATCAAAAAGAAACGTGTTCAACAGTCTGTCAGAAACATTCCGATGGCTTTTTCCTGCAGTAGTTAGAACAAACTCGCTTCACATTTCTCGAAATTTCAAGTGACATCATCTCGGAATTCATTCGTGCTGTATTTATCTTTTGATGGGAGATATTTAAATGAAGCTGTAGCAGATAGTAAAAGATCGGAAACATTTGATGATACGGGATAATGTTAAAAAATCAAGCGCCGAGTGACTGACGAATAATTTCAAGGGACAGTGGACAAGGAAAGATTTCTATTGGCAATTGAAAAGAAGAAGGGATGTACGGATTCACCATCGTCTACGTATGTCTTTGAAGCCTTATAGATGGAGGATTGTTTGTTTTAAATGGCGAGGTGCTTGGAAGGAGCCACCGAGGAAGTCCACCATAGTTATGTCAAAGGTTTTCTCGAGCATTCTATAAAACGCGTGTATATCGGCTTCCTTGAGGTCTTACACGCGTCAGAATAATACGATGAAGTAAATGCAGGGAATGCTTGCGAAGGAGGCATTTTTAAAGAGCGTGGTGGGCAGGTTATTGGAACAGGTCATATACTCCCAGTGGTGTCCTCAACCTAGGCAAGGAGACTGTCTTTGGCGGATGCCGTGGCTTGTGGACGATTTGTGGTCGCAATGCAGGAGCAGCGTGGGGATCGTGCCGTTAGCTGCCTTCCCAGCGCCCGGGGGAGTGACTCCCCCCCCCCCCCCGTCCCCTCTTTCGTTTTCGTTTGTACTTGGGTTTCTTTGAGGCGACACTTTTTGCCGAGGTTGTGAAGAGACAGGGAGAGGGAGTAAGGGGCGTGGTCGTTTCGTTTTATGTTCACCCTGCCTTAAATGTTCTCTGACGGTGCACGGAGGCAGCGCGCATAGCGTTGTTCGTTCCGCAGGCGTGTGCTTCGCTCAATTCACGCGAGTGCGGCGCACGCGTGCCTCGTTCCCGCGTCCCCTCTTCCTAGGCTGGCTTCCACGCCACCGTGTTCACACGCGTCATTGTCTCTCGCTCTCCCTACCCGTCCGTAATCCTTCTTTTAACGAAGGGGAACTCCCCCTCCCCCCTCTTCTCCCTTCGAGCGCTTCCATTCCCCTTCCCTGTTCTATACCCCCCCGCTTGGAGTTCACACGCACTCGGCGGCATCTTCGGTGGGAAATTCTTTTCCACGGTCTCCCTATGCAAGCAAGTAATTTGGAGGACACGGTACTTTGCCAATTGGAGATTAGTTCAGACGATGGCTGAGTGACGTGTCCGTATGATCACGCAGCTTCTTAGCATACGGACTTAAGTGGAAGACTAGTAAGACGGGGATCAACTCTCTGATGAGTTGTTGCAGTATTATATTCGAGGGTAATTTGAAAAGTTCTCGGAATGGAATAGAAATAAACGACTCATCCCTGTGAGACTTTTTTATTTTTCAATGTAATCTCCCTGTACACGGAGCGGTCCAGCGATGCTCCAATGTTTTGATGCCATCTCGAAAATTAGATTACTGCAGTCCTGCAAAATGCCCGTCTACTTCGGCTGTTAGTTCTTTGTTTGAAGAGAATCTCCATCCACCGGAAAAATTTTGGAAGGAGCTTGGGGAAGAGATGGAAATCTGGTGGAGCCAAATCAGGCGAATAAGGCGGGTGTGGCAACAATTGCTATCTTAGTTCACGTATTTTTGCGATGGCAACGACACTTGTGCGTAGGCTGGCATTATCTTGATGAGAGATGACGTCTATGGTCACCTGTGCATGACTATCACTTTCGTTCTAGACGGGTAGTTTTAAAAATTGCATTCTCTATGTACACGCATTCACATTGCTCAACTCATCATCCCCTCCGCTGTGCGACGATCAAGTTCTGTAGTATCCGATTGTTTTCTCAGGTGAGATTCTTTTCGAAATATGTTGAGTCAGGAAACACATAGAGAATGGAACGACGAATGGAACAGAACAGAAAAGGCAAGGAAAACGCACCGTATATTTCCGAACATAGATGACCGGATAAAATTAAATATTAAACACACCTCAGAAAGCACACAAGTGTTAACCGGACATGGGAACTTCAACTCCTACTTACACTTCATAGGGAAATGTTTTACCCCTCTGTGCAACTGTGGAAAAGAAGACACAGCAGAACATAGAGTGGAGGATTGTGGATTCTATGAGACAGAGCGACAACTCTTATGGAACAGTATGGAAGAGAAGCCAACGAGCTTTAGGGAAATGATAACATTCTGCCTAAAGAACAACAATAACCTGCTTGGAAAATTTGCAATAAGAAAACCAGCAAATAGTGAACCACAACAAGTGAACTAACTGGGAAATATTTTGTGTAAAATATAGCAATGTATTCTATATGTCTATTGAGTGATTTTTTTTTCTTGAATTGTTTATCATTAGTTTAACTCCTAACATATATAAGCACCTGTAGATGTTAAAATTTTAGAGTAACCTTCCTTATGTGTGATTATTTTTGTCTTTTTGTCTGTTTTGTTATGTCTGTTGTTACCTTATGTTTGATTATTATTTGTAAAAAGGGGAACTAAGATTCAAAGGAATCCCCAACTAACTGTGAAGTAAAATAAAAGTGGACCCAGGAAACCATTGGTCAAATGGGTATAAAAATTAAAAAAAAGTACCCAATTGTTTTCTCAGGTGAGATTCTTTTCGAAATATATGTATAATCATTCCTTCATACTCCTTCAAACAATTTAGGCTTAATGATCCGTTCTCAATCATGATGACGGCAGGGAGAGATGTCATGTGCTATCTGGTTATCTCTACTTGAGAGTTGCATTTGGCTCTTCTCTTGCCGGTGTTTGCTCGGGGGGCATAACATGTGAACTATTTAGTACGTTTCCGGTGATAACTACTAGTGTATCTACGTAAAATGTTATTTACAAATTGAAGTTTAATATTTTTGGAAGCACTTACATTATACATGTAGATTTGTGTGATTTCTTTTACGACATTATTAGCCTCATGGGTTGTTGGCGTTGAAGTATTATCTTCATTGAATTAATCTCATTAGATACTTATATATGTGTCCTCAGATATATGCTTTCGGAAGTTGTTTATGATGAATAAAGTTAAATTACAACCTTTGATTTTAAATAATAACATCCCCAAAGTTTGATTTTAAGAACTGTCCTTTTTAACGCTCCTTATTTTGTCCTTCCGTAGACGTACTCTCTTCGTTGTCCCTTCGGCTTGGCAAATGGCGTGCTGCCTTTTTTTGGCTGTTTCCGTTGCCATTCATCCGTTATTGAAAGGAACGAATGCGGAAAGCATTGGTTTGGAGGCGCTTTCACTCTCTCCTTCACTCATTCTCTTTCTATCTCCCCCCTCGAATATTTCCTCGGAGGACTGCTCGACGCTTAATATTCGCGGACGACGCCTCTCTTTGTCAGGGTCGGCATGACGCGTGGTCGCTTTGACTGTTTTCAGTGTGACTGTTTCCGTTGGATTTCCAACTCCTCTGCCGATACACTTCCCCCGTCAGTTTTGATGTAGAAATTTTCTCTGTATCGTTGGGGATTCTTGAAAATTCGCATATTCCGATATGAAATGCGCGTCTCGTTTCATAAGATTAGGATTGGTGTTCACTCATAGGGGCATTCTTTAGTGAAATGATGGTTCGCTCTCAAATATGTAGTGATTGATCACGAATAGGACTAGAAATAGGGAAGTTCGTAGGGGTTCGTAGGTGGTGTTGCTTTTGTCAATCTCGGGAGAAGGGCCCTCTCAAATAAGAGGTGAGATCCCGGAGGAATCGTATTTAGATCGCCATTTACTACCTCCTTTTAATCAAATATTTTTCCAGGAAGTTATTCCTTGTGGAATATCCAGCCACCATTTCCCTGATGAAGATTCTCTGGATTCATCGCACTCCGACCGCGTATGATAATCGTCTTCCTTCCGGTGGGAAATGCTGTGTTGAGATACTGCGCCTTATTCACTCGGATCCGTTTAATGGTTGCAATGCTTCGAAGATCTGTGCTGGATACACTGGAAACGTCGAACCAGTTCGTTTCCACACTCGGTTGATAGGCTGCAGGGGGGCTTGATCAAGAAACCTTCGTCATTTGACCGAAACAACTACCGCATTTAAAAAGCTTTCTCATTTTCCATCATTTTTTAGAACGGCCAAAGGGCTGTGGTGTCTTCATAAAAAGTTATTTTATATGTGCGCACTACTGAGAACTAATTTGGTTGTTTTGGCTCGCGTAGCTGCTCCGAATAATTTAGTACAGTAACACGGTAATTTTTTCAATATAAATAAACGCGGTATATATTTATGAAATTACTGTGTACAATGGAGTGATTTATTTCAGTTTTTAATTTTCTACCCAGTACTCCGCGAGCCGCCGCAAGGGCGTGTGGCAGGGGCTGTTAGGACACCACCCGTAAGCAGAATGAAACCAAATAAATTTGATAGTGAATAAATTGGACAATTAAAGGCTAACCTGTGCATTATGTTAGTTTGGTGTTTTAGGGAGTAGGCACATGAATTTTTTTTTAAATTCTAGTTGGCTGAACGCTTGGAAAAATAGTGTCTAAAGACCTATTTTTTCATAGGCATAATATATTTATGTGGATTTAAATTGTTTCCACTACATTTGATTGAGATTTCTGTCACAAATGGAATATTAAATACCTTCATCACGAGCATAGCAGCTGTTATCAACGACAAGCGTAGGCTAAGCCATGCCTCAAATTGCAATAGGCGGCTGAAGTGCTTATAGGTGCCGAAGGTTTGTCTAGACACCCGATCAACATGATTAAACACCATTAGATAACAAATCGGTTCGGGGGAGTCCTGCGCGATCGAATTTTGATGTACTACCTCAGATGATTCTTTTAAGCAAGCGGCAATTACTAAATTTATACCAACCCCTTACCATATATAGGACGGGTAATTTGGTTGGGTATCCGTGTGATTGCATTACTAACTGCCTGCATGATCCTAGTTGGCCATTTTTTTCTGTTTTCCCTGTCCTGACTGTGTGTGACTCGGCCCTTGTCCCCCGCTCTAACCCCACACCTGCCCAGTCCCGCAACCCTGTTCCGACGCCCTGCCGTCACTCTTTGGAATCGCTCAATAATTGCCTCCACTGTTTTTCGCCTCCTGCTCTTTGTCCCGTGGCATGCCTTTTCAAGCGCGCATGGAAATATCGCTCTTTTTAAGTGGATTATCGAAACAGCGTCCTGGGTAGAGGAAATGGATGATGACGGAGCCACGTTTACGCGACAAACTGTGGATGTTTGCCATAAAAAGAGTCGGAAAGGGGACTACGTAATGCATTCAATCCATAACGTGGCTCACAGCGAAGTTCTTTGTAGTTGTGTGGCGCGGCATTTTACGAAGAAATTAAATTATTCACAGAGATGGAGAGTTGCCCGACTGGTGCACGAGTTTTCCCACTCGTACACCTGTTTACGTTTGATGCATAGACATATCCTCGTTCGCAGTCGATTTTACAGCAGCAAAGGTTTAGCCTGAGTCAAGTACAGTGTGGAAAGGATAAAGTGAAGTCAGATTTTAAAACGAGGAGCTTTTTTTGTTGTGAAGAAATGCGCAAAATGAATGCTTTTGTGCCGCGTCTCGATTTTAGATGCAATATCGTTCAGGTTTTAACTTTTAAAGTTTTACATTTAAAATGAATTGCATATAAACGGTGTTGTACTTGTCCAAAGGTAGACTTCGTCCGTAGGGAATACCTGTTATCCAACGTGTCCCATGTTTTATTTTCCTTGGGCTTTTCCACAGTATAACCTTTTGTTATTGATGAGTGTGCTTTCCGTTTCTTTAAACAATCTCCTGATTCCCTTCTGTTTTCTCGTTACATTAATTTTTCATATTTCATCTCTCTATATTTTCATAATTGGCCTCAGAATTGTTGCAATTGTAAGTCTTCGATAACTCCCAATTTTGCTCTTGTTACATGTTATGATGTAAAAAATAATGCCAGAAAAGAGCCATTAATGTGATTTCCCATAAATTTTGCAGCCAATTTTATGTATCGCGAAATTATTGGGAGAAATGTTTTGTTTAAATTTCATGTAGCTGATAATTACGTTTTCCAATATTCAATGGAGTGGAGACAGATAGCCTGCGAGAAAAAAATATTTTGCAGCTTAATGTTATTAGTCGTGAGGCAAATAAGTGCTAAATACTGCCGTATTTCATTAAAGAAAGACAGCTTTTGTACTGCCCTTTTCCCCTGCGATTGCATCTTTCAGTTTCTTCTCCTGCTGGCAGGGGGTCACATTAGTTTAATAGTGAAGAGTTGTATCGAGGCAGAAGTTCAAGGGCTACATGTTTGAATATCCGAATTAGCTTTGTTTTTTGTTTTTACTTCATTAAAACTCCTAGGATAAATGTGTTTTTCATTTTGATTTTTTTAATATGTACATTTTTATATCTATGAGTGGAATAAAATACCTTTTCACCCCATAAGTTTCATAAGTAGCAAATCTGTGGCATTGGTTGCTTTATTTATCCCAAATAACTTTTATTTAAGCAGTATTTAATGTAAATTCAATTAAAAATATTGTATTTGTAGTGTCATGAATCATGAGACTACTGTATATTATATTCTAAACGAATAAAACTGCAATCAATATAGGAAGTGAAATGTTTGAAACAACATGCTTCCAGGGTTAAATTTTTGGAAATAATTTCATTTTAATGTAAACGTAGTGATTGTACAGTTTTGGAAATCTAGGTGAATCGAACGCAAAACTAAGCCCACGGCAGAAATTCTTTGGGAAGAAAACATTTTCTACGGTGTTTTTCCAAATGGTTTATATTGCCCACGAAATTCAGAATGTTAAACAGCTGGAGATTTCTTGAACCGATCATTTAAACTGCTGGATTTACTGTTCCTTAAAGACATCCAATGAAAGCTGATGTTGATATTCCTTTTGGAATTCTGTTTATCTCTCGCGAGCCTGATGAGTAATGAGTATTTTCGCAGGTAGAAATTGTTATTCAAATTGGTGACATTCCAGTGCGGATGTCGACAGTCAGTTAATGGCAGCGTAATTACAGGTGATTGGAGTGATAATAATATATCGTATTTTAATTAATGTTAAATGACTGCGTTAACTGGATCTCCCGGCAAATTCATTGACAAGAGTTAGTTTACTCATTTATCGGATGGATTGTGAAATCATCTGAAAATGGATTGTGGGGTTTACTGAGCCGTCGTGGCGTTTCCAAATCTCCCCCCCCCCTACTCTTTCGTATGGCCCCGACTTCACCCTATGGGCTTCCAAGAGCATCCCATTGGCTGCTGGACCGCGCCCATGTGCCGAAAGCTCTGCTCAAATAGCTCAACTCGCTTTGAAGCGCCCGAGTTATTGGTGAACTATGAAAGGACGCTTAAGCCTAAAAAGACACCTGATCCTATCGGTTCGGTAGATCTCATCGCCGAATAAGTCCAAGGGCTAAGCGTCACTGTTTTGCCAAAACACCCGGTCATCTTAATAACAATCACAAGGGACCTTTATTTCGAGAATTAAATGTTAACGAAAAGAAATTCAGTAAAATTTTGTGTGCAGAAATTTCGAGCAAGGTTTTTCATGGCAGGGATTTAATGGTTCAACTTATTGTAAGTATTTACTGCGCTGTGCACGGTCAAGTTATTATGAATGTAGCATTTAAGAATAGCTACGGTCGTATCTTTGGAGTGATTACAAAATTTGCAAATTCCGTCTCTCTCTCCGCTTTCGTATTTCTTTATCTTCCCATCATGTACATTTATTTTGAGAAGGACGGTATATTTCGAAGCTTTTGTGCAGGTTCGGCGGATGATAAGATAGAATGGAAAGGTCTTTCATATGCAGCACCCTTACACTATTTGTGCATGACGTCTTTGGCAATCGCTTTCCTTATCAGCGCAATTGCGGTTTTACGATATATTTGAAAATCCAAGAGCAACCGCTGCCGATTCTCATTGAAGGGAATTTTGGTTTTTTTGGTTTATAAGGACCTTTGAAGATGGCATGGAGAGCGTCTTTTAGTAGTGGAAACAGGGATCCTTGGTGCTTGGGAGGAAAAGAGCGGGAGGAGAGAGTGCGGGCACATTCCCTTGCTGCTCCCATGGTGTGCTCACAACTCCCCGGTTGGTGGGTGCTCCTCCCCCTGCCAGGGACACTCCACCGACACTTGTCCCTCCCCCCCTCGACGGCCGACCTCCAGACCCCTAAATCTCTCTTCCCCCCCCACTTCGCCCACTTCGCCCCCGCCGCACCACTGCACGACCGCCACCCTCGAGAGTGCCCCCCACACACACACACACACACATCCCTCCCCCTTCCAACCCCCCCCAAGACTCGCTGCGAGTGCGGCGCTGCCCTGTTGTAGTGCAACGCACGTATTGACCCGGAAGTGTGCATTGTGTGTTGCGCGCGCTCGTGGTACATTTGCTTGCTTTCCGCCTCTCCACTGGCTCGCCATCCTGCGAGGAGACCAGCAATAATGGGGGCATGGGGGGGGGCTGGTCTTGCTGTCCACCCACACCCGCGTGGTTATCCTCCTTCCCTTCTCTTTTCATTCATTCATTCGTTTCTGCCTCGCTCCGACTCCATTTTAGTCTAGTCTTACTTGATTGCTTTCATTTTTCCTCTGCCATTTCCATACCTTTGCACAAATTGTGGGTCGCATTTTGCTCTATTCGGAGAATGCTGCCTTCCCTTCATTTTTAAATATGTGTGCGCGCCATCCCAATGAGGGGTATAACCGATTTCCACGAGGAGAACAAATGAGCAACAGGGTGCACTTAGAACGGGGATGTGGTATGGATGAAACGCGTGGGAGTAATACGTGGGATTAGTATAGCACTAAATGGGGTGCTGTTTGTGACCAGCCTTCTAGTTGAAAGATTAATTTAACCTAAATCAGGTTGAATTACTTTGATTACGAAGAACGTAGTGAGCAGTTTGAATTATAAATATACACGTATAAGCCTAAAAATATTGGGACGTATGGCCGACGTACTTAACGTGGGATGTAATGTCGCAATGGCTTCTTAATATGTCTTTTTTCGCTTTTAGAATTCCCATGACTCATTAATTTGAGATAATTTCAATTTATGGGATCTAAATTGAAACTACCCGCCTCGAATTCATCGTTGATGGGGCTCAGACCTCGATTAAGCATTTAGGTTCGTCAGCAGAGGAACCCGGGGATCCAACCGTTTGGATATGAAGGTAATGAAGACCCGTAGTCGCTAAAAGTCGGCATTCAAACGCGTGTTGAAATTCCGAAATACGCCGCTGAGTTGCTGTTCTGGTTTAGATGGCGAAAATGTGGAATGTTTTTACGTTATAGGGTTCACTTATCGGTTTTCGGTTTTCTTTTGGGACTCCTTCGCAGAAAATGCATTCTACTGGATGGAATCAAAGAGCAATTGGAGTGCTAGATAAGAGTAATGGTATATCGCCGTCAACTCGAAGAGTAAATTGCAACTCAATCAAGGGAAGCCACTGGCAACTCGACCATGTTTCTGATAATGATATTTACCATCGCTAACCGAATTCACGATTAATTTAGTGTACTGGTTTTAGAGAGCTTTCTAAAGTGCTGTCTCTTGTGAGGAATTTTCTTCGCCGGCGTCGAATTATTTCGTATGAATGTCATAGTCATTCACATCTTTTTTGCTGCTTTATGTGGAGGATGTCTCACCTAGGTGATGTGGGCGTCTGAATCGCGCGTCTCTTAATAAATGGGACAATTCTCGCCTAATCGCAAGAGAAGCATCTCCGGGTAGCACACAATTGATTTCGTGGGAGGAGCCTAGGAGTGCGATGGACCGGGAGCTACATTTTCCTGTATCGCTGCCAATCCTCCAGGCCGCGTGTTTGGCAAGGCGTAGCGAAATAGGTCAAACGAACATCCTATCGTAAAATGGACCCTCAGTTACGGTGCCGAACGTTATCGACGTTCGTAGATTAAAAGCGGTTTTTTATGGCGGTGATGTATATTCAGAACTGTCAGGGAAACTTAAGAAGCGGAAGGATAGGTTTGACATATAGTTACTTTCGAAAGAGGTAAAAATTTTAGAAATAATTTCGAATCGTTAATATAATGATTACCCTTGTTTTTTCTAGTTTTACAATAAATGAGTACGCCGTAAGTTTATAGCTTTTGGTAGGGGAAAAAAGTGCTTGTTTTGCTCTCGATTTCCTCTCGTCGTAAGTTGTTCCTTTATGGAGCCGTCTTGTAAAATATTCCATCCTTCGCATAAAAACTACTTTGACACATTGAAGCTGAATGTTGGTTTGTAGTGGAAGGTAAATCAACAAGCAAAACTCGAATTTTGGCAGTGTGCATGGAAATGCTATCTACAATACTTGTATTTTCATCGTTAAAAATGTTCAATATGAAATTCTTTCCATTTCATCTACGTTGTTAGTTACTAATAATGTTTTTTTAGTTCGAAATTGTGAACTAAAAAATTAGTGTTTAACAAAAAGGAAGTTGAATGGCATCGGCTAAGGCTTGTGTTTAGGGCTCGTTAGCAGCGAAGAGAAACGATCTACAAAAGAAACCAATCTGAGATTGACATTTTTTAATGATCCACAGTACTGGCTTGCGCCTGGCCGCTTACGATTTCAAAACATCTATGGTCGCTATCTGCTCGGATGCTGGCGAGACGCGATTGGCCGCCCACATGGATACGCTGATGTGTGACTGTTTCAAACATTTTCCCTGCTATTTTCAGCAATGACTTTAACCCGAGTATTTAGACTTGAAGACAGAAGTTAACCTGTGAGCTCCCATGTTAATAATTTGAACTGGGATCGTGGTTTTACGTCGCCGAATGTATACCCTTATGGCACCTACCGTAATTGATTGCGGATCGTTGATTGTGGAGCGAGGTCAATCTCATACCTTCTTATAGTCACTCTCTTCGAGTCTTTGGACTATGTGCCATCGGCAGCTGTTGGCTAATTAGACTCAATTATAAGTATCCGTTGGTTTTAAACGAAATCGTCGATTTTGCTGCCAACTTATTATTAAATAGGAGGCAACAAGTAGTTAAGGGGCCATCACATCTATTTTACTCTCAAGATAATTGAAATTCTTTTATATGTTTGCCTATTTTATATCTTTATTTTCATCGCCTGACCGGGATGTTCCATCCGTTCCGTAATTAATGCTGAAGTCTACCTCGGCAGGGAATATATCGCATCGGTCGCATAGGGAATTCACGTGCGTCCAAATGCCTATGATGTTGAAGGCGCCCCGATCCTGCCCTAAAATAGGTGATTCTACACCGTTGATGAAGTGTTTGATTTTTTTTTTGGTGCTGCAATAAAAACATATTCATTTTGTCGATTCACTTGCATGAGTCCATATGTGTCGAACTTGGTCCATTCCCATGTTCCCAAACTTCAAGCCCCACGCTGAATCGTGTTTCTGAGAACTCGTTGGCGCGTTATATCACGAGTGTAGTCTCCATCGAAGTTGATATGGTCTTTTAAAAGTAATACTCCCAATCCTACGATTTGAATTATTCCTGTTGCCGTGGTCGAATATTTTCCCACCTGGTCACTGCTAACTTTTTTTTTTAAATTAATACCCCTTTTAACCCGTGGCTCTAAAGTTCCATGAAGGTGCGATGTCATTTGCGCCATTTTCTCCACACTCATCCAGCAAGAACGTTTCTACCTTTGTCGTGGCCACCTCCCTCGCGGTGTCACATCTTGCTGGAGTGATCTGTCTTCAGAGACAAGTTCATAAGCTGGTTTTTTCTTCGCCGCACATTACAAATGAACTCGAAGAAAGCACCGTTCAAATCTCAATGCGTGCCGTCGTTCTTTTATTCATCGCGAAATATCGGTCGTCGTCTTGAGTGAGTCGATGGATCTCTTCGGCGTCAGTCCACCTTGCCCCGCCCTCCTCCCCCTTTCGCTTCACCCATTCCTCTCTCGTAGTTGCCGGGAGTGAGCCGTTGCATTCGTTCAATTATCTTCTGGTGTGTGCATTTTTTAGAGTGCAGGTCCGGATTGGAACGCGTTTTTTTCGCCCTCTTTAGGGTTGACTGCTATAAAATCACATTTGCCTGAATAGTATTTGCGTCGAACCGTCCGATGTTATGAGACCTGCGTCTTCGTTGATTCGTCTTCGTGGTGATCGTTTTGCGTAGATGCAGTTCGAATGAGACTTACTTCGCCCCGAATTGGCAAGTATGTTAAGGTCTTGCAAAAACCTCTACTATCGCGACTCAGACGGGGCTATTCAGAGTCTAGAAGAATATAGTGACGGACTACTCTCACGTTCAGTATATACATTCGAACAGTATCCAGTTGATCTCGATGATGTTTCAAAGAACTGCTATTTGACTTTTTCTTAAATTTTTCCTAGTTCATGATGCCTGTGTTTTTGACTCTCAGTTTTGTAATAATCTCTAACCTCTAAACCGCGAACTGCCGGATAGCATCGGATATCCTGTTGGGCCGTGTTCTCTTTGTCAATGTTTTGAGAAGATGGGAATTCAATACCAGTTGTCAACCCGAAGGTTAGATCTTAGGCGAGGGTAGTGGTCACCTTGGTACGATGCCCAATGGCGTGTGTATTTTACACATTAGTAGGGTAATAAGGGGGCCACTTCCTTTCTTTGTGCCGCCTGTTGTTTCTCACGAAGATATAATACCTGAAAAATACAGAGTTTGAATTTGAGGGTACTAGTCAAATTTTAATAAGTATTTTTCTTTACACGGAGAAAGGTAAATATCAACGTTCATCATTTGTTTTGTTTAAATTACGTATTAATTTAAATATGCGTGGACTCACTGTTGGATGATCCCGGTGATTTTTAAGAGTTAGTGTTTAATAATGTAATGTATTGAGTGACTTCTGCAGTTTGTAATATTTATCTTCCCATTGGAAGAATTGATATGTTCTTATGTCTGAATTAATAGATTAAATAAGAATTGCTTTAATGAATACTTCCGCATCAAAGGTATTTTGTGTTGAAGAATATATGTCCAAATAACAATTTGAAGCACTTCCCTGGTATTACAATGTCTAACTATGTCATGAGCTCTCAAATTGTTCATTTATGCATGACTGTTAATATTCATTGCGTATTTATGAAATAATAGCCAGCAAGCGCTTGGTGAAAGGGACACAGGAATACTCTCATTTGCAAATATGTGTGATTTTAAATTCGTAGTGTAAAAACTTGCGTGTATGGATGGGATGCATTCGAAATCTATCTTTTGGCGGACGAAGGCCTACTCTTTCGCGGCTTTTGCATCCATTCTTCAGATAAGTGAGCAAAGAAAAGTACTCCATAGAGGATGGATAGGAAAGGATGAAGGGTGGAGAGAAACTCGGGTCCGCAGCTTAACGTCCCATCCGACGGACGGCGTACTCACTCAAAGTGCCCTCCACGAAGCACCTCAAGTAGGGATCGAGATACCTCTGAAAAATATTCAACAACGCCGGGATTTGAACCCGGGCCCTCCAGGTGGGAAGCCAGTACGTTAGTCCCCGCACCATCTCGATCCCCTCCTTGCTCAAGCTGGCTCTAATCCTTATATAGGTTGTTCAGTCAGCGTTAATACTTAATGCGCGAATCGACTTGTCTCAGTTATCATAATTTGAGTTCACGGATTCAGTCATTTATGCACTTCTTTCTCATTTCTTGTTGCAGTTAAAAGTTGTGTTTTTCGTTTTAAGTATAAAATATTTGTTTTAACGGAATCCAACTGACGTCGGATGTTTCTGAAACTGGAATGTTAAATGACTCTAGGAGAGTTCTCTGATATTAAAAAAAAAAATCGTGGAAGATATAGAAAAATATTCGAAACGTGTAAATGAACTCTTAATTTTAAGTGTAGTGATGATTTCAATGGTCAATTTAAAAGAAATAATTCTTCTAGAATGCCCTATGCAACTCATGCTATATCTGAATATCTAAGTCTTTTCGTTGACGTTGAGTTACGTCGTTATATTGGGTTTACACCACTTCTTTTGGTATTTGAAGATTCCCTTCGCAGCATCATTTATAATTGGTGTGGTGATATATACACGTATTTAGTCAAAGAGTACTCATCCCCATGACTAAAACCCAAGACTACCTGTATGTAATTCGCATGTCCTGCCTCTATCAAAAGTTGTCGATGGGCGAAAAGTATGTAATTACCGGCGATGATTATCATGATGCATGCCTTGAGGGTGCTTCGCCATTGAACTTGATGTATTAGATTTCGCCGGGCGTTTCACGGCTGAAAAATAGCGCCACCGAAGTTATTGTCTGTGAGTAACATCTATAAAAGAACTCGGGCGCCAATTTTCAGCCAGTTCGGTCAATTATTCGGTGTTTAGCGTTCGTAGGAGTGCTGATGAAACATTTTGTGAATGGCGATTCGCCTCAGGAGGCAGAAGGAAACCTGATGCACATAATGGCGAATCTGCGCCTTCGATCAGAATGGTTCGTAAGTGGTTTCGTAATTTTCGATGTGGCCATATGAGCACTGTCGACGCTGAACGTTCTGGACGCAATGAAGTCACTCTTGCAGAAAATCGGTGATGTAGTACATGATAGTGGTGGATAATTTAATAAAAATCTGGAATACTATGTCGTTCTCACGTTTCGTTAGTAAAAAATCTAATGCATCCATCAGTGCCTCCTCGGGCTACAGCTGGCTCGTTCATCGTTTCAGTGTGCGTGAGCACGCCGCTTGCAATCCATTTCCAGCGCGGAATTGCCTGTTAGTCGAAGACTTTGAGTGAATATTTCATGGCGACTACTGCCGCATGCGTAATGTTATCTTTTGCGGAATCTTAAAACCTCGATGCAAGCCCCTACTTCGACGATAGTGGTCCTGAAAAATAGCATGGGTGAGAGATTTGAATCCCGGCTGTTGAACTTCCATTGATTTACCGAAGATGTTTTTAAGGCTTCAAAACCTTGAAGGTATTACTCGAATTCATTGTATCGTTCGTTGGTGGCGATTTATTTTGCCACAACTGAAACTAGATGCCAATGTTGTGTGTGTGTCGGAAGTTCCCGAGAGTGGAGCGTCAGAGCTGTAAGGGGACTTTATTTCGGCTGTAGGGTGACTCTTTGTCGCGAGTTGAAGGGCCTGATTAGGACCGTTGACTCGAAATCCTCCCCTTCGCAATATGTACCTAGTAGGATTCATGCGCGCGATGGGGACATCGACGCGCCAAAGAACTTCCGGGTAAGGGCTTCGTGTCGATGCTCTCTCCGTCTCAAGATTCGAACCTCACAGCTCACTTAACTCGCCTCTCCACCGTCTTTTGTTTTCTTTCCCCTAGGCGCAAGCGCGAAGTCGGGGTGCGATCTCCTTCACACCAACCGCCCTTCCTTTGTTTAAATACCGTCTCCCTCGTTAGTATGCCTCGCATTTTCGCCGTTTTTCTTGCGTTTTGTTATCGCCCCTCCCTTAGTTTTCTCGACTTTCCATTATTCCTTCCCTTTCCTTTCGTTTTCCTACCCCGCCCGTGCGAGGGCGAATACCCGTCGAGGTCGTCGACTTTCCCCGAGACGTACAATCGCTCTATCGCTCTTTCTCTCCCTTTCTCTTTTTCTCCCCCCCCCAATATCCCTGTCTTAGCGTCCATTGCCTTTGCTTTGGACTTGGCGAATTGTTCCCGTTCCTTCCTAAGATGTCAATGATCTCCTGGGTTGAGGTTGGTCAGTCGCCACGGTTAGGCGTTTGCGAGTCCTCTGCCCAAATGACATTCTCGTATTGAAGACTCGACAGTTTTTGCAATACCTTCTGCTAGTTATGAGGAGAGATGGAGGCGGTTGCCTGCTGTGGTTTGTGGAGTATTCTTGAATTATGCCCCCGATTTTCATCATAACTATCTGTAGAGATTGCCGGCAGTGATATTTGCTATAATCTTTAATTAATCTCTGCATTCAATATATAAGCAAGATCTAAATTAAAGATATGCCTCTTCGAGATTCAGTCTAAAGATATATAATTCAGGTTGAAATGTAATGAAATAATTGACTTTGTAATTCCTTACACTTTATTTAAAAACACGACCAGGTTTCGACGTTGAACGTCATCATCAGGTTCAACGTCGAAACCTGGTCGTGTTTTTAAATAAAGTGTGTGGAATTACAAAGTCAATTATTTCATTACATTTCAATATGTTATGCAAATTCCACAAAGTTACGCCTGAGACAACAAATTTTATATAATTCAGGCTTTCGATTTCTAGTAGTGTGTATGTAATATCGCTTGTGTGGAGAAAATTCTTTTCTCCTAAGCGAAGTACATAACGGGAAGATGTATGTAATAATACGCTAGTATCGCGGGAAGATATGTGTAATAATACGCAAGTTACTGTCTTATGGGAAGCTTTCCTTTCAAGTTGCCTGAAAAATACGAGACATGTAAGACGCGTAGACTTGTTTGAACTGCTTGATAACAAAAATTACCCATGATTATTGTCAATATGCTGCTAATTGCTATTCTCTGCAACAATCGTTTTTGATGCTCATGAAGACGTGTTAGCTTTTCGAACTTAGCTGAGGGGCTTATTTATAAGAAAGTGTTGCGGGGTTGGTATTAAACAATAGTTTTGGACGCTCATTCGCGGCGCACCTTCCTTTTTTTCCTTCGATTATATTGCTGTTTCTTGGAGGAATCCGTAACATCGGGACCCTCAAGGTTTCGAGAGAAATTATGGACTTGAGAAGCCGAATGAAGAAGGAATATAACATTGGGGACATTTGCTGCAGCATTGAATCGTTGAATGGTAACGAATTAACCGAGAACTTCCCCGAGGCTGAATTGGCACGAACGACGGTCGTGCTTCGACTCCGCAGCGATTTCCCACGCATTCATCGTGCAAGTATAATTGCAAGTTATCTTTCAACGTCGTGCTGGTGACCTTACTCACGATCGAGAAGTCTGATGAAATCTGCTCTTCATTTCATTTTTCTCGACAAATCGCGATCTTTGTGCGAGCGAGGCGTCGGAAGTGGTTGTTTTTTTCCCCGCGACCGCCATTCGCCCGCTGGCTGCCGGCGTTTCCGGCCGAGGAACGAGGACAGCAGAAAAGGCGATGATGCCTTTCCGAGGGGGTCTCATTGTCACGCCACTCTGTCGCGCCTCCGCCAGGCGGCGAAATTATCCGGTATTTCCTCCTCCATTGTCACTCCGAATGCGCCTTCACTTGTCCTATTGTGTGAGCGGACGTCTAAATGGCTTTCACCCCCTATAATTTCCTCTATTACTTTTCATAATCGCGCGGAAAACCTCGCGAGCATCCCGCCAACCGTACAACGGGGTACGCAATCAGAGAAGATTAAGAAAGTGATATGAGCGTGCCGCGGTGGTTATTTAGACGGTTATCCTCGGGAGTGTGCACGAGAGTCGGTAGAATATAAATTATGCCGCGAAAATGTTTGTGGGATTAATTGACATTTTTCCGGATGCGCACAGCGGGACGCAAGTGGCTTTATGCCCTGGGGGAAGGAGCGCTGTCGGCGCGAATGGCGGGTTGAATGTCCATTCAGGTGCCGTGGGGGTGTAGTGGCCCGTAGGATAGGTGCCGAAGGCTGCGGAATGCGAAAGAGGGAAGAAGGTAATTCTTCTTAGCTTCTTATGGATCGCCGACTAAAACATCTTGAAAAGAGGGGGCGTTGCCCCGATCCGATTGGCGACCATTCTACACCGATGCATATATCAAGCCGCCAATCTCAAGTAAGTACATCCGTGCGAGAATTTCACTCCATTAATGGTTGGACTTGATTCAGTTATTAGTAAAGTCGCCAGAAACGATTTTCAATCATTGCCTCTTTAGGTTTAAATTTCGACGATCATTTTTTCATAGTTCAGCTCATTTCTTTAATAAACGGGCTGCCGAGTCTCTCAAGTGCTCAGTTCGGGCGCTAACAATCTCTGTGGGTATTGAATCGAATCGCTTGGGTGGGTTTAACTCGCTGTGGAATTCGTGACTTGATGGAATACCACCAAAAAGGATGTTGCGATGTCGTTTTAAAACTATTTATTCCTTTAAAGTTTAATTTTGCTCAAAGGATGCGAAGGGTTTCGACGAATGTCGTCGTCATGTGATCTCCCGAGTGTAGTCAAGGGATAGATATACATGCGCATCCGATCAATTGGACATCGCTTAGATAAACGTGTGTGCAGTAATAACAGGATGCAACCTAAACTCCCTTGACGGCACGCAGACCGTCGTGTGTGCACGGTGGTGGAATCCCGAAGAGGACAATTTTCCCGTATTTGCATTGGCATCTTGATGGATAGCAATGTGTTCCTCTTGTAGCTGAAGTCGTTATGTGCGTCTATTGTTTTGGTAGCTTAGATTTCTCCGTAGCGATTGAAACCAAAACTGGTAATATATTTCACCTTGCATATAAGATTAAAGCAATCTTCGCCTTTTCTCACTTCTTGATATCTCACTGTCGTGTAGAGTTCATGATTTCAATGCCCGCATTTAGTTACTGTCTGTTGCGAAAGCCGAATAACAATTCCGCATCTCCTGACTTGCGCCCGCGGCCTGAGACCGAGGTTGACCCTGCATGCCGCGCCTTGGTTCGGCGACAGTTGTGCCCATCCGACATATCAATGCAGCATTGCAAGCCAATTTAACGCGTCTCTTAAAAGGGAAAAATTAGGGGTTGGCTTTAATTGCTATTAACGCTGCCCTAGTGAGGAAAATATATGAAAATTTAATAATATTTTGTACTTTGTCAGAGTGGCTTTGTTAGTTAGCATGATTCCCTTGTGGATTATGTTTGAGTCTAAATGCTGTCCACCAATGCATTGGGAACCACTTCAATGCGGACCACAGCTTACTGTACAGGCGCCAGTGCTTTGCGACGTAATATTGTCCTCGGCAAATCGCCTCGATCTCAGGAATCATTTTAATAAATCATGTTTTATGACTTTCTTTTGTGATTAAAATTCAATCGGGTACGCCTCAAAAAGCACGAAGTGAAGGCTTGTGTGACTAGAAGAAGTTTTCTAAAGTTTAGAAAATGGGGCGAAAACTGATGTCCTAACCCCGACGGTCGTTAATATCGGCCAAATTTGAATCACTTGCGTTGTCTCCCTCTGTGTTGTAAATCATTTGACGGAATACTTATGGGGTCGATCTACTTACATACCCCATAGTTTTCCATCAGGATTCAAGGTTGCCAGTTAATGTTGTCATGGAAATGCTTGGTGATTTCATAATTGCCTCAATTTGTCATTTCAATTACGTCATAGGCTTACGTTAAAAGCATCAACCACAGCCAGGTTGACTTGGGATTTTTAGTTTGAATCTTTACGAAGTCTCAGGAGCTTGCTTCGATTCTGATGTTACACTTGCATTTACTCTACGATTTCCAAATCTTACCGGCGCTTGGTACTTCCTTGGCTGTGTGCCGCACCGTAGGCATGCTGTATTAAGTGAGCCCCATTATTCTCTTTCGTGGACTAACTTCTCTTCTCAAGCACCCGTACAATCTCGAGGATTTCATTTTCAATATAAATCGAAGCACATTTATTTGGGAGTCGGGGTAATCCTGCTTGAAAAGAAAAATCTCCAGCGAACCAGTTTTCCCCCAAGAAATAATATAATGTGCGGCCAATTCACAAAATGCAGGAAATGGCGTGCTCAAGCCTCGTGGGAATCGCTCGGTGTCAGTGGGAGAATGCGTTCTCGTCACCGTGAAACTGGAAATGGGGGATCCTTATCGCTTCTTTTATCTCCAGATGCAATCCCTCCCTCGACATTCTCTCCTCCTCCGTTCTCATTGTCCGCAGTGTAATCGGTTGCGAGGGTGATCCCGTCCAATCGCTTCCTGTAATGCGGCTTTCAGTTAGTTGACCGGTCGGTTGACGTTTTCCTTTCTACGCTCACTCCTCTCTCTTCATTCCATGTGGGGGGTTTCATTATGTGCTCCTCGAATAATTTCAATCTCCGATATTGAATTCGGTGTCTCTGTAGCGCATCCCTCCATTCCGCCAATCCAAACTTTCAAGGGACAAGCGCGTTTCATTATACAAAGTGAATATGAGTGATCTCGAAATCAACGCGTGGACACAGGATGGGGATATGATCGCAGTGAGCTTGTTCAAGATGTGACTGCGTATAGTTGTTGAACGGGGAATTATTTCAACTGATTGGAAATTGAATTGGATAAAAAAAGGTTTATAAAAATTTCAGAGATAAACTGTTTTTTTCTTCATATTTTAAATGTTATCTTCTCAAACGATGCTGGTAATAAATGGTGTCATTGGTGTTGATGTTGATGAGCGCATGGCGATACAGGGTTCGTCCGGAAAATAAGTGTACTGAGCTCAGGAAAAAAAATGTATTACACTTTTACATATCTTAAGCTAATATTCCTCAAAATAGGACCCTTGTGAGTCGATACACTTGTTCCAGCGGCGTTCCCATTCCTGGAACGCTCCCGCGAAGGCATCATCGGGAACCTCTCGAAGACTCGTCGTCGACCTCTTCTCTGCCCTCCACGAACATCTTGTGCCACCGAAAGATCATGTTTCTGGACATGGCTGACTCCCCGTAAGCCTGGTTAATCATACCGACAGTTTCGGTAGACGATTTCCCAAGCTTTACCGCAAATTTGATGGAATAACGCTGCTCCAAAAACTTCGGCATCGCGTTCCGTGACGTGGGTCGAGCGTGGAGGTTCGCGTTAACAGAGCTCCTCACTACACCACAGCTCAGAGCCGACTCCCTTTTTCAGCGTCGCTTGCCAACATTTCTGAACTGTGAGCTCCTTAATTTTTCTCGACCCCGTGACCTGCGGAAAGCACTTCGTCGTTCCACTGTGCTGGAAGCGTTTGTGTGCTTGTATCTGTAAAAACTAAGAAGTCCATTTTGTGATGCAGTGATGTCATTACTTCTTGCTTAAATGTATTATGCACTCTTAGTGTATGACGCCAATGATTTGCATATGGAAACTAAAGAGTATGGTTTAAGGAGGGATTTATGTTTTAAATGCATTTTTTACGTTAAGCAAATAGTGTTGCTACCTGCATCATGTGTTAGTATTGATTAGGTCGGGTTTTCTGTGTATCATTATCGCTAGCTCATTGTGAGTGACATTATCAACTTGCATCATCTATCCAATAATATTATCCTGGAAATAAGTTGGTGTGATATACTCATATGGTGATATTAAAGGTTGTTAGTGCACCTTATTACGAGTAATTACCTTACTCCTTAGTAATTACTATTATTAGCACCTTACTCGTAGTAATTAAGTTCGTGTGTGCGTGTTAAAAATTCATGTTCAATTCGTGTTCAGGATATCGTTCTCTAATTGCTAACTTGTATATATTTATATTAGTGTTTTTAATCTAAGACCCTACTACTTTCATGGTGTTGGCCAATGCCATTTCAAATAAACTAATATCAGTGAACCAAGTAAAGTGTGAAGGGGGCCAAAATGTTCAGTCATTTAATACGTTTTTTTTATTTTTTCTAGGTAAGTACTTCCTGGTGTGATTGAGCTGTGGTTGTCTCCAACTTAGTGAGTACGTCCAAGCTTCTTTTTTGGGCTATCTGAAGGCGAAGTGCCATGCTGGATGATATCTTCGCTCTCTTCCAAATGACACGCGTTTTCACTTGTACATCGCGTGACATTTCACCGAATAAAAAAGTCAGGGTTGCGGGATTCGTCGTGCACGTTGCATGAATTGTTGCCTTCTCCCTATTGTTGGAGAGGTTTAATTGCATTCGCAGCGCATATTCTCGGATCAGATGGTTGTCATTTGCGCTTGACATGTTTATTTTCTTCTTCACTGACCCGTCGCTTTGCGCGTGCTGAAGTTCACTTAGAGAGATAACCGTTCGCACGATTAGATTTTCTTGAGTGGCTGCTTCATTCATTGTACGCCTGTCGCCGGCCTGCGAATTGGATTAAAGTTACCTGTTTGCACTGCTCGTGTTCTTCCAGTTTTCATTGCTCCTTCCAATGGCAAAAGGTTATCATAACCTTGATCATAAAAGTGCTCCGTACTTTTATAATGACTTCTCTTTGATTTCGTTCGTTGCTGGAATATTTTTTCCAGTTCCTTGAAAAGGGACGAACGCGTTAAGAGTGGCGTATGGCTCGGATGGAAACGAACGTTCCTTTAAGAAAGAACTATCAATCAGCTGTTTAGCTAGCGTTTTATTCGAAAAAAAATCCGAGAGAAAGTTGAGATTGATCGCTTGGATCACGACAAGAACAGTTCAGTGGGACATTTTTTTACCGTTTTCATTGCTCGATTGATATATCATTAAGCTTAATAGAATGCTTCACGTGGTTATCCGGGAGCATTTTAAACTGAAGGCAAGTGAACACTTGACCCTCTAGTCGGTGTATATGGTCATTCAGCGGCAGAAATCAGCTCGAGGGACGGAATTGCTTCTGTTCATCGGTTGCTTCATGGAGGACAACCACCCATCTCCCCTTGACTCCCATTGCCGGAAGGAAGTGGAAGCAACCGTGAAAGGTCAATTGAAGCTCACCGATGGTCAGAATGCCTTTTTACCCGCAGGTTCTTTGCAATTCTACACAAAGTCAAAACAAAACCGAAGTATTCTATTCTCATGGTACTAAGAACGTAAAATTTTGTGGTAAATATATCAATTAGCTCTTTATATAACTTAAAAACGTGAAATAGTCAATATCTTAGTTTAAATATAGCCGATCAGTAAAAAAACTTGACGTTTTAAACTTTTAAATTATGTTCACCGAGATTTCATATGATTTTACCTTTCCATTTTCTCCAATTTTGTTTTTATAAGAATTTGAAGTCATTAAGACGGTCACGAACGCATGGGCATAGGACAGAGAGAGAGGAGGCTACTACTTAACGCTCTGTTCGGTCGGAAGATAGGTATTTTGGAAACCCTCCAAAGGGTGTTGCCCTTTCCTTTATACTCTAGTGATCTTGCATGGATCTTCGAGGTCCATGGGCCTTTTCCAAGAGCAACTCATTGTTTTAAGCGGACTTTTGGGAAATCTTAATTCACTGAGCTTATTACTACGGAGCGTCGTGCTTGCTTGAAACAGCAGGAACTTATGTTATACGCTTCTTAAAGCAGAAAAAAAGTAATGCCATGACCGTCTTGAAACTTGAAGTTATAGGTATTGCCTTTGTGGAGCGCACAGGGCAATATTAAATCGTGAACAGGATCAGGTTGCAGTCGAAGTCCGGTGGCATGAAATTCATGTTTCTCATCACGACACTCTGGCCACTTAAGGCCCATGAATTCATGCGATTTCGTGTCTACTGTAGCTGAAAAATAACATCATATATTCAATTACCATGACTGACAACTTTGATGATGGTGATGCCATGTTTAACACCGCAATATATTTTTTACTGTCTCTAAGAATCAAGTTAATGTAGTTATCCTAATTTTTCAAATGGATATCAGTTTAAAAAAATTTGATTTCTATCTTTTATTCTTTGCCTACTTAAGATGCGGGGGTTTGAGTAGAAATAAAATTCAGATAATGATAATGGGGTAGTATAATAAAGTGATTGAGTGGAAAACAGTAGGGATATATACATGTATGTGTATATATATATATATATATATATATATATATATATATATATATATATATATATATGATTCTGAAGACGACAGCCGTGCTGTCGAAACGTAAAATAACAAATTGTGAGTGTCCTTTCTTTGTGTCTCTATATTCTAAAAATCTACATCTGTGTTTTTATATATTGAGGCTTTTGAAATGTGGGCATGGAGAAGAATGGAGAAGGTGAAATGGACAGAGAAGAAAACAAACGAGGAAGTACTTGGTATGGTGGGCGAAGAGAGGGGTTTGTTGGGAGCAATCCTGTGGAGGCAGGAAAAGTGGATGAAGAGGGTATTGACCGGCAGTGGATTGTTGAAGACTGTGATAGAGGGTAGAATGTTGGGCAAAAGAGGAAAGGGAAGGAACAGGATAGGGATGTTGGACGGGATGAAGGGAGGAAGAAAGTACTCAGAGATGAAGAGGGACCTGATATAGAGTAGGATGATGGATTTTGTGTTTTGTTAGGAGTAATAAAATATTTGTTTGGTAGTTGTGTCCATCCAAAAACCTACCTTAACCGGTAGATTACCTTAAAAAAAATATATATATGTATGTATATATGTATATAATGTATATATATATATATATATATATATATAAACACAGATGTATATTCTAAAAATCTACATCTGTGTTTTTATATATTTGTGCGTCGCCGAAGAGCGTTCCATTTCGAAGATTTTTTATGTATATATATATATATATATATATATATATATATATATATATATATATATTTATGTAAAATATCTTCGAAATGGAACGCTCATCGGCGACACACAAATATATAAAAACACAGATGTAGATTTTTAGAATATAGAGACACAAAGAAAGGACACTCACAATTTGTTATTTTACGTTTCGACAGCACGGCTGTCGTCTTCAGAATCATGATTCTAAAAATCTACATCTGTGTTTTTATATATTTGTATATATTTATGCATATATATATATATATATTAATGTATATTTATGTATATATATATATATATATATTTATGTATATATATATTTATGTATTTATATATATATATATATATATATATATATATATATATATATATATATATATATATATATTTATTTATTTATTTATTTATTTATTTATTTATTTATTTATTAAGCGCAGAACTCTCGACATTCCAGGAATCATGAATCACTGCAGAAGTTCCTACGAGTTCATTTGTGCAATTCAAAACTAAGAAAATCGGGTCTGCTTGTCAGCAGCCTCTGGTGGGTAGACTTCCGAGGGTGGGCGCGTGAAATTGTTGGTCGGCGCCTTGATCGTACGCACTCGTCAGAAACGGAGCGTTGTCGAAATGATATGGTAGAGACGAATGCTAGGGGGTGGGGCTCGAAAGAAGAGGGGGGCTGGGGAATGGAGCAATGTTTGGTCCAATGAGCCCTGTGGTTTACTCACGCTCGGCTGGCTTTGGCGCGAGTGAATAACGTGCCCGCCCAGCCGTCTTTTCCGCGGCGTTTTCATTTCCCCTCGGGCCGTAATTTCTCGTGCTCAGGGCAGCAAACGGGTGCGTTGTGTGCGTGTGTGTGTGTGTGTGTTTGGTGCAGGATTGAAACCGTCGGCGCCAGCGGCTGAGCATCTCCCTCCCTCCTTCCCGGCCCTCTTTTAAGGAGCCTCCCTCACTGGGGGGTGTCATTTTAACCCTCTGGAGGAGTCAATTATGCATTGATTTTTTCATTTCGTCCGAGACATTGTGCTCTTCTTAGGATGGCGAAGGAACTTAGCCAATACGTCTGGTGGACCGATCCTCCGTCTACAAATGACGTCATGTACATTGGGAGTTGAGACAGCCATTACGTCACGCCAAAATTGGTAAAGTGTGTGCTTTCCCATCTCCCTAACTGATAATAATTTTGATTAAGGTTAGAAATTTGCGACAAGCATGATAATCGGAATGGGTGTGCGAAATGCTTGAATTCCCATTCTCTACAATTTCGAGATGCTTTCATATTATTTTGCTCTTTTCCTCCCTGGGGGAGGCAAATGCATGTACTTCCACTGGAGGATTTCGGAAGACTCGGGCTTCCTGTGAAATCATAACGAGGGGGCTGTCGGTGAGAGCAGCTGGAGCTCATCTTAAGATGAAAACTGGATTTATAATGCTCCAAGACAATGTGGCGGCATTTTTCTCATACTCATAAAGTTAGAATGGGCTTACCTTTTCACGTATGAAGAGCAGAGAAAAGTTTTGGTTCATGCCACTCGTTTTCTTGAATTATGGCGCGGTATGTGAAGGAATGTAGATGATGATGGAGACAGCGACGGATGCCTAAGGATTTCCATGGAAATTTTCTCTGAGATATTGCGACTTTTAGTTACTTTTCTCAACTGCTGATCGGGTAGAGCCGTGCAGGTATTTATTTTTTGCTATATCATTAAATGGTACGTTGCATGAGGATATTGCACAAAAGTTATCGTGTTAGTCAGTGGATGTAGGGGTGTGTAAATATTTTTGGAGAAATTTTATCCACCTTACCCAGATCAGATGCGTTTCGGTCACTCGTTCATGTAAACACAAAAACCATGTGAAATAATGAGTCACCCATGTTTAAAGTAATGTTTCTCTTTTTTAGCGATCTAATAATTGAAGACACGCTGCAGGTAGCTCTTTTGTCCGATAATGAGATTTTTAGGGGTTTCATCATTTCATCAGTTCATATTTCGGGCTAATTATTCTAAATGCCCAGGAGATAGATTGATAAATCATTTTCAATCACTTCGTTCATGAATTTTGTGTGAATTTGTGCGAGAAGAATCACCAGTAGAAGGAGATGGGCCTCTGTGAATCGATGACGATCTTGGCGTAATCTAGCTGTGGAGATGATTTTCAGGCTTACAGCAAGTGTATGAGTTTTATGATAAAAATGGGCAAATTTTTATACATGTATATTAAGCAGTTCTATGCTGATGTTTGTGAAAAAACGTATTGCGTGGGTTTGACTTTAACAAGTTTAATTTTTGAACTGATGATATGAAAGTCTGTTTATAATGAACGTCATTCAATTCTGCTGCATGATGTCGTGTAAAGACGAAGAAGCCCATGCAAATGAAGCGGTTAAGGGAGCTGCCAGTTAGTCGACTGAGAGCGTTCGAATCTCTCACAGTGGTTGAGTATCGATTGTGTGAGCTGTTGTCCAATTAAGTTAGTAGCCTCTGCCTTCTGGAAGTGGTCTTTATCGAGTTCGTCGGTATCATTACCACAGCGAGGGTTTGGCTCCGTTGACGCTGATACCCCGAGAGAGCCCTGGATTTTTTTGGCGCATCTGAAATGTCGCCGTCTTGCTTTTTACGTTGGCTGCTCAGAAATTAACCTCGGTTAGGCCATAAAAAGACCCAGGAATAGGTACAGAACATTTATTCTTTACATTCAAAACTGCATATCTCTACTATTTTTGCCGTATACTCGCTAAACAGAGTTAAACATCTGCCGTACCCCTACGAAGCGAAATTTGTGGTAGGCTTATTTTTTAGTCAGGGTTCAATGCACCATGTTTAGAATCTGTGGAAAACTTTATAAAGAACTCGGATATCGTAAAACGTCAGTTCTGAGAAACATTTTTGTCGACCTTCTGGAGCAGTTCATTGTTCACCGCAGACGGATGGCCAGTTCTTGGACACTTTGGACATTTTCCAAAGAAACTGCGGGAGATGCCGCAACAGTAACTTTTAACGGAGTCATCCGCTAATGTGCATTTCAATGCAACAATTTGAGAGCGTAAAAATCATTCGCCTTGACTGGGACTCGAACCCAGATCCCTCAATATCCGGTCGAGTGCTTTAGCCACTTAAGCTACCGAGGCGTCCTCTTAAACTCTGAAATTTTGGGGCTTTTAAAGGAACTAGATGTTATGACGAAATACCGTACATACAATGTCACATGTATTCGTAGTCGTGCGCGAGGCGCCACTGTCCACGAGGTTAAAGCCAACTTTAAACACGTATGGTGTTTTCCCTTTGACAAATTCCAAAGAAACTGCGGGAGATGCCGCAACAGTAACTTTTAACGGAGTCATCCGCTAATGTGCATTTCAATGCAACAATTTGAGAGCGTAAAAATCATTCGCCTTGACTGGGACTCGAACCCAGATCCCTCAATATCCGGTCGAGTGCTTTAGCCACTTAAGCTACCGAGGCGTCCTCTTAAACTCTGAAATTTTGGGGCTTTTAAAGGAACTAGATGTTATGACGAAATACCGTACATACAATGTCACATGTATTCGTAGTCGTGCGCGAGGCGCCACT
The DNA here is from genome assembly GCF_022747635.1 of Hetaerina americana. NCBI lineage: Eukaryota > Metazoa > Arthropoda > Insecta > Odonata > Calopterygidae > Hetaerina > Hetaerina americana. Next base: position 545,342 of record NW_027286181.1, on the reverse strand, counting down.
GTCCACGAGGTTAAAGCCAACTTTAAACACGTATGGTGTTTTCCCTTTGACAAATTCCAAAGAAACTGCGGGAGATGCCGCAACAGTAACTTTTAACGGAGTCATCCGCTAATGTGCATTTCAATGCAACAATTTGAGAGCGTAAAAATCATTCGCCTTGACTGGGACTCGAACCCAGATCCCTCAATATCCGGTCGAGTGCTTTAGCCACTTAAGCTACCGAGGCGTCCTCTTAAACTCTGAAATTTTGGGGCTTTTAAAGGAACTAGATGTTATGACGAAATACCGTACATACAATGTCACATGTATTCGTAGTCGTGCGCGAGGCGCCACTGTCCACGAGGTTAAAGCCAACTTTAAACACGTATGGTGTTTTCCCTTTGACAAATTCCAAAGAAACTGCGGGAGATGCCGCAACAGTAACTTTTAACGGAGTCATCCGCTAATGTGCATTTCAATGCAACAATTTGAGAGCGTAAAAATCATTCGCCTTGACTGGGACTCGAACCCAGATCCCTCAATATCCGGTCGAGTGCTTTAGCCACTTAAGCTACCGAGGCGTCCTCTTAAACTCTGAAATTTTGGGGCTTTTAAAGGAACTAGATGTTATGACGAAATACCGTACATACAATGTCACATGTATTCGTAGTCGTGCGCGAGGCGCCACTGTCCACGAGGTTAAAGCCAACTTTAAACACGTATGGTGTTTTCCCTTTGACAAATTCCAAAGAAACTGCGGGAGATGCCGCAACAGTAACTTTTAACGGAGTCATCCGCTAATGTGCATTTCAATGCAACAATTTGAGAGCGTAAAAATCATTCGCCTTGACTGGGACTCGAACCCAGATCCCTCAATATCCGGTCGAGTGCTTTAGCCACTTAAGCTACCGAGGCGTCCTCTTAAACTCTGAAATTTTGGGGCTTTTAAAGGAACTAGATGTTATGACGAAATACCGTACATACAATGTCACATGTATTCGTAGTCGTGCGCGAGGCGCCACTGTCCACGAGGTTAAAGCCAACTTTAAACACGTATGGTGTTTTCCCTTTGACAAATTCCAAAGAAACTGCGGGAGATGCCGCAACAGTAACTTTTAACGGAGTCATCCGCTAATGTGCATTTCAATGCAACAATTTGAGAGCGTAAAAATCATTCGCCTTGACTGGGACTCGAACCCAGATCCCTCAATATCCGGTCGAGTGCTTTAGCCACTTAAGCTACCGAGGCGTCCTCTTAAACTCTGAAATTTTGGGGCTTTTAAAGGAACTAGATGTTATGACGAAATACCGTACATACAATGTCACATGTATTCGTAGTCGTGCGCGAGGCGCCACTGTCCACGAGGTTAAAGCCAACTTTAAACACGTATGGTGTTTTCCCTTTGACAAATTCCAAAGAAACTGCGGGAGATGCCGCAACAGTAACTTTTAACGGAGTCATCCGCTAATGTGCATTTCAATGCAACAATTTGAGAGCGTAAAAATCATTCGCCTTGACTGGGACTCGAACCCAGATCCCTCAATATCCGGTCGAGTGCTTTAGCCACTTAAGCTACCGAGGCGTCCTCTTAAACTCTGAAATTTTGGGGCTTTTAAAGGAACTAGATGTTATGACGAAATACCGTACATACAATGTCACATGTATTCGTAGTCGTGCGCGAGGCGCCACTGTCCACGAGGTTAAAGCCAACTTTAAACACGTATGGTGTTTTCCCTTTGACAAATTCCAAAGAAACTGCGGGAGATGCCGCAACAGTAACTTTTAACGGAGTCATCCGCTAATGTGCATTTCAATGCAACAATTTGAGAGCGTAAAAATCATTCGCCTTGACTGGGACTCGAACCCAGATCCCTCAATATCCGGTCGAGTGCTTTAGCCACTTAAGCTACCGAGGCGTCCTCTTAAACTCTGAAATTTTGGGGCTTTTAAAGGAACTAGATGTTATGACGAAATACCGTACATACAATGTCACATGTATTCGTAGTCGTGCGCGAGGCGCCACTGTCCACGAGGTTAAAGCCAACTTTAAACACGTATGGTGTTTTCCCTTTGACAAATTCCAAAGAAACTGCGGGAGATGCCGCAACAGTAACTTTTAACGGAGTCATCCGCTAATGTGCATTTCAATGCAACAATTTGAGAGCGTAAAAATCATTCGCCTTGACTGGGACTCGAACCCAGATCCCTCAATATCCGGTCGAGTGCTTTAGCCACTTAAGCTACCGAGGCGTCCTCTTAAACTCTGAAATTTTGGGGCTTTTAAAGGAACTAGATGTTATGACGAAATACCGTACATACAATGTCACATGTATTCGTAGTCGTGCGCGAGGCGCCACTGTCCACGAGGTTAAAGCCAACTTTAAACACGTATGGTGTTTTCCCTTTGACAAATTCCAAAGAAACTGCGGGAGATGCCGCAACAGTAACTTTTAACGGAGTCATCCGCTAATGTGCATTTCAATGCAACAATTTGAGAGCGTAAAAATCATTCGCCTTGACTGGGACTCGAACCCAGATCCCTCAATATCCGGTCGAGTGCTTTAGCCACTTAAGCTACCGAGGCGTCCTCTTAAACTCTGAAATTTTGGGGCTTTTAAAGGAACTAGATGTTATGACGAAATACCGTACATACAATGTCACATGTATTCGTAGTCGTGCGCGAGGCGCCACTGTCCACGAGGTTAAAGCCAACTTTAAACACGTATGGTGTTTTCCCTTTGACAAATTCCAAAGAAACTGCGGGAGATGCCGCAACAGTAACTTTTAACGGAGTCATCCGCTAATGTGCATTTCAATGCAACAATTTGAGAGCGTAAAAATCATTCGCCTTGACTGGGACTCGAACCCAGATCCCTCAATATCCGGTCGAGTGCTTTAGCCACTTAAGCTACCGAGGCGTCCTCTTAAACTCTGAAATTTTGGGGCTTTTAAAGGAACTAGATGTTATGACGAAATACCGTACATACAATGTCACATGTATTCGTAGTCGTGCGCGAGGCGCCACTGTCCACGAGGTTAAAGCCAACTTTAAACACGTATGGTGTTTTCCCTTTGACAAATTCCAAAGAAACTGCGGGAGATGCCGCAACAGTAACTTTTAACGGAGTCATCCGCTAATGTGCATTTCAATGCAACAATTTGAGAGCGTAAAAATCATTCGCCTTGACTGGGACTCGAACCCAGATCCCTCAATATCCGGTCGAGTGCTTTAGCCACTTAAGCTACCGAGGCGTCCTCTTAAACTCTGAAATTTTGGGGCTTTTAAAGGAACTAGATGTTATGACGAAATACCGTACATACAATGTCACATGTATTCGTAGTCGTGCGCGAGGCGCCACTGTCCACGAGGTTAAAGCCAACTTTAAACACGTATGGTGTTTTCCCTTTGACAAATTCCAAAGAAACTGCGGGAGATGCCGCAACAGTAACTTTTAGCGGAGTCATCCGCTAATGTGCATTTCAATGCAACAATTTGAGAGCGTAAAAATCATTCGCCTTGACTGGGACTCGAACCCAGATCCCTCAATATCCGGTCGAGTGCTTTAGCCACTTAAGCTACCGAGGCGTCCTCTTAAACTCTGAAATTTTGGGGCTTTTAAAGGAACTAGATGTTATGACGAAATACCGTACATACAATGTCACATGTATTCGTAGTCGTGCGCGAGGCGCCACTGTCCACGAGGTTAAAGCCAACTTTAAACACGTATGGTGTTTTCCCTTTGACAAATTCCAAAGAAACTGCGGGAGATGCCGCAACAGTAACTTTTAACGGAGTCATCCGCTAATGTGCATTTCAATGCAACAATTTGAGAGCGTAAAAATCATTCGCCTTGACTGGGACTCGAACCCAGATCCCTCAATATCCGGTCGAGTGCTTTAGCCACTTAAGCTACCGAGGCGTCCTCTTAAACTCTGAAATTTTGGGGCTTTTAAAGGAACTAGATGTTATGACGAAATACCGTACATACAATGTCACATGTATTCGTAGTCGTGCGCGAGGCGCCACTGTCCACGAGGTTAAAGCCAACTTTAAACACGTATGGTGTTTTCCCTTTGACAAATTCCAAAGAAACTGCGGGAGATGCCGCAACAGTAACTTTTAACGGAGTCATCCGCTAATGTGCATTTCAATGCAACAATTTGAGAGCGTAAAAATCATTCGCCTTGACTGGGACTCGAACCCAGATCCCTCAATATCCGGTCGAGTGCTTTAGCCACTTAAGCTACCGAGGCGTCCTCTTAAACTCTGAAATTTTGGGGCTTTTAAAGGAACTAGATGTTATGACGAAATACCGTACATACAATGTCACATGTATTCGTAGTCGTGCGCGAGGCGCCACTGTCCACGAGGTTAAAGCCAACTTTAAACACGTATGGTGTTTTCCCTTTGACAAATTCCAAAGAAACTGCGGGAGATGCCGCAACAGTAACTTTTAACGGAGTCATCCGCTAATGTGCATTTCAATGCAACAATTTGAGAGCGTAAAAATCATTCGCCTTGACTGGGACTCGAACCCAGATCCCTCAATATCCGGTCGAGTGCTTTAGCCACTTAAGCTACCGAGGCGTCCTCTTAAACTCTGAAATTTTGGGGCTTTTAAAGGAACTAGATGTTATGACGAAATACCGTACATACAATGTCACATGTATTCGTAGTCGTGCGCGAGGCGCCACTGTCCACGAGGTTAAAGCCAACTTTAAACACGTATGGTGTTTTCCCTTTGACAAATTCCAAAGAAACTGCGGGAGATGCCGCAACAGTAACTTTTAACGGAGTCATCCGCTAATGTGCATTTCAATGCAACAATTTGAGAGCGTAAAAATCATTCGCCTTGACTGGGACTCGAACCCAGATCCCTCAATATCCGGTCGAGTGCTTTAGCCACTTAAGCTACCGAGGCGTCCTCTTAAACTCTGAAATTTTGGGGCTTTTAAAGGAACTAGATGTTATGACGAAATACCGTACATACAATGTCACATGTATTCGTAGTCGTGCGCGAGGCGCCACTGTCCACGAGGTTAAAGCCAACTTTAAACACGTATGGTGTTTTCCCTTTGACAAATTCCAAAGAAACTGCGGGAGATGCCGCAACAGTAACTTTTAACGGAGTCATCCGCTAATGTGCATTTCAATGCAACAATTTGAGAGCGTAAAAATCATTCGCCTTGACTGGGACTCGAACCCAGATCCCTCAATATCCGGTCGAGTGCTTTAGCCACTTAAGCTACCGAGGCGTCCTCTTAAACTCTGAAATTTTGGGGCTTTTAAAGGAACTAGATGTTATGACGAAATACCGTACATACAATGTCACATGTATTCGTAGTCGTGCGCGAGGCGCCACTGTCCACGAGGTTAAAGCCAACTTTAAACACGTATGGTGTTTTCCCTTTGACAAATTCCAAAGAAACTGCGGGAGATGCCGCAACAGTAACTTTTAACGGAGTCATCCGCTAATGTGCATTTCAATGCAACAATTTGAGAGCGTAAAAATCATTCGCCTTGACTGGGACTCGAACCCAGATCCCTCAATATCCGGTCGAGTGCTTTAGCCACTTAAGCTACCGAGGCGTCCTCTTAAACTCTGAAATTTTGGGGCTTTTAAAGGAACTAGATGTTATGACGAAATACCGTACATACAATGTCACATGTATTCGTAGTCGTGCGCGAGGCGCCACTGTCCACGAGGTTAAAGCCAACTTTAAACACGTATGGTGTTTTCCCTTTGACAAATTCCAAAGAAACTGCGGGAGATGCCGCAACAGTAACTTTTAACGGAGTCATCCGCTAATGTGCATTTCAATGCAACAATTTGAGAGCGTAAAAATCATTCGCCTTGACTGGGACTCGAACCCAGATCCCTCAATATCCGGTCGAGTGCTTTAGCCACTTAAGCTACCGAGGCGTCCTCTTAAACTCTGAAATTTTGGGGCTTTTAAAGGAACTAGATGTTATGACGAAATACCGTACATACAATGTCACATGTATTCGTAGTCGTGCGCGAGGCGCCACTGTCCACGAGGTTAAAGCCAACTTTAAACACGTATGGTGTTTTCCCTTTGACAAATTCCAAAGAAACTGCGGGAGATGCCGCAACAGTAACTTTTAACGGAGTCATCCGCTAATGTGCATTTCAATGCAACAATTTGAGAGCGTAAAAATCATTCGCCTTGACTGGGACTCGAACCCAGATCCCTCAATATCCGGTCGAGTGCTTTAGCCACTTAAGCTACCGAGGCGTCCTCTTAAACTCTGAAATTTTGGGGCTTTTAAAGGAACTAGATGTTATGACGAAATACCGTACATACAATGTCACATGTATTCGTAGTCGTGCGCGAGGCGCCACTGTCCACGAGGTTAAAGCCAACTTTAAACACGTATGGTGTTTTCCCTTTGACAAATTCCAAAGAAACTGCGGGAGATGCCGCAACAGTAACTTTTAACGGAGTCATCCGCTAATGTGCATTTCAATGCAACAATTTGAGAGCGTAAAAATCATTCGCCTTGACTGGGACTCGAACCCAGATCCCTCAATATCCGGTCGAGTGCTTTAGCCACTTAAGCTACCGAGGCGTCCTCTTAAACTCTGAAATTTTGGGGCTTTTAAAGGAACTAGATGTTATGACGAAATACCGTACATACAATGTCACATGTATTCGTAGTCGTGCGCGAGGCGCCACTGTCCACGAGGTTAAAGCCAACTTTAAACACGTATGGTGTTTTCCCTTTGACAAATTCCAAAGAAACTGCGGGAGATGCCGCAACAGTAACTTTTAACGGAGTCATCCGCTAATGTGCATTTCAATGCAACAATTTGAGAGCGTAAAAATCATTCGCCTTGACTGGGCCCCCAAAATTTCAGAGTTTAAGAGGACGCCTCGGTAGCTTAAGTGGCTAAAGCACTCGACCGGATATTGAGGGATCTGGGTTCGAGTCCCAGTCAAGGCGAATGATTTTTACGCTCTCAAATTGTTGCATTGAAATGCACATTAGCGGATGACTCCGTTAAAAGTTACTGTTGCGGCATCTCCCGCAGTTTCTTTGGAATTTGTCAAAGGGAAAACACCATACGTGTTTAAAGTTGGCTTTAACCTCGTGGACAGTGGCGCCTCGCGCACGACTACGAATACATGTGACATTGTATGTACGGTATTTCGTCATAACATCTAGTTCCTTTAAAAGCCCCAAAATTTCAGAGTTTAAGAGGACGCCTCGGTAGCTTAAGTGGCTAAAGCACTCGACCGGATATTGAGGGATCTGGGTTCGAGTCCCAGTCAAGGCGAATGATTTTTACGCTCTCAAATTGTTGCATTGAAATGCACATTAGCGGATGACTCCGTTAAAAGTTACTGTTGCGGCATCTCCCGCAGTTTCTTTGGAATTTGTCAAAGGGAAAACACCATACGTGTTTAAAGTTGGCTTTAACCTCGTGGACAGTGGCGCCTCGCGCACGACTACGAATACATGTGACATTGTATGTACGGTATTTCGTCATAACATCTAGTTCCTTTAAAAGCCCCAAAATTTCAGAGTTTAAGAGGACGCCTCGGTAGCTTAAGTGGCTAAAGCACTCGACCGGATATTGAGGGATCTGGGTTCGAGTCCCAGTCAAGGCGAATGATTTTTACGCTCTCAAATTGTTGCATTGAAATGCACATTAGCGGATGACTCCGTTAAAAGTTACTGTTGCGGCATCTCCCGCAGTTTCTTTGGAATTTGTCAAAGGGAAAACACCATACGTGTTTAAAGTTGGCTTTAACCTCGTGGACAGTGGCGCCTCGCGCACGACTACGAATACATGTGACATTGTATGTACGGTATTTCGTCATAACATCTAGTTCCTTTAAAAGCCCCAAAATTTCAGAGTTTAAGAGGACGCCTCGGTAGCTTAAGTGGCTAAAGCACTCGACCGGATATTGAGGGATCTGGGTTCGAGTCCCAGTCAAGGCGAATGATTTTTACGCTCTCAAATTGTTGCATTGAAATGCACATTAGCGGATGACTCCGTTAAAAGTTACTGTTGCGGCATCTCCCGCAGTTTCTTTGGAATTTGTCAAAGGGAAAACACCATACGTGTTTAAAGTTGGCTTTAACCTCGTGGACAGTGGCGCCTCGCGCACGACTACGAATACATGTGACATTGTATGTACGGTATTTCGTCATAACATCTAGTTCCTTTAAAAGCCCCAAAATTTCAGAGTTTAAGAGGACGCCTCGGTAGCTTAAGTGGCTAAAGCACTCGACCGGATATTGAGGGATCTGGGTTCGAGTCCCAGTCAAGGCGAATGATTTTTACGCTCTCAAATTGTTGCATTGAAATGCACATTAGCGGATGACTCCGTTAAAAGTTACTGTTGCGGCATCTCCCGCAGTTTCTTTGGAATTTGTCAAAGGGAAAACACCATACGTGTTTAAAGTTGGCTTTAACCTCGTGGACAGTGGCGCCTCGCGCACGACTACGAATACATGTGACATTGTATGTACGGTATTTCGTCATAACATCTAGTTCCTTTAAAAGCCCCAAAATTTCAGAGTTTAAGAGGACGCCTCGGTAGCTTAAGTGGCTAAAGCACTCGACCGGATATTGAGGGATCTGGGTTCGAGTCCCAGTCAAGGCGAATGATTTTTACGCTCTCAAATTGTTGCATTGAAATGCACATTAGCGGATGACTCCGTTAAAAGTTACTGTTGCGGCATCTCCCGCAGTTTCTTTGGAATTTGTCAAAGGGAAAACACCATACGTGTTTAAAGTTGGCTTTAACCTCGTGGACAGTGGCGCCTCGCGCACGACTACGAATACATGTGACATTGTATGTACGGTATTTCGTCATAACATCTAGTTCCTTTAAAAGCCCCAAAATTTCAGAGTTTAAGAGGACGCCTCGGTAGCTTAAGTGGCTAAAGCACTCGACCGGATATTGAGGGATCTGGGTTCGAGTCCCAGTCAAGGCGAATGATTTTTACGCTCTCAAATTGTTGCATTGAAATGCACATTAGCGGATGACTCCGTTAAAAGTTACTGTTGCGGCATCTCCCGCAGTTTCTTTGGAATTTGTCAAAGGGAAAACACCATACGTGTTTAAAGTTGGCTTTAACCTCGTGGACAGTGGCGCCTCGCGCACGACTACGAATACATGTGACATTGTATGTACGGTATTTCGTCATAACATCTAGTTCCTTTAAAAGCCCCAAAATTTCAGAGTTTAAGAGGACGCCTCGGTAGCTTAAGTGGCTAAAGCACTCGACCGGATATTGAGGGATCTGGGTTCGAGTCCCAGTCAAGGCGAATGATTTTTACGCTCTCAAATTGTTGCATTGAAATGCACATTAGCGGATGACTCCGTTAAAAGTTACTGTTGCGGCATCTCCCGCAGTTTCTTTGGAATTTGTCAAAGGGAAAACACCATACGTGTTTAAAGTTGGCTTTAACCTCGTGGACAGTGGCGCCTCGCGCACGACTACGAATACATGTGACATTGTATGTACGGTATTTCGTCATAACATCTAGTTCCTTTAAAAGCCCCAAAATTTCAGAGTTTAAGAGGACGCCTCGGTAGCTTAAGTGGCTAAAGCACTCGACCGGATATTGAGGGATCTGGGTTCGAGTCCCAGTCAAGGCGAATGATTTTTACGCTCTCAAATTGTTGCATTGAAATGCACATTAGCGGATGACTCCGTTAAAAGTTACTGTTGCGGCATCTCCCGCAGTTTCTTTGGAATTTGTCAAAGGGAAAACACCATACGTGTTTAAAGTTGGCTTTAACCTCGTGGACAGTGGCGCCTCGCGCACGACTACGAATACATGTGACATTGTATGTACGGTATTTCGTCATAACATCTAGTTCCTTTAAAAGCCCCAAAATTTCAGAGTTTAAGAGGACGCCTCGGTAGCTTAAGTGGCTAAAGCACTCGACCGGATATTGAGGGATCTGGGTTCGAGTCCCAGTCAAGGCGAATGATTTTTACGCTCTCAAATTGTTGCATTGAAATGCACATTAGCGGATGACTCCGTTAAAAGTTACTGTTGCGGCATCTCCCGCAGTTTCTTTGGAATTTGTCAAAGGGAAAACACCATACGTGTTTAAAGTTGGCTTTAACCTCGTGGACAGTGGCGCCTCGCGCACGACTACGAATACATGTGACATTGTATGTACGGTATTTCGTCATAACATCTAGTTCCTTTAAAAGCCCCAAAATTTCAGAGTTTAAGAGGACGCCTCGGTAGCTTAAGTGGCTAAAGCACTCGACCGGATATTGAGGGATCTGGGTTCGAGTCCCAGTCAAGGCGAATGATTTTTACGCTCTCAAATTGTTGCGTTGACTTTGGACATTTGTCCGTTCACTGTTAAACTAACGACACCACCGACGCACAACTTTGTCAATCATTCCTTTGTCGGCTCACAGTAAAAATTTCAGAATCATTAAAGTTCATCGCCAGTCAAAACCTTATCACGACACGGATTTTAAATTTGGCGGGATTACCATTGGTATTATTCATTTTGACTCGCCTTTGTAAACAAACGACAAGCGGCGCGCGGCCTTCCAAACACTGCAGCTCGAGGCGTAAAGCCCAAGTGCAACAAACCTTCGGTTCCGCGCGTTACTTCCCTCGCTACGCGCTAACGCTACACCCTTTGTGGACAGCCCTAGTATCACTGTGCGAAAGAAAACTCAACTCCGTGAAATTTCTTGACTGATCCGAACCACGTACTCCTGTGGTTGGAATGGGGAGAACAGACATGGCCGTTTGAAATACGGCTTTGTGCGTTGTAATCCCGCTGAGGCTTGTTCCAGGCATTTTTAGAAAATACTATATGTTAAATATGCAGCGTGTAGAATAGAACATATGTGTAAGTAAAAGTTAAAAGACAGCACAGCGGCTGGTGGAGTCGGAAGGGAGGGGGATTGTGAAGTCGGGCGGTGAGGAACGGGTCCATTCCATTGCGTCACAGTATCCGCCGAGGCTGCTCAGGTTACGTAGTTGTGACCCCCAGCAAAAGAATAACAGAAGATGGAGTTGGCCACGCTCGCAGCGCAGAAATTTCCTCTTATCCATTCGATGGCGGATCCGCCATCCCTGAGGCGCGATCGAGATGTGATGTGTTTTTTTGTTGAAAATCACCAAAAAAGCTGTCACGTTTGCCAAAAGAGGATGGTTCTTCATTCTGGGTCGAGCGCACGTCACTATCCTTTCTCCCCCCGGCATTCCCCCCCTCCCCCTTTCTCAACTTCCTCCCCTCCGCCGCGGCGCCCCCGTTCGCGTGAGTGGCGGAGACGACTACGCGGGTGCTCCACGGTCGCCCCCCCCCCCTCCACAACCCCAATGCGCCTCTCCTCTTTCTCGATTGGAGAGACGTCGCCGGGGCAATCCGGTCTGCAGCGGGGAAATGAATTGGAGAAGGAAACATTCATGGGCGCCACTCGCCTGCCTTCTCCCTGTTTCTGTTTGCGCGCGGAAATTGGCGTTGACTTTTTCATCCGTTGGTCTGGCGTAATTACCATGTCCCGGGGAATGCTCTTTTGTATGCGTGCGGGTATGTGGTAGTTCGTGATCGTGTTTGTGTGTAACTGTAGCTTGAGGATTGTAGTGGGGCACTAGGAGCGTTAGTGGTCCATCGCATTCCTCTCTCCGGGCCTTCTTCCTTGTTGCGCGTCGACGTAACACGGCTTTCTTTCGTGAACTTGTGATTTCTTTTGTTTTGATCGTCGCTAACCGGGTCCATGTCATTTGAGTGAATGGGCGGCCTTACGTATTCTCCTTTTGATGACTTGGTGACTTGTTCTACACGTACACAGTGCAGTCACTTGATTACGCCTAAAACATCACCTGTGAGCAACACATCACACGTCGCCGTGTTTGTGAAGCTTGGTTCTTTTCGGATGAGGACGGAAAAATGCGATAACCAATTCGACTAAGGTGTTTTCTAAATTTAAACATGGTGCATCATCCATGGACATGTGAGGAGGGTGCAGGTTGAATTGGTATGTTCAACCCTTCAGTTCTACTCATTTCTCCGAATCACGTATTTCCCCGTACCGCAGATCATGGTAATACATTCAAAATTGGGTAGCATAAATTGTTGGAAAAAATTCTATATTTTCGTGCGTATATAGTTGTAAAGGCCAAACGTTCGCATGAAGCCTCGTTGTCAAAATGAATTGCAATTTAGGGAATGGCAGTCAGTAATGGCATAACGTCCGAGATGGGAAGGAAAATCACGTTTGTAATCACTTATCAAGCCGTAGAATGGCATTTTGAAGCTTCACACACTTTATTATCTCAGATAAACATAATTTTTTGATACTTAACATCTTTCAATGCCATTACCATTTACATTTGCTGCTCGAGATATTCCGTATCCATTCTATAGTAGTTCTTATCATTAACTCCATCGTTATCTTCGAATGCGTGTGCTACTTAGCACAGTATGCGCCCAAGTCTTTTCTTCTTCTTCTCCTCCCCCTCAGAGTTTTATATAAAATAATACCTTCCCTTACTTGTCGTGGGAGATATTCATTGGCGATTATCTTTCTCCATTTAATATTTCAATGTTTAGCGAAGGCTCTTCCAATGCTTGGCATTTTTTCTGTTGGTCTTTCCTCACAAACTTGGTCTAGGATTCACCATCGCAATATTGTAATGATGAGCTTCCTTGCTCGAAGTTGCTACCCGTTATTGTTACATTACGGGAAATCAACTTGTTTTCCTCCTCTAATCTATCCTTTTTTTGCTTCGTTCTCATTATTTTCCTAAAAAAGAAAAAGATTTTTCCACTCTTACAAATTCCGTTTTTGTTCGACCTTGTGTATTGTGGCAGTATCGTGACGTGAGGGAGGCGACACTGCCTCGCCTCGCCTATCATAGAAGTAATCTTAGAATGCTCATAGAATATTTGGCAATGTGTTTTAAACAAAAAATGACGTTCTTAACTTGGAATGCCATCAGATTAGCGGAGCGAACGCATTGCGAAAGGGATTGCAGGAGTATTGCGGAAGGCTTTCACATGACACTTCCAGTGGCGCATGATCACTGCACTGCAGTGGATTGTGAAACAGTTTTGCTTTTCGAGGGAATAAAATATTATTTTGGGGTGTTTGTGAAAGGTCACACTAATTTGTACAAGCATTGATGAATCTTTTATTTAAAAACGGTACAAATAATCAGACGATTATACGGCCATGGGTTTCTAACCATTTGATGCTATTTTTCCATGTTTCGCAATTTTGTTGAGCCCATCTAAGGGAACTTTGATCACATTCCATCGCAGTGGAAATTATTTGGTGTTTCGCTTGATAATCTGGGCTTCGATGAAGAGGAGTGCTCAATGTTTTTGATGAAAATATGTGATGCATGTAGTCTGATGGTAATTCATTCATTCATACCATCCATACAAAAGGCCAAATACCGGCCGTCTCCGTCGTCCCATCTCATTGCTTCCCGTTCTGTATTCCATTTCTGGGAATATTAATTTGAACCGCCTTTTATTATTTTGCGACTCTTTTTAATGAGCATTGCTTCATTCCTGGTCGATAGAGTGTGATAAAGTTAGCAGTCGTTCAACAGAATACTGTGAATTAAATTGCAAAGTCGACACAGCTGCATTTCATCTTTCCTCAATTATCCCGAGACTGTCTCAGCCACAGCCTAATTCAGAACACAGTCAGTCGTTCAGTATCCATGGGAAACATCTGAACCTCTTGCGCAGCTTTCTTCGTAACAGCACCCAGCGGTTAATACTCTCTGGTAGCCTTTCTACCCGGTCTGATGTAACTCGAGGGTTTCCCAGGACAGCGTCCTAGGACCAAGTATTTTTATTCTTAACATTGATGATCTAGCCTCCCCTAGTTCATCCCAAGCTCATCTTCTGCTTTACGCCAAGGGTTGCAAGATATTTAAACAAATGCATAGTATTGCAGACTGTAGCTCTTCCGGGTGCCCCGAATAGGATCTCTGAATAGTGCAATTTCTGGGAACTGAACTTCAGCTCAAGTGAGTCTACTCTTCCTCAACCTATTTCCCCTTAGGTTTTAATTACACCATCAATACCCTGCCGCTGAACCATGTGCCCATAGTCAAGGATCTTGTCGTATTGACTAATGGTGAACGCAATTTCTGACTATATCCGAGCAGTTAAAACTGAAGCAGTCTCTTTTAGGTCTCCTATCTTTATCTAGATCTCCATCTGATATCAAAACTCTTTGCGGTAAAACATAACATCTTTGGTAAAATAATTAAACACGAGGTGTCCCTCATTTACGCCATATTCCATTGTCTTTTTACATCTGCAATCTTCCCATTCACAGGCTTAAAGGCGATTTTGATTTCACTTATAACACTCTAACAAATTTCAAAGAAACTGCGGCGAGCTCAACGGAACTCAGTCATTGACTGTCCTGAACTGCTTTCTCTGAATAATTTCAGAGTGCCATCCCAACCTACCCGTAGCCACCCCCTTACTTTCTTCATGCGTCCTTTCCTGAATTTTCACCCTCTAAACGTTCTCCTTTCTTTCGCCTCTCTTCTCCGAAATTTACGACCCGAGGGCTTTCAACGTTTTCTCAATGCTCAACCACGTTTTCAATCTGCCCCATCTCATCTCTGCGATAAGTAATTAGAGCCCTTCGCTTCAACATTTGTTGATATTTTGTTGCCTTTAGTCTTGTTAATTTTTTTGCAGATTGAACTCTGATTCTGTTTGATTAAATGTTCCACTATCAATTGTTCCACTACTATTGCTGTATGTAGATAATTTTCTAAAGAGTAAAAAAATAAAATCCATTTGCAATATTCCCATAAGAGATGGCATCATCCGTCTCTGTAAATTTATGAGCCACTAAAAATATTATATTTCTTTGGCTAAGGTGTTATAGTCTTTGAGATTGCAAACGTGAATATTTTTGTATTTTTTTAAGTTAATTCAGAGGTTTCTAATTGTAGGATAAACCTCCTGAAATCCAACCACTCCGTCGATGGGTTTTATTAGATGTCTTGAAGTATCGTTTATATGTCGTATTTTCTGTTGTGGGCGTTTTTGAAATTATTCGTTCGCTTGACCCACGATACGAATTTGGATGCATTGTTTTCGAGAAGTAAATTTATATATATATGTGTGTATATATATATATATATATATATATATATATATATATATATATATATATATATTAGCGTACATTTTGGGAAGTATAAATTTACATTAAATTTCAGCCGCTCTCTATTTATTCCACTAAATGAGTCGTTCTTCGTAGCAAGAACATTATTATTCCCTAGCTAAGAAAGTTATTATAACTGACCAATCCAAAATCCCTAGCCATGCCCTCGTAGTCAAAGAGCTAGCTTTAATAAGCCCGTGTATTTCCAAGGATTGCCATGCTTAGAGAGGAAACCGTCACACGTGTGGAATCTACTCAATCATCTCAAGGCGGAACATGCGCAGTTCGCCTTTCATGATTTTTGTCTTTTTTTGGGTGAAGAATTTATTGCGTACTCACGCTCGCAATGCCACATGCCTTGGGATACTACCTTTAACGTTGAATTGGCAACCTTCGCCGTAAAAATTGCCGAGCGGCTGGCCGTTGTAAATAAAAGGTTTTCCCGAAGTCTTTCAAGACTGGTTGAATTGATTTGCGGATTGACGGATCTTCCGCGAATCCAGAGCACTGGATCCTGGAACTATCAGGGAGTGAAAGAGTATGCTGGGCTTTAGAATTAATGCCCCTAAATGTGTTTCAGGGGCCTCGAGCTGGAAGATACGGAGAAATCCTCCCACGGGCATTCGTTCGAGAGATTATCGGCCAATTGCTGGAATCGATTCTCCCTCCCTCTCCCGGACAGTGTTAACAAATGCACATTCGAGCTTATTGTTGGCATTAAATTGTCGTTACGGCACCGCGATACCATTTTAACAGATTCCGAGAACGACCAGTAAAAGCATTCGGGGCGTAGATTACTTGTTGTTTTCCCTAGAGCCAATCGTCATCACAGATACGCCTCTCCAGCTTGGAAAATCCATTAAAATCCAGCCCTTTCATTCAACGCGACGGGAGAAATATATTCTGGTTTCTTGTAGAAAACCTCTCGTCTAGATTTTCACGTCTTCTTAGGTATAACAGAAGTATTTTCTAGGGTAGGCGACCGACAGCTAAGGTAATTTGTGCCATTTGGGATGGATGGGTAAGGAGGAAGGGTGGAGAGAAACCCGTCATCGGCATAAACCTACTCTTCATCTACATCTACTAAATACCCCGCCAGGGCGTGTGGCGGGCGGGGGGGGGGTGTTGGGGCACCACCCTTAATAAGAAAAATATTTGCATGCTAAAGCCACAAATTTATACAATCCATAAACAAAACATTGTAGGCATTCATGCAAAAACTCTTACAACCCACGCACATGCAAACACTCAAAAAACTAATATACTCGGGCACCTACCGATATCTTATCATACCTGATATCTTTGCAACGTTTAATTTTGTTCCGACTTGTAAGTAAACGGAAGTCTCTCTGTTAACGGCAGTCGGCAATGGGTCCGCAGTTAAACGTCCCAGCCGACGGACAGAGTGCTCACTCTGAGCTCTCCGCAACAGCACACCTCAAGTAGGGATCGGGATACCCCTGGAAAATATCTGCCTTCTTGGTGGGAAGCCAGTGCGTTAGCCACCGCCCCATCCCGATCTCCCCTTTTATCTATAATTCATAGTATTCTTATGTCTACCACTGCCTTATGAGAAGAAGCTCAAATCACAGTTGGTTCGCGGAGGGCGCGTGTTTGGCTGATTTTTCATGATTACTTCGATTCGTTCTTAGTAGTGTCGCATGGAGATCATTTCAAGACCTCCATCACTGGGATCAGACTTCTAACGTTCCGTCATATCGATCGCATAGTTCATCCGAACCTTTTTCCCCTCCTTGAAAAATTCGTCATCAATCATCAAAACGCTGTCATCAATCAGTCCCTAATGGTGCCATTGTCCTGATTAGCGGTGGCATGCACTGAGGAGTACAAGTGCAAAGAATTCCTCTGTGACATCTGAATTCACACTGATGCCAAGTTGATGCTGGCGTCTGTCTAGTTTTCATCGTTAAATTACCGCCTTTAGTGGGCGTACGTCTTCGTTCTATTATTGAAAAAGATAAACGCTAGTAGCTTAATGAGTGGATGGGTTGCAGTCAGTGAGGTCTTCTTTCTTTTATATTCCTAAATGCCAGCAGATAAGATCTATTGAATGCCTCTGACCTACAAATATTAACTTCTTTCGATCCCCCGATAATAGGTGAATGACGTATGCTGCTGCGAGAGAGGCTTGCTTCGACCTTGCTGCGAAGAAAAGGCTCTTTCTTCCTTTAAGGCTGTATTATATACTCCTCGTCATGCCTCCCATTTGCTTCATTTTCCTCTGCTCCCTTCCTGGATGTATTTTTTTCATTGCCTCCGTGATAGCTCGGGGCTTATGTTGGGCTTTCGTTCAATTAGGGCACCAGTGTTCCGGCATCACGTGTGCATTTTTTAGCGATTGTGATCCACTTGCGTTATTACTCTGCAAATCTCTCGGCTGCAGTAGCTATGGATCCAATATTTAATGTGCCGATTGTGGTGTCGAGCCAAAAGATCGCCTCGATTCGGGCTTGACCCTCTTTTTAACTTTTCCATTTGAGCGTCCTGCTTTTCTCTATGCCCACTGTCGCATTATGTCGTTATCCGTGCTTTACTCATTTAGCATCTGCCCTCATTTGGTGGGGCTCCGCTAATGTTCCCTTAAGCGCCTGAAACCCAAAGTTTTATCTTTCGTGGAGAATGGAGTCGGATTCATTTAGTGTTACCCTTTGTAACGAGACTGCATTTCAATTTATTAAATTGATTCAAATTTTGATTTTGAAATTTATTATCCAATCGAAATTATCGAAAAAAATAATGTTCTGTTAAATATGCAACGCATAGAAAGTATCAAAATTTAAAGCAAATTTAAGAAGTGGAATTTCCTTGAGGCATGTAAAATCTAACTTTAACTTAGAAATAAAATGTTACTTAACGACTTCATGGAGAGTCTAATTGCGAAATATGTCATGTACGAGGTGTGTAATATTTTACTCCTCCTATAGTTTCACATTTTAAGTTCTAAACTGTGCGGCATTAGTTGTGGTATGTGTTGTTCGTTCTTCATACTGGGTGGTTTTAGTTTTAGAAACCAAATTGCGTTAAGATTGCTTCTCGCTCTTTTCCTTGATAGCAAGTGGAAACAATTATGTTGCTAATGAAGGAAGAGGGTCTATTATTATTCTTTAATTTAATAGCTATAAAGTCGATTCTAATATCAAAAATACACAAGCTTTTGTGTAGCTAACGGAAACTCGGCCTGAGATTTCAATTTTTAAGCGCATCAAAAATAACATGTTTCAATATTGTTTCGTCTGTATTTTCCATTCCATGTTGGTAAACTAGGCAAAAGAGTCTTCGTTTAAGATGGAACACGCTGGCCTTCGTGTCTTCATGTATTTCAGGTATATTAGGTCTACAGTTTTGAATTATTGTAATATAAAAGACTTCTGCTTCGGCTATACCTTATCGTACTGTTCTAGACAAATTATTCATGTAATAGCAGACTTAGTTCATTGTACAGTTTATTTTTCAACTTCCTTATTTACACTCACTTATTCTGTGATTTCCCTGAGTTTGACTGCAGCAGCCATCGACCAAAGTGGCAAAGTAGCATATATTTGCGCCTTTTAATAATTGGGTGTTATATCTGATAATTATGGAAAATAATAGATTTCATTTCATCCTTATGCATTTTTCGAGTTTAACCTGTGGGGCATTTAAAGAACTACCACAGCCAACATTTTCCTTGGTTCTTATGATATTACTAACGCGAGTATGTTCATCGGGCAGAAAAAGGCTGCTGGATGGTTTCGTTTCAGTTGTTGCCATTTAATTTCGATTGAGATCTCGGTAATTTTCGGTAATGATAGCAATGGTAGTGTTGGTTCCCACGCTATTCATCTTCGAAGCAAACAGGATAGCTTTAATGTCTGGCGATGCGCTGATTGCCCCATTTTCACCCGCTATTGATAGTCGCGGAATTAAGTGCGTCCTTTGTCTCCCCCCCCCCTCCCTCCGCCCCAGTCAACGGGGGGGGGGGGCAGATCTTCTGGCTCGCTTCTATGTTGACTCGCGGGGCATCATTGCCAACTCATTCATTAACCCCTCGGGCCGACCTCATTTCCCTCAGTATCTCCGCTCGGAACACCGTACACCATTTGAAATCCTCGCCCCCCCCCCCCATGCCTGGTCAAGGTTCTGGAAGTATTTCAAGATTCATTCCGCATCGTCTCCATTTATGCCTATCGCTTACATAGTTGCCCCCCGTCTTAGATAACCTTGAATTGATGAGAGATTCGGAGACCTATTGAAGAGTTAAGAAATGTCTCCATTAATTACCATGGAAATTCTTCGATGAGAATAATGACACATAATCAGGAGTGTGAGTAGCTAGGCATGGCATTCATATCGTAATATTCCATTTACTTAAATGAAAGTCTTTCACTTGGGTCATCCCGTAACCCATATCCGAGGTAGAGCCATAATTTGTTTCTTAATTGTGGTAACAGCAATGAGGTCAGCTTTTTCCAGGTTTGGCTTTTACGTAGGTGTATCACTCGGGAGTTTATTCTTATGAGTTTTTGTTTCTTCAACGAAGGCGAAGCAACGGTGGGTTCTCTCAGGTCAGCTTTAATAAGTTTCCTCGCTGCAAATGCGGAAATGGTTGCAGATTCTTCGGGAATAATGGGGTGAATGCCATGATAAACTTGACGACGGATGTATTTGAAATTGGAAGTGGTTGGCAGCCCTGTGTGGATATTTCATCCTTGAGGGTCAATCAAATGTCGCACTGTGCTGCCTTGGCGGACGGTGACTCGCACTTGGGAGGCCCAGCAATGCACCCGGCGGCGGCTGCTCCTCTTCCATCAATCTATCCATGGCCCTCATTGTGGCCCTCTCACAATGGGCCTTATCGAAAAAGCCTCTCTCCCCCCTCCCCCTCCGGCCAGTTGAAGTCAAAGAGTGAGTCACTCCCGCCTCGCGATGGCTGAGGAGGACGGACGCATGTATCTCCTGGCTCCGAGTGCCCTCTTGTTCCACCTCTCTTGTGCCCCCTCTTGCCTCTCCCTCCCCTCACTCAATCTCCCCTTTCGAAGCCTCTTCCCGTGTATGAAGATTTCGCCCGTGAAGCACGTCGCATAAGATTGCTCTTGCCGACTTTCCTTATTGCAGGCATGCTAACTGCAGTGCGTATTATAAAGTCAGAGCGGCACTACTGGCTCATGCTGAATAATATATGAGAGATGATGATGATTAGGTAATCTACCGGTTAAGGTAGGTTTTTGGATGGACACAGCTACTAAATAAATATTTTATTACTCCTAACGAAACACAAAAATCCAGCATCCTACTCTACATCAGGCCCCGCTTCATCTCGGAGTACTTTCTTCCTCCCTTCATCCCGTCCAACATCCCTATCCTATTCCTTCCCTTTCGTCGTTTACCCAACATTCTCCCCTCAATTACAGTCTTCAATATCCAATTGCCGGGCAATACCCCCCCCTCATCCACTTTTCCTCCCTCCATAGGATTTCTCCCAAAAACCCCTCTCTTCGCCCACCATACCGAGTACTTCATTTGTTTTCTTCTCTATCCATTTCACCTTCTCCATCCTTCTCCACGCCCACATTTCAAAAGCCTCCAGTCTACGTCTATCCTCCTGCTTCAATGACCACGTTTCCCGCCGTATATAGCTACGCTCCATATCAAAGTTTTTACGAGTCTTTTCTTAATATCCTTACTCAACGTCCCTGTCATCAACTCCCTTCTCCTTGTGAAAGCCTCTTTGCTTAGCGCAATTCTTCTCCTCACGTCCCTACTACTCTGACTGTGTTGTTCTAAAACACTACCGAGATACGTAAACTGTTCTACCTGGTCTAGTTTTTGCCCTCCTATTTTATGTTTAGCTTAGCCTTTTTCAAAATGGTAAATCGCATGACCTTTGTTTTATTAATATTGATTATCATCCCATATCTCTCGAACTGAATTTCTTATTCACTCAGCAATGCTTGCAACCCCTTGGCTGACTGACAAACTAAAGCTTGGTCATCAGCGAACCTAACTGATTTTACGAATTCCCCGCCCACTTTCATTCCTACCTCCAGTTCTTCCCATAATGCCTCTATTTAATCATTTCCTCTGCATACAGGTTGAAAAGCAACGGTGATAATGGGAAACCCTGCCTTACACCTTTTCCTAATACTACCCATCCGGACTCCCCGTTCCCCACTCGCACCTGAGCAGTCTGAGACATGTAAAGGTTGGTAGCCTCCTTTCCCTCCAATATATTCCTATTTTCTGCAATATATAGTACTCATTAGTTTTTCCCAATTGACTCTATCAAACGCTTTTTCGAAATCTACGAAACAGGAAAATACCTCCTGGTTGTGTTCTATATTCCTTTCGATTAATAATCTCATTACTGCTGTGGCATCACGCGTACCTCTCCCCTTCCTAAACCCAAACTGATCATCCCCTAAGTAATCATTTGCCCTACTCTCTATCCTTTTGTTTATGATCCTGAGAACAACTTCAGCTGCGTGGGATATCAAAATTATTGTCCTATAGTCCTCACATGATGTAGCCTTTACCTTTTTCGGAATAGGGACTAACACTTATCTCACTAAGTCTTCCGGCCAGATTCCTTCCTCATAGATATTACGAATCAGCCCATGTAGCCTCTTCCTACCACATTTTCCTCTACATTTCAGTAGTTCCGCAGGAATGGTATCCACCCCCACGACCTTATTTAGTTTCATCTCCCTTACTGCTCTTTCTATCTCATCGTCGAATATGCGTGGACCTAAGCTATCTTCCTCTGCGTCATGTTCCTTTTCTATGTCTAACTTTGTTGGTCTAAGTTCTGTACTATGCAGTTCTTCTATATATTCCTTCCATCCCTCTTGGATCTCTCCTGCGTCAACTATTATCTTATCTGACTTATCTCTAACTGTTAGCATAGATATTCCTTTCGTATCGACAAAACACAGATGTGGCAGGATAATGGTTTCGATTCATAAACGTAATAGTCGATTTTATTCATGAAAGAACAAGGGAAATTATCTTAATTTTGAAGACGTTTTCAATGTCTCTAGTGGAGTCTACTTGAATTGAATCAGCGTCTTTGGTTGTTCCAGTTTGGCATTTGGTTTGTCGAACGCATCGAAAGGGACATAGGGCTGTTTTCTCCCCGCCCATGATTTAGGCAATCACTTAACGTTTTATTTCGTGATCAAACCGTTTATCCTCCTGTTTCTTAAAGCATTTTCATTGTACGAATTTTTTGGCATCAACTGGAAATTTTTCTCCAGGTACTGTAGAGGGAAAGTAAATTCTAACTGCAGTAACTTGAAGAAAAAGGGGATTATTTCTTACTTTTCCTGATTTAAGGGTCCCAACGACCACCGGCTGGATTAAAAAAACTAGTTTTATAACAAGCCATCAATTTAAAACGATGGCCACGTGTAAAGATTTCCTACTGGTTCCTTTCCCTTTACTCTCTGTCGATCGTATTCCCTGAAGCAATCTGTTGCGGTGAGTTGTGGCGAATTGTTAGGGTTCGCTTTTTTGTGAAGTTTGAGAAGGGTTCCTAATCGTTTCTCAAGAACTGTGGGCCATCCAAACATTTCTTGTTCGTCGTTTTCTGCGATTGGAGATTGAGCTAACATACTATAATTACATAGTTTCATGGCGTGAACAAGAAACAGATGGCCGCGTTCACTCCCATATAATAATTCTGAGGACGTGCGAGTCGTTTCAAGATATGATCAACACTATCATATATATTACCCTTAACCAAATTTATGCTACTAAACGGCCGGCTTTGAACGCCGAGGATACATTTTTCGGAAGTTCGGAATCAAAATACTTAAAATCACATTTCTCTGTCGCGGGTGTTATGATCTTAGGCAGTATCCGTGAATTCGGTTCCGTTCGCAAATCGATTTTTTCTTGTCATGAGTTTTTATGTTATTCCTTTGCGCAAGTAAGCTCCGTGCGAATTGGTGGTGACATTTTTGTTTAATTGGAAACCGGATAGAGAAACTGTCAAACAGTCAGGAGATTGGTTTTTTGTCGCTCGTAGTCTGCTAGGAAAACAAAATACGTTGGACCATGGCAATCGCTGTCGGCGGAGAACATTGGCACACATGTTGGACTCGATCTCTGTCGTGCTGAAAATCCACACCGACATGCCATTTTCAAGGTACATGTATTCACCGATATGCCATTTTCAAGGAGCATGCATTCGAGGTATTTGGAATGCGATATCAGCGTATGTTACGCAACTGTGCATATGTCTATGCGTGACTTGTTTCCATGCTTCCTGGGATTTATCTTTTAAGATTTGCATAAAATAGTAATGCGAAGTAGCCATAGAGATGGGGAAGCGTTTTATGTTACTCGTGGTGCTCGCACCTTACGCTGAAAGAAAACTCTTTCCAAGCCGCTCACCATTCCATTTTGCAATGTGAAAACATTAAAAGCTTGATTTGTTTTTAATTGTCTGGCAATTAGCATTATCTCTCGCCACATTTTAACTCTGGTAATATGTTGAAAAATTGAAAGATAATTATTTCTAAAAGCGCATTTCTTTACATTCTTTTCCTTAAGAAATTAATTTCCGTATACGATTGTCGGAGCTAATTTTTGCCGATGGCTTGTGCAAAGAAGGATTTCTAAGTATTTTTCATTAAAGCTGTTGGTACTGGCAAAAACATTCCCCGTAGGTGTTTTGTGTAGGTCAAAATGAGGTCAATTTCTTCAGAGTTTTAATTGGAAATACGTAGTAATTCATTAGTGAAGTTTCAATGTACCTTATATCAGAAATCGTTGTCGAATATTACGAGAAGGTAAACTTTACTTTCATTTAACCAAGATTGAAAGGGATATAAACTTTTCAACCCTTAAAGTTAAATTCGCTGTAACGTTTCCGAGTCGTAATAGTGCTTCGATTTAGTGTACTGTGGGCCGAAAAGCTAATGCTGTCACTCTGTTTGAATTTGTGGGTTCGAAGAAAGTGATCTATGTGAAGCAGTAGAATCGGATGGAATCCGCCGCAAATGTCAGCAGTTCCGTTCGCAGGAGAAATTTCATTTTCTCGGAGCCTTCGAGCCCAGAGCTATTTGATGTGGCCGTTGGGGCCAGGAATCCTCTCCGGCCACGAGAGAGCGAGAGCTCTTTCGATCGGAATATCCCGAGATGAATGTGTCTGGAGACGACTGCGATCCTCGTTTTTCTTAAACTGTGTCTTCCCATCATTCCCAGCGGTTCAGTCTTCCACCCCACCCCCCTCCCACACGATCCGCTCCACTTTTTCTCGACCGTTACGTCACAGGCAGCTTCCAGTGACGACGACGTCCCATCTCCATAAAAATAAGTTCCTTTTTCGCATTCCGTCGCGGTTCTTCCGTCCGTGGCACCATTTAAATATAAGGAACTGTGCCCTCCCCTTCGCGGTTTTTCTCTCCCGAGTTTTGAATTTTTTTTCACTTCCAGCTCTTCATAACCGTCGCTTCGTCGAGATCGGGTAATAACAGCTCGGAGGCCGCATCTGGGCGCGACTTTTCGGTCCTTAGAGTAGGGCTGCGTCCTAGCCACTCCTCCCCCTTCTTCCCTTCCCACCCCTTAGCGTCTCCCTCCCCCTTTCCCCCGAAGAGGAGCGAGGCGTGGGGAGGCTGCCGGTGACGTCACTGGGTCGCAATTTCCGTTGCCCCCAACGTCCTCTCGCCCCCCCACTTGCCCGCCCCTCCTTCCGTGCGTCTTCATCTCTTTTCGTCCTTCTCCCTCCAATTTGCTTTCCCTAACAACCCCCACCTCCGCCCTCCCTCTCCTAGCAATTACGGAGCAACAAGCATCTACTTAGGTTCTCGGCAATCGTTGAAGACCTCCACCAGAGCTTAGGAATTACATTAGATGCCCCTCTACATCGCGCGATGTGCTTTACTTGATAAGGCCACATTCTCATTTTGAGGTGAAATATTAGAGGAGATATTGGAAGGTAGGGAGGAGAATCCAAACCGCCCAAGGTGTCGCAGGGATTCGCGTTCCGTCCTTCATCCGTTTATCAAGAAAACGTCCAAGCAGGGGCGAAAGGTTTTAAGTGCCGTGGTCCGCCGGAGGGAGTAAGTGACTTGCCATTGCGCAGCTCTGCTTCTTCGTGTAATAACCTTCTTCAAGTCAGTGCTTCAGCAGGCGCCGGTCTGTGGTGAATAACTTTTGCATGTAATGGACCAAATGCCACGTATGGAATGGTATTGTCTCGAATACTATTTATGTCTTCGAAATACAACTGGCCAAGTGGCATAGCACTCTCCAATTCTCATACTATGAAATATAGGCAAGTTGGAAGAGTTGTGACATATTTATCATTTGAATACCACGTGTGAAGATTCTAATTATGTAAAAAAATGATTTTAGTGTAGTGAACCAGCCCTGAGGTTTCTGGTGTTGATGTTTACCCCCAATTCCTCGTGAAAGTCGTAAATCAAGAATGGTAAACACAAATGAATTGGAAACCACGTATTCATTTGAATATGTGGCTTTTTAATGAGCTTCATTGGGATTTATTCACCATTCCAGACCTGTAAAACTCGTTTAAGTTTCATTAAAATTGCATGAGCACGCGCGTTTTTCTCAATCAACAACATAAGGCAAAATCTACTACCCCTGCAAAACAGTTTTTGTGCGTCATGTTATTGCCGTAGTTGTATGATTACTCAATGGGTGTATTTGATATAGCCGTTGTCGTCTGCGTATTATTTGAGGCAAGATGCCGGAAGTCCTTCCCGTATGTCGATTCGATTGTCGCACCTTGCAGATGTAGGCCTGAAAGTAATTAGGTGAACTGTAGTTGACCGATTGAATTAACTCTTCCTCCCACATGGTGCAGTGGATGAAAATTGCATGGGCGTTGACTGGAAAGGAGACAGCATGCGCATCTCTGAAGTGGAGAGAATCGCAACGATGGGCAACCACGACCCAGTCGGGTCTTCGTTCAGGGTCCTTCCCCATGCCACGCCCCGAAGAGGGCACAGTAAAGTGTAGCATAGGGAAGGGACAGGTGGGTCAGAAAATGTCGAAAAGCGTGTGACGCAATATGTGGTCACCGGGAGGAGGAGGCGGCGGCCTCCGCCGGAAATCGGAGGGACTCCTGTTGCCGCCCGGCTGGCTCCCAACGCCGGCCGCCGATATCCTCCTCTCCCCCCTCCCTCTCATTCCCCGACGTCCTCTCCACCAGGACCGCTTGCTGCCCTCCCTCGTGTCTTCCTCACTGCGGGGAAGCTTTTCGTCAACTCCCCCCCCCCAATCTCCCTGGCCAGTGTTGACTTCATCGTTGCCCTTTCGGTTTGTTTATTCGAGGAGAGGTTGGCGACTGTGTTTGAGGGAGGAGGGCTCCCTTCAATATCGGGTGCCGTAGTGGTCGTCCCCGTGTGGGGCGATCCGTTGGAGCGAAAGTTGAAGGGCGTCGAGGGCGTTTTTGCCTGTCCATTGCAGTCGTGGGGTTTTCCATCGCATGGTGGACAGTCTCTCGACTTGCGTCCGACGATGAGAAAGGAAAGAAAATCGACCGGCTAGCGTCGGCGTTGTTGCGAAGTGGTATATGCAACAGCTGTGCTGATGCATATTCCACGAGGCGAGAAAAGTTGGACCAATTCATCATTACTACCCAGTGTCCGTTGTCCATTTCTCCAATAAAATTTCAAGAAATTTACATTTTTGGCTCGAACCGAATATTAATGATCAGAACTTCGCGTGTACATTAAAATGAGTTAATTACGACGCATTATTTGATACACTTGGCATTATCCAATAATTACGATGGCAGACGAATCAGGCACTAGTGTGCGTAATCGGGCAGGATGGAGTTTAGGGAAATTTTTCCCTGGCGATGCAATGCAGCAAAAATCGGTTGTTAATAAATTGGCGTCGTGAAAAATTTAATCTTTAGCCCGTTCAATGTACTGCCTATATCCAATTAATACAAATCCCCGCAATACTAAAAAATGATGAGCAGACATATGCCCTAATTAGTCAGCTCAGGTATTTGCATTTATTTACATTACTAGAGTGAGTCAACATCGTTTCATATTAAATGGCAATCCTGCAGTATATTAAGTTGCGGTTATAATGCTTAGGGAATTTCATTATTGTAAATGCCATGTTTTTTTCTACATAATTGTGTGACATGGCGTCAAAAGATTTACATTGGCACCCCGATTGCGACGCCATGTCCATATTTTCTCTCCTCTGCCATTTTCATAACCCTCGATATACGTCATTTCATTGTCTGTCCTTCAAAATACTGTCCTCATCTTTTTCCAGATTTTGCGCAATGCGCTCAGCAAGAGTTACGGCAATTCGATTTTTTAAAAAAATTTTCAACATCCCTGAAATAGTTTGTGATTTCAATGCGGGCACCATTCACGGTCGCCGTGAAGCCTTCGTGTCCCGACGGAATCCGTTCGTCATTTGCCTTTCTGTCATGCCGCCCGACGCACGAGTGGGTTATCGGGATTGTATGCACCAATGCACTCATTTCAAAGTAAATATGAAGTTTATCGCCGAGTTGATTGATCTGGCGTTGAATTGAATTGAATTGTTGATTGATCTGATATTTTTTATCAGTGCCCTGACTTAAAAATAGCAGATGTGCGGCAAGTATGTGTAGAGTTATGTTTTACGGCTGCCAGAAAAAAATCTCAGTGATAAGATAAGGTTAAAATTCATTCCGTGGACTTGTTTCGGACTGAAGGTAAAAATAATTATCAAGGCTATTGTAAAATTATGCAATACCTCTCGAGTATTATATTGCATGTAAGTAGTAGCATAATTTTACTCCCCTTGTAAAATTAACATTTTAGGCAAAAAACCGGAATTGATATGTCCTCAAAGAGGTCATAGTCACAGTTAAAAAGCAAGCTATTTCCGTGTTATTTTCGGAAAATGTCGTCTTGCTACGCGAGGATAAATGGCTGAAAAATGAATGATCAGGTTATAAAGCGGTTGGAAAATAGGAAGTGAATCATGAATCCAATCTTCTGCTAGTGCAGTAGGGGAAGCGCTGGTGGGGAAAATTCATGAAGAACTTCATCTTAATATTTGGTTTTGGGTACCTAGTAACTAGCTTAGCAGATTATATTAACTGGTTTTGGACGAGATGCGCGTAGTAGGAAGCAAATAGCTACAATTGGTTGTCACTCTCGATTTTCCTTCGCAGTTACCAAAATGGAATGGTAAGGGACACGCATGTGAGGGCATCATCTTCCACACACTCCCCAGGGTGAGTTTCAGGATGCCATAAGGGTATTTGACGCTAGGAGGATGTGCAGGAGAAGTGAGATGAGGCTGTTGGATGGGAAGAGAGAATGGACGGATGTCCATTCTCTCTCCCCATCCAACATCCTCATCCCTCGGGAACACGATGGCTCCGGTTAGCGCCCTCGTATTTCGCCTCCGTAAGGCCGAGGTAGATTGAGGAGAAATTTTCCTCGTCCTCAACTTCGAGCACACCCCGCCTGCATTCAAGTTTTTTAATGGAATTTTGGAATAATAGACACCTTCCATCGAATGAATCTCCTAACATTTTTAGGAAATAAAAGAAGGGTATACGGAGAAGGAATCCCATTTCAGATGGTAGTCAACGTATCGAAGAAAAAAAGTGATAAATATTTTTCTTGAAAACTTCAAATCTACAGGTATGTACTCATATGCCTGTAGCCCTAGCTTTTTCGAATATTTTTTGTATGACACGATTAAATATTTTTGCTAATCCTTATTTTTAGCATATAATGTGCATCCTTTCCAATAAAATATTTAACGAAATTGAAAATTTATTTGCCTGGTTTGCTTTTATAAATGTGTTCTCTAATTTTGTTCCTTGCTAATCAGTTATTTCACTTGCTTAAGAGACTGGATTGAATTGTTTGAGTTAGCGTAACCTGAAAGTGCCATTAAAATAATGGGATGCCATACGGGATGATGTCCCATGTAGGATGATGTCCCATGACTTGCTGGCGACGTGAGTGGAGTGGCGAGGCTCACGAGAGATGCATAATCGTCCGAGAATGAGATTGAGTGTCGCGGCGGCCATCCCGAAAGCGCCGCCACTATGTATCGCGCGAAATTAATTCGTGCAAATATGTTCACATTAGTCCTGTGTAATGTGTTAGGGTTATCCAACTGTAGGGCGCAAGAATGACTTTTGCCACAGAAATTTATTTTCGTGTTTTTATTTGAGAACACCGAAAAACTTAATGACTGCCTATTCCCCCTCTACACGTCCATGACTCCTAATGCCCTTAATACACGTTATCGTGGATCTCAAGCGTTTTTATTTTCATGTAGCTATCCATATAATATTTGTGCAACTTTTAGTGGCTTAAATTTTTAGTTTTACGGCATTCAATAGGAATTATTTATTTTATTGATTTTATGTATAAATTAATGATTTATTGATACCCATGCTCAATATTTACTTTCGGAAATTACTTTATGTGCAGTATTGAGAGTTCGTGGATGCATTATTTACATTTTCTAATTAAAATAGCTGGCCAATTTTAATGGACCTTTGGGCTCAAAGTCTTGTGTATATATAATATTCTTTGACCTCGTTATGCCATGTCGATCTGAATGGCCTAAATGGAGAGAGTGATTGCAATAATTGATCCGTTGACGGATTTACTCCTCAACATTCCTTATGACTCCCTGATTAACATAATTTAATCAGCGAGGCTTACTTATGAGTATTTCTTGGGTGTTGTGGCATTTTGTGGATTTGTTTTTGAAAGGTCTGCTTAATGCGGTCCACGTGTTTTATGCTTCCAGTAGGATCTTCTCACTCTAACGCGCCAGTAAGGGAAGTAATTGGTGGCAAAGGATAACCTGAGGGTATTAGAATACGTACCTACTTACTGCATATATGTATATTAATGCACGAATATTGTTCCTTCGAATCCACTGGTGCCTCAGTGCCTTCCAGTGGCCGTGACATACCCTCGCCGAGATGGTGGCGTGCGTATCCATTTGTAATCGAAAAATTTCAATCAAGGCTATCTAACGTTTGGCACTTGTGGCCGAATCGTCTCTTCGACGTTTCCTATTTTTCGTCCCTTGGCAGGAAACGTGACCACTCGCCGAAAAACTTCTGTGCACGCTGTCACAGGGACATATTTTAGGAATATATATGACCCCTCCTGCTCCCGAGTCCACGGAGCATCACGATTTAGTTAATGGTGCCCGCACTGAGCAATCTTTTTTTTTTAAATGACCAAGTCTGCATCATTAGAATAAGTGGAGTCGCCCCTTCGCCGCCAGTAAGCTGGCTCATCTGGCGAACTTCAAGGAGATACTACCCTTTCGCAGTCGTCTTGCATATCGTACTGCTTACAGCCCCCACGGCGCGGAAGCAGGGAGCTGAAGAATCTCTAAGATAAGGAGCCAGCCAGCGCTTCATAACTCTTTTGCGTTATGCATGTTACACGAGACGTCGAGCCGCCGCCTTCACTCCGACATTGTGCATGCCCTCCTTTTTTTGTGTCGGGAAGTCTATGTAGGCGTTCCATCTGATTAAAGTAAATGTTCGTCATTGGCCATGCTGTCGGAAGCAGCGTTAAAGCAATATTTTATTGGTATAAATAGTATCCAGCAAGGCCTCCTCTAGTGTGTGTGGCAGGAGGTGATTACACACCAGACTAATTTTGACCCAAAATACTCCCCCCTCCCCTCTAGCGCAATCGGAAAAGGTTATCCTGATCCTTGATCTTTCGTGGGAAATATGACATATTTAATGTGTTTTTCTACTCCTTCATTTCAAAAGCTGCTTCTTAAATGGCTCCCTAACATTTTGCCCTGGTTAACTGTCTGAATTTCGTAGAAAATGAGATACCATATTTGAAGAATTACTCGTCAGGTTTGTTGCAGAAGTTCAAATTCACTACGAAATTTAGCACGGTATTGCCCATGAAATTTATTCCATTTAAACAATTAAGATAAAAGTAATGGATAAAAAACTGGAATGGGTATTCCAACATGATTATTTATGCTATTTCCATTGCTCAGCAATGCAAACATGTAAGTCAAAATATATTTCCCTGTTTATTCTAATTAAAAGGCCTTAAATGCTACACACATTTTGGTATGTAAAACTCTATTTATGGTGAAGTTATTATTTTCAAAATTTTATTATTATTACTAGAGTGTGTTTTTGGCTTTTCGTCTGATAGGGAATCATATCCAAGTATCTTAGTTGAAAGGTTTCGTTTTATTAATCCAAGGTCATTTTTGCTGACATGACAAAATTTTAAGTCGTACGTTATAATGTTTAATAGTTTTAGGGAACCAGCCACCATCGACCTCTATTCGATAGACCTCTTACTATGATGAAATCGATCATTATTTACCAAGTGGGATGAATTCAAATTCCTTCTTTGATAGGGATAGAACCTGAGGTAAAAGCCTGGAGTATGCGGTTTATGTAAGCATCCGCGGGTGAAGAGAGAATTTTTGATGATGGGAATTCTTCGCTCCCAAACCTTTCTTCTTTCACCCTTACCTTCCGCCCCTTTGGTCACATCTCTGTTAAGGTTCCATCCAAATTCTGACGCTAGCCATTATTCCTTCCCTCTCAGCTAAGCATTTCCGCCCAGCGAATTCCACTCCCTCGCCAAATTTCCTCGTGCCACATGAGTGGTGGCCCTTTATATTGCTAAATCTGCTTTCAGGCCACCGAGAATAACCCGATTTTTTTATTTACCGTCGAAAAATTCCATTAGGTAGGCTTCAGCAACGTCAGGGTTCAGTTCCCAAATCATGACGAATATTCCGTGGCATGAATTTACTTTGTGCTGACCAAAGTCACCCACCTGAAAGTGGATTTGTTTCGCCCTGAAAGTGATAGGGTTCGCCTTCTAGGCATGTGCCCTTAGTGCGTGATGTCACGCATTGGTAAATGGGGCAGATTTTTTCACAACTCCTCCGTTGTAGGCGGATAGTTGTCCTTCTCAGGAAACTGAAACACAACTGGGGTCATCTATATCTACACAATACCCCAGAAGCCACCGTAAGGGCGTGTGGCGGGGGGTGTTAGGTCACCAGTCATGCATGCACAATCCATTACATGCAAATTACTTACGTGCAACAATATTCAATAAAAGGATACGCGTATTGAAATCTTGCTGTAGAACTGTTAAAAATATGGGTCTATTAAAAAAAGTTTTCCATCCGTAATATATATCTATACATGCATACGTACATGTATACATGCATGTGTGCGTGTCAATACACACACACACACATACATGTACCTACAAACGCACACGTGCGGTCAAAAATGAGGTTTATTACTGATGTGGTCGGAAAACAAAAGAATTATAGTCCTACTGACTGTAGTTTTAGCTTGGCTAATTCATTCCCTCTGGAGTAGGCAGTATCGTTTCATTTGTTTATCATTCGGCCGGCAGTGAGTTATCCGCCTCCGCACGCCTCGCGGCCTTCTTTCTGGTTGACCCTTACCCCGAGACATTACGTCGCTGATGCCCGTGGGCGCATTCGCCGCTCTCCGAGTACGTGCCCCTTTAATAGTCGCGCAATCGACTCACTATCATTTTGTTTTTTTCTTTGTCAATGGGGACGTGACGTCTTGAAGCGGGAGTCGTAGAATCTTGTGTATCGCCATTGATCGCCCAGACAATTGTTCCAGTTAGTACATTTCTGAATCGCAGGTTTGTTTGGTAAAGGTTATACCTGAAGTTGAGATGAAGTTCGCTTGGAAGAGGAAAAAGTTCTATGGTGGAGGAATTACTATTCGACAATGTAGTATCTACCGTAAATTCCGATGATTTTGAGAGTATGCTTTTATTTCGAGATAAAAAACCCTGTATAGTACCGATGTCCCAATTTCAACGATGGATTTTACTTGAACAGAGATGGATAAGTAAGTCACCAGAATTGAGGAAATTACGTGAAAAATGGACTGACCAAATGTGCATTTTGGAGGGCACCAGGGGAGTAGGAAGCCAGATTTTGCATTATTGTTTGTTTTATCATCTCACTCGATAAAACATTTCTATTTTAAACTTCGCATAATAGAGGCTGGTATTTCAAGACCCTGGTTCCGTCTCGTATCTCAGTATGCCCTGGGATTGCTGGGCATATTGATCAATGTTTTGTCTTATAGTATTTTAAAAAGGTGAAAGTTTAATGTAGAACGTGATATATTGTTTCATGCATTTCCAATTTGTTAAGTAGGCTTCATTCGTCTTATACGTATACGAGAATTGATCAGTTATTCGACAAATTAGACGGTATGGTTTTAGACTATTTTTTGTATTTACGGTGCTGGAAAGTCCCAATCGGAGAATCGCGGTAATGGAGGGGTACTCGCTCACTGCTCCCTCTTCCATGAAATGAGCGCACAAATGCTGAAATAGGCACCTTTCGGTTGTTTAAGCTGCCTAAATGTTTACTCTGATATTTAATTTTCATGTGTCCTTTCAATCGCGCAGGGAATATCTTGAGATGCGTTGGGTTTTCGAGGGATTAAAAAGGTCAGATAGGTGGGACCGTAGATTAAGACGAAAGAAATACCCGTGTTGCCTAGCTAAAGAGCACGATGAAAATTGTTATTTACACCAAGGCATCAGCTCTAGATGGGGAAGAGTGGGAGATGAGGTTTGTAGTTCTCTCGATTGAGAGACAAATGATGAAGGGGACATGAATTTCGACGCGTATCAGGGATTATAGTTAGTAAAAGTTCAGCAGTTACCAAACGTATGCGTAAATTGAAAACTTGGGTCACAATTTTTGTGTTGGCTGTTCTTAATATAAAAAAATTTTAAATTAATTTGTTTAAATAAAAAAGTATCTCAATGTTTTTTATTTTGTCTCTTTCTAAAAGCATATTTATTCATGGGGAATCATCATCGATAGGGCCGTTATAGCAATTTCTTTGTGCTTCGAGCCATATGTTTTGGCCTTCACGGGATACATTTTTAAGGCTTATAATAATTCTAAACCAGTTGGAAAACGTCGAACCACTGTTATTAAATGGCCTTGCGAATGAATTATACAATTGATGTATACTCAACGATCTTTTTACGTAACTTATTAATTACTGAATTCTAATTAATTAATTGCAATATGTATACAAATTAGTTGAATGAAAAGTAAACGATTTGCCAAGGTAGAAGTAAACGTCGCCTGGAGCCTGTAACCATCGACTCTCCTGTATCTTTTGAATAACCAAGTGCACAAGTCCCAGCAATTGGATCTAGCGACGATTAATGCGATGCGGGCAATCCACGTAATTGAAAAAAGTGAAAACATGTTCTGTACAATGTATTATCATTATATAGATCAATTTTAAAGGACATTTAAATTTGTACTCAGCATTCGAAAATTTCGTATTTTCTATTCAATACTTATTTGATTATTTTGCTATAACCTACGTTTGAATGATTCACTGTTAAAGTTGACTTTGGATTTGTAAGCGAACTCGAAAACTCGTGTATGTATAATTTCTCGTTAATTGAATGATATCTGAATGGAACACCCCACCATTCTGTAGCTGCCACAAAATTTCGTCAAAATTGAAGCTCGACCCCATGTATTTTGGTGGGCCAATCGAAATTTGGATCCACTTAGCGTCGCCACAACCGCGCGGCAGCGACAAGTCCCCTTGAGCTCCTCCGGTCGGTCGGTGGTCATCTTGGCCGTTGTTCCCCTTTGCTGACGGGCCTCACACTTGCCAGCTCTGGCCGACGTTACCGAGCGTATCCCACTCATCCATCCGTAGTGGGGCTCGTGCATCGGGTGGTCCCCGGGGTAGCATTGACTCTGCCAGAGCAGTGTTGGCCGTCCTGGCCCCTGGGTACCTTCCGCTCATCACGTGCGTTGCACGGTCGCCCTTTGCCCCACGCCGTGGCCCTAGATTACCTGGCCCTACCTCACGGCAGTTTCCTTATCTGCTTCTCGCAAGTCTGCCAACTATGGTCGATTGCCTGTTCTTCGTTTCAAATGGCAGTTGTGATGCTAAGGCATCACGGAGCAAGCTCCCTGTTGTATTTATTTATATACTTTTATGTACCTATGCGTGTGTGTGTAGACATGTCTTCTCCTTCCGTAGTCGGGAGAAAAAGATTGTGCCACCGAAAGCGTACAATGTACCCTCCTGTGTGTTTCCTTTTTTTATGTTCTGTTTTATTTACTAGTGTCATTTAAGTGACATAATATATAGAAAAGAAACTCACTAGTTTTCGAATTTTCTGTGGTCCAAGACACCTTTCTCTAGGAAGAGAAGGAAAGAAGTTTTTTCTCAGGAGTGCCCCCTGTATAAGCTGGTCTCTGGCGCAGGTTAATTTCCCCGCCAACCGCTTCCTTCACTTGTGAACAATTAGTGCCGTTTCCTGTACGTAGTGCCCGAATACCCGGATAAGGCATCACTGAAGGGCCTTAAGTGATTCCTTATCCGGCCTATTCCGGGAACAAGCACCTGATTGGTGTCAGCCTTGCGCCTGTCCCGATTCGTTTGATGGATAGCGAGGGATGAAATTTCCCGCAAATCACCGCACGGGTTTAAACATTTCACTTAGGTCAAAGTAAACTTTTTGTTGACAAAAGCTTTGGTAATAGAGCTCTCTTGTCTTGCGATGGTCAACATGTATCACTGATGACCATATTTATATTTCAATTTTACCTGAAAGAATGAAGTACTGTACTGAATAAAACTGCCTATTTATAGCGCTTCTTTAATATTCAGGGTGCACAGCTAATGAATTGAATTAATAGAGTTAAGTGAAATTCACTTTTTTGTTGAAAATGAATTGATTGCACTTTCTTCTATTGCTGTGGATAGTAATATTGTTTAATTCAGAGTGATAGTGAAATGTAAACATTTTAAGCAGCTTTTTAAAATGCCCGTGAAAAGGGTAGAAAGAAGAAGTATAGTTTTTCTCTATTTTCAAGTTTCATTAATCCATGTGACAGGTTCATATCGATTGGAATATTTATTCATCGCAGACCAAAAGAATTAAAGAAAGGTAATTTTTTTTCCTGGGCACTAATATCGGAGGTGAGAACTAAGTTCGAATTAACACGTTAATTTCTACATTTGCTGGCTGTGTATCTGTTGTTTTTTCTCATCTACAGAAAATAACAGTTGCGGCTTTTTTTTCTCCTTTAATTATAATGATTCATTTCGCTTCTGGAATGGATCGAAATCCGAGATTGCATAACGTAAAAGCCGTCACGCTGCTCTCACAACGTGACGGCTTTTATGATTTTTTAATGTTCAATTCTCATACGCTGTAAACACGATGCTGGGGCGACAACCAGGTCTCTCCTCTCCGCTGCCGTCTCCACGGAAGCGGTCGACCTTAAGCAGCGAAGAGCGCGGAATAGGTCTCGGAGCGAGAGAGCAAATAGAAACTTCCCTTTCGTGGTCTTGAGCCAAGCTTAGCGTCGTCGCCTCGGCAACTGACAGTAATAGTCCAGGAGGAGGAGGCCGTGGTCTTCGGGCGGGTGAGAGGGGGGACGTGGGGCGAGCCTCCGGGGAACTCGTGTAAGACGCGGCTTTGACGATGGTAATTATTGGGCGTCTCGCTCTCTCCATGGGATGGTTGGCTCATGGAGATGATTGGTTGTCCCGGTGATGCGAAGGGTATAGGGCGTCTCCTTGCAAAACGTGATTGCATGTGTGTGAACACTGAGGAGCGGGAGGGGAGGGGGGTTATCGGGCATGTGGCTCGCGAGTTCATTGTGCAATTGCCACACCACGCGGAGTGATGGGTTATTCGAGCGGTGAGGTGCAGTCGAGGCGAAATGCCGAAATGAATACCTCCTTCGCGGTGTGGCAATCAGTTGACGAGTAGTAGTATTTAGGGGAGGCGACCGACAGCTGAGGTCATTTGCGCCGTAGGGGATGGACAGGATAGGATGAAGGGTGGAGAAAAACCCGGCGTCGCCATTAGCCTACTCTTTACGAAAGGCGTCAAGGGGTCCGCGGCTTAACGTCCCATCCGACGGACGGCGTACTCACTCAAAGTGCCCTTCACAAAGCACCTCAAGTAGGGATCGAGATACCCCTGAAAAATATTCAACACCGCTGGGATTTGAACCCGGGCCCTCTGGGTGGGAAGCCAGTACGTTAGCCCCCGCATCATCTCGATCAGTTGACGATCGGAGATATAAAATCAGTGACGAAAGCAAGAAAATCAGCAGCAGGTTCTCTTTTTAAGCCAAAAAATCGACGAGCGTGAAAGCATTTAGCTCTTCCTTCCGTAATTTGCGCCTCCTTCATTATGAAAACACCTTTGGCAAATTATTTGCTCACTCGCGGGTGGGGTCTCTAATAGCCTAGCACGCACGATGGGGAAAAATAATCAAGATTCGAGCGGACGCGTGTTCTTCGGTGCATAAGCATAAACGTAGGATAATGTTAATGATTGACAGAGTTCTCCGACTCCTTTTATAACAAATTAAGGCGAACTTATATGCGGACGTCGTAAAAAAATGAATCCCAGGCTCCCGTGTCTGCATGCCGGAGAATAAACATCTCGCTCCTTGTCTCCGCCTGTAATTATTTCACATTCAGTATACCTGTTCTCCATAACTTACTGGAAACCTAACGTTTTCAATACATTAGGCACTCGCTTCTCGTTTTTAAAATCTCTTCTTCATTACACAGAATTTTGGAGACATCTACGAGTCCCGGAGATTCCTTAAAAAAGGGAAGCTTTGTAGCTGAGGAATGGTTACGATGTGATTGATGATGCTTGCTTTATTCATCGAATCCAGTCAAAAGTGGCAATTCTGTTGGCCAAGAAGGTTCGCTTTAGGCTTCTAACCTATCTCGAGAAAGTGAATGAAGAGTGTCAAAATGTTATGTTTGAATATTTTACGAAAATCGAGCAAAATACGAAAAAAATGGCTAGAGTTAAAACTTCTGGTGTTTTAGCTGCATCTTTGCCCAAGATTCATGACAATAGCTTAATTATATCCTATTTAAATGAATGAATGAAATTTGTTTTACAGATCTGTTTTCATCAGATTTGTCTGTTTTTTTTCATTAATCGCCAATGAAACTCGCGTTTTCCCTCTCGACTCGGACCACTAATGAAAATACTGTTAGTTTAAATAAATATTCATATGTGTTGAGGAATGTGGCCGTGAATCCCAAATGACTAGGCAATCTGTGAAATACTTTAGGCGCAAGAGTCAAAGAAGCAAAACAAAAAGATTTAGTTATCTATTTACGTATACATTCTTCATCCAAATACCAGGAGAGTAAGAATAAGCAGGAGTGGTCATGTTTGGAAAATTATTTTTGATCACTGTAAATATCAATCGTTGTTAATCATTATTTTTAATTGAAAAAATCCGTTTTTTCCGAAACCTTTACAGAATTTCCATGAATGGGGTACATTTTGACTTCAGGAGATACAGTGTAGGCGAGCTGTTTTCGATGCTTGCAACCTCGTCACAAGGGGGTGCCTTACTCTTGAGACTTGAATGGACGAGCTCGCTCTTGGTTAGCGGTGTGGAAATGCCTGTTATCATCGGTTCCGCGTGGGATCGCTTAGGTTAGCGACGGCCTTGGCGGCCGTGAATTTCGATGATTTGACGCCGTGGAACCCAACAGTTGATGCCTCCCGTAGGAGTTAAAACAGGCGTTGACATTGAAACCGAAAAATTATACCCATGCGTGCGTTCGCCAAAGGATGAAAATAACAGCGAATGACTGTTGGTTGCTTAACTGCGTACACTGTCATTCCTGAATGTGAAGGACGTATCAAGACTGCATTCCTCTCACTCCGTCGCAATTCGAATGCATTTCTACTCTGGGCTCTGTGGGAGGTTAACATGTCCTC
This sequence comes from Hetaerina americana, assembly GCF_022747635.1. Lineage (NCBI taxonomy): Eukaryota > Metazoa > Arthropoda > Insecta > Odonata > Calopterygidae > Hetaerina > Hetaerina americana. Next base: position 506,386 of record NW_027286181.1, on the reverse strand, counting down.
GCACCAACTACATTCAGTCGGTTGCGCGGATTGGTCGAGGGTACACCTATGTTAGTGAAAGAAGTGAAAGTGATCTGATCAGCAGAATGTGATGAAAAATACCAAATAGTGCAATCTTCCTCACAGCCTCAAACGAGCCTCATCCCTAGATGTATAACCAATACCATTTTGGCTCCTAATTGGAATCTGTATCGTCTCACCTTTTGTTTGAGGACCATCGTGTTCAATCTTGTCTTAATCAGGAAATGGTTGGAACAACGCGGTAACGATCGTGCCTAGTGGCACACCGCGTGCGTGGGTGGACCAATTCACTATTGCTATCTTATAGTTTGACTTCAGTTAGTTCGTCTAAAATAAATTCCCGATTTACATTTCCATGTTGCAATATTTAATGTTGAGCTGATATCGCCAGAACTATGGCGTGAAGTACGCCCATCATTATTTACCTATTATATGCGCTTGTAACTTAAATGATGAAAGAAAAGTAATATGGCGATTAGTCAGATTAGTTAAATATTATCATGGGGTTGCGGCATGCATTTCAAACTACCCAGTGAGGGAGAGATAATGCGGAACTTTGTTTCACTGGATTCGCGTGAAAAAGGTGATACCTTTTATCATTTCCATGCTTATAAAATCGGGAAGTGACCACTAGCGCGATTATTTTGGGATTTTTCGATAGTAATAAAAGGGTAATTAATAGTTAATACGTAAATGAGTGAACAGAAAGAATGTCATGATACTCGTGATATGTTTTTACCCTTCACGTACATGTGTCTGTGTATGCGTCTTGTCTTTACTATGTATATACATGTGTATACCTGTATATACATGTATATATGTGTGTATGTATAAAACTGAAGTTCATAAAGGTTTATATATTAAGTATCGGTGAAAATTTTTCCTGACGTGTGCGTGAATTGCTGATTTTAGACCGTCGGTTCAGTTTGCACATGGTCGTGTAGAACGTATTGGCGTTGATAAAATGACAGTGCACACGACATTGTCCCTGAAAACTTGACGATGCGAAATATCTTCCCACCAGAAGGGAGCCTTCGAGTCGTGGAAAAACCGTTGGCAAAATTGCGTCGACGCTCAAGGTATGTGCTTTGAAGAATTTTGAGGTATTTTAGCAATAACTGAAATAAATTATTTTTCCGAAACTTTTCCCGATACATTTTATACAAACCATATATGTACTACCTGGAATTCGATGTGATGTTTGTTGATTGCGGAAGCTGGTACAAAATTTCAATCTCTGAATGTGCAAACCTCTTTATGTCCTTGTCGTCGAAAAGAGATGCCATCATGGGGTTTTGATGGTAACTTCTCCTTTCCACCGGCGCGACGGCATCGACAAAGGGCGGGCGGGCATCGAAAAGCCCGTTTCAAGGAACCTGCCTGCCTCGGAAGTTGCCGTGGTATTTTATCGGCGGCGGAGTCTCTTCCTGTGGCGCAGTTGGTCTTTTGTTTCCGAGCACTTCCCCGACGGGGTGAGCCTATAATATTAATCACCTTGCGTAGTTCGGAGCCTTTTCTCAGAGGATTACAGCAGCCTTTCTCCCCAGCCTCCACCTCCCTCATCCCCCAGCCCTCCCCCCCTCCCATTCCGGGTTATCGCCTTTCTTCCTTTGTCTTTCCCGTAAAATGCGTGACGCATACTCATTGGCATCTCCCGTTTTGGCGCCGCTCAAGAGAGCGCCTGAAGAAGCTTGTCTTCCCTCGCACTACTGCTGGTTGTGTGTTTTTTAAGGAAACGACTTGCGATACTCGACGCTAAGTCTTGCCAAGCACTTCCGCGCAAATCCCAACTCCATTTTCGGGCGTATTAAGTAGATTATATAGGAAGCCACTTATAATGCAATTTCTTGCATAGCGTCTTTCGCTTCAAGGTCAGAACATCCTTTCGTGTGGATTTCTATTGTGTTTCATGGCGTGGTTCTATATAGGAGCGCACCGGTGCTCATGGATTCCCACCCACTCCGTGCTGAAACGCTTCCATGCGTTATATTCACTTAATTGACTCTCAGCGTCGCATATATGTACTGTCTTATGACGATTTTCTCGATTCTGCCTGGAAGGCACCTTTAGTGTGTAGATGGAAAAATATTAGAGCAGCTAGGCTGGGAATCACTCGCGGAGCGAAGGTTAAATTACAGATTTAATCTCTTGCACGCATTGGAAGGATGTATCTTTAACAGTGATGATGAAAATGTATTATTACACCCATCGTCCTATAGTAGGAGACATCGTGTCAGTAAAATTCTAGAGATAATGTGTTGAACAGATAGATTTAAGATGCCATTTTTACCACGAACGGTAGGGGCTCCGAATAACATTTTCCGACCGCGGTAAGGGTAAAAATATTCGGGTCAAAATTAGTCTGGTGCGTATTAACCCCCTGCCACACGCCCTATTGGTAGTTTGCTGGGTAATAAAAATACAAAATACAATATGGATATCGATACGCTGCTGCAAACTTCTATCAAATATTGCGATCTTTCCTTTTCTGCCGTTCGTTTTGGGTCGGATCCAGTAAGCGACTTCAGGCAACACGAAGCAAAGGCACAAACAAAGCTGCCTGGATGTGACGTGCGGCGTTTCACGTCGTTAATCGGAAAGCATCTCTCCTTTAAGTTGATCTCTGCTTGCGTAGGAGCTATCCGAAATTAGACAGCCTTCGAGCGAAAGACGGAATGGAATCGAAGGGGCTGTGAAGGGGCCCATATCAATGCGTGTAGCCGAGTGGAATGATTTTACGCCGAGGCCCTTTTATAAATTCTTACATTAATCCTTTCAACTACCGACCATTTCATCAAATTAGTTCCAAATTATTTCTTCTACAATATGCAGGCTTGCTTACTTAACCTATATTTGTTATTTCCTTGTTGCAAGCGTAGTGGGAGGTATTCCGTTTAGGTGAGCGACCGGAGGCGCACAAGTGGTGGGCAGGGAATCCGCGCCCTGTCCCACCGCTCGTATTAATACTTCACAAAATGGAACTGGGTGCCCAAGTCTCGCTCTGGCCAGCCGCCTTTTAAATTATGGTCTGTGAGGTTTTAAATTATCTGAAAAATGTCTTCTCTTGGTGAAACGGTTTACTTAAAAAAATTCGGTGTCATCAGGGATGTTATAAATTCCAGAATACCGTAAAACTGTTATCTGAAGCCACAAGGTTAAGATATGACAGTGGTAAGTATATGCCTTAGGCCGATTTGTGCGCTGTTTTATGAAGAGAGGAAGGAAGACATTTTTTTGATTTTTAAAATGCACTTTAACGTTGATTCGGCGTCTTGACGGTAAAAATGTGAAGCGTGAGGCCTGTCTACTTAAACTTATGCTCAGAAAATGTCTCGTCCGTTTATTTAAATTAATTTATATGGTGTGTGAAAATTCTCGACGTGTTCGTTTTCCAGGAACTTTAGAGTTGATTATTTCTGTAAAATATCCAAATAGTGATAGATACAATATTTTCTAATCGAACATTTTCCCGCAATACATGTGCGTTCGTAGATTAGGCAGGAATCCCATTGTTAGCATTTAAAAACACTCTTGCAAGTGATATTCGGTTGATGAATGTGAAGGTATTAGTTGAATATATTAATAAAATGTAGTCACTGGGTTTCATCTGTTTTTCAGCGTGCCGAAATGAACGCCGGTGTTTCCGAATCGAATGTTTCATTCCTGAGCGCTTGTTTGTTGGACGATGAGCATTCAAATGCCGCTCCGTTGGGTTGAGAATGTTCAAGTGTATATGTATGTTACCGGATTTAAACAACTCTGACCTAAACTCAAAGTCCTCCCAGCAAGTGCCTAACCGTATACATATAGTAAATAGCGCCCGTTTGTGGGTTTTATGTATGACGTCTGTAATCTGCCCACCCGCATTCCTATAAGAGATGTCTGTCTCCTGGTTGGTCTCACCCGTAGTAGTATTGTGACACCTAATTTGATGACTTCCCCGACGCGTTGCTCGTTGGCGAGTTTTCTCCATCCTTGTACAATTCCGCCACCGTCCGCCTCCCGTCCATCCCTAAGCATTTATCCGGCCGGCTTCACACTTACCATGGAACGCTTTCTTCTTCCCCTTTGTTCGCTCAAAATGGAGCGAAATTCCAATCGACTGTTTTACATTACTATCGTGCCGCTTAGACTTCTTCTGCACGCCGAGTCCGAGCGTTAAGCGTGCTTAGTTGCTGGTTCTTGCCTCTCTCTGTGATCGGAGTCGCCGAAACCTCATCTCACCCACGCACGCACTCATCTCACCTCGTCCAACACCGCCCGCCATCGATCGTCTCCATCCCAGAGCATTTTGTTCCAAGGAGTTGAGCTATTGGAGCGAAAACTAATCGCATTGCCGTACATGTATCTTTGTTGGACACTAAATAATACTCGAGGACTACACCATGCTAATGATTGCTTTCATTTTCCTCTGTTATCGTTCATGTTAGATTGGCAGTACGTCCGCAGATTTGAAGTTTATTTATCTGAAAAAAACCCTGTCATTGAACTGACGTCACATTTGGCGTGAATTTCAATTGTATTATTCATTTTGATGCGCTATTCTAAACAAACGACAAGCGGCGCTACCACTTCAGCTCGAGGCGTACTGACCTATACTGTGTGAGAGACCATTCGGCTCCCCTCCACTAATTCTCACGTTACACGAAAATGGAGGTTAGTTTGAAAGCGTATTCTCGTGAACGTCATGTTTTTCTATTGAATCGGGAGTTTCGTCGTCAGTGAATTGGCCGACCCCATTGCACGTCGCGTGCCTCTCTCGGTCTAACCAGTGTGGCGGCCCTCGGAAGCTGGAGCCAGGGAGGATTAGGAGGACTACCGTTCGTATTCATATCGTTTCGCCGTGCACGGTGTCTCATTATTTTCTGCGGCACTTCATTTCCGAATGCCGGTTCGTATTTAAACTTATTTATTAATTTGGCGAATTAACATTTATTGTTATCTAATCATATCGGAGTTTTAGGTTCGTTCATTCTTAAAATTGCATTCCTTTGTTAATATTTTCAACGAGCTACGCAATATTTTGAAAATTATATGTTAGTTGCTATTATTACTCAAATATATGACTGTAAGATTTAATTTTAATTACTAATATTGGACACTTAAGGCAGAATGGAGTAGAGTGTTCGTAGTTGAAGAACACTTTGTGTTGTGTACACCCAACACAATGTAGTGTTGGGTGTAAGATTGTGTGTTTTTATGGACGGAGCTGGGAATTTCGCAATGATTAATATGCATCCATCTAGAAAATACCTTAAACGGTGTTCTAGCGATAATAATAATAATCATCTAATATTGGGAGATGGATGCATAATTTCTTTTCGTGAGTTACCATTCATGCCGTTTTTCAAGACGTTAACTTCCGGTTATTCCTCCCTTAGTACCCGAGTCAATTGTCTTGGGTCAATCGCTGTCGTTCTTGCTCTCGTGAATAAACAACCCTCGTGTTAAACCGCCGTCTCTTGCCAGAAGCGACGCGGGGATTTGAGATTTTCTCTCTCGTGGAGCCGATTCCTCTCGAGGAAGGCATTTTTCGACCGGGGTCTCTGCGAAAGAGCATTTGGAGCGAGCGACTCCCGAGTACTTACCCCTCGTCGACGGATGCATATCCGTTTTTGAACGTCTCGTCCTTCAACCTGTTCCGTGGAGAAGCACATGTTCGTTGAAGATACGCAAGGTACTGGTTGCCGGAATCGCACGTCCTTAGATAATGTCAGGGACAATAATTTATGTTTAAATCCGAGGGTCGCCGATAACGTTGACCCCTTCTCCTTCGGATACCCTTCAGGATTGAATTAGCGACCCCGCTGCACGTATGTGGTGGCTGAAATCTGGTACGAGTCATATTATTATTGTCTTTGCTACTCAGAATTTAACTTGTGCGGGCGGCCCTTATTGGCTGTTTGTGTGGTGCTGTTACGGAATTATGCATCTTGGGGCTGCTACGGATCGCGCTACTTTTTACCGGACCATCAGGAACTATTTATTATTGCGGAAATTCGACCGGGGTCTCTGCGAAAGAGCATTTGGAGCGAGCGACTCCCGAGTACTTACCCCTCGTCGACGAATGCATATCCGTTTTTGAACGTCTCGTCCTTCAACCTGTTCCGTGGAGAAGCACATGTTCGTTGAAGATACGCAAGGTACTGGTTGCCGGAATCGCACGTCCTTAGATAATGTCAGGGACAATAATTTATGTTTAAATCCGAGGGTCGCCGATAACGTTGACCCCTTCTCCTTCGGATACCCTTCAGGATTGAATTAGCGACCCCGCTGCACGTATGTGGTGGCTGAAATCTGGTACGAGTCATATTATTATTGTCTTTGCTACTCAGAATTTAACTTGTGCGGGCGGCCCTTATTGGGTGTTTGTGTGGTGCTGTTACGGAATTATGCGTTTTGCGGCTGCTACGGATCGCGCTACTTTTTACCGGACCATCAGGAACTATTATTGCGGAAATATCCCCCGAAGGGCAATGTGTTTCGTCAGTGGGTATTATTTTATAAAAGGCTGAAAAAAACTACGCGCTCCAGGGTATCTTTCAGGATCGCTTTTGACCCACAGAGGAAATTCATCTAAAGCATTTTCTCGGACCACGAAGAAAAAAGCTACATGGTTGATTAACATTATATGCTGATAAAATTAAGAAATAAATTGAAAAGTTCTATATTCTTTCTCTATCATTTTTTTATTATGTTACTCTTAAACATACCCGAAAAATAATCGGGAGTCATGTTGTTCACTAGGCTGCAAATTGAATGGTTGAGGGAAAGCAGTAAATAGGTGTGGAATTGAAATTTGAAATTGAAATGAGAAACATTGGAGAATCGTGGAATTTAGAATTTTGAATCTAGTGTTAAACTTAATTCAGGATACCCTGGCATCACTTGGCTAAGGGTAACTAACGCTCCGAGAGCATAAGGCCGTCCTCCCGCGCCCTCCTTCTCACTCTCTCTCTCTCCATCTCCCTGCTCCTCTCCTCCACTTCCTGCTTCCTCCACCCGCCCCTCCGACCCGCATTTCTGATCAATAACCGTTCCCCTCACCCTCTCATACCGCATGTGCCGACGACGACGCTCTTCTCTCTCTCTCTCTCTCCTTCTCTCCCTCCCTCCCCCTCCCCTAATCTTCCTCCTTTTCTTCTTCGTCCCTTTTCAGACCTTGAATCATTCATGCCGCCTCTCCCAGACGCCTTCCTCCCTTTTAAAAGCTTGCCAAGCTGTTTCCTTGGGACTCCCTCCATACCTCCCGCTCGTGTGTGCCCTTCGACTCACCCTCCCGCTCCCCATCCCTCTCTCCTTGCCATTTTCACTCGCGGTCCGTCCTCTTTTGTTTTTATGCAAACGTTGCGACCGCCCGCCCCAGTGCTTACATTTCGCTCCGGTGACTGGGTGTAGTACACGTGAGCGCTTATACCGATGTTACCATGTGCATTCATACGCGAATGTGTGTTTTGAAGAGGGAGAGAGAATACGGAGATGTATGGCACCAATAAAAAAGCAAAGTTTTCGCATAAAGTTTGTCAGCTGCCTTTATTTCTTAGAATATTAATTGAGATATAGTGGCTAGCGTTCACTGGAGAGGAAATTGGTTCCGACGTTTATCGCAGATATGCCTTTTTTTAATACTGTTATCAGTTTTTGCCTTGTGATATCTCGAAAAACCTACAGTACAATGCCTTTTGATGAGATATTGTTTAAATGGAAGAATTGATGTGTGTGTGTATGTATGTATGTATGTATATATAAATGTATATGCGGATGACCGGAGGGGCCCGGGTTCGATTCCCGAGAAAGTGTCAGGGCACTTGCAGCTCCACCCAAGCTGTGTGATTTTTCGGGGAGCAGATCTTCCTGATAAACCATAACCGGCACAGGGAAAGGAACTGGCCTCCCTACCCTGATGTGTAAATTTCACACGCCGTATAGGGTTTAGTACTGGGTGAACTCTACCATCATCTACCAAACCGACCCTGGGGTTGATTACTATGTTTATGGTTTTTTTTATATGTATAGGTATGCGGGTCGCGGTAGTCCAGTGGGTAGAGCGTTGGACTGCTGACTGGAGGGTCCCGGGTTCGATTCCCGGGCAAGCTCCACCCAAGCTAAAGTGATTTTTCGGGTACCAGGTCTTCCTGTGAAACCATAACCGGCACAGGGATAGGAACTGGCCCCCCTACCCTCAGGTGTGATTTTCACACGCCGTATAGGGCTTAGTGCTGGGTGATCTCTACCATCAACTACTAAACCGACCTTCGGGTTGATTGCTGTGTTTATGGTTTTTTTTATGTATACGTATACGCGACCCGTACATATACATGGGTGGTCTGAAACGTTTCCGACTTAACAAAGATACAAGACATTTTTTTCTGAAATTTCTGAGGTCGGAAACTTTTCAGTTCATGTAAATCGTGTTCGTTGTCAGTTTTGTTAAATATAATTATTTTTCTTAATATTCGCCGTCTCTTGTAGCTTGTTAGCTTTGCTACTCACAGCCATTTTTGTGTCCAATTATTTTTAGTCCGCCACCTTCTAAAAAAGAGAATTTCGACCACGTGGAAAATTCCGTGGAACTCGGAAAAGTTTCTCGTGTGCTGCTGCTCGATCCTTTATCCACTTTCCCCCCGGTTTTGGGGCCCTTCTTTTCTCTGTTTGCAGGAGAAATAAGAACGATGCTGGACAGCTTGGAGACATATGAAATGTGAGACTGGTAGTTAAATCACCCTATCGTCGTGTTTTGTGAGAGTTATCCATTGGCTCTCGTGAATGTGAATTCGCTCCTCAGCGGATTAGTATAGAGATACATGTGTGTGTAGGAATGAGGAATGTTCGTGTTAACGATTTATGCCATAGTTATTAATTTCAATGCCTCGCAAATGGTTGGATTTTTCAGTCTACGCTCAAACATGGCTTCCCTCAGTCCGATATGGGACTTATTCTAAGGCCCGTGTCCATATTTTGAATTAGCGGCAGTAACGGGGAAAGAGTGCCTTTAAGGCTTTTTTATTGTTCTGCGACGTACGTCAATGCATTTGTCTATCCACTGTTGTTTCGATCGCAATTTGGAACAGGTAAAGAATTAAAAATTTGGTGTTTATTTATTTGATGAAAACCCTCTCTTGAACAAACTAAATAATACAACTTATTACAGTTATTTTAATTTGTTATTTTCACTTTGTTCACTTAGTTATTTCTCAATGAAAGGTCGTCCGTCGATGGTCGTTGCAGTTAAACTGGCGCCAGGATACGTAAGAAACTTCCGCGAAAAGATGTACATTCTCAGAAATACAGGTCAAAGGACTTGATTCGTATCACAGTACTGGGGTGAGGTTTCAAGCACACAACTGAATGCCTTCTTCTCTTTGTCGTACCTCTCCTTTGAAGAACTGAATCCTCCGTCTCCAGCAGCGAGGCATGGGTGAAGGCCAAGCCGCCTTGGCGTTAACGCACTGCAAGTACGCATAAGTTCAATGAAAGAAAATAATTGCTGCGGAAATGTTCGTATGTGCAGCATGACGACGCTCTTTTGCGCCGCGCGCAAATTGATGGGAAGACTTAAAAAAAAACTACTGAACGATGTGAGGGCGTTGATGGGCACTTAAGCCTTATGCAGACTTTTTTTTACGGATTTTTCCGTTGCTCCGGTTGTGTTTGTTCTTAAGAAATTTAATCGCCCTGCTTCTGGGGGAGGGGAACAAGACAAGCGATGTTGTGAGTGGCCAACCGGATAGAGAAAAGTCTTGCGAAAAGTGAGGATGGGATGCAACTTGGCATTTAATCGGGTCAAATAGTGTATGATAATTTGATTAACTTGATTTAAGCTTACTTAATCGGAATTGGTGAAGAGGAGAGCGCACACATTGGAAAGCCTGTGGTGAATATTCGCGTTGGTTTGCTCTCATTTCACGTATTGTTTTCAATATCGATGCCGTGGGACGGAGCCAGACTTGGGAAGAGCCCTCCTCGAGGGAGGAGGGTCGTGGAAAGTAAAGCGCTTCGGTCGGCTTTTCTTGAGAAGCGGCGCGTGGCCCGGCGTCGTGAAAACACAAGAGATGCGGATGCAAGGACGGAAACCTTCATTTCACCTTTGGCGGAGTCGATCGAGCGCCCGGGCGTGGGATTCTCACCGCCGTTTGTATGCGCTCGCTTTTTCTCCGATCCTATCTCGCGAATACCCCAACGGAATTATTTCGGCCGTTATCTCGGGGCATGTATGCATGCATAACGGCGCCGAGCGAGGCAGTTAAATACAGGAGGTTACTGTTATGTATTGTGTAATGTTCTTGTAGGGTTGACGAGTAATGTGTTCGTGTGTGCCCTTGGCATTCGTTCCGCTGCGTGCCATCATTTTTCCCAGCCGTGAGTGTGGGTGAGAGCAGGAGGCTGCGGCGGGTAAGTTGCGGTGGAATGTCTTTTATTTCTCCAACCGCTCGGGAGACGGTGGGACCTCTTTCTCTCCTTTCAACCTTCAGATGGGAAAACATTCTTAATGCGGGAATTAATTCAAGAAATTTAACAAAGAAATTAATGATAATTCTCTAGCTTAAATGAATTGGTTTAAGGTACCGCTATTTAACCCCTTCATTGTGAGGTGTGTACAGCAGTTGGAAAATTATTTTATGCCGAAACTTTTCGGGAACTATTTCCAGCACTTATATGGAAAATGCCCTAGGATTTAAGGAACGAAAAGGCAAACATAAAACCAGCTTAAAACGCACCCTAGTGTTTATCAATATTCTCATTGGGAGCCACTGGATGTCTTATTGCATATGTACACCGTGGTTAATGCGGAAAATACTTGTATCGGGACGTTCAATCGTGTTTATTTAATAGTCGCGTGGTGATTTTCTAATGACTGTGAGTGAGGTGGAAAGACTGGATTACACGTTATTTAACTCCTCTCCTAAACATTTGCCCTGTTAATATTGGTCCTCATGTTGACCCCGTGAACCCATCGATTACCAGTCAACCACCCAACTCAGTTTATTAATCCATTCCGCTTAAATTACGTTCTTTTTTCATTTTCTTTCTGTCATTTTTGACACCTTCGCCTTTTCTTCGTAACTAACTGAATAAATGGTATTGGCTGAAGTACTTAACTGTCTTATTTTTTCTTGTTATATTTTGTGGGTCGCGGTAGTCGAGGGGGTAGAACGTTGGTTCCCTGACCGGAGGGGCCCGGGTTCGATTCCCGGGCAAGTCTCAGGGCACTTGCAGCTCCACCAAGCTGTGTGATTTTTCGGGTACCAGATCTTCCTGGGAAACCATAACCGGCCCAGGGAAAGGGACTGGTACCCTGGTGGTGACTAGTAACCCCTACCCTGATGTGTGAAATTCAAACGCCGTCGGGCTTAGTACTAGGTGAACCAAACCGACCCTCGGGTTGATTACTATATTTATGGTTTTTGTTATATTTTGCAGTTTGTTTTCCTTGTGTGACATTTGCAATTTTGAAATTTGCCCGTATATTATATGCGGCATTTCAGAATATATGACTTCGGCTCAGTTAATACCTTCGAACAATATAACGTAAACAAATCACTCGAATAATTTCTCTATGCTTAAGGGATTCTATTCACCAATATGTATACTTTATTTGCTTTGGCTGTTGGAAGTTGTAAAAGAATATCTCTGAAAATCTAGAGTATTATTTTCAAAATAACCTAAATATGGTTATTCATGAAATTTTTTCTGTGAAATTTGAAATTAGCGAAAAAGTTACCTGGACGATGACCTAACGGCTGTTGATGGCCTATTCGGCATGGCCTAGCTAATGTATTACTCTGGCTGTGGTGTCTGTGTTTTTACCAGTCAAATCGACGTGGTTACCGTTGGTCGACAGATTAGCTCCGCTATGCATTATTGATTATTTCGCTGAAATTTTCTTAAGACTTACTAGTCTTAAGAATAGCTCCTCACTGTCGACTGAGTTCGCAGAGCTTGTTTTCCGTCGTAAATGATTGATGCTGTGGATTATCAGCGTTAGGACATGATGGAATCATTAATTTCGTCACATCTGTATTCTCTAAAACCAGTATCTCGCCGTAGCCTCTTCGTGTTATTCCTTGTTCTCCATCTTCTGACGGGCCGCGACAATTATTTCTCACCGCTCCCCAATTGCTAAACGCAGCGATTGAAAGCGGGAATGATATTTTGTTGGGACGTGCTGCAGAGGCGCCATTTTTTCCATGGCTTATCCTTCCCTCTCCCGCGTAGATATCTAATCACAACGAGTTATTGCGGCAATTAAAAACGGACCACCGCCTCTCATAAATAATGCCCGTCCCTTTTGGTATCGGATCGAAGTGCTCGACTTCCCCACTCCTCCTTCCTCGTCCCTCCTCCAAAACCTCTTTGTTTTTTTTTGTACCCGAGTATTTTATTTTTTAATTTCATTCGGTTGGAATGTTTTCATCTCCTCCCACCCTCGTCTCTCCGGGGCGTGCAGGCCGAGTGAACCATGGATTATGGTCGCCCTCGTTTCTTCCTTTGTTTTCTCCTCTTCCCCGCATTCCCCGTCACCTTCTCCCACCATCCATCCATTCGAACACACACACACACATGCTCGGCGCTCGTCCTTCCTCTCACCCTCCCCTCCCATCTCCTGCCCCTCCCCCCCCACACATCTCCTGGTGTCACGAATTGCGTCGGTGACAGTCCCCCATCCGTGGAAAGAAATATGGGCCACTTACACGCCGACCTCTTTTGCATTCGTCATAGAAAATATTCCTCTTCATCAACTGGTTCGTCATCTCGCGTGAGAGTTGATTCTGCTCGTTTCTTTTCCTGCTCTCATTAAGAGAATTTCCGCCTTCACAAAAAAAAAAGGATTAAAAAGTGCTGAAATGAGTGCTAACGTGAATACTGTTGTTGTTTTTTTTCATAAAAGGTTAAATTGAATAGAGAGGTAAATAAAACTCTATGAAGGTTAAATTCATGTGTGCGTTACATTTGAATTGACGACGCCCTTCGGTGAAGTCTGCTATATTATGCTGAGAGCATCACTTGAATTAGGTGCAAAATTTCCTTGCCTCGTACATTTAGCGTAAATCATATCTCTCAGATTTATCCTTCGTGGATCATTTTCGGCGAAACGCTAGCGATCTTTTTTTATAATCGGTTTTACGATCGCGGTGAACCGGCGCATATCCAAATTGAAAGATCCAGCATTATGTGAGCACCATGCCGAAACTGCAGAAACGTCAGCATTGCAGTCATGATTAGAAAGATATGACTGCTTAACAGATCGCAATTTAACGACATTTAATTATTTCTTCATAATTCATGAATGTTCTGATGCAGAATTCATTGATAACCTGAAAAGACGACGATTTGGATGATATCGCAATAATAGCTGAGTGAATTTTTACCTCATTTCAATTTCCTCGGTACTGGGATAAAGGGTAGTTCTTCCGTCCAGGTTTTTTGATGCCAATTCTTCCCGTGTTGACGCTGGTGTCTCTCAAGTATTCTCGTTGATATTGGAGTGGATCTCAAAATCTCAGAAATGTCATTTCTTTCCGAATCATCGATGTCGGACTCAACTGGGTTGACATGATACAATCGATTTGTCGTCACCCGTTTGAGGACCTCCGCTGTTCTTCAATCAATGTGTCAGAAAATGTGATGCTTCGCGAACGTAATTTGCCGGATGTTGGCCGCCCCCTCACTTTTCCGTCCCGAACCCTGTCGACCGCCGTCCAGTCTGTCTGCCTCCCCCCTCCCGCTCAATGACCTCCCCCGAGTGCCCACTTTTTTCATTCCGAAATCCCTCCCTATAAGCAGTCAGTCCCACTCTGTCGGTCTCTCTTTCTCCTCCCCCCTCCCCGCCTTGACCTCACATTCTCCGCCCTTTTCGCTCTTGTCGGAACGTCCATCACCACCCGACTCGCATATCCGCTCCCCCCCCCACCCACCCAAACTGTCCCCATCCTATTGCAAATGCGCCCTCTCTCTTTCCGTTTCTGCTTCGACGTCGTCGTGTGACGGTGGCGCGTCGGGGAGCTTCTGTTTGGACGGCAAGGGGCGGGGGAGGAAGGCCGTGCGCCACGGCCTCGTCCACCCGTCCGCACAGGGATCGGATAGCCACTAGGAAATCTGCATCTAGGTAATGAATAAATAAATTCATTTTGACCCGGGTCAAGTCCCTTGGGGAAGCGGGCAAAGTAGACTTGGAGAGCAGGTTAATCCGGGACACACTTCTGGACTCGACGAGGGAAAATTAAAAAAAAAACAGATATTGCCATTTGGAAACGGTGGAGAGTAAGAAAAAATATAAACATCATACAATGTCCAACTTAAAAAATATATAAAGTGAATGACGGGTGTAAATTAGGCTGTGCCCTTGTGCTATCAATGTCAATAATATTTACATTTGTAGCGTCCAGATTCCACCCTTGTTAGGCTATCTCTTTATAGTTAAATCCTCAGAAATTATGACATCAGCTCGCCAATTCCAAATATTGATGTTAATTGAAAGATATGTGTTTATGTATGTATATATGTGGGTTGCGGTAGTCCAGGGGGTAGAGCGTTGGACTACTGACCGGGGGGCCGGGGGTTCAATTCCCGGGCAAGCCTTTCTGGACACGGGTACCAGATCTTCCTGGGAAACCATAACCGGCACAGGGAAAGGAACTGGCCCCCCTACCCTGATGTGTGGATTTCACACGCCGTCGGGCTTAGCCCTGGGTGAACTCTACCATGACCTACCAAACCGACCTTCGGGTTGATTACTGTGTTTATGGTTTATATACATATATCTGTGTATGTAAATACGCACACATAATGTCTAGAACTGTTCAGGTGAGAGTTGTGATGCAGAGTCCGGATGGGCAGTGTTCGGAAGAGGAGTAAGACATGGGTGTCTATTATCACCTGTTCTGTCCATCTTATGTGCAGAGGAAATGATTAAAGAGGCATGAGAAGAACTGGAGATAGGAATGAAAGTCGGTGGGGCATATATAAAATCAGTTATGTTCGCTGATGACCTAGCTTTAGTTTGTCAGTCAGCCTAGGGGTTGCAAGAATTGCTGAGTACATTAGAAAGTCAGTGCGATAGGCATGAGATTTGAAGAAACGTAAATAGAACAAAGGTTATACGGGTTTCTATAAAGAGGAATGCTAAGTTACTCGTTAAAATAGGAGTGCAGAAACTAGAGCAGGTGGAACAGTTAACGTATCTCGGAAGTATTTTGGACCAACACGGTCAAAGTAGTGGGATTGTAAGGAGAAGAATTGCTCTAGGCAAAGGGGATTTCACAATGAGGAGGATGACAGGGACGATGAGTGAGGAAGATAAGAAAAGGCTCGTTGAAACTTGAAGGTGGAGCTTATTCGCGTAAGGCGCGGAAACATTGAAACAGGGTGATAATCGTAGATTGGAGGCTTTTGAAATGATGGTTTGGGGAGGGATGGAGGAGGTAAAGTGGACCTAAAGGAAAACTAACAAGGAAGTACTAGGTATTACTGTGGAGGAGAGGGAATTGTTGCTCCCAAACGAGGCAGGAAAAATGGATTCAGAGAGAATATTGATTGACAGTCGGATGTTCAAGACTGATAGAGGGAAGAATGTTGGTCGAACGAAGAAGATGCAGGTGTTGGTTCAGGGATGTTGGACGGAATTAAGTATACGGTTTGGAAAAGGGGCTTGATGTAGAGTATGAAGTTGGGTTGTTTTTTTATAAGGAGGGACAAGAGGCTTATTTGGTAGCCTGTATTCACCAAAAACCTACCTTAACTGGCCATTACCTTTAATAATAATAATGTATACGATGCACTCGCATATTTATAGGTACTAGCGTCAAAATATCTATAAAAAAGATGAATAAAAATACTAGAAACTCACTTTAATATATCCGTGGTCCCAGCCACCGTTATCAGTGTACGAGGAGTAACTGGGTAGCAGAATATCTACATATTTACACGTTACATGCAAAAATGCATTTGCACTTACAATATTCATTATGTTCGATTGCCGTAAAAACAGTACTGTGTGTTCCGCACTTAGTATTGTTATCTGCTAAAATAGGCTTATAATTGTCGTTCATGAATGCTACGAGAAGTGCTTTTTTGTTAGCTGAAACACCATCTCGCAATTGTTGGGCTTTTCCTGAAAAACTTGCTTTATAATTGTCCGTTAGATGAGATTATTTTGACAGTTCTTTAAACCATTGCCAGGTGCATACAGCCCTAAATACGAGCCCTCGTATATACTTATTCTATTTATGATTAATAGGCAAGAGGGCTCCTGCCATTCAGAAAGAGGAAAAGCAAGGGCGTCCCAGGAAAATATTTAGAAAAATGGAATATTTTAATTAGGTTTCATTCTCAAATCTGGCTGTGAATATGCTTTAACATAATGATTTATAGTCAGGCTTAGATATGCAATGTTCCGAAGCACTACGATTGAAATTACTTCTTAACGGGCACTTTAACCGCGATCCCGAAATATTTCACCAAGTTACCTCGCCTGATTGTCTGTCATTATTAGTTTGTCTACGCAAACTTTTTATATTTCATGCATATTTTTTATATTAATCTGTCCACGCTTGGTTGCTGGATAATCGACTCGTTCCGCTGATAAAAAAGTCTTTGTCACCAAAATTTACTGACGCCTAATTTACGACTTCTTTACTGTTATTTCTTGTATCGCTAGACACCATCACAGGCCAATAGTTAATATGGAATGGAGTTACTTAACTGGCGCTCAAGAGCCTGATCACTAGTTAATCGTCTCGAGATTTCATACCATGATTCGAAATATTTTGTGATTTTTTTATCCTTCAAAAGACTGAAAATTTTCTTGGGAGTTAAACCGAATCATGTCGCTAATACTATAAAAAGCCATGCATGTTAATTGCCCTATTTGAATCTCTAAATAAATAGCAGAGAAATTTTACTAATTGCCTTTGGAGAGTGTAAAGTTATGGTAGCCGACGGGGCGAAAGTACGTAGTAAATGTTAGATGAGATTAAAAATGTGGCTCCTGTGACACGTGTCAAATATATTTTCAAGGGTGATCGCCGATGATGCTAATCCAATGCTCTTGGTGGTCAATTCACGGGAGGTTCATTGAATAAAAAAGCTATTTCTATGCTTAATTTGTCGCATGCCAACATCTCTAGAGCGTTCAAATGGAGGCCACGATGAAAAAATACTCATCATGTTTGAATATATTCGTTGTTTAATAACCAATGCTGTTTAATAACCAATAAGCAATGTCAGTGCTGAAAGAGTTAGCACCCGTGTCTTAGAAGATTCCTTCACAGGGCAATTTGGAATGCCTTCTCTTCTAGTTGGCCGTCTCTTGAAGTGCTCCATATCAATGAGCAAGAACCTTTCTCTCTGCCGCTGAAGGTTTGATGTGAGTTTAGGGGCGTGGAGGGGGCTGGAGGTGATCGGTTTTTTATCATTTCGAAATTTCCCAGGAGCCCAGCTTCCTACGGAGAATCGCCGCGCGTGAATTCATCGAATTTGATGCCCGGGTGACTCGGTGGCGATGTGAATCTCTTGCTTGGAAGCGAGACGTGAGTAAGCCCGAGGCGCTTCTTCGCCTTCCTGGATTCCTCTCATCTCCCGTTTTGAGAGAAATTTCCGTCCTCTGCACAGTCCGTTCCACGTATAGATGACCGAATGATCGGCCCGAAGCAGTGTCTAGGTTTTTCGTGAGAGGGCGTTCGCTCAACCTTACTGCGCTACGTGCTACTGATGAACCGAATGTACGTGTGTCTTTCGGTGGTTGGGGCTGAATCCATCCATCGCGGTAAATAAAACCACTGGTCATTGACTTCTTAACAATTTATATTTTTAGTTATCTCTATTTTTCTTTTGTAATGTAAACCTGTATCGCATTCAGCCAGCCACCCCGTGGGTGTGAGACAGTGGAGTTGATGGTAGGATATTTGAATGGTATACAGGGTGCGGCGCTTAAATTCGGACAATAACGCGTTTCCTCGATTGAGGTTTCCTCGTCGGGCCAGCGGAACCTCCCCCAGACTTTTCCAAAGCATTATACTTAGTCACAATATCGTAATAAGTTGATCTGTGGTACCAGAAGAATCGAAGTATTTCGAAATATAAAGCCCAGCTCGAACAATTTAGATAATAGCGGCTCATCACTTGTGCGTAACATCTCGGCCATTTTGAGTATATGACTGTTTACTAGATGCCTACAGCTTTCAAGAACGCCAATGGCGACCTCCTGTGAAGCTACGATAACGGCGGAAAATTGAAATCAAAATTTGTCCGGAGGTAACCACCGCACCCTGTAATTGTAGTGTGAGATATGATTTCTTTCATGAAGTATGTTAGCAAGGCAATTAGTATTTCTGTTATGAAGCATGAAGAGAAGTCATGAAAATTTAATCCGTCAGAATACTTTGGCACTTTCGTCTTCGGTTATTCTGTGTTTGCGAATCGTTTTCTGCAGAAACTTGCTTTTAAATGTATCTGCGTGGGAGTATATTTATCTTACGTTAATCGGATGGTGAAGTGGCATTTTTTAAATGATATCGTCCCTGCTTTCAAAAGTTAAACGGAGTGCCCGGCATATTTCCGTGCTCCCAAAACTCGATTTGTAATCGACTCTTAGCACTTGCTGTCTTGGGACTGATTTAGACTGCAACGTAAGATTCAAGGACGAGTGGTGTTTGACGCGGGAGACTCGTGAGAGATTCGAGTGACGATTATGAGCGCTGATTTTAGTTCAGATTGCTCTTAACGCGTCTGTTGTGGCTCCAGTTGTAGTTTCCTCCAGAGTTTGAAACACCTTTTTTCTTTCTGTACTATAAACTTGACCAATTGGCGGTCTTTCCTTGAACTTAATTTATTTAATCAGCATATTCTCCGATGGATCGTGGATGCTTCTCGCATTTTTAAATTGCCTATGACCTAAATTTAAGAACTGAAATTCGGGAGAACATACTTACGTTAACGGTCTAATAGCACTACGTTATTTAATCAAATTTTAAATGAGGAGGACCACAGAAATTCTGATTCCAATTGTTAATATTTCACACACGTTTGACCGGAATCTTCCAGTCATCAACTTTCTTGCATCCCTATTAAGACCAGTACAGTCCAAATCGTGCTGGTCGTTGTAATTTCAAATATTAATCCGTTAAAATTGTTGATTTAATAAAGTTTTTCTCATCGCAAGGTTGCGCCGTCCAGTGTTTGGTTATTCAGTGTTTAATGTTACAGGAAAAATTGTCATTGCTTTTGATAACTATTGCTATTCGCAGTGTGACGATTTTTGTATCCATAACTTGATGTCCGAGTTAATTGTGTAGCGTGCTAAAACGTTATATTAAATCCGACCCTTAAAAAATTATCTTCCTAATATGCAACAATTTCCACTAAATTTGTTTTCCCTTTTTTACGGTATCATATTGATCTTTTTCCATATCAATATAAAAATATTAATGTACATAATGAGAAAATTCATCAAAGTGGAATAACTTTAATATGAAAATTTTACATGCATATCAGGTACTCATTCTAAAATCCGTTTATTCACAATATCTTGAGAATTTAATGATAGTTTTAATCTACCAATGTAACAATAAAACTTCCTGTTTACTCGTGTGGGTACCCTATATTATTGTCACATTTGCGTTCGGTGCTAGTTGACTTGACGTGCTATCGGACAGCATAAGCTTGCGCGAATTTGCCTTCATCTTGGTATCGAGATTTTAAGAAGCTGATGGCTAAGTTATCATGTGTTAAAGTAATATTTAAAAAAAATGTTATGAGTATTTAATATAGTTTCCAAAATCAATTATTATGCAATTTTTCGAGGAAAATTTACTGCTTTGGCGTCTTAATGCCAACGTAGGAAATTATGTACGTGCAAAAATCTGATGATTTTATTCCTTCTTTCTAGGTAAGTACCAGATGAAAGACATGGAATTTTGAGCCAATTGCGGTCGTAAGTATGAAGTGGTTTTGAAATTGCTTTATATAGGTTGCGAGTCTTTGAGCTAAAAATATTTGCTAAATCTTGATGGAAGTGTGCTCATCATTGCCTAATGTTTGGTTTCCTCCGCTGGTAACCCGATAGGGCTCGCCTTAAGTGCCTCTCTTAATCATTCCACATCTCTCCCCCGAAAGTTTTACCGATTCATCCCTTACCCAGCTCAAGCTATTCATTCCTTTGCTAGCGGCCAGAGTTGGTGGTCCAATCTTAAATCATCCTATTGGCGAGGAATGCCCAGTTGTCGGTGAGTTGAAATGGGATGGATCTATGTCAATATCACCCAATCTGGTAGTCCAAATTATGGGAGCCATATTGGAATGCTTCGCGTGCAGTAAATATATGCTGTAGAATATATATAGACGCTCCGCGTCTGCTCTCCACGATTAAAATTTGCAATATTTAAGAAGATGACTCCGAAATTTTTGTGTTATATTATTAATTATTATCTTTTTTATATTTAGTGATTATTAGTAATGATTACATTGTCATGTATCGTCCATTAAAAAGACGTTAAAAGCCTGTACTTTCGTTCGTACAGATGTATTACATTATTATGTACTTCTGTGTTATTCATAAAAAACTCAATTAGCTGTTCATCATGTGGTGATAAATTCCTAAAGAAAGAGGATAACTGTGCATGAAGGGGCGATTTAATTCGCTAAATAATAATCGCCGTTGCTACTTACCTGGTCTTTGGATGATTAAGAATAAGAATTATGGCAAAATGAAATAATCGCAAGTAGGACATTTGTGCTACTGGAAAGAACATTTTGAACAAATGGGTGGATTAGTCAGAGTTCAATCCCGTCCGGGGAATATAAGAGACTAAGTGAACGCCAGCGATACCTTTGGGAAGACCAATGAGAGAGGACACCTCATGCTCATCGGGAATATTCCTCACCAATTCGGGAAGGAAATAGAAAGCCATGTGGTCTTAATCCATTTTTTATTTAGGATCCCAAGAAGACCATTTCTTGAAGCTATGGTGTCATGCAGTCAAACTTTTCATCCATAGTAAAATCACATTTTGCTGTAGATTTTAATGTGGGTTTCGTTTAAAGGGAAATTGTCATTTGATCCGATGACTAATCGGTGTTCTTACGTCACCTCTTCCGCATCAAGGCCGTGTTATTCGGCAACAAATGGAATCGCATGCTACGTTGCATGGTTGTTAAAATTCAATTATTAGGAAACATTCAGTAACTTTCTTGATGGACCAATTAAAAATAACTGGTTATATTTGATGATTCAGTTTTGTAAATACGTATAAAATAATTTAGTTTTCCGGTTATTATTTGACCAATGAAACTAAAACAACCTAGGAAATTTTAATGTGCTTTAAAATATCGGTGACTTTATTTTCGCTTCCAGACGATTACGGGGCAATATTAATCCGAAAAAAACTAATGGCTAAACCAAATCATATGCTGCGAAAAGCTCCTACATGTTCTGTTTTATGAGCGATTCTTATGTACAAGGACTTAAATAAAACCATTCGTCATATTTTTTTAAAAATCAAAACTACTAGTAGTACCCAAAATTCTTATACTCCAAAAATCACGCGGCCTGGGTGAAGGTGAGGGTGTAGACTGGCATCGCTCGGAATCGAACCCGGACCCCCCGGTAAGTAGACCAACGCTGTACCCACTGATATGTCATGCACCCTCATTTGGTTTAGCCATTGGGAATATTTTCGCAGCAGGTGATCCCAAAACAATTATATGGAGTCCCACATGGAAATCGGGTCCTATGTGAAATTCTGGGTTGAATACTTTGATTGTGTAATATTCATACATAATCATAAAAATTCACTAGCCATATACTTCTAATTTATTTCCTAAATTCGAGGTCCATATGTAGGATCTATGCTGTCATTATATTGCTATTTTGTAAATTAGCTGAAATGTGTAGGAAAAATGGCAGTCGATACAATACCCCGCAGTCAGCCGAAGGGGCGTGTGGCGGGGGGTGTTAGGGCTCCCTCCCTAGTATAAGCTATCCACATTCATAAATATTTGCTTTGAGTATTTGTAAAAATTTAGGCAAAACATATTCAGTATATCATATAGTCTTGGCATTGTAGGCAGCTTTTGTCTGGGTTAAGTTTTATCCTCCCGTATCAGTTCCGAGCCAAAAATTATATGGATTTTTTCTATCGTCAGTAAGTTCGCCCTTCGTCTATTTGTGACATAGCTATTCATTTCCACAATCCTGGCGATTATATTTGGGCCACTCTTCGGGCAAATTTTGGCAACGTGTCTTGTGTGTGTGGGTACATACGTCTTGGCAGCATGACTTCCGCGAACCGTCGAGGAGAAAAGGTGGTTGGGTGGGGGGAGGTGAGGAATAGCAGGGGGGAGACCTTCCCGCGAGGTGGCCGGGGAGGGGAAGGGGGCGGCGGCGTCGTCCTCTCGTATCTCGGGGCTGTGTCTGAATCCTCATGTCCTCCCGAGAGACGAGGAGAAGACCTCTTGCTACCGACGACCCTTCCCACTTGACCTCATTAGAGTTCACTCTTGCCACTCAGCTGCACATAAGGCTGCAAGTCTTAACTGGCCCGATCCGGCAGTGCTACATGCTAGTTTGTAAACATGTGATTTAGTTAGAAAATCATGCCATGGTATGGAGCATGTAAGTAATGGAAACGTAGAAGCGATATCCTGCTGGGAGGTGCTGGTATTAAGATTACTGGGCCTCAATTTGGCACGGAAATGCCTGTGTTAAACTCGCGAGTCATATTATTACATCACTTGATCGCGTGGCACTTGACCGCTTGCGAAACATTACCTTAGAGGATGAGGTACGCGTCATTGCTTCTTAAATTGTTCCAAGCATAGGGAGATGTACGTTTTCGTGCTAAAAAAATTCAAAATAGATAAACTCGCAGGTTATTCCAGATTACCAATGCCGCGTGACATATAGTAAGGTGCGTTTTAGCCCCATGGTTTGGGCGTTCGTTCATAGGCCGTAGGGTCTCGAATTCCAGTCTGGGGGAGTACATCTGCAGTTCTCTCCAGCTTAAAACTATTTTGTCCGTTTTCTTACTACCAGAAATTTCTGGGTGACGTCAGTCGGAGCAGATACAGGGAGTAGATTCTCTGAATTCGCGATTATTTAAGGGATGTAGACCTTCGTTGAGGTGCGTTTTTTCCATTTCATATCTGTGTGAGAGGTATTATGCAGTATGATCATTACATTCCATGTTTTTTTCCCAGCGGATGGTAATGCTTAAAAAAATTTCAAGCTACATTTATTTTTGTCGATCAGGCGCGAAATAATCAAAAACACAGTGGAAGATGTTTCGGTACTTTTCCCATCACCAGTGCCCGCCAGTGTAAATCCTGTGATGAGGGAATGTGCCAAAATGTCGCGGGGTGCGTTGTGGGGAGGAGGAGGAGGAATGAATATACACGTCTCGTCAGTGAAACCGCGTTTCAAGAAGAGTGTCCATCATGAATGAACAGCCGGGGAAGAATCCCTCTTCCCCTCGAATTAATGAATGGACACCGGGAATTCGATATCAGCGGACGACTTCATCAATGAAATGCCCTGGAATTTTGACGCGATCCATAGAATGGAGAAATTTCTAAAGTTACCTCTTGGCAGCCATCGAATTGGAATAACGAAGAGTTATTCAATTGCACACAAGTTCAGACATTGATGTAACAATTTAGGAAAGTACGGTAGAGAAGTATTGAGGGATTGTTGCTGTAAATTCCCGTTATGAATGGTAAATTTTGGACATTGGATCAGAAATTCGAGATGTATCTGACGATAAAAGCATCGCCGTTCATCGATCATCGGCAACAAGACGGGGAAAAACGTCTCGAAGACGAGAGCAGTGACACTCGAGACGGGTTCATTTGAGGCTAGCGAGCGGCTCCACGGTGGCCGGGAACCGTTCGAAAGAGGGGGAGCGGAGATGGAAGTCGGTGGACCGACTCATTTCGTCCGGTTCGAGGGTTGGATATTTTTGATGAATCGAAATTCCCGATATCCATGCGTGGCGAGGCGTCCGCTCCTGTGGGTGGAGGGGCGGCCGTCGCCCCCTCCTTCCCCCACTCCCGTTGGGGGAAGGGTCGGGAGGGGGCGACTGCGTGCTCGTCCCACCCCGCTCCCCCGCGTCGCGTGATCCCTGCCGAGTTGATCCCTCCTCCTCCTCCCAGACAGTGCGTTCACCTTGAAACACCCGCCTCTTTCTTCCCCCCTCCCTGTGGTTCAATAATTCGCCCTCTCCCCTTCGCTGCCTTCCCTCCTACCGAGGATTGCATATGGGAGGGAGAGAGAGAGAGCGAGAGGGGGCACCGCACTTGACGAGTCAATGTCTCTGCTCTGGGGGAAGGGGCGAGTGGGTAACTCCTGGCGGGGGGGGGGGGTAGCTGCTGAGAAGGCGCGACGATGAACCCCTTTTCGAATCCGCGCCAAGTGTCGACGCTGCTCTTTAAGCATCAGCGGTAGTAAATAATGTGAGGTGCTTCTAATCCTCTCTTACGACAAGTTGTTCTAACAAATGCGTGTGCTAAGGCCTCTGGACTTCTTCTTCGATTCGTGGCGTTCCATTGTGGTGGTAGAACTGCGCAAACTTGCGATTTGATGCAGCTGGAGAGTGAGTGACATATGGTCGTCGATTCGCCCCTCGTGGCTTGTTCCCGATGGCTCTGTTCTCTCCCGCGAATTATTGCGTCGGCGAATTTCGATCTGCGTGAAAGTAACCTGTGGTTTTCTTCGCCGCGTGGTGCCTTCTTTTCCCGCGATCCTAGGGCAAGTCATTTTTCATATTACCTCTCGAAGATACGCCAGCCACGTTGCTCATTTTCTTGTTTCCACAAGAAACAATTCAAAAGCAAAATATAAGTTCTGCGGTCGCTTCTAAATGTTTTTTAAAATAACCATTTTAGTTGAGGGAAATGAGAAACTTTGAGGGTTAAGAGATGTAATTTTAAAGTTGTAATTTTTGGACCATGGATGGTAATATGAAGAACAACATAATGTGTTAAGTAAGTAATTAAGTAAGTATTAGTTAATTAAGCCCATGTGACAACGTTTACAGTGCAAAACATATTTATGGTTAACCAAGCAACATCCATCCCGAGTAGTGATTATAATGTTTAATCTCATTATCGATCGAGTTAATTTTTCTCGTGAGGGTTAGCAACACTATTTGCTTGCGTAAGTACGTGCCCAAACCAAATATGACATTTTTACAATAATGACGAGTGCAATCGAGTAGTCAGAAGTCAGTCGAGGTTGCGATAAATTTATTATTTTGGTGGACCGCCTGCAGCCAGGGTACAACAACACGCCCCCCAAAATAATACCATAGTTCTCGTTGTAATGAGAGACGACTGAATATAATTACCTACTGCGTGATAGCTTCATTAGCCATATACATACATAAAATATAAACCCAGTAATCAACCCGAAGGTCGGTTTCGTAGGTGATGGTAGAGTTCACCCAGTACTAAGCCCGACATCAGGGTAGGGTTACTACCATCAGGGTACCAGTTATTTTCCCTGTACCTGATAAATCGCATAGGTGCAGCTGTAGGTGCCCAGAGACTTGCCCGGGAATCGAACCCGGGACCCTCCGGTCAGTAGTCCAACGCTCTACCCCCTTGACTACCGCAACCCCACATTTATCCATCGGATATGTAGCACCATCACCTACTAAACCGACCTTCGGGTTGATTACTGTGTTTATGGTTTATATACATATATGCACATATATATATATATATATATATATATATATATATATATATATATATATATATATATATATATATATATATATATATATATATACACATACACATACATACATACATACACACGCTCCGTTGGCTCCCGTCTCTGAAGAAACAGATTTTTCGGCTGGGCGGCTGTGAGGTCCTTGGAGGGAAATCATCAACTTAGCTTATCTCCTTTCTCCCTCATGGCTATGCGGCCGCTTCCGGTGTGATATAATTTTGACGTTCCCACTTATCGCTCCTCTTTTTTAGGCCAGCCAGCGTGCGATGATCATTGCACTGGAGACTCGTTGTATTGGACGTTTACCTCGGCAGTCGTCGCTGTCGGAATACCGCGATTAGTTCGGTCCTTCCGCGCCCCGTCCACCCTCCGTCTCGTCGTCTACCCACCCACCCTTCTCTGCAAGTCGCAGAACACACCCTTTGAGCCGGCATCCCTCCCCGCCGCCGAGCACGTCCAGTCTCGCTTGGTCGCCCATCCCCACTTACTGTTACGCGAGTAACATCTTAGTTAATCGTGGAGTGCCGGAAAAATATTTGCTGGACGTGAATATCAAACAGACTGCTGACGCATGACGCGCCTAACTTCTGTGTGACCTTGGAGGAGAATAAAAATAAAAATCGTGCTAAATGAGATGACCGGGATGAAGATTGGCGTCTAGCATTGCGATGCGTAAGGGGGGGAGAATTGGCGTGTGTGTTGTTAGTGTGTGTGTGTGAGGGCGGGGGTGGGGGGTTGAGGTGAGATGGGGGGCCTGGGCATGTTTCCCGTTTTGTCTATTTGTTGTTGGTTAGTTGTAGCGTTCATCATATATGCCATGCATTCAATTTGATTTTAAATTTTTCTTGCGGCCCATGTGGATTACTGACGTAACCCATTAAAAGGAATCTGCATCGGTTTTGAATGGAATTTTCATTTTCAATCCTACCTGAAATTCGCTATTCTCTGTTGTAGGAGATAATTGAACATCAGGCATACCTCATCCTGCAATGCAGGTTACTTGAATATTTGGAATAAATAGATGAGCTGCGTAATTCAACGATGAAAACAGTGGATTAATTCTTAGCACTTAAATTTTTAAGCTCTACCGATTGCTCTGTACATTCTATTCAAGCCTTTAATGATGGTTCTAATGATGTAATACTTACCTGAAAACATCAAATCGAATTCTCCGATCTTATTATTACGATCCAGCCCACCGAAGTACGTATGATGGTGGTTGTAATTAATAATTTTAGCGTCTTCAGAAGAGACATTGACTTCAAATTTACGCACCAATATAGCTTTTAGTCTTCTGTATTTGAGTTCCTTAATGCATGGTAGACCTTCTCAGGAGTTGGTAAAACTAAACTAACTAAACTGGACGCCCTTAGGTAATCGATTGACTCGATGTCACTTCGGTATCGTCTCCTCTTCAGTATCTTCACTTGTTTGTTCTTATTTGGGCGTCGAATGGACGTTGAATTGACTTCATCCGAAAAACACAACTAACTTCGAAAAGAGCCAGAAGTTTGCCTGGTGAATGGTTGAAAAGTGGTCGTGAATAGGCTAACGGTAACGGTTTGATCCTCAGGAAGTGGGATTATTTGCCGAATTGGATCGCGTGCAGCGTAGAGGAGCTAGATTTGTAAAACGTTGTTTAGATAAACTTAGTAGCGTGTACAAAATATTAGAGCAGCTAGGCAGGGATGACTCACGGAGCGAAGGTTAAATTACATTTTGGTTAAATTTAGTTTTGGTAAATTACATTAAGGTTAAATTACCGATTGAAGCTCTTGCATAAATTGGAAGGTCTCTTTAACAGTGATGTTGAAAATATATTATTACTCCCATCGTACTACGGTAGCCGAGATCATTTCAATAAAACTAAAGAGATTACGTGTAGAACAGATAGATTTAAGAAGTCATTTTTTCCACGAACGATATGGGCTCATAATTACATTTTCCGACCGCGGTAGGGTCTTATTCGAGTAAAAATTAGTCTGGTGTTCATTGCTACACGCCTTAAGAGGTGGCTTGCGGGGTGCATTAATTAATCAATAAAAACGGTAGTAATATATGAGTGAGATCTGGTTGTGTAATTAATTATAAATTTTTACTTATTCATTTAAGTAAATGGTTTGAATATTTGTCCGGCACTGTAGTTAATACGAAGTCCTTGCGTGGAAGCTTCCTAACCTTTTTATCGCAGAATATTTTTGAATTTGATGTATGAGAACGAGGAACATCTCTGTCTCCTTCAACTGGTTTGCATATTATTTGGGTTAATATAAATACATCCATTGAAAATTTTGCTTGACATGTGAAAATTTCATCTTATTCAAACAAGGTACTCTACCGCGAATCGCAGATATTCATCGGGTAGTACTCTTTATGTCATTAATATAGTGCAGTTGGCTTCCATAAAGATCTTATGATTCTCTTGTTTATCACGGTGAGGTGTGTCGCTTTTGAGGTTGGATTTGCGGGGAAAAAATGTTACTAAGTGATTAGAAAAAGAAGCAGATTTTCATTGAATTCGCCGCTAGAGAACTAATTTTTGCAATTGTCTCAAAAGTGTATTGATAATGACTAACATTAAGAGCTCAATCTTTTTTCTCTTGAATCCTGTCACGTTTATGTCTCCTCCTGCAAAGACACTCGTGACTTTTCAGAGAAATGCGTTGTTGTATTTAGATTTAAAAAAAATATCTTTTTGCTTTGGCGTTAGGTAGTACGAGCTTATAATTGATCAAACTTTCATGTCTTGTTACTACATAATATATACGTTAGCTAATTTCTTTAAATTTCGCATTGTGTCAATTCACAAATGTCCGCCATAAAATACACCTGCATTAGTTGACCTAAATCATAAAAATTTCCCCACGCTAGTGAACAATCTGAACGTCCACGTATTAATACTTCCAAGTGTCTTTTTTAGTAAGGAGTCTTTCAAGTCATTTTATATGTTGTCACTTTAATATTTCAAGCTTTGACGGGTCAAAATTTGGAGAATGGTGTCTGATGGGCCCTGGGATTTAATCCCCTCTAGCCGGTTAGATACGGATTAAGGAAACCGATCTACCGATCGTCAGGTTCTCCCGCCCGTGACTTCGGCATTAGCGATCAGTTCCTCGCCCTTATTTGGAGGAGGCAAGGCCCTCCCACACGCCTGCACTTTTAAATAAATTCCTGTTGTTTTTTTTCATAATTAGTCGAGCTGTTGAGTTGCATTCACCGTTTCTAAACTAAAAATACCTCCCCTCCAGAAACCACGCGAATAGCAGCAGGTCGATCATTACGTAATCAGGCTGCCGGTGACATTTTCCGGGTGAAGGTTAATGCTCGCGCCGTTTCACTTAACAACCCACGCGGAAAATGTCCACGTTGTTAAATGCGCCTGCTTTATTCGTGCATATGCATGGTACTCTCTTCTTTTCCTCCGTTATAACGAATGAATCGTGATGGCGCCCCAAGCCTTATTTTCCTCGCCACCAAAAGAGTTTCGTTTGGGAGTTTTTCTTCGCGTGTGATAGAAAACTCATGTTATAATCATATTTATGCTCATCTCATTGTGATAGATGCTATGCATATTGTATTCAAGCCAGTACTTATTCTTGAAATACAGCCACAGTTCTTTCAACAGAGGACGTCCGTTGGGAAACGGTTGGCCACCTTCTCAGTACTATGCTAATCAGCCCTGCATGTTGTGTAGTATTTATCCTCTGGCATTAACCCGTCCAAGGCGATGTGCAATTCGCTAAGAGGTAGAAGTAAGAAGGAAAAAAGCCGAGCTTTGTCATTCCTATTTGAAAAAGGGAAACAAGATTTGATTTAGGTTGCCGATTCATTCATGTGATAGATACACGTAATTCGGTTAAGTATGACCAATGCAATGTAAACAAAAATGTGAATCTTTGGAGAATTGTTTTTTTTTTTAATGTTAGAGGTGGTCTGATAGAAAAAGGAATGTTGAAATTGAATGGAAAGATTTGCCTGCGTAATAATTTTAAGAGTCAGTCATTTTCTTCCCACAAACTGGGAGTGAGCGAAGTGCCCTTTCGAGATGTTTCTGCCGATTGCTTTCGACTATTTATTTCAAGTTCACCCGAGGCCGTCCGTCCTCCTTGCCGCCAACTTTTGATCCCGTTTGCACGTGGCCTTTTCTTACGTATGTAAATCACCTCGACGCATCCAAATCCACGAAAGGAAAGAAGGGAGGAAGGGAGAAGATGAAGGATGAGGAGGAAGTATAGTTTCTCTCTTTGCCAACCCCGGCAAAAAGTACAGGCGCTGCTTGCTGCTTCGTTTTTCGCGCTGCGCTTAATGCATGAAAATTCATGCGTGCGGACCAAAATACCTGCTCCGTGACCTCCTTTTGCCAGAGCGCGGTGACACACACTCACACACTCATGGGTCTCACCCCCCTCCCCCCAGCCCGCCCCCCCTTCCGTGCTTACGGTGCAATCATCAGTGCAAACGTTTTCTCCGAAGAGTCTGTCCATTGACGCGGAACCCTCCTCCGCCGGACCGCGACGGTGCTGCCGCCTCCCCCTCGGGTGGCCGGGTGGCACACTTCGCTTCTCCCTCCCCTCCCCCATCCAGAGCTCCCGTCCAGTCTCCCTCGCAAGTGTCTCGAACCGTCGTCTCGCCATGAGTTCATCCGCTTCCCGCCCACCTTGATTCCCCCGCTGCTTGTGACTCGCCTTCGCACGGGCGTCTTCTCTCCAGAGCGTTTTAAACCACCAACCCTCGTCTCGCCCCCGAATTTGCGAGCTGAACGTACCGTGCGTTTGTTAGGCGAAAATAGAGCCAATACAAAGCCATGCTCCCTTACCCGTGCCGCCTGCGGTTTTCCTGGAAGATCTAGCAGTTTCGGTAAAGATGAGGGCACCCAGAGGCAACACCTGGAGTCGAACACGGGTTTCCCGGTCTGTGGTCCAGTGCTCTACCCAATGGACTACCACGCATCCCTTCTGAATATAGTAAATGATATTAGCACACTCTCTCTTAGACGCTTTGAATTTTAACTTTAATTTTTGGAATTTTTCGGAATGCTATATTTTAATTTAATGGTGACCCTGGTTATAATAAATCATAGTTAAATTTAATTACTCAATAGCTAATAGCAAGTTTTCGCAATTCGCTGAGTTTCAGCTTTTTTTTAGCGTCAATAAGGACATAATGTATGTCATATCTTATATGCGATGTTAACCTTAAAAAAAGAGACTTGCTCCCTGCGTAAATTATCCGATACGAAAAGAGGAAAAAGTCCCGTACAGAGCTTGTAATAAGTTCGATGA
Organism: Hetaerina americana; assembly: GCF_022747635.1. Classification (NCBI taxonomy): domain Eukaryota; kingdom Metazoa; phylum Arthropoda; class Insecta; order Odonata; family Calopterygidae; genus Hetaerina; species Hetaerina americana. The sequence goes on along the minus strand of NW_027286181.1, from coordinate 475,354 downwards.
GTAATTTAGGTGGCAGGTACCGTAAAATATTGCTCTTTGTAGGACCTTGTGTGTTTTCTCGTGAATGTGTGCACACAGTAAACGTGAGATCATGTGTTTTTTTTAATACCGATACTGGGTAATTAAGAAAACGAATGAGTCCGGCTACTTGTTTCCTTCCTAGATATCATCCGCAGTGGTTTAAATTATAATCCAGCAGGACTTTTCGCGAGCCTGTAAAGATGTTGCTAAATTATCTCCCGGAATTGCTTATTTTCGATACTTAAAAATGCTGTCTGTCGGTTAATTGTTACGAGGCACTTGCCCCACTTATTATAACTATGGAAAGTAGTACAGTGCAAATTACTATTCTCATCATTTCTTGGTTTTATTTCATTAAAATAAGGGCATTCTTATTAGTGAAGGAAAACTTTTCTCGTTCAAATTTGCGGAAATTTTGAAACTGAACTTCATGAGATCTTAAGCACGATTTCCATACTCAGGGAAACAAACCCTGACCTAAATAAGTCTTCTTTGTGTGTTGATTGAATGGGGCTCTCTTTGCTCCATTCAATGTTCGCAGTGTCAAGTATCTATGCTTCCGTCGTGCACGCTCGAAAAAGGTCCTGTTTAATGGAGTAAGATTTATTGGTTTTGAATATGTAATTGTGCTCGGATGACTCATCCGGCGATAGCCACAGTTCCATGGCATCTCCAAAAAAAGCTTTGAAGGTCAAAGAGCCATTACTTGTTCTGTAGATTTCTTTTATTTTGAATGGAGCGTGCGATCTTTTTATTATCTCTGGCGTTCTTTCATTAGTAGGTTATAAAATATCCAATCGCATTTTTATTTGGTATTTTTCCTTTAGTTGGTTCATTAAGATATTTTTTCAATAAAAAAATTCCGTGAAAATGATAAATCTATTGAAAAAGCACGTTATTCCTTACTCGGTTATAGATTCAAAATATTTATTTCTAGGTATCTAATTAATACCTGCAATAAATTTAGTTTTTGTTCGATTTCAATCCAAACAGTAATGCTATTCGCTATTTCTTCATCGATATCATTTATTAAGGTTGTTTCAGCTCCTTAGTTCATGCCTTCGTGACATTATTGCTAAGTTTTTTCCAAGGGGCTTTTCATTACGTCGAGGCCAAGTTATTTGGTGCCGAGAATTTGAATTCTCCCTTCTTACGTCGATGACGGTTTGGAGATGTCTCCGGCTATACCCCTCGTTCTCCTCTTGGGGCCGGGGATGCTGCCAGCGCTACCATTAGGGGTGGATCACCACAGGTTCTTGCAACCCCCTCGACCCTGCCGCTACAGCGCCCCGACTCCATTTCTTTCGGTCCGTCGACACCTGCACCCTCGCGACCGCATCGCTATAAAACGCGTCTCCTCCAAACACACCCCCTCGCCTTTATCCGACTTTCCCCCTCCCCTCTCTCTCTCTCACTTTTTAACCCTCGCCCCCTCCCTTGCACTTTTTTTGTGGTCGTTACTCACAGTTATTTTTTTATAGTATGCCTGTTGTAGCCCACCATCCCCTCCCTCTTTAACCATTCTCGCTCTCTTCTCAGCCGTCATCCAGTCTGCAGTCTAGCTAGCTTCTTACGTACTTTCTCCTCACTCCCCTTCCAACTCTCCCCTCTTGAAAGCCGTTGAAATGCGTCTTAACGGCGTAATGGATAGTGGTACCTTACCGTCCTGGTGGGGTTCTTCGGCACCCCATTTCCTCCTGTTTGTCTGTGCATGGTCTTTTCCCCGTGCGATTTCGTTTCACTGTGACGGTGGTGCTGGTGCTTTATCGAGGGCTCAGACATTTCGCCGGATGGCGTCTTTCGCCCTTATTTCTATTATTTATCACGTCGTTGACTCCCTCTTCCTCCTGTCCTCTCCGAAAGTTCACCATTAGGGAAGATGCGTTCCAGGGTGAGGAAGGGTCGGAACGACCGCAGGGGCCTCGTCCTCGCTTGTTATAGGGAGAGGGGGCGATTTACGAGACCCTGGGGACCCCAGATTGTGTGGCCAGACTTGCAGTTATTCGAAGGTCCACTTGATAGGGGAGAATGTCTCCTTTTCGGTGCTCGAGATAATGTGTTGGATATTCAGTACATGCGTATTCCCATGTGTAGGTAGGTACGTCATTGGCCGTACTGGTGTATCGCCGCTGGGCCACATCAGCGGTTAAAATGTGTCCGTATGATTCATTCGCCTTTCGGTGGGTCCGTTTTGAGTTGCGTCATGATGGTACTTGTTGCGGTTGGAGATTGATATTTCATTCAGTGAGTGTCGTCCTCCCATATTATTCTTAAATTTTATGAATTGGGATCGAAACGAAACAATCGTTTCGATGAAATTTTTTCAGAATGTATTAGTAATAATTTACGGAATGATTTGTATGTGTTCGCATAATAGAACTGCATTGTAATAATTATATTTGGGTCGCGGTAGTTCAGTGGGTAGAGCGGTGGACTACTGACCGGAGTTCGGGTCCGGGTTCAGTTCCCGGGCCAGCCTCCCTGGGCACCTGCAGCCCCACCCAAGCTATGTGATTTTTCGGGTACCAGATCTTCCTGGGAAACCATAACCGGCATAGGGAAAGGAACTGGCCCCCTTTCCCTGATGTGTGAATTTAACACGCCGTCGGGCTTAGTACTGGGTGAACTCTACCATCACCTACAAAACCGACCTTCTTTTATAAAAATTACAGCATCTTGTTTTCACGTTTTGACAATGATTTTAAACAAAAAGGATAATGCACGATTGTACTGAAAATGCAATCAATGATTGATAAACAGATTGTACAATATTATTCATTTGGCGATAGGTGATAAAAACATTTATTTCTCGAAATAATAGATGAGGAACATCTGTAGTGAAATAAGTATGGAGCGTAATGCATTTAATCTGAGAAAATCATTCATTTGTCCTAAATTATAAATGGGTATTGCCTTTGTTAAAAATTCGATTGACAAAAGTTTAGTTGCCTTAATAGGTGGAAGAATGATGGATTTACAGTAATGGAAATAATAATCATAATTGCATAGCCATTTATTTCGATAGAATTATCAATTTTTTGTGCGCTAGAGTTGATAATTAGTAATATGTTGAAATTTGAAGTACTTGCACCATGTGGAATTGAAATCGAGTTTAATTACACAACTGTAAATGGAAAACCGACAATTCTTACGATGCTCAATGCCTCCGTCTCCTCAAACAAATTTTCCTTTCCAACCGCGCCCTGAAACTGTTGCTTTGGCTAATAAATGTATGCATATATATTACCCCCGTAGCTTTTTATTTTCTCCGTGAATACCACATCCTCTCTTCCTTGTACCTCCACCATATTCTCCTCTCAATTGACCAATAGCGTCATAGTGATACGCATTTGTCACTTCAGTTACAAATTCCTCGCTTTAGTCCTTAAACATCTTTAACAGCCCGTCGCATTAATTTGTTGGTTCCTTATTGTCTTTCTCTTAACGTGATCTTCACTCCACATGGTTTGTATAAAAAGTATCGGGAAAGTTTCGGAAATTAGGTTTATTTCAGATATTGCGAAAATTCTTCAAAATCCTTTGGAATACACATCTTGAGCGTCGACACAATTCTGCCAGCAGCTTTTCCACGGCTCAGTGTATCCCTGGCAGGCGAATTCCGGAAGGCTCTTAAGGGCACGCGTGCAAGCTTCTATGACGGCACCTAGGGTCCCATGGTGGTGCCCTTCGAGGAAGGACTTAACTTTAGGGAATAGGAAATAGTCAGCTGGTGCCAAGTCGGGACTGTAAGGGGTTTGGGGAATCGTCGTGGGGCCGTTGGAGAAGGTGTTCGCATGCAGAGACACGACTCTGCTTTTGGTATTTCGTCAAGACATTCGGGACGAGTTCAGCGCAGATATTTGGCATCGCCAAATTTTCAGTGCTGATGGTGTGAATTGTCATCTTATCAACGATGAGATACGATCTGCGATCATGCACACTCTTAACCGACGGTCTGAAATCAGCACTTCACCCACACGTCAGGAAAGAATTGTTGCCGATCCCGATTCCTTCAATACATTTCTTTTTGGCCTACACGCCTTTCTACTCAGACTTGAATACCCCACACCTTCCCAAAAGAAATATCCCTAAAGACGTGTGCACCCCCCAAACTTCCAAACGGTGCATTCACGACACCTTGGCGTTTGCACGAGATATTGTTAGATAGTTTTTAGATATTTTAGTATTCAGCAAGCCACTGCTAGGATATGTGGCAGGGGGTGAATACACACCGGACTAATTTTGATTCGAATATGACCCTACCGCGATCGGTCAATTTTATTCTCATCCCTCAGAGTTCATGGAAAAAAATGACATCTTAAATTCATCTGTTCTACCCTTAATCTCTGTAATTTAACTGACATGATCTCTCATACTGTAGTGCGAATGGGGTAATAATACGTTTTCAACATCACTGCTGAGGAGACGCCCTTCCAATTTAGGTAAGAGCTTCATTCTGCACTTAAACCTTCTCTCCATGAGTGAATCCCAGCCTAGCTGCTCTAATATTTTGGATACGCTACTAAGTTTATCATAACAGTGTTTTACAAATCTAGCTCCTCAACGCTGCACGTGATCCAATTCGGCAATCAATTCAATTTCATGAGGATACCATATGCTAGCAGAATATTCTAAATGAGTCCTAACCAGCGAAAGATTACATTTCTCTCTGACCTTTTCATGGTATATACCAAGTACTCTTCTAATAAATTCTAATTTTTTGTTTGCTTGTCCACATATTCCCCGTGTGTGCTTCACCCAAGAGAGGTCGTGGCCTGCTTCCCTTGCAATCTCTGAAAATTTTCGATATATTTTCCCCGTCCTTTCTGGCAACAAAACCATCACCCAGATTAAATGCTGCTCATTATAACCATTGCTCTCCAGCGCCCGCACCAACAAGGTTTTCTTGTCGGTTCCCTGGTTTCTTGTGTCACACCCAAGCGATGAAATACTGCCTTAGTATATCGGCACACATGCTATCTTCCGAGAACCGGCATTCCCTCCACCTTCCACCCCCCCCGTCCGCCTTGTGCTCGCCTTTTGCCTTGATTCTCCCTCTCCTCACAGTCTTCAATATACCAGGCGTGCACCTACTCGGACATATGCATACAAGTGGACACAAACACTATGTAAACATGCTGGCTCTAAATCATCATTTGCCTTGCCTCTATGCCGGAGGGCTGAGGATTAAGCCAAGCTATTTGTTCCTTTTTGTTTCATGTTTAACATATTCGTAATTCACTGACCCTTAACATGCATCATTCAGAAGGGTCATTAAACTCTCCCGCGTCGGGAAATTGTGGAGCATATTTATCTCTTGTCCATCGTTCGTTAGCCCTCCAGCGAGTTCTCTTTTCTAGTGCTTTCCATGAATATTTGTTTGTTTGCCCTCTCCTTCCGCTCTTCCCGGGAGCTAATTTACCCTCCGCGGAATATTCGGTCCCGCAGAATCGCCAGTGTCACGGGCGTCTTTGAAAGCACGGGTAATCTGCCGAGTGCGCCAAACAATCCCCCCACTCCCGACGCCCTCTTTATTCCCAGCCGGCTTCAATGTCACCGCTCTCTCTCTCCCCTGACCTCCCGTGACCCACGCCGCAGGTCACATGCCGGGGAGGTGCATGAACTAACGAGAGTCCAGAGTCGGTGTTGGGCGGCTCGGGTGCGGCCGGCCGGCCTGCGGGGGGGGGGGGGTGTCGGTCGGCGACTCTCCCTCCTCTTCTATATTCTTCGCTTCCCCCCCCCTCCCCATAAGGTTTCCACGAGCCCACTTTGCCTCTTTCCTTCGCGAGACTTAATTTTTTGCCCTCTCCCTTCCCGCCTCCAACTCGCTAACTGTTGCAGCCCACCACCTCTCGAGTATCCGCTTCTTATCGGGTCCCAAACCCTTGCAGCTTACAGCCCCGACTTATGTTTTCGGTCCGTTTTTTTCCTTATTTGTATTTTCACTGCGCTCACCACACCATCCTCTTCACGCCCTAGTATCCTCCTCTGTGTCTTCCCACACGAAAGACCCATGGGGATAGGGAGCGTGCAGCCAGCCTCCCTCTCGGGGTTTAAAACTCCCTCCCTCCCCCAGTCCTCGGCTCTATCGCGACGTTGATGCTACTTCTTTTCCAACTACATTCATCGTACTTTTCCTGTTTCGTTTTCTCTCCCTGATTTTCCTTTTTGCCCCTCCCTCCGTAGAAAACGTGTCTCCATTTAATAGGACGTGCAGCGAAAGTCCATGACCCTCTCTCTGTATGCTTTCCTTTTTAAACATGTGCCAGAATATTTAGAGTGAAGTCGCTCTCCGTATTCCTTCCAAGTGCCTAAATCATGGGGAAATTACTCGTCTTCTGACGAGATGAATGTGCAACTAGCCTCCGCAAGGGCGAAATAACCGAATGTTCACTTTCGATGGAAGTTTTTGGAATTGATCAAAAGAAGCGCGGAAGCTTCCTGCCCTGGTTAATCAGACCTTAAACGCTTTTAATTTCGCATAACACAAGTATTAAATTTTCAGGCTAATTTTTTTTCTCCCTCTATTCGACTCATGCGATCAAATGTTGAGTGACTCCACAATCTTCGGTCGCGTCGTCCTCTGAATGAATACTACCTTGATCAAAAATTTCCCGGAATTTATTCAGAAAATTAAAAATACAAGTTTATTCATGTAAATCTATATTGTCCCCTTCAAAGTAATCCCCATCGACTGCAACACACTTATGCCAGCGCTTGATCCAATCCTCGAAACATTTTTTATATTCGGTTTTCGGTATGTCCATCAGTGCTTCCTGCGATTTTTCCATTACTTCCTCTCGGCTGCTAAAACGCGTTCCCCGTAATGGTTTTTTAACTCGATTGAACAGAAAGAAGTCACAGGGAGCCAAATCAGGTGAATTCGGTGGCTGTTGGATGGTATTTGTTGCATTTTTCGTCAAAAAATTACGAATAATGATAGCACTGTGCGACGGTGCGTTATCATGGTGCAAAATCCACGAGTTTTCTGCCCACATTTCTGGTCTCTTTCGGCGAATTGCTTCACGCAAACGTCTCATAACGCCCAAATAATACTCTTTGTTTACTGTCTGGCCTTCTGGCATTTAAAAATTCATGATGCACTACACCGTTGTAATCCATGAAAACCGTCAGCATTGCCTTCTTTTTTGATTGAAAACGACGTGATTTTTTTGGTCTCGGCTCATTTGGTGAACGCCATTCACTTGCCTGATGTCTGGATTTCGTGTCGTACTCATAAACCCACGTCTCGTCTCCAGTAATGATCCTTTTGATGAATGTGGGATCGGATTCAGCCTCGCAAATCATGTCTTTTGCGACGTCAACACGGTCTCTTTTTTGCATGAAATTGAGGTCTTTTGCTGCTACACGACGGAAACCCAAATCATTAACCACAATGTCTTGGGCGGATCCATAGGCAATGTTCAAGTCCTCCGCTATTTCTCTGATGGTTAATTTGCGGTTATTGACCAACATTTCTTTTACTTTATCAATTTTTTCACCGACTTTCGATGTCGATGGTCTGCCACTGCGTTCATCATCTTCGATTGACTCACGACCACTTCTGAACCGCTCGTGCCACTGGTAAACGACCGTTTTTTTAGAGAATCGTTGCCGAAACACTTTTCCAACATTTCCAACGTCCGTGCGCCACTAAATCCGTTTTTTACGCAAAATTTAATACAAGTTCGTTGTTGCAAATTTAAATCCATTTCTGCAATTGTAAAAAATCGCCAACACACACAGAGATAGATGTACTCTTGGCTACGTAACTTTTGCAAATGTCAAGTTATGACACTAAGATTTAAAGGGAATATCAACAACAGATGTACCAATTTAACAAAAAAACAGAACTGAAAGCGGAACGATGGGAGCGCCACACGGTGGTTATTCCGGGAACTTTTTGATCAAGGTAGTATTCCCTTGTCCAATTCCAAATTTTCAGATGGTCATGTGCTTGTCTGTTGGCTAAGCACTTGCAAAAAGTAAACGGAGCATATTTTAGTTTCGGCATGGAATAACTTTCAGTTCTTTACAATTATCTTTAAAATGCAATATGAGGAGGAGTCCAGTTCCGTGTATTAGATTTAAAAAAATAGTTTGCCCTAGCTATGTATCGGTTCATTGATTTTTATTAGCTTTTTAGGTTGGCAGGGATTTTATATGATGTACGCACCATTGAGATGTGCTTGATCACGCCTTTGGCTCACGGAATGCTAATGCAGCTGGAAATTTGAAGTTAAATATTCAGCTCTAAATCCATTTTCTCGTGAAAACATTCATTTGCAATACTTTTAACTTTTCGTATCCCTTTATTTCCTTGCTCAGAGGAGATATTATGTATATGTGCGTCTTAGATTGATGCACTGAGATTCTCATCAGCGCGCGCGCTCTTACGTACAATTGATTATAGCATTTAGATACATTTAACTCTTCGTCTATTTGTATTTTATATCGTAGAATGCTTACAAAATTAAGGCGGACGCACTGTTGGAGTCATGAGTATTTTTATTAGTTCTGTTGTGAAACGATAATTGCATTGCAATTTCACTATATCACGATAGCATTAAATTTGGTTTTTTGTTCAGCTACGAACGCAAATAATCACAATAGAGATGCTACGTATAAACATAATGTTATTAATGTGCACGTCAACTGTTAATGACGTAGGAAAAGGTACTTCAATAGAAAACTTTGAATATTGTTCAATAGAAAACTTTTAGATTTTTCCCATTAGATTAGCAATTGTGCAGCGAGAGCTCGAAATTGAATCTGTGTACCCCACATCGGCACTTCATTGCCTTAAAAAAATGTGATAAATCTATAATTATTTCAACCTCCTTGCCTGGAGAGTATTTTTAATCATTAAAACCTGATTCTTTGTGATTATTCGGTACTCTTATTTATCCATTAAAATAATAATAAATCTAGCTTTTTAATTTTTCGTATGAAATAGGTTTAGCGAGCACGTTCCTTGTCGATATGTAGATCAGGTGCCGTCCGTAAATGACGTCACTCTCTGTTATAGCCGGTTAAACCTTTTCGCTCCACCATCGCCTCACTCTATCACTGAAAACCGAAGCCTCCAGGAATGACGACGCCGTGCTCCCATTTAGTATTCCCCCTTTTAAACTCTGCGGCTAATCGTTGTCCTAACGCGGTACTTCAACACGAACCATCCATCCTATGGTTACCCTGGCCTTCGCGGCGCCATTTGGATGCATACGAGTGAACGCATTTGTAGAAAACAATTTAAAATACTCGGTAAAAGTATTAAAAAGCAATGTTCGTGGAACCAAAATGGGTACAACACGTTGTATTTTCTTACCGAAATACCGGACTGTTTATTATTTCAGTTACAGAGCAATGTCGTGGCCACTCTGTTGGACTGGCGAGCGTCGGTGATGTATTTGTTACGGCAGGCAGTATTGCTCTCGCAAACACTCGTGGCGCCGCGCAGGGGATACTTGTATTTGAGGTTTCAGCTTCAAAACTTTTTACAACCCTCCAAATGGATTGGGGATGTCGTTAAACTTTGATTGGTCACTTGGATGAATTCTCTCTATTCGCTTCCAATCCAAGGACTTCGATAAGCTTTTTAGATAGATAATATATTGTTCATTGGCTGGCAGTATATAAGAAAGAATACGCGGGAACACATATCTTGCCCGGGGCAATATTTGTGTGTACATGAATATTTTTCAACTGTATCATGTAAATGATCCGAGGTACGCACCCGAAATAAGTAAATGACTATACTCCCCACAGTTTATGTACAAAACAAACAAATGCATAATATTTTTTTGTACTTCGTTTTTACCTACTGCGTGTATACGATGTTACAGCACGTGACACAAAAATAGATCTATGTACGACAGATTACTTTTGCATTACGGAATTTAACGTTCACCAATGTCCTTTTTGGTGTTGGATGCTGATATAAACTTGACAAGGTTCTGTTGTGGCTTCGAATCGAAAGAATTGATCGACGAACTTAGTTTCAATGGATAGGGAAGAGAGCTCCAAAATTTAATGGAGATTTTTGGAAGTTTCTTTTCAAAGGTTTTGGTGTGGTGACTGAGATTGTAAAAAGAGGTCTGAATTCGATCGAATGAAATGAATCCCGTTCAAAGGTTTGCAATGAAGCATTTACGGCAAGTAATGTTATCATATTCTGTCAACATTTTGTTTAAAAACACACCCTTTAAATATCATTGCGGTTTTGCATGTTTGACCAGTGTAATTGTTTTCGATGAGGAGTAATTTATTGAGCCTTATTTCAACGCGCAGCATTCAGTACGCTGGTCATGTATCAATATGATGCATGAGTTTGGATTCTGTTGAAGTGTAGTGTTCACTGCATATGAAAGCTTGGCGATTCTTCGTCATGACTTGGCGCCAGATTTCGACGAAATTGATTATTTCTAAGTGTTCCCAAATGTATTTTAGTATTTTTTAGTACTCTGCAAGCCACCGCTAAGCTATGTGGCAGGGGTAGAATATCCACCAGACTAATTTTGATCCGAATATCACCCTATCGCGGTCGTTCAATTTTATTCTGATCCCTCTGAGTTCGTGGAAAAAATGACATCTTAAATTTACCTGTTTTACACTTAATCTCTCTACTTTAATTGACATGATCTCTCCTACCGTAGTACGATGGGGGTAATAATAGATTTTTAACATCATTGCTAAAGAGACATCACTCCAATTCAAGCGAGTAAGCTTAGCAAAGAATGTTTAGAAGAAAATTGTGTCACCTGCCTTGCACGTGTTACCATTCGTCCTCTCTTTTCTTCCGCACTTTCACTCTCTTTCCCTCAATGCCGCGCAGTTCTGCGCCAGAAAATATCCGCCGTATGGCGTCGAATGCCCAAACCCCTACGCCTGCCTCGTGTCGCCCCGAGCCGAATTCCTCGTCTTCACCTTGCCCTGCTCGTGACGTCTCTCGCGGGCGACACCTCAGTTGTCGAAACGGGGTCCACCTGTCTACGCAGGCAGTTGACTATCTCATCATCCGCGCAGTGGACGGGACCTCTGTCCGCAGCCGTGTGCCTCCCCTCCCTTCCGTCTCGCACCTCCGCTGTCGTGCCTTGGGTTGTCTTCTCCTTGGTAACGATTTCCCCTGGTGGTTGCTCTGCCTCCGTCGTTCAATCTCCATCCTCTGGTAATTTCCCTTCCACTCCGCCGTAACTCCACCGTCTCTCGCAGTTTTAATCAGGCGGCCAAGATTTACTTATGCGGGAACTCGCAATCTAGAAGTTATTAATTCCAGCTGGCGGCTTAAATAGAAGACTGTCCAACGACTTACTTTTCATCCCTTTCGTTCTCGGATATCTTCTCTCCCCATACGATTTCTTCTTCTTTGACTAAGAATTCTCTTTCCCACTGCCCCATATTTGTTTGTGCATTCATGCTTGCCATTATATATGTAAATCCTTTATTTAAGGTTTGTGCAAATTTCTGAATTCAGTGCCGTTCTTCCTCTTGCCTTACATCCTTTGGAACCGATATTTAAACTCTGATAAAACCAACCATTGAACTAGAGTATTTCCATCCATTCCAAAACCTAATTTGTAGGCGGCAAAAGTATTTGTTGAAAGAGCAGAAATATTCGAAAATGCAATATAATATTTTTCCTTGAAAAGTTAAGGCGTGATATGATGTTACCAAGCTGGAATTCAGCTAGTGTTATTAAAGCCTGAAAGCATTAATTTAATCTCTGGGACGAGTGGAGTATAGTATTTGTGCTCAGCATAGTCTACTGTGGAATTAGGAGCGAACAGCTGGTTCAGGAATGTTCATTTGGTGTGGTACTGTTTATTTAATTGTTTGGAAGACCGAAGAGGAGCACGATATTTTGAATTGTGAATATTCAATGGCTTATTTCTGTATGCGGATGTTGCAATGCGAAACCCAGAAGAGTTAAATCCTATTTTGAAAGGTAATTTAACGTATATGTGCAATAAAGTCAAAAGTAGGTGCTACAACGGGGAAGTGAGAGCAGCCATAAATTAACTTAAATTTAAAAGATAAAATTAATAAAGCCTTAAGAAGGGAAACTCTTTGATTATCGTGCTAGAGCAAAAATGAAAATGATCGTGTGCCCTAAGCCCTGCGCAGCTTTAAGAGCAAAATGTTGGGTGTAGTGTGCTTAATTATGTATAGGCGTGACTCGTGTTTATTTTTTCGAGTGTGTGTGTGTACACGAGCAAGAATACATGTACTATAAATACGTTTGAATCAAAACATCATAATGCAGTTATGGCTGATGCTCTAACACCCCCCACCACACGCCCTTGGGGTGACCTGAGGGCGTGGTGGGGGGTTACGTACCGGATAAGTAGATGTAAACCAATGATTCATAGTCCTGCATTTGCGTTTTTGGAAAGTTCTGGTGCTATACGGTTCACTCTCTCATATAACCATAAATCAAAGCATGTTTACAGATGCTCGCCCTGTTGTTGCTCACGATCTGAATTTTACAATATTCTCGTAGACTTAACTCTCCTTGCGATGAGACTTGCATGCCACATATTGACGATTTTTTCACCTTGAGAGGCTAATTAGAGGCAATAAGAATGTTTTTCATGGCTTTTAACCTTTGATTTTACGCGACACCTTCAATGCTATGCCGCATTTCAACTTATTGCGACAGAACATGACAAGTAGGGGTCCAAATAAACGTATAAATCAATTTTAATTTTTAATTTCCCTTTCCCTATTCTTGATGTGCTTAAGCAAATTAGGACTGCAGTTTCTAAAAGTTGATTTTTTTAAATTTAAACATCCCTTAGCCATAACTAACTTATATCTAATTATAATGCATTTCTGTGCTCATGGCGTTTTAGAGCGTACACGGTGGCCATTCTCAGCCCAAGAATTCCTCTCCTCAACCAGCCATGGACCCATACTTTCTGTCTTCGCGTATGTTCTGTCTACCACCCATGTCCTCATATCGATCTTCCGATAGCAGTAGATCAGTCAGTCCACCCCGTCCCACCATCCTCCTCCTCGGCTCTCCTCTAAACGCAACCCTTTCAGCTCCCCCTTAATCTGACCCTTAGTCTGGCCCTTTTCTTCGCGTGCGCGCGCCTCCACTCGGATCCCTTTCCTCGGCCGTCCGTTAAAGTGGAAAACGAATTGGCGGGCCGCTATCGCCTATCATGCGTTTCAGAGTTCCCACGACGTGCGTGATTGTGAGTGCGCCCCTTCTGTCGCCGCACGCGTGTTTCCCCATCCGCCTAAACAGTCGTCAGAAATGCTTTCAACTGGCAAGTTTGATCGCGACTTGAATTTTTCGTTATTTTTTTATATTTACATTAACCCTTAGCATTGGGTCGCTTGTCGATTTGAGCGAACATTTCGGATCCCTGAAAACTCTCTCAACCTCGAAAAGGTAATCATTATTACTGGAAGAAGTAGGACGCCCTTTCATAATTTTTTAGTTAATGTATGCATGACTCGTATCGACTGAGAAGTGGGAGTGAATTAGTTTCGAAGACTTAAAATTCAGTTGAGGTGAGTGAGCGAATTCCCTTCCAATGTTTCTCACTTTGAATAGCTATATCACTTACGGAAGGATATATACACGGTTAGGAATTGAGAATTATCCCTCGTCAGGCGTCTGTCTCTCCAAGGAGCGTTGGAGTGGTTGGAATGTTTCTCCTCGGGGCGGATGGCTCTCTCCAGAGATCTCGCTTCCCACCCCCCCCACCCACCCCCGCACCTCTCCCTCTCCCCACTCAAACCCTAACGCCCTCACCTTCCCTTTCTCCCTTCGATCCGAGTCGCCTGCATCTAATCCCCCTCTCCTCCTCCGAACCCCCTTGCTCTTTCCCTCATCCCCCCAAGTCGCCTCGCTTTCATCCCCTCTCCCTCTCTCTCTCGCCCGTGCGGAAATTCTTAGGAAACGAGAAGTGGGGAAGACTCTCGCTGATAACAGCGCAGACTTAGACCCTTAATCCCGATTGGCCCTGGATTCCCTGGTCGTTCGCTTCGAGGAAATAGTTTTCGTTCTAGAATACACCCTTATCTGTTCTTTTGTATAATATACCGCTTCTGGTTGCTTTTCGCGAGAATATCTCCTCCCCATGGAGCAGTGGGGAACTGCCCAATGAAATCGTTTGCGAAAACTTGAACGACTATTATTTTAAGAGGAGGGTGTGGTTAATCCGGAGTCGGGGAGGAGCAAAGGAGGCCCATGACGATAAAAACTCCGGAAAATTTTAATTCAATGTCACTCATATTTTCATGTGGAATTTTATCGTTTTCAGTGTACTCTAATTTGTCAAAAATGCTATTAGATAATCGAAACGATATTAGTTGCATTGGTAAATGTTATTATTAAACACATTCTATTAAGGAGTTTAAGCGTTATACAGTCCACCGTCTTCGTTCAAATTGATTTCGACGCTTGAAGGATTCACCGTTAATTCACCGGAGCGAGTTAATCTCATTTACATCTACGTAATACCCCGCAAGCCGCCGCAAGGGCGTGTGGCAGGGAGTGTTAGAAATCTACTGCCATATAAATCATGATCGTGGCATATTGAAGGTATTTGGTAGTCCAGACCATTGTCCCATTGCCTTTTAAAAATAAAATAGCGTCAGTTGTTAATAATTATGGATGCCATGGGACTTAAAAGTCCATCCTACACTAAACTACGAGTGCCCGGAATCCAAAAGTATCTGCTCGGTATCGCAATCCCACCCCAATATGTCTGATACCCGATACACTGTCACATAGTCTCGATACTAACGTGATAAAATTGCGTCCTTGTGATCTAGTTTTTGCCCGAGGAGAAATGCCCCCTCGGCCCGGAGGAGAAATGCCCCGAGTTTTCCTCTCTCGTCTCTCTTTTTCTTCGCGCCGTGAACCCTTCCTTTCCGCAGCATCCAGCCCTCTCCCCATCTCGATCTGCAGTCTCCCTCTCCACGTCCAACTCCCAAGGCCAAGGTCACTAACGGGTCCCGTCCGACCTCCAAAAGGATTCCCGAGAAGGAGGAAAAGGAGCATGTCGTCCTATTGTCCTTCCTCCCTTACGTTTGGTCTCTCCCCTGATACGGCGACTCTTTTCGGAGGGTTGGGGGGGAGTGGTGGGACTTGGAGGAAGAAGCAGGACTCTCCTTGGCGCGGATTACGCCACCCTCCGCCAACCCAATGATCTCCCTCCCGCTCCCATCTAAGTCGGCTGCTCTTGAAAGACGCATCTTATCTCGATATCTCCTCCCTTTTCTCCCAGCCCTTTCGCTCCCTTCTCCATCTTCTCCTCCTTATATCGTCTCGCTGGCGTTCCTCATCCCGTGCGCACACTCTTGAAGATTGGGTTTTTTCACTCGGGACTTGAAACGACGCTCCCTCCGTTTACGCGGCTTGTTTCACTTTGGCTTCAGGGCAATTTCTCTCTGGTGTCCCTCTTCAAATTTAAAGTGAAGCATTTTTTGACTTACCTTGACGTTGAATGTGAAATAAAATGTGCAAAGGTGGATATGGTTAATTGTAAATAATTCCTATCAGTATCTCTCCCGCTCATTGGACAGATTATTGTAGAATTATCCCCTGAAAATTACCTTAAGAGTGTCAAGCAAATACTTTATACCGATGGATCGTTATAAATTATCATGAATGCAAAGATATGTTTCTAAAAGCACTTCTCTCTTTCTGATGCGTCTTCCCCGCGTTTGCTTGTATGAGAGTCACGTTTGCGATCTCAAATTCGTGCGAAATTCGTGATTGAAAGTCCTTCATTTTTTATCTCTAAGGCGTCTGGGAGTATAGGAAAGAAGTGTATGACGCTGAATGCTGGTGTTGCAGAGTAGCATATAAAGACATGGCAAATGTAACATGTATAACGCAAGTACTCAATGCCGGATGAGGCATCCCATTGGATTTCAGGCGCCTTAAACAAGCGATAAGGTCAACTCGTGCCGCCGAAATGAAAATGAAGAGAAGTTGTATCTCGACTACCAGTCCAGCAACGGGGGAATCGTGTGTATTAATATCGAGTTGGGTCGGGGGAACATTTCATTCCTGGAATAACTAGATTTAATACCACCAGTTATTTTTCTTAACGGTCGCCATTCGTAAAATTTGACAGTAATTTAAATTTTGGAGAGAGTTTCATTTCTTGGAATGTCCGTCCAATTCCAGGCATCTCGCGATGGGTGTCAGGGGGAAACTTGATGCTCGCAACCCTCGACCTTCTCCTGAACGCAATTATCCGTCATTCTGTCCATCTCTTCCGCCTCTCCTTCTCTCCGCCCCGTCGCCTTTTTATCCTGACCGCTCTGCCCTCGGATAATTTGTCGGATTAATGTCCCATCGTCACTCCTCTCTCCTTCGTCCCCCAATCTTCCGCATGCGCATTACCCCTTATCCATTCCATCAACCCTCTTCCCTTCAGTTCTCCTCCTCTCCCCTTCCTCCTCCTTCGCCGCGATCATCGCTTTTTATCGCCAAAGCGCTACCCCCCCCCCCTTGCCTTTTCATATAAGTTTGGGGATCCTTTATTGCTGGCTTTTTTTGATGCGTCTCTTTCCCTAGGGTCGTGACGTAGGTTTGGAATCCGATGGTGCTTCTGCTGCCGCCGTGTGTTCTCCATGGGACAGTTTAAACCCGGCGTTCGTTCACGAGGAATCGGTCAATGAGAAGGCATTCACGGTAGTGGTTGGAAGTGGAAGAACGGTGTGCGTCCATTTCTGTCGCTTTATTACTCGTACACTTCATCTGATTGTGAAAACACGCTCGTGATTTGGCCAAAGGAGAATGTTCGCCCATTTTCTCCATGTAGACGCACGAGGCGAGGAAATCGTTGACATCGACCTGTGGCATCTACGCCACGCCATTACTTCCCCTGAGCATTTAAAAGATTCCACTCGTTTTTGATTAACTCCTTCAGCTGTGGGAAGCAGTTATTGTTTAAGATATTTATTTTAGTACCCTGCACGCTGCCACCAGAGTGTGTGGCAGGGACTGAGAACACACCAGACTATAAAAAGAGACATTTCAGGCGTGGTTTGGTGGAATATCATAATTAATTAAAAGTGGAATACATTGAAACCGGTCGAATTAATAAATTTTATTTTGTGGAAAATATTGCAAATTTTTAATTGACACCTATATTGACTATATTTGACCCGAATATGACCCTTACTGCGGTCGGAAAATTTTATTCTGATCCCCTATCGTTTGTGGAAAAAATGGCATCTAGACAGTTAGACCTTAATTTGTTGTTGCTATTAAAATTGTATAAAAATGTATGTATACTAGCCGTGTTCGTATTTTGTATCGTCGAACCGTGTGACTAAACAAAGTTTTGAACTATTGTCTCTCGCCCTAGTGGAATGTATCCTATTTGGTTGGATTTGTTTTTCTCGAAAGAATCCTAAAAAATCAATCCGTACTTCCAAACGCTGCAGCTGAAGGCGTAGGAGCGAGATTAGAGACATAATTTGGGGACCTTGGTAATGGAGGTAATGGTGTTTGCTCCCGAGCCCGTCTCGTTTCCCTTTCAATATTTGCCGACAGTTAAACAAGAGTTGGTGGGAGCAATGGAGGACTTAGTGGATAAGCTTACGGCTAGGAGCACGGTCAACGAGGAATGCCCCGTAAAAACCCACGGGTCTTATGTTACTCTAGGTACCAATGATGCCACACTCGTAAACCACGTAAAAGTATGCACTAATTTGTATTGTATTAATGGCAGCCATTAAATAGGCTCAAGTGATCTAAATGAAAGACGGAGTGATAATTTCGACGCCGGCATATCTGATCTACGCCCCGGGTGTCTCTTGCGCCGACCGAAATTTACTGGCTATTAAATTTCACAGTTTAATAACAAACGACTGCTTACACCGAAATGGGATTCCTCCGCGTAATTTCTCCCTGCACGTCCCGTCTCTCGTCTATCTCGAGATGCCTCCGCCCCTCCCCCCCATCCCCTGACCCCATCCCACCTTCCCCTTTGCTTCGAATCCTCACCGCCGCCCGTCTGTCGTTTCAATCGTCTCTCTTCCTTCCCCCGATCCCATCTAGTCTTCCAGTAATCCTTATGCCCTTCCCACGTTCATTTCCTTTAACAACTCACGGGGCACGGGTAGTATTACTCGCCCCCGAGCTTTGAAGTGGGCGTAGCAATGTCACGTGATTCGGGTTAATTTCAGCCAGGCCGTGTCGAGTTTCAGAATAGTCTGTTGATGGAAACACGAGATACGGTACATACGTGATGATTACTGCCATTACAGTTAAGGACGCATGGATCGTAATTATGGCAGGACAGTATGCATATATATATATATATATATATATATGCACTAACATATATATATGTATATATACCCTCATTTATATAGAAACATATATAAGGAAAAGGGATAGGAACACACATAAAGGACGAACACAGGAGAGGTGGGGAAGGCGGAATCAATCAAGCAGATCACGAGAGTAAAAATTTTTCCCAGACCGGGATATGGCGCCAAAATTCAGAGAATGAAATCATAATCAGAATATCCCGCTCCGTTAGGAGTGTGAGAATCCAGCCCGAGCGGACATTGGCAACGAATTCCTCTAATGCGTGGCACTGATTTGTTTCTTGGCATTAACGGAGTGTGATTTGTGAAGAAGGGATGTACGTATTGAAGTATGAACCGAAGGAATTCAGGATTGTATGAAAAGTATCTGGAAATGTATCGGAAGAAAAATTTATTTCAGATATTTGTACAATGCCTCAAAATTCTTCAAAGTACAATCCTTGAGCGTCGATACACTTTTGCCAGCGGCTTTTCTACGACTCGAAGTTCCTCTGGTCGGCGGATTCCAGAAGGTCTTTTATTTATTTTATTTTATTTTTATTTATTCAGTATAAGTCCGAAAACAGCGCATTCTGGCCTTTACATCGAACTATTAACAACAATAACAATGATCACATTTACAAACACCCAAGCCCTAGGTGGAGAAAATCTCACCCAGGCGGGAATCGAACCCGCGACCCTTGGAATGGCAGACGAGGACGTTACCCCGCCACCACCGTGGTCGGCGGGGTAACGTCCTGGGAAGGGTACGCGTGCAAGCTTCTTCGACGGCACCTAGACGGACTCATCCATGGTGGTGTCCTTTAAGGGAGGATTTCACCTTTGGGAATAGAAAATAGTCTGTTGGTACCAAGTCAGGACTTTGAGGGGATTGGTGATTCGTCGCGATGCCGTTGTAGGTCTTCGCAAGTAGCCGCCACTCGACTCTGCTTTTGGTGTTTCGTTCAGACCTTAGGGACGAGTTTAGCGAAGATCTGTCGTGTAGAAAAATTTTCAGTAATAATTTTGCGCCCTGTCATCTTATCAACGATGAGATACGATCTGCGATCATACGCACCCTTAACCGACGGCATGAATTCAGCGCTGCACGCAGACGTGAGGAAAGAATTGTTACCGATACTTTTTTTACAAACCTTTTACCATCCAAATGGGCGTGAAATCAAATGAGGCCGTGGGGTAGACAACATTCCCACGGAACTGCTTAAAGGTTTAGGAAAAAGTTGGAGGAAGAATTTTGATGCACCATTGGTTAGCATTTATGAGGGAGGGATCTGGCCGGATTGACTTCGTCTGAGCAATGGTAGTTTCTATTCCCAAAAAAAGCTACAGGCCACTTCAGGCAAGGACGGCAGAACAATTTTTGATTTCGTACTCAGGTAAAATGGTCCTCAGAATCATTAACAAGAGGATGGAGAAGAGCAGGGCAAATGATTACTCAGGGAATGATCAGTTTGGATATAGGAAGGGGAGAGGCACGCGTGTTAAATTGCAGTAATGAGATCACTAATAGAGAGGAACATAGAATGTATCGCAGCATCTGTCACCGCGCTCATTGAATTATCTAACATCTTGAAGTGCTGTTGAGTTTGATCGTCGTGAAATTAAGGGCTCCTCGGACAGCGCAACGTAAAATATACGTGGAAATCCTTAGAAAAACGGTCGTATTGTGCGTGGATTGCCAAGGTAACGGCGACTTTTACCCAGAAATCTCCATGGAAACCTAATTTTTTGACATGAGATGTCTTTTAGTTGTGTTTCTGTGCACCGTGTGTGAAGTTTAAACTTAATTATCCAAAAAATACGAGATAACCTATACTAGCTCATTATCAACTCGCCAAGAATAACACCAGAATTTCGATTCCCGCCGTGTTTGCATTGGGTTTTAAATAATAGCCGGCAGGGTGTGAGTGGTTAAGAATTCATTTATATCGTGGAACCAAAATGGTTTTTAACCGTAATCCAATTTTAAGTTCCATGCTTATTTTGTACTTTTTTCATAAACTAGGCTTATGGCTTCGTATGGATGAAGATTTTATATTTTGCCTTGGTTATTTTACTGTAAATGCCTTATTCCGTCGGGCTGCAGCGAAACCTGGCTCAGAGTAATTTTTTCGCAAGCCAGAAATAGTCGGCTCGGTTTGCAAAAGAGCTCGGGTCGGGTTAATAGATGCGGCGGCCCTTTAAACCCCGCACGGCACGCACGAGGGGGGGGGTATACGCCCAGTGTTTTCGAACTGCGATCGCCGTTGGAGTTCGGACGGGCTAATCCTCCCTAAATCTCCCCGGGGGCATAAACACGCCTCGTGCCGTTTGCCCGTTCACTCGTGGGCGGGTCCCGCGATGACCTCGCTCTCCGTAGCTGACCCCACTGCATGCATCTGCGGGCCCTGTACAACAGCATTCATTCTCGTCTTTAGAATCGATATCCTCTTCTGCTGTAGTATCTGCTCCTCTCCTATCCTTGTCTCTTTCTGATTGCCCATCGGGGATCGTCACATGAATGCATCCTTTGCCTCTGGTGACGATGATATTATGGCGTGGTCAGCTCCTCGCCACATTCTAGCACGTGTCTCTTGCGTTGTATGATCGACGCCCTTGACTTTCTTAAAACCGGAATCCTCGTCACATCAAGTGGACACCATGGGATCCTCACGAAATTGGATTAATTGCCGAATTGGATCGCGTGCAGCGTAGAGGAGCTATGTTTGTGAAACGTTGCTATGATAAACTTAGTAGCGTATCCAAAATATTAGAGAGACTAGGCTGGGAATCACTCAAGGAGCGAAGGTTAAATTATAGATTACTCATCTCTTGTATTAATTCGAAGGGATACCTCTTTCGTAATGGTGTTAAAAAGGTAATATTACAACTACTTAATATTCGTACGGCAGGAGAAATTATTGCAAAAAATTAGAAAGAACACGAGTGTAGAACAGATAGATTGAAGATGTTAATTTTTCGATAAGGGATCAGTATATCAATAATGTCCGACCGCGGTAGTGTAAAAGTATTCGGGTAAAAATTAGTTTGGTGTACATTCACACCGTGGAGGTGGCTTGCAGGGTACTAAAATATCTACTTCTGTAATGCTATATTCCGTCCTGGACGCTAGTAGATGACATATCTCTCACACGAATAATGTAGTATTGTTCGTGCCTAAATGGCGTCGTTTCAGCTTATCAGAACTGTTGAAAAAACACGTACACGGCGTCGGCAACGTTTCCGATCTCACCGAGACGAAAATTCGAAATTTTATCCCCGTAAAATGTTTTCTTACGCAAAACAGGAAACTAGTGTGATAATATGTACTCCCAGCACCCAAAAATGGTTGCCTCTTCAACCAGTGAAGTGGTCTCGTGCCTCATTGTCACCGTGCTTCCCATTTTCAATCTGCCAGTTGTCAACGCATGTGAATATTTTGTTTGCATATGTCATGTCATTTCATGCGTCACAAAGGACGAGGCCACACTCGGAAATTTTGCCTCGTGATTGCATTGCGTTCCAATACGCCCACCGTAACCTGCTCAATCAACGTGGTAGTCCTGTCTGTGGATGGAATCTGGTGGGTGAATGTAGGAGAACCCCCGGAAAAAACGACATCCAGTTTCAAACCCCGTTTCGAGCAAAACCAGCCCTGTTTTTACATCTTTCATATTACGCATATATTTCATTATTTTAAGCGCAGTAAATGTTTTATCATTCAGCTCCTTCAAGTAATTAATTTATGAGTTACACGCTCGGTTCCGATACTCTTTTTTTTTAATTCTATCGCCTCGTTAAGAAGGTAGTTAATCGTCCCTTTCTCAATGTGTGCGGTGTCGCCGTATCTATTACCCTTGTCTACGTGCACCCCAACGCTACATTAGAGCAGCTAGGCTGGGAATGATACACGGAGCGAAGGTCAAAATACAGATTGAAGCTCTTGCTTATGAATTGGAAGGATATCTCTTTTTTGTAGTGATTTTGAAAATGTATTATCACCCCCATCGTACTACGGTAGGCGATTTCATGTCAATAAAATTAGAGATATTAAATGTGGAACAGAGA
Source organism: Hetaerina americana (assembly GCF_022747635.1). Classification (NCBI taxonomy): domain Eukaryota; kingdom Metazoa; phylum Arthropoda; class Insecta; order Odonata; family Calopterygidae; genus Hetaerina; species Hetaerina americana. The sequence goes on along the minus strand of NW_027286181.1, from coordinate 452,974 downwards.
GATGTAAGATGCCATTTATTCCACGAACGATAAGGGATCAGAACTACGTTGTCCGACCGAGGTAGGGTCTTGTTCGGGTAAACATTAGTCTGGTGTGTCCCCCTGCCACACACCCTAGTGGTGGCTTGCAGGGTATTGAAGCATAAGCTAAAATATCTAACGCAATCCCGTACTTAAATTTCTCCATTATGTTGCACAAGCAGCCCCTCAGTCCCAATTGGTCTCTTTTACAGTTTTATACACTGGCGACTTATTTGTTCCGCCCCGCGTTAAAACTCCACATTTACATCTCTTTGCTTTTTATTTATTCGTTTGTTTGGATGGAAAATTAATATTTGGGTTCAAAAATCAATTTGGTTTTCCCCATTTCAATTCTAATTTTCATAGTACAGTTGTAGGTGTTTACTTCATCAGGTTAGTTATATTTTCGCGAATTGCGTACCTATTTGTGTGTAAACAAGAAGAGCCTGAACCAGCCGTTTTCACTCTGATTGGTCAGTGAACACGTCCGGGGCCTTTTTCATTGGATGCAGGATATCGCACTTCTGTTTGCCATTTTCTAATATTTTGTCGATTTGACGCTTAATTGTTTGCAAACGCTGAACGATGCTGGGAGCGACTCTGTGGTAATGTTTTATTTCGTGCTGAAGGTTTAAATTATCACTGAAAATGTAAATTTCTGCCCGAAAGAATGAACATGGCTTTTCCTGTATATGGATGCCTACTTATCCGAATCATATCATACCAAATTTTGCATAATGCTCGCAGGTGGAAAAACGATTACGTACATGTTAATTAAGTGATTTTAGCATGAAATAACAGCAAGAGCAATCACAAATATCCCAGCCATGTGTGGAGGTAAACCCGCCATGGCGGCAATCGAAACCGCAGCCAATGGAATAGCAGGCAAGGGCAATATACGTAACTCGACCGAGGCCGACTGTGTTTAATGATAGTTATTCAGCCATTATTTAAAGCTTTTTCCATAAATTATAACAAATACGGTAACTGATTCTTTAAAATTATTCAGTAAACCTCGGTGGAAATGCTTTTATTCCAAGATTACTTTCGATACGCGGTAGCGATATCAGTCCTGATTTACTTAGGTTTATTACTTGCATTATAGTCCTTGTCGTGAAATGAATTAATTTACGTGAATATTCAAAGTAATATGTTTCAATTTCGTGATCGATATGCCAAGTCTCGTCCTATTTTACTTGTGACACGATGAGATTATTTTTGTTGTTATAGACTCTGTACACGGAGCTTAACCACGAGCGTGTGAGACCATAACAGCGTATGTTAATGTGACACTGCGAACCGTGTGTGTCCGTGGGCTTAGTTGTTTATACCGTCTTTATCTGTTTTGTGGAAAAGTTCGGTGTGCGTAATCAAACCGTCGTGGAGATGAGGGGATTCCGCAAGGAAATTCGCTCGGGAGTGATTTTAAGCGGTTCTTTGCTGCTGCAGTAACACGTAAAAAGTGCCCCCCCTCTTACTGTTACTTCGGTGCGGCCAAAATCCAGGGCTTTGTCTCCTTTTGCCGTCATAGTCCGCCTATCTTGCCGGGCGGGGGGAGGATAGGGAGGGGGGGGGGTCAGCCGTCGGAATGTCGAGGTGCGACACGTAATTAGCCATCGCGGAATTCTGCCCGCGAGGAGGGCTCGAGACTGCCAATCGCCCACGCCCTTCGGGTGTAATATTCATTTCTCCTCTCCCTCGTCCCTTTTCTCCTTGCATTCCACCCGGGACTCCCCGGGGGTGAAAGTGAAAGTTGGGAAGGAATGGCGGACGACACGTGCGCGCGGCCATCCTTAAAACGCTCCATTTCCCTCGACGTCGCTCGTCTATTATATTCGCAGTCAAATTTCAACTGTCGCGCTTTTCATTCGCGCCCCCCCCCCTCCCCTCCTCGGTCCCCAAGGGTCCCTATTCCCTTTTTCCGCGACTCAATTTCCTGAAAATTGTCTTTTCTAGTGCCTCCCGTTCATTCGTTCTTCTTTTTGGGCCCGAGAAATCTCTTTCGCTTCTGAATCTTCCAATGTTTCTTTGGCGAAGAAGTGCTATCAACCACCGAGAAACGATGAGAATACAATATTAATATTGATGTCCTCTCCCCAGCATTATTTAGACCTTAAATAATTCGCTCATACGCTGACACACGATATACTCGTCCGTAATCTTATATATATGTATGCTGTTTTACTCGCGTCCTTCAATCTATCGAAGAACTTCGCTCTATGGGATTGGTGGTTTTGATGAAATATGAAATCCCATGCGCTGCAATGTGATAAGAGTGTTTATTCATTAACGTACTGTTGTTTCTCATCGTGTTCTCACAACCAAGTGCAGTCCCTCAAGCTAATCAAGATCTTATTATGACAGTACTTCCATGCTAGCGTAAAAAAGAATTGGGTTAAATGTTCTGTCACATTCCTACGTTTTTTTATCCGGTCGCGTTATTTCTTATGCATCTTTCGGGGTGAATAGCTTTCTCGTTTTTAGTCGATCGTAGGATGTGCAGCCCGATACCTCGTGAACTGATAATTTGTTCCCATTTGACTGTGCGAGGTCAAAGTTGAAAAATGTGTCGAGGAATGGGCCATATTAGCCAACGGAATAACATCATTCACTCCCAGTCACAAGCGAAGTTTCTAGCCACAACTTGTAATGGAGAATTATTCCGCTTGAAAGGGCTAAATGAATTCTCCCTCTCGGCACTAATTGACTGTGAATTCGTGCTCTTGACTTGCTCATTTTGACTTGCTCATTTGTTTTCTCTTAATTTCGGCCCTTATCCGAAGGCTGGATCTTGTGCTTATTTCGTGAGCCTTTCATTTAAGATAGCGTTGTTTGGATTCGGAAAGTGCGGGTCATATAGTAGACGTTTCTCTGCGCAAGTTATTTGCTTTCCTTTTCAATTCAATTTACCTTTAAAATAGCCCAAAATCTGCATTTTAACCTGGTGGATCTTTTATTTAAGTATCGCCAGTATTTCAATCCTAGGATTGGTTTACTGCAGCCCTCCATTCTACTCTTTTAAATGTTTGCTCCCTCAATCCTTGATACCTTTTCTGTTTTACGTCCTTTACGTTTTCGTTTAGACATGGGAATTGCAAATTAATATTTTCACTTTTTTACACAAAGCTACCTTACATGAAAATATATTCTAACATTGAATGGCCTATGTGCTGAGCTGTGGTTCGAAAAATTTCCTTCAGTTGTTGATTCGCTTTTCGAATGGGAGAATATTTATAAAATGAAGACGTCCCAAACGAAGTGTAGGTATTTGAAGAAAAGCGTGTCCTTTAAAAAATAAAATAGTTCACTGTAATATTCATGATTTAACTAATGTAGGATGGTTGATTTTGTAACATCTATAAATATTGTTTATTTATAAAACGGCTTCGTTTTATCATCCGGCAGGCTGGGCACTTTGCATTTCCCATTAACTTGGAAATGCAACGGAAACAGGGAACGTGCTTAAACATTGAATGCTTGGGGCTAGGCGTTGGGGGCAGGGTTTTAAGTGTGTTTATGCTGTTGTTAGGCCGGGCAGGAGCATTTTTCTATTATCTTAGGCTGAACTTCATTTCTATCGCCTCCGATGGGGGTGGGGGTGTCTTTATTTCTTTTTTATCCGGGACTATATTTGCTGGGAGTGGCCATGTTCATAGTGGGGTGGGGGCGTTGGTGGATCGTTGTGGGGACGGGGTGGGGTGGCGGCGTGCTGACTGAATGGGACGCGCGCGTGGGCACTGGAGGGAAGGCTTCGGGAGCGTGGCCGTGGCGGCTCCAGTTGGTCGATTCCGCCGTGGAGTCGCTCTTCAAGGGGATGGCATCTTCAAGTCGCGGCCGGCCGGCGTGGGGACAACGCCCATGGCCCGGCCGCCCCTTCCGCATTTGGCCCCTCCCCCATTTGCCCCCAACCCGAGATCGGTCTTCTATCCGTCGCACGTCCCATTCTCTCGTTCTCCGTGCCCAAGTCTCCTACAGCAGAGTATGATTTTACTTCGTATTTCACCTTTATCCGTAGGTTGATAGCAGGACTTAAAATTTTTGCCCGTAATGTAACGTATGCATGTAGCGGCTTAAATTTATCTTACTTTAAGAGACAGTTGCCGATAATACGTATAAAATGATACGAATCACTGTCATAAAATGTTTTTATCCTTCGTTCATGGATGCCACTTCTATCCAAATTCACTTCATCTGTTCCCATCGAGGCATTGTGGGATCAAGGATTGGTACCTGGTTTCCTTACTCATGGGGGTATCTATAATTAGAAATAATCCAACCCACCCCCTGATATTGACACCGAATTCTTGTACGTAATATGGTCCCAGTTGGGCTGCCCTGCGATTGGCGTTACGAGCCGAGCCATCTTGGGTCATGTGGTTAAAATGTGATGACCGAACGGAACAGAAACATGTGGGATGCTGTTAATGAGTGGGCATAGATGGAATTTAGGACCCTTGCGCGTAAAGAAATGTTTGTGAAGAAGCTTTTTCAAGCCAGGAGTCTTTTACAACGGGGTCGCATGCGTACGAGTGTCTCCTCTTTTGATTTGTCATCTGTTTCATTATATTTTTATTTGTGTTATATAGCAGCCATAAAAACTCTCCAATATTTTTCTTTGCAAATAACGCAAGAGCGTCGGAGCTCAACGAGCCAAGCGAAATTATTAGGCTCGTTAGTCATCCACTATTTGGGATTCTCTTTGAAAATAGTGAGTCAAATGTAATATGAAATTCGGGGACGTGTTTTATGACTATTAAGCCCATGCATTTGTATAGGATTCAGTTCCATTTTCACATATTTCGTGGTGTTCTTGATGGCGCCCGTTGGATGTATATGCTTGCTTGAATGCTAATATGCTTATTTTTTTCCTTTTCAGGTAAGTAGTGGTCTTGCATCGTTCTCTAATATTGGCTTCTCTGCCCTTTCTTGGTGAGTTCTGAAGTCATTTTTTAATTTAAAAAAAATTGGCCCACTGCGCACGTGTTCGCGAAGGTCAGAAGTCAGTCGCCCTTAGCATCTCTCCGAGACCAATCGATTATATATGCAATACACGTGTAGAGAGTTAATGTGACCCCTTTCCCAATACGGAATCCAAGACCGAAGGCTTGGATGTCGTGCTCGTATCCCACTCTCTTCGTGCTTCATCGCCCTGTACTGCTCTGCCGTTCGCGGTACTTAATCGAACGCTATTATCCAGAATCAAACTTGAGAGAGTGCTATTTTAATGGAATATCTTGTTCTATCCAAAATCGCTGACTTAATGAAATTCTGGAAGTACGATTTTAGTGATAATTAATACCTCAAAGACTTGCGCCCTCTAGGGTCATCTCCGTGACAGTTTACGTCCGACGTGGGTTAAATTAAAATTGTCCGTACTGCAGGAGGTGCTGTTTAATATTTTTCAAATGATTTCAGTGGAAAAAGATTTATTCTCGAACGAGTTGGAGGGTGATTACTTTTTAAATCGATTTTTTAATCATCGGTCTTAATTGTTAACCAAATGAGAACTTTTTAAAATCAAAACTGCAGCGTTTATCGTTATATTTTGAAATTTTTACCTAAATGGAGCGTTTTATCATGAAACTATATAGCTCATGCATCTCTTTTCAAAAGTAGTTAATATTTTTCTCATTTCGGCGAGTTTAAAGCTTTCAGTAAGTTAGCATGCGATTCATAAAGCTCTATATAGTTCTTGTATTTAGGATTTTTGTGTGTTGAAACCTACTCTTACACACCGATTTGGTGAGAGAGTAGGTTTGCTATATTTCACGAGATATTTGTTGTGATTGTACTTTCGCACTTAGTGGATTGCCGCGCCCACATTACTTGCTTATATTTTATTATGCCTCCGAAGAAAACCCAAGAAGTTATTTTTATTCAGTGTGGCAGTGGCGCGGCGAGTGTTGCATACCACTCAGGATACCAAGGTGAGTGGATCATACGTTTTGACCTCGCGCTGAGAGCCTTCTGCAGGCGCCTGGGGAGAAGCTGTCACCGAAATCCCTCCGATGCGTAGAGCAAACTAGGGGTGGAGGCTGGTGTTTACTTGAAGCGCAGCGCGTACGTATGTCGAGATGGGAGTTTGATGGCTATGAGTTTATGGAATTTGAATATACTCAATGGAAGAACTCTGCAAGTCTAAATTGCGTCTAATTTGACGATATCGGGATTTAATTTATTATGAAACAGGATGTCTGAGATCCTCTTCGGTTTTTTTTTTACGAATAAGGGAATCGGTGGCTAAAACACTCTTGCTGTCGTCACGGGTCTTTATTTTAGCCTGAGAATTGATTTCATTCCGAACTCCAAGATTGAATTCTAAAATCCCTTTGGGTGTTGCCTGCGACACGTGGCTTTTGACGGCCCCTGCCCGCTCATGGAAGGACCATTTGTTGCGCAATGCGATTGGTTCCGCGGGCCCACGCTTTCTCAAAGCTACAAGCCATTTCATAAGTCCATGTAAGTTGTTCAAAGGCGCTCTGCCGATGGAAAAATAATGGTGTAGTCATTTGTTCACCCTTCGAAATCAATCAATCACTTTAATACTTCCAAAGAAAACGGTTTCGGTTTTTGTTCGCCCTCCTCTCCATCCGTGCGCCGTGAATTGAATTAATCGGATGAGATGATAGACCTGGGGTTAAATATATTCCAGTTGCTTCTGTTTGAAAAAACAAGTTATTTGGATTTTTAATTTTTAGAGTTCTGGGATTTTCAGTGGTGAATGGTTGGGAATGAAGGTATCGACATTAATTAGTAATTCAGTGGCGTCGGGTACAGTTAATTGGGGTGGTAGATAGGGGAAGAATTATTTAGTTTAATGGTACTTCGGGAACAGTTTAATTTAATCTAGTTTCGGTTATCAGACTTTGTCATTTTTAGATGAAGTTAAAAATGGGGCGTTGTTCAGTCCGATGTCCATAATAAACTTACGTAAACGGTACTCTTATAAATAATTATGATACTTCGACGCCTAAAGTTGCATAGAAACGTTAACTAAAAACTGAAAATCAATCATAATACAAGGCATAATTCATACTTCTGATTAAGTCCCATATCAATATTTGAAATGAACTAGTGAAAATGGCGATTCTATCGCTCCGAAGTCAACGGAGCAAAACGCCTGGAATTACGTACATTTCAGTGAAAATGGAAAATGTGTTGAAATTCTCAACTGTAGGTCATAAAAGTAGGAAAACATTGTGAGACATACGAATGATTTTCATGAAAACAATATTATTTACATCATAAAACAAAATGGCATTGTTTTCGCTTTTATGCCTTATTTAGATGAAGAGGCACAGTTGTTGCTTTTGTTTTGATTTTAATTGTGTATTGTGCCCATAAGTAAAATCGTGCTGAACTGATTCGCGTATTGGACAAATATTTGTCCACTAGTAAGTAAATTCGCTCGTGTGTACGCATGCTCAGAACTCTTCTCTTCCCCCACCCCCCACCCCTCCCTCCCTCCCCCAACGTGTCACCCCCGTAAGCAAACACCTGTGCAGACGCAAGCGTTCACCTTCGCGGTCGCATCACTTGCCTGCCTGTAAATTTGCTTGAATAATAGTGGGGGGGTGTTTTTTTAAGGTTTTTTGGTATGAATTCAGGCGTCTCACTTTTGAATACGAGATCTTATTTCGTCGAACACTCTTACCCTGTACGTGTGTTACCTTAGCATATAAGCACTCTCGTTTTTATACAAATTGTATTGCATGTTTAACGAGTTGCCAGGTGGAAAAGATCATCTGGCACGTAAGGGGTATCTCTTGGCTACCCGTAGTTTTAAGCTTCATGCATGCTGTGCAGTGTAGAAACGTCTGGGATAAGTTCGTCTTAATTGTGGCGTCCTTGTTTTTGTCCTGTCTTTTAGATTTCACTACGGCGATTGCCACTGCTTTATTTACTGATCACTGATGCCTTAAGATGCAACCAAGTGGAAACTATTGCGACGCCTATGTTAGCTGGATAACCTTGGAAATGTTGGCATTGATGACTGGAGATGGCGACATCGTGAAACGGTCATCGTTTTTCGTCTTGCGGATTTCTTCTCAATGCCGTGCATTTTTCTCCCTTTTGAAATGAAATGGTGACTGTTCCTTACCGTCACAAGTTTAAAAAAGTTTCTTATTACGTTATATGTCGTTCTTTGAGCGAAACACTGCTTTCGCGAGGAATCTAATTTACATCTTTTTTCATCTTTCGTCGATGCAGGTTAGCCATTGACTGATGCCGATAGGAATAGAAGATATTACTTATTTAAAGAGGGATCTATGTATATTGCAATAATCTCTTTTTGTCGTTTGTGTTTAAGAAAGAGGCCCTTCAATTTGAATTCATGCATCTGAAAATTTGAGGAGTCCTGTGGTTAAAGCGTTGGACTAGGGACTGAGGGGCCCGGATTCGATTCCCGGGCATGCCTATCTACGTACTCTCAGCTCCACCCAAGCTGTGTGTTTTCTCAGGTACCAGATGATCCTGGGAAATCACAGGAGTCATGAGGAAAAGAGCTGGCCCCCCCTTAACACCCTGATGTGTGAATGTGATTCGCCGGTGGGCTTAGTGCATACCAGGGGAGCTTTACGCCCCCCTATGCATAGTACACTCTTACACCCAGCACTGCGTAAAACTCGCCTATCAAACCAACGCTTGCATTGACACATGTGGTTTGATATCTAAAAAATGAATTGTGCCAATTCGTTTCCTCAAATGTACCTGACTTTTTTAATGGATTAAATCGGTCTTTCGCGGCCAGATTTCCGTGCGATCCAAAATAGAAACAGATGGAGAGTTTATTTTCCTGCCTTCTCGTGAAGACTTGCTGTAGCTCCGTTTCAGTACAACGTTGCCTCGTAAGTGCGTCGCCCTGAGGGAGTGCCGCCCACACACTCTCGATCGATTGATGCCGACACTAAAGGGATCACTGCCGTTGGCGAGACAATTTTAATTTGACCGGTTGCAAAGGGATTTGCTATCCTCTTTGCTGGGCACAAAATTGGTCGGGGTATATTTCTTCCGAGGTAACCAGCGATAGAGGTGGTATCGAGCGTCCTATTAACCGGAATATGCCAAGGAAGGAAATGCCAAAAGAAGAGCATCGCAACACAGGCAAGTATCAGCCCATTTGGGCTCACTCTCCGAAGATTATGCGTAGATTGAAGGTTAGTCTATTGTTAGAGCATTCAGAAGTAGGTGCCATTGAAGAATTTCTTAGCTTTAATGTTTACGAAATGTATTAAAATTCTTACCGATACTTAAATCATTGCAGATGATTGTATAATTCACCAAGAACTATGGCACATGGTGGCACATTTTAATGGATTTTATCACCATTTTGTTTCCCCTAATTGGTGTTCTGTCATTTTTTTGTCGTGCAGCAATGCTTTTCACTGAAAAATGGAGTACAGTAACTAGCTCTTCTGACCTCATAAAAGGCCAATGATAAATGTTAACAGTGCGGCACATCTCTTTAAATGGCAGAAATCTCAAGTTGGTCGTAGTGAATTCCTCTTTGAAATGTACTGGAGTAGCTGTGGTAATGTGCACCAAAACGTCAGGCTGTTGGAATTGCTCATTATTTAAGTCTTACTGATGAAGGGAGGAAGGAAGTACTCGGAGATGAAGAGGGACCTGATGTAGGCTAGAGTGCTGGATTGTGTTTTGTTAAGAGTCACAAATTATTTATTTGGTGGTTGTGTCCATTCAAAAACCTATCTTAACCGGTAGATGACCTTACAATAAAAATGTATCTATTTGTGGTGGATATGCAAGCTAGTGTAGTGAGTGAAGCGATGGTTGCCATAATTTATCGTTCCAACACCCAGTTCATGTGTTGAAGCATTGGCTCTCCCGTCGGAGATCAGGAGTCGCCGAATTTTCTTCTGTTGTTGAGTAAATACAGCAAGTAGCGAATATCTTCCCGGAGCGGAATTAGTAATGCTCGCATATATTGAGTTCTTGCTTGGTCTGACATGTTTCAAATGAACAAAAGACTTCATTGAAGCATTCACAAATCCTTAAAGATTCAATGGGAGGTAGAAGTGGTTTTTATTGCTGAAATAATAAGATGTGTGCAATAAAACTACCGTAGGGCATATTCTTGCTAATTCCGACGGATGACGAAGTGGCTTGTGATCGTAATGGCACTGGACGATCCCCAGTCAGTGTTGAAAAAATCGTTTGAAAAATATCATTGTGTGTTCGTTCATCTATTAAATATTTTGGGGTAATACGCCAGGTATTTTTACAATTATAGCCACTTAGTTATGGAAGTTGTATGAAATATTACGGCCGCATATGCTTGTCATTTGTATGATATTCCGCTTCTTATTAAAATGTCGAAAACACTAGGAAATAAAGATATGATACACCTTGAATTGAACACAAAATAGTCGGTATTTTGTTTCTCGTTTGCTTATGATGTGATTTTACCTTTACCCCACTCTGCATACACTGTGGAAGACGTGTGGTATTTGTTTGGCATTATTAGCTTTGATAATTGTCCGGCGTAATGTTTCCGTGTAACTCGCGTATTGTTCGATCGAGCAGAAAGACCACGTGCGGGCGCAAGTCGAAAGTGGAAGATGAAATAATGAATGAGTAATATAGTACGCACGAGGGCGGGAGGGGTGGAAAGTGAGAGTGTGTCCGTAGGAGGAGGATGAGAGGAGAGATAGAATGGAGAGGTGGGGATGAAGAGGGGCGGGTGAGTAGGTGGGAGGGGCGTTGCGTGTGTGTGTGGGGGGGGGGGAGGGGTGTGGTGTGGTGGTCGCGGGTGGGTGGGTTGGCTGGCTGGCTGGCAGGTTGGTTGGTTGGTTGGCTGGTGGTGCTCGTGGAAGCGGCGAAGAGGGAGATGGGTGGAGAAGGGTTTTGGACTGCGGCAGCCATATCGATCTCCGCTGGGGGGTTTAGAGAGGGAAAGGGCGGAGTGGGTGGGGATTTGTGGGTGGGGGTGGTTGGAAGGATATGGGAGGGAGGAAGAGATTTCTTCCCTCCCTCTCCGTTGGGAGACAAGAAGAAGAAGAAGGGGTAGGTTGGGGTGAGAAGTTTCGCTTCGGGATCCGTTTAGTCCCCTCCCCCGCTGCCGTCGACACCCACCCCCGTACAAATCGACCCCACCCTCGGAGCACTCCCTCGCCGCCGCCGTGTAGGTAATTATAAATCGGCATGCGGTGGCTTCGAACGTTTCTGCCCAAATGTCGTCGCCGTCCCCGGGAGCTCCTGAATGGCCCTCACCAACGTTTCGGTTACGCGAGACAATAAAAGTAGTACCTCAGTCACTCGCGGTTGGAGCCATCGTTGCCCCACCATCCTGGGGGGGGGGGCGAATTTTCAATGGTGCTTGAAAGTGGATGCCTCTTTAATCATATGGGTGCGGTTTGTGTCCAGATGGAATTTTTTTAAACCCTCGTATTTTTAAGTCTACAAAAGGGAACAATAAACCCTTTGCTTTTCATTTTTCATTCCGAAGGCTGTATTTGCATTCCAGGTTTGTTTACAAGCACATAACTAAATTTTGAGCTCATTTTTATGTATACTTCAATCACATGCCTCCTTTTTAATGAAAGGCATTTGTTTGATATATAGAGGAGAGCCACATACTTCCTTTATTTTGCTAAATTTACCGTTGATCCATGTTTTCGTCCTGAAGAATATCCCACGGAGCCTAAAGTATTTGTATTGCTACCGCGTCTTTCAAAAGATAGCTAGCATGAGCCTAATAATAGTTTCGCTTTTTTAGAGATAGTCTTAAGTAAGTCAAAAATTAGATTAATTCATCTCAAATGGTTATGAATAACCTTAGTAATACATCTGCTGCGATCTATTTGCGACGGTGGCTGGCATTTCCTTTTCCATTGCAATCCCATTTATATTTTTAATTAGTTGACGCTCTATTTGCAGAGCCTCACCATTGCATGAAGCATGACGCTCGAGTCACCTTGGACTCTTTTGTTGGTATGAGCGATACATTTCCCTATCCTGCCCTACTCCTTCCTACCCACTCTCAAAGCGACCTTAGTTGTCCAGTGCCAGCCACTTGCTAATTCCACGAGAACTGTGCATCGGACAGCTGTAGCCGTGTGACTGTGATTCAATTACTATAAATCGAACTCAGGCTCAAGGTTAAAAATTTCTTTTTCCATGCACCTGTAAATGGCGTTTTCCGTCTATTTTGAGGGAGACATTGCAGAGTAGCGTCCCTCATAGAGTATGAAGTGGCTGAAATCAAATTTGGAAGGTGACACCGTGCGCTAGGTGGAGTTCGGATGATCTTTTTTACCTCCTAATCAAAGGGCGAATCGCCTTTCGCTTCGATTGTTAATCTACGAAAAAATATACTACCCGATTTTATAGCTTGAGCTTGGTTTATGACTGTTTTTATGGCTATAATTAAAGTTCCGGTTTCATGTGATTTTCTGTATGGTTAAATATATCTTTAATAGCTTTCATTATTTCTTTCCTGGACATCCATTCAGTTTTTATTTGGTCAAAAATGCATACAAATACTCGTTAGTTTGGGTTCAGAACATATAATTTGCGAGGCATGTGGAGGGGGAGTGACGTACCATTTCTCATAAAATTCACAAAGGCCACATTCCCATAGTGATAAATTATAACCGTTATAAAAAACCGCAGTGAGGCTTATATTCAACGAGGGATAATTAATTTCGGCTCTAGGAAGCTCAAGCGAAAGGCGATGAAACACGAAAAGTTGCTCTTGCTCGAATAGGCATTTCCCAGTGGCCGCATTCGCCATTCTATGCAGAATATTTGTTGCTGCTGTTTCAAAGGTGTGTTTCCGACAACCCTCACAGTCAAGATCCGGTTGACCCTAGTTTACAGTTAATCGTTTGGGAGTTTTTGCCGTGCAAGCATTTTTGGCCCGCACCCTTCTCTCTACTGCTTCTTACTTAGTTCAATTATTGTATTTGCATAGCATTATTAGGCTTACTTTTTATTCGGATTAAAAAAAATTTTTTTTTAAGAAAATGGAACACGTTTTCAACGCACACGGAGGATTACTTTATCGTTGGTGCACCATCTACATGCAGTATGGAGTTAATTTCATTCATAGACCATATGGGTTTTATTAGTTTATTAATTATTGACTTGTTGCCATGAAAAGGAAGCTGGAGTAGGAAATTCAAGATGGACTCTGCTGTAGTACATTAGAGATTTGGAGAAATGCCGTTAAGGGAAGTAGAAATTTATATTATTGTGTATTATGTTGGATGGCGTGAATGGGGTTGGAAACTGCGAGCCGAAGAAAGTGCTGTGGGGTCCACGGCATTTATATTTTACGCAAACGGTGACAAATGATTTACGATAGTTTTTAGAGATGAAGACTTTCCTTTACTCTGTGGCTTACATACAGCTAATAATAATAATAATAATAATGTGTTTATGCTTTAAAGTACTAATTGCTCTACTTGTATTCGCGTTAGGCAAGTATCATAAATGTTGTTGCTTTAGCATCGAATCAGTTGTTGATTACATAATCAGTACCGGTTTTTTTTTCAATTCCCAAGGAGAGTAAACGAGCGATGTCGTCCGTTTGACTCTCCACCGTCATCCTATTCAGTCCATGAACCATGATGTGGCTCCGTGATGCATCTGGCGATTTTATGATTCATTCCGCATTTCCAGTCGTCGGGGCTCATCTTTCGGGGTTATAGGTCAAAGATACGATGATCATAGTGGTTGTGCCAAGTGTCCGCCTTACTTCCCTCTTAGCTCTCCTGTTCAGACCTCTTCCAACGGTGAGATTTATTCTGGGAAGACCAGTTGCGACGCCTTGGAGTTGTCCTGGAGGTATAAGAGCCTGGATAAGTCATTTTAGCTTCGAAGCACAATGCCGTCGTCCCTTAACGAGTTTTTTGTCAGAGGTTAGTAATTAAAAGTTGACGAGATTCATGTTGTGGCTTGAAAGTATAGAGACAGCGTTGGTCATAACTTGATAACGTGTCATTTATACCCATACGTTGTTGATGCTGTTGATGAAAACTCATGTGGTTAAATTGCGGCAAACCCTTCTTGCGCGAGAATGTTTACGCTATAGACACTCGTACGGAGAGTCGCTTTGAGGTGTTTTCGTGATTAATGTTAATTTTTCTCTTGGTACGCAGATTGGCCTCGACTCTTTCAAAATTCGCCCAACTAGTAACGAGAGGTTTCTCTAAGATCCAAAGGTACTCTGGTCTCATGTTGTCCTTTCGTCGGTAGTTCTTTTAATCGATCGATGTTTATTTTCCGGAATTACTTTCAGCAAAGCCTTGGAAGTATTCGCTACGAGTTTGGAGAGGGGTCTGCTTCAGTTCTGCTTCTTTCCCCTGTCCCCCTCACTCCGAGGCTAGAATAATCAGCAGGAACCCTACGGGGAGACCACTGAATGGAAGGGCGGATGGGCGTAGGAAACCACAGTCAGTTCCGGCGTCATGTGTGCACCTGACAGGGGGAGGCGGTGGGCGGCCCGGAAAAAGGGATGCGGTCAAGAGGCAGCCGCTTCCACCGCCCGAACCGAAGCATCCAATCGGTAGAATTCACCGATATACGTAGCTTTCAGGATTACTATGCTAACCTACGTCCCTTCAATACTTCCTTTGCACTCGGTCTTTTCAAACGCAGGGTTCTTTTAACACTTCTAAGCTCTTGGGTACTACTCAGACTGGCGTTCCTCAAATCTTACTTCTTCCTGTCAATTCAGTCTCGTCCTATCTTGGATCTTGTGCAGATCACTATCTTAAGGCTACCACGGTTTACTAGTAGTGGATGTAGGTCCGGAGTTTATGTCACTTTATCCCTAAGCATTTTAAAAATCACCTAAGACTTTTTAGATCCACGATATTACTTTAGCGCGGCTTCACAAAATCAATGCTTAAGCTTCATCATCATCAACTTTAAATGCAACAACTAAAAATATTTGCAGATAGGGCTTAATTATTGTCAAATTTACATAATATCTAATGATTTGAAGGAGGATGAAGCACTCGTATAATGCCAAACTGTGACGTTAGATATCGCCTGCAATTTGTGTCGTGGTTGTGAGAATAACCTTATCGTTTAAAAGTGTTATCATGAGGCAGTATTTGCATGTTAAATTCTCATCAGGTTGTTTTTTTGGTAAAACTTGTCGTCAGGTTTCTCTTACTATCAGGTTGTTTTTTTCCAACGATTTCAACTTCTTGATCGGAATTCCATTAAACTGTTGTACCTGCATCATCGGAAAGAGTAGCTCGGAAAATCTTAACGTGCCAAACCGGAATCGTGTGCTGTAGGCAGAGGTGATGCGGAAAATATCCAAGTGTGAGGGGCGATGTTTTTGAGGTGGCGATTCCCTAAAAATATTCCGAAGGAGCTTGGGAACGACTTATCTTGCGACTTAATTTTTTTCAATTCCAAAGGAGGTATTTTCCAATTCCTTCACTACTCCTTTTTTTATTTCTCCGAGTTCGTCTCGAGGTTGTAATATACGGGCTAGTGAAGGTTCGCGCCCCCGCTGCCCTTCCTCCCTACCCCCACCCCCCTTCCCTCTCTACTCATGGTGGTGTCGAGCACACCCCCGTCGTCACCCTTCATTCCCGGCTCCCCCCCCCCCCCAAGCCAATTCCTCTCCGACAAATCCCCTTTCTGTCATTTTCGTCCCACGCTTGGAAATTCTTCCAATACCCACTTAAAAGGTTAATGTCTCCACCACCTGGCTCTTCAGACCTGAGGGCCGTGGGACATTTTGTGCGCAGAATCCCTTCAAAGCTGGCTAAAAATGTACGAAGGGTTCTTGTGGACTTCGGGATCAGTTATACAGCGACGGTCTTATAAGTGCCTTGAAGCGGAAAGGTTTCCCTTGCTTCCTTCGAAATAGTTTCTAAAAACTCACTTTAGTTCATTACAACAATTTCTGAGTTCACAAATTATTCGCCTTGACCGGGATTCGAACTCGGATCCCTCGATGCTGAGTGCTTTAGCTAGTTAAGCTAATGAGGCCCCGTGATTTTGGGGTTTTTTAAAGGAACAAGATGTTGTGACGAAATACCATACATACAATGTCACAGCCATTCGTAGTTCATGATTTTTACACTCTGAAGTTATTGCATTGTAAAGCACATTTAGTGGATGACTCCGTTGAAAGTTACTGCCGCGGCATCTCCCGCTGTTTCTTGGAATTTGCCCTGTAGTTCCTTCTTCCTTTCTCTGAAGAAGACATCCAAGAATTAATTTCCTTGTGTTTCCGCATTTTGAACTGTACGAGGAAGACTTGTTACGTCGAATTGTTTTACCATCAGCAGATTTTTCGGAGTTATGGAGTACTGAAGACAGTGCTTTAACGTCGTCTTGGTGTCGATAATACTTTTACTATGATCATAGTACGTACGTCCCAAACGCGCCCGCCGATGCAAAGGCTAGTGGAATGACTTTCGGAGCTGTAATTCAACTTTATTTCCATATATTTAGTTTATTATTTTACGCTTACGGAGCCCCCTGACAGAAAGAATACATTTCAGATAATTTACGCGAGGAAAACCTAACGATATAGTGTTGTATTTTTATAATTTGTACCCTGAGTGTAGTGATACCGAACTGATACATTTCTATTTGAGATCTTGTGCGAATAGCTGAAAATTTGAGTCAACGGAGACGACGCTCTTCAACGACAGCCGGCGTGAGTGATGATCTTGACCTTGTCGGTTCAATTCGCGTGTAGCTCTTCCCGTTCGTGATGCAGTTCTTGGAATACTGGGCTCACTCTTATACTTCTGATTTTAGTGATTAATCGTGAAGAAGAAATCCTTGGTGTGCACATCCACGTGTATGCGTCAACAACATTCCCTTGCATTAAAAAACGGAAATTCCTTTCAAGCTATTCCTCACGCCTCAAGATTCACCTGCACTTCGTTCTTCCAACCCATGCTGCTTAAACAGTTCCTTGTTTCATAGATGAATAACTGCTGATATTGTGTTATTTTAATTTTATTTCTGTGAATAACAAAACAGATAATTAATTCCAGTTCTTTAGACATGGTTTCAGTTTGTTTTTCTCTATTTCCACTCTTTCCATTGCCCGAAGTTGTTGGCTGTTGATTGATGCGAGACTCGCCTGACTATTGTCTTTTTAGTAATTCCCAATTTGTCCTCTTTTATGTTCATTCGCGTGCATTTTCATAAATCTTGATTTGAAAACTGTATGAGAATTAGTTTACGCAGTGTATTATGCGAGGCATTAGTCTGAAGAATAATCGATCATGACCTATGTCATGCCCGGTGTCAAATTAGATGATAAGGGTATAGAAATTATTTTTGTCCAGACGCAGTACAGAATGTTCCTCCGAATGCACGGCGTGATTTCTCGGTTTCGAGCGAGGCAGCCGCCGTGATGTGCGATCAGAAGAGAGGTCGCTTTGGAGCAGGCCACGCGAGGGAAGTTATGCCCTCCCTTGCACGCAGCGGTCGTGACGTTTTCGTTCACGAAACTCGATGCCGGTCAAATCAATGGACCCACATTGCGAGTAGTGTCCGGTGCTTCGATAAACGTCTTAATGCACCATGGAATGTGAATGCATCATGGATGATGACCTTGGAAATATTTTTAAATCAAAACCTAGCTTCTGAATAACGACATTGATGGGATGTAATGAAGATTCATTGCAGTACTGATTTAAATGGAAGATGTATTTGTACGAATTCCTTTCCATCTGTCATAAAGTCTCCTTCACTTGATTGAAACAATTGGTCATATTTGAAAACAAAATTATTGAAGCTGAATAAGCCGCTGGTTTATGAATTTTGTCGACATTTCTAGTTTTGAAGTACATCCGCTCTCATTGTAAGAATAAAATATTCATATGAGGATAGAAAAGATCGCGAGGCAAGTTGAAGAAGCTTTGATGAATTGCTTGAGCTTAATTTGAATCTCCCGGCATTCGGCGAACGCCTTCGTAATACTTAATTCATTCTCCTTACTGTGCGGCATTATTCCTGAGCATCCGTCGTCTATCCGAGAATTGGAAACCCTTACCCGCGCTAATTGTGTCGTAACTTATTACTTCTGCATCTCAGTCGTTACTTGTTTGATGTATTTCATTCGTGACGCTGTTTTTACCACTCATCTTCCTCCCACCCACTATTGTGCTCAGTTAGCTTTAGTTTACATTTTTTAATAAGCAGTAGCAGTTAGTTTCAGTTGGCGTCTTTGAGCATCCCCAGTGTGATTTTTTTATCTCCGATGTTTTTTCAACTGTTACTCCTCTTATCCATTTTACAGAACTTCTTCGCGGTTGAATCCCCATTTAGTCAATCTCCACCATTCTTCTTTAGTGGCATTTCTCTATCTAACTTCCTAGACTCTCTTATGCTGTTGCCATTACCCTTGATTATCGTACGCAGGATAGCGTGCGCCATTTGCATATTTCAATAATTTCCTTATTTCCAGAACTGTGTCGTCTCTATTGTTAGAGTGGTTCCTTAGATAGGGTGTCTTCTTTGCTTGGTGAACCAACTTTTTAAATCGTTCTGTCAGTACTGATGATCCAACCTTTCAGGCAGAAAAAGTGGCTCCAAATGTTTTCGTTTTTGTTGGTCTTTTGATACGCCAAATTCGTGTTGTATTACGTTAATTATTATTGGGATTTTATTTACTTTAACTTGTTTTAATTATGTATTAATATATTTACATTTGCGTCGGAGGTCAGTATCCGCGTCAAATATAAATAAATTTGCTTCAAACTTGAATTTCCTGTACGTTTATATTTTTAAAATGACAGATGGTAGCAGAATTGCTGATATTCGCCCTCCGTGGCCCACTTTGCAAACTTGCCGCCCTCAAGATTCTTCGGCGGCTTCCCTTCTCCCCCCCCTGAACCCTCTGCCACCTCCCCCCTTGCAACCTTCCCCCCCTTTGCAACCCCCCCCCCCGCGCTCCCCTTGTCGTCGCCGGGGCATTCTCCTCCGCTCTGACCTTAAGAATGCGAAATGAAGCAGCGAGTTAAGAGACGTATTATGCCCGTGCGTGCATACGCCAACGGGTACATCATCCCCCCCTCCCACCGCTCCCACGTTCCCCTCCCCGACGAGTCGACTCGTGAAATTATAAAGCCCCGTCGCCGCTCCCTGAATATTTCACCGCCTTCACATTCCGCAAGGCCCATGCCTCCCAGCATTTCTTCGACCTGCCCGTCATTTTTTCGCGTTCCTTATATTCGCGACGGGGATCGTTATTTATTATTTTGCAGTTTCCCCTTTTGTCCCAATGCTCCTTTGTCGAGGAGTCCTCCCTCCAGCACGGAGTCCCGCGGACTTAAAGGAGGTTGCATAGAGATGTCACGTATATGTTAATTTGATGACACTTTCTGTGTATGCCGTCTTTGCTGAACTTAATCGAATGACGATTGTAAAACAGGGTTCTGTTCCTGTGTTAGTAGTAATAGAAATCTCACGTGGGCGATCCCAGATTTTACAGATGCCTCCATGGCAGAGAAGGACCAACCCCCGTCAAGCGTTGTGGATTAATGGCCGAGAAACAAATGCCGTTAAACCCCCAGAAATAGTCCAAAAAAAGGTTTTTCGAATGCCTAAATAGTGTAACTTCCCATGATATTTTTATGTTTACGAACCACACGCTTGTTGGGTGTTGATCACTTGTCATTTGTGGATGAATTCAGTTGACACATAGGCTCTTGCAGTCTTGATCCAGCCTCCTTAAGCGTCACGCCGCTTTGGGCGCCGCTTCATGGACGTTGAATTTCGCATCAACTCCTTTCGTGTCGCTCTCCTCTTTCTCCCAACACCCAACTCCCCCTCGCTCTGCTCTCCACGTACTTTGCTGAATTATTCCCATGGCACTTATGTTTCCTTGCGGTCCCCAGATCGTAAATCCTGGTTGAAGGAATTGTTAAGACAGTCGCCGAGTTTTCCACCGTGTAGGCCTTCCTAATGTATTTTTTTGCTAGGGGTGGAGAAAATTTTTCCGTTTTCCGCTTAAGTAGGATTTAAGCGCTCTCTAGGTGGCCGACAAATATTGTTTTTAAGAAATTGTGGAATAGGCGGAGTGTACTGAGGAAAAGTTTGCTTCGGTTTTAATAAAAGCCGTGAAGGTGTTCAACACGAGATAGTGATGTGCATTCAGTAATGGTTAAAGCGAATCTTATCGCTTGAAATTTCATAAATGGCAGGTGAATTTATAATGCAAAGAGACGAGAGATCAAATGGAGTGTTATCCCGCTAAAAAATTTTCCTTGGTCGGAGAAAAATGTCAGGTTTTAATGCCACTCGTATTAACGGCGGCTGACAGGGTAAATGACATTCAACTTCCTGTAATAAAGTGTGAAATTTAGTCAACATAGTATGAAATCCTATCATTTCATTTCCAATTTGGATGGTTGTCAATGTTTTTTTTAATTATACCCATGATCTATTCAATCGTATTCGATCAGTTGATTGAATAGGGACGGTGCGGTGGCTTCCCACCGAGAGGGCCTGGGCTCGAATCTCAGAGGAGGTAGATGATTTTCAGTGGTAACACGATCCATACTGGAGGCGCATGTGGAGAGCCTTTGAGTGAGTACGCCGTCCGTCGGATGGGACGTTAAGCTGCGAACCCCTTGGCGCCTTTCGTAGAGAGTAGGCTGATGCCGACGCCGGGTTTCTCTCCACCCTTCATCCTTTCCTGTCTATCCATAATGGCGCCAATGACCACAGCTGTCGGTCGCCTCCCCTAAAACTACTACTACTATCAATTAAAGGAAATAATTACGGGTGTTCCTGGAAACCCTGGTTTGCGGGCAGGACAATTAGATAAATAGATGATAGAAGGAACAGGAAAATTGTAAACAGGGCTATTATTTAGAAAAGGCCTAGAATTTTATGATAAACTTATGCGTCAGAGCGTTTTAATTAGTAATTTGACGGTAAAGTGTGTTGTAGAGGGGAGAACGTAAGGCAAATGAGGAAGCCGAAGTGAAAGGAGGAAGGAAGTATGCGGAATGGGAGAATAACGTATTGTTTTCTTAGAATATCTAAAAAAATGTTTCTCGGTACCGTTTTATATTCTCTCTTTATCATTAACCATTGGGATATAAATAACAATATTCAATTGGACTTTCATAAGTTATAAATTTCACCTTAGGAATACTTATTTCAATATTAAATTTCAAACCAACTGCTTCATTTTCACTACTTCGGAAAATATTCAATTGAAATTTTTCTTTTGGCGTCGTAATTGATGGCCACATATATTCGCCCTAGTTAAGCAATTAAGATCTTTCAAAGATTGGGCCTACGCTTTAAAAATATCATAAATAATCTTGAGGTGTTGTAAGCCTTTATAAGGTATGCTTCCATAAAACACGTCCGTTCTTTCGAAAAGGTTTTCCTTCGAAATTACCAGAATTTGGATACATGAATTATACACGTGGTTTCTATGAGAAGTATGTTGTTTCGTTTTTTAATGATCGGCAGGGGATAAAGAGGTTGGAAATATGACGAATGTGCCGTCCAAATAATCTCACCTCGTTTGGAGCGAACTTTCCAAAAACTCTACCACCTATAAAAATGAATAGATATGCTTTTTAATTTTCCCAATATACGGAGGCTATGCTTTTTCTTTCCGTTCGTCAAACACCAGGGAGCAGACTGACAAAAGGCCAGAGGCTGGTGCATGCTCCCGCGTTCCTAAATGTAATCTGCTCCCAAGTCTCCCTTAAGTCCTTTTCGGATCGCTTCATTAGGAACCGACCGCCCTCTGCTCTCACCGTGCCCTCTCTTCCTGGACAACCCCAGATATCCCCTGGATAGGCACTAGAAAATGCTGGCGCGGCATCGCGAGTCAGGAGCACTGCGTCGTAAATATTTTGTTGTAAGCTACTTATCAGCGTTGATAGATAATCATTTATTTATTGATATATACCCTGCAAGCCACCGCCAGGGTGTGTTGGAGGGGGTGAGTACACACCAGAATAATTTTACCCGAACATGACCCTACCGCGGTCGAATAATATTATGATGATACCCTATCGTTCATGGAAAAAATGGCACCTTAAATTTATTTGTTCCACACTTAATCTCTCTAATTTTACTGGCATGATCTCTCCTGCCATAGTACGATGGGGGTAATAATACATTTAGGACATCACTGCTAAAGAGACCTCCTTCCAGTTTTTGCAAGAGTCTGTAATTTAACCTTCGTTCCATTGAGTGATTCCCAGCCTAGATACTGTAATATATTGGTTACGCTACTGGGTTTGTCATAACAACGTTTTACAAATCTAGCTCCTCTACGCTGCACGCGATCCAATTCGGCAATCAATCCAACTTCGTGAGGATTCCATGTACTTGCAGCATATTCCAAATTAAGCCCAACCAACGACGGATAATATTTCTCTTTGACCTTTTCATCACATTTACCAAGTACTCTTCTAATAAATCCTAACGTATAGTTAGCTTGTCCACATATTCCCCGTTTGTGTTTCACCCAGGAGAGATCGTGAATATGGGTATTTCGTAGGTATCCCAATATACTAGATAGTAACGTATCATAATTAGTATCATTGAACCTTCGGATGTGCAAAAATACTTGAAGAATGCTGCCTTTTGCTGCCAAAATTCACCTTCTGTATATGCCTGCCGCCTAATTTATAGTTATTCCACTTTTAGTTGGATTGCTCTCATTTTTTTATGAAATATATATTTTAATCGTCGTCAGACGTTTTTGATAGCAGCCAGGTAGTCTTGGCGTGTTCGCTGCCACTCCTGCGCAAAAATATCCACGGTTCGGACGTTTTTTGTGGGAACTCGTATTTTCTTTTTTTACGTTTTCACTGGCACATTAATTGGATTTGATTCCTATGAAAAATGAAATTGTATTACTCTTTTCTCGCCGCTGTAGTCGATAGCCTTGGAATTGTAATGAAGGGGGTACTCACTGCTGCATGGCTACAGAATGACCGGGAAACTATTATCGCTAACCGAACGAGATATATTATGTGCGTAAATACATTACAGGTACTATGGGTTTATAGATATTGTATGCGTTGGAAATGATTTTAAAACCAGAAACATTTTTATGTAGCCTACTAAATTGATTCCACCGTAGCCTCGAGTGAACGTCGTGATGACGTAGAAGTTGTGATTTACCTTGTATAATATGCAGATCTTCTCCCCTGAATATTACAAAGGCTTATTAATCTTATTTTATATTTAAAGAATTGTATTGCTATAAATTGTATAATGTTAAACATTTTTCAGTAGGGAAATTTTGATAGGTTGTGAACATTTTATATATATTACTGTGTACTCGTAATAGATACCCTCGTAAACTCTCTAGCCCTGAATCATTTAGAAGCTGAACGAAAACTCCGCCGAAATTGCAGAATTCTTCGGTAGAGGGGTAGGTGGTCGATTGTATTATTCCACTTTATGTATTTTGAAGGGAAATATTCGTAGGCAATTGCCTTATCTTGGTAAGCGAAGCTGGCTATAGATTCAGGTGGGTCATCTTAACGTTAGCGATAGCATTCGTTGCAACCTAATATTCTTGTGAGAAGCTGTGCTGATATTTTCACAAAAATTGTCCTTAAGGTATGGCGACGTAAGCAGTGCCAGATCACAGCACTTCTTGCACGGAATTTTTTTTGATTGCGTATTGTAATGAGAAAATGACGGTGCTTATTTCAAACGTAAAGTTTTCTTGTAACTGTTTCTTTTGTTTCGCGGTGATATCCCGGGTCGGAAGTGGGGTGGAAATAATTCACCGCCCACTTCATCACGGCCCGTGGGATTTTTCGCGCCGAGAGAGCGAATTATTCTTCTTCCTCGTCATCCGCCGCCCTCGCTGACCAAGTTCACACGCCTCTCCTCTCTCCACCCGCGCAGCCCTTGGCGGCGGAGTAATTCTCATCGAATGCGCCTGCCGGTTGCCCGACACCAGAATCCCTGGAATGACCGACCTCGTCGAACGAGGTGCGTGGCGACAGGGTTCGCTGTCCCCGAGACAGCGCATGCAAGCGAATGCCGCCGTTGGGTGTTGACACTCTCCAAAAGGGTCAAAGAAGGCGGAGGAGAAAATAATGTAAGGGTTACGAACACTTAAGAAACTTAATTACTCGTACAAAGGACGAAAAAGGAATAGAATTATCAGGATATCAACCGATTTAAATATTCTCCGTCTTTACTATATTTGTTATTCAATCTAATTAGTTAGAGCTGCGAACATGCTTACTGATCTGCGTTATTAACCTTCAGCCGCATGTGTTACGGGCTTGCGTTATTATTTTAAATGTCACTTTCCTTTAATAATATGCAGGGAAAGATTCGGACTGGAGAGGTTCTTCGACACCTGAAATTTGAACCGATTCCACACTCTCCTGAGTGTGCGTGAATAGTTGTAGTCTGAAAGCAGAAGAATTTGAATATGCATAAAAGGAGATTATATGGACGATATAAATTCGGATAACTACCCCAAGAAAACTGCCGAAGACCAAATGTTGCGGCTGAAATTTCAACTTGTACCAATTCTATCACTCATCGTGGTACAATATTCCAGATAAAAACAGTCCATCGATGCTCGGTGTTAACCTCTGCGATAAATACACATAGTTACAGCTATTTAACTACTTATATTCATGCACACAAAGTAAGAAATGTAGTTGATAATTATATGAGCCCGATGATGGTCCGAAACTGCCATTCTAACCGACTCATACCTTCAAATGCATAAACTGTGCGTGCGATACCTCTTTCATTTACTCAGTTTATCCCTCGTGCTTGTGGTCTTTGGTGTTTGCCATTCAGGCTGATTTGGTGCTCTAGATGAGATTTGCTGAAAGATTTTTTTCTCTATCGGGCACTGCAGTATCTTTTGCGTTGCGGAATTTGGGGTGGCGTTGTTGAAGTGGGTCAGTGGTGTTTGTTATTACCGGGCGGGGAAGAGGAGGAGGAGGGGGGGGCAAAGAGTGCCGCCGCCGCCGCTTCTGGCGTCGCCGTGCTAGAGGCGTCTGTTTTTATTGGCGCATCCCAAGTGTGGGGCGGGAGCGATTGTGTTTGGGGCGGAGAGGGAGGAGGAGTGGAGGATAGGTGGGCTTGCCTGCTCGTGAAATGGGAGAGAGAGAGAGGAAACGGGGCGAGCCTCCGACGACTTCCGGTGCGGCGGCGGCGGATATTTCCGAGCTTTGTTTTCTGATTCGACAATTTTAAGCCCCATTCCCACGCAGTTTCCTCGCTGGCCTTGTGTTTTTCAGCGCTAATGACGAAGGAATTCGCCCCATTTTAATGAGTGGAGCGGTCTAATCCCTGGGAGGTTTCTCGCCAGCGACGAACGTTGAAAATCTTCAGCTTTCAACTCTTAACTTATTGATGTATGCCATCGATACAGTTAGAAGTAATCAAGAAAGAAGTAGATAAAAATTACTTGAAATGTGACACTTGTAGGTCAGCAGCCGTTAGGAAAGCAGACCGGAGAAAGGATGAGAGACGAGGTGAACTGATGAGTAGAAGAGAACTAAGTAAGAATTAATAAGATGCGGAAAAGGAGCCCCAGGTGTATATTGGGCCAACCCGATGATGAATTGATATATGTCCAGGTTGCTGGGAGGAAAAGCTGTCAGCGCGTTAGTTCTCCATACATAAGTAAAAGTGCTGTCGTTCAAACTTGAATTCGAGAGGGGAATGAATGGAAAGTCGCGAATCACGGAAGAGCGCGCGATGGCGTCGCCCTGTGCCAATGCCGACGTCGACCTTGCCGCAAAAAAGCGCGCGATTGTATTGTCTGCGTGCGATGAAATCATTCATTCTACATAAACGAAGCCGAGAGGATTTCGCTTCATGGATGGTGATCGGAAAAAACATCGCCCTGACGCATGAGTAACACACGCAGCAACCAACAGTTTTGGTGTAAGCATTCGTCATCCTCTTCTTGCGCTTGTCCTAGGGGCTCTGGGGACGGGGGTCGGCAACCTGTGGCGCGGTCCTCGGATCGCTGGAGGGGCGGGCGGCCCTCCGACACTTCGAAGCGAAGAAGCCATCGGGCATGAGCGGCGTGCACCTACATGGAGAGGCATTGGCTCGCACAACAGTGGACAAGTCGGTTGATCGGTCAAGGCGATCACTCGCCAGTCAAAAGCACGAGCATAAATGGCCAGTGAAATACGATCAGCATGCATACAATGTTGCCACATGGTTGAAAAAGTTAAAACTGGATGACTCGTGGGAGGTGAATGGGTAGATCGTTAAAATGCGTTGAAATTTTAAATTTTACTCCTGCGGCGTAAAATGTACCCTTCTGTCATGTGATAGAACTTGTTAATCTGCCAAGTTGAGCGTCCATCGGCCATTTATTTAGACTTAGTCCGAAAACCAATTTCTGGCCTTTACATCGGAATATTAACAGTAAAAAAATGGAGACAATTGCAAACACCCAAGCCCTAGGTGAAGAAAAACTCACCCAGGCAGGAATAGAACCCGCGACCCTTGGCGGACGAGGACGTTACCCCGCCGCCACTGTCAACACTAATGTACCGTCATCTAAGGACTTTTGGTGAGGAAAGGTGAAAAATATAATCCGAAAAACTTGAGAAAGTGAGAGAACTTTGCTACACTTGCTAATTTTCTCTTTGGCATAATTAATGAATCAATGTTGGAAAATGGCCATTTTCCAAATGGGGCATATCTCGTTTGGAGTCAACCTAAATCCAGCACTGTACTGTTGACTTTCTATGTAGAGTACACGTCGGATAATCTCTTGTCTTTAATGTGTGCCTCGTAAAAAGCATCAAGGGTGCCGTAAAACCGTCTTCCACGCCGTGGTCGCTGTGAGAATCTCCTCCCAAGCATCCATATTCCTCCGCGTGAGACAAGTTTGCAGCATTCTTTTTTGTCGAGTGGAAACCACTCTGAATAATCTCCGGTCCGTCAAGGGGTGTGCATTAACGTTAATGCACATTGCATTTGAGCAGATGCTCAGAAAGCGTCGGAGGTACTCCTTGGGGTGCCCTGAATCGACAAATCGAATCAGGAAAATGATTCGCGCGAGAGAATTCCCAGAATCCGTGAGGTGGAGTGGAAGGAAGAGAGGTAGCGTAAGAAAGGGGGGAGAAAGGAACCGTGTATTGATCCGTTTTTGAAGGAGGACTGGTTGGTTTTTATTTGGTCGAGGGTTGTTAAAAGAATTTCAGCCAAGCTGCGATGGCTATTGGATTTTGAACTTGAGCGAGTTTTTACCGGGTCCCCATAGAAATTCGTTGTTGGGAATTATGACTCATTTTATGTGGCGAAACGACCGAATAGGATGATAAAAATCTGAGATATTGCACTCGTCTAGTTATCAAAATATGACATTTGAAACTATCCCAACTGGGTCATACGCTCCCAATTTTTCTGAAGTTAATGTGTCAAAAATGTAATTTTTTCGGGTTTCGACTTTTTTTATGCCGAAAGAAAGTTTCTGATTTAATTAGTTGGCTCATAGGTTTTAGAAAGTTTAGGATCGGCCAGTATTCTTTAAGCAGCACATCTACCTGTGAAATTAAGCTGTCTCTTAGCGTAATTGATACTTCTGGCAACTTCACACTGGGGACTTTAAAAAAGTTTCCGAGTGTGAATCGTAGTACTAAAGATTGTGATTGCTCGACTGCTTTCAAATTTTGTCACAATTAGGTGCGCATCTGGAGACTTCCTGAAATGGCACTAATTTGGCCTTCAATTGTCCATTGTTATTAATGGCATGGTGAGTGAACAATATCAATGTTAAGAAGTCCATCTCACCCCCTTTTGCTGAGAGCCAGAATTTCATTGCGCCCCCTTCCAACCCCCGTATCCGCTGCTGCCGATTCCTTGCCTGTGTTTGTGGCCTCGGCATCTCTGAAATTTCAAATTTACACGTTAGCATTCTCTCTGGAGAAGAAGAAACTATTTTCATTTTGAAAGCTAGATGGATTCATTGTTCGCGAGCTTTCTTATTCGGGCCGTTGCAAAACTTTATACAGCATTCCATTCGCTCTAGTTTTTAGTGCTATTTCAAAAATTGTGCTCTAAAACTTCAGGCGTTCGCATTGGTTCGGCGGCATAGGTTACCGCGCATTTGGTCGTTGCGTTCTTTTTCGCTCAAATATTCCTCACATTACTTACCTTTGGGTCTCTGGGGGTTAGTCTATCCCTATTCGTGATTTCTCGCGCTGCATTTGGGACACATTGATGTGATGTTGTGGGGTTATCACTTAGCATTAAATGAAGAAGTAGCGAAAATAATAGCCTGAATTAGGTTAACTGAGTCGACTATATTTATCTCCGAGATAAAAGCGTCTTTCTTACTTACTTCAAACATTTAAAAGTCTCCATGTTTTGATACGTGTTAAAGTGAATAATGTATTAAATAATGTAATAAATGTAAAAATAAATGTAATAAATTATTCGCAGATAAAAGCCTGCTTGGTGGGAAAAAAAATCACTGAATGTTAAAAATTCCAAGAATTCGACTTCCTATCATTTGATTTTTTTGTACGCACCTCGGAATCGTGTTGTAGTCGTATGCTTGAGAGAAACCTCGGTTTACTTATGAAATGATCGTTAATTCAAGCCCGGATTATAACTACTCCAGCTACACCCAAACTGTTTGGTTCTTCCAAATTTTAGAAATGCCTATGAAAATTTACGCGAAATAAGGAAAGTCACCTCAATGTCATACTTCAGATGGCTTTGTATGATATGACTCCTACCGTTGCATGTAAAAACAATCTTCGTGTTGGTTGTGTTGGTCCTGATGCCGCTTGGGTTTTAATTACTCGATGATGACATCATATGGCATCATCGGGTTCGGAAGATTTCAAGCCGGTCCAGTCTGCGGAGCGTAGGCCGTATTTTTTGGATCGTGAACACGTGTGGGAAGAGGGATGTTTTTGGTGTCCACACGCCGTCCCAATTCCGCCGTGTCCCCTCTTGGCCTCGTGGATGGAGAAAGTATAAGGAAGGGTGGGAGGGGGTGGGGTGTGTGACGGGGGCCGGATGTGGACGGTCCATCGCTGCGAGAGCACATGTTCCACCCGCAGCAGTGCAGGTGGGTGGGCGTTCCCTTCCCTTCTTTTCCCTCGACGCCTCCAACCCACGCCGCAGCGGCCTGGGCTGGGGAGAGGCGCTCTCGGCAAAACATCGCTTCCGGCCTGCGTCTCCTCGGAATACCTGCTCCTGTTAGGCGCGGGGGAGAAACTAGGCTCCCTGCGCGTAGTGTGATGTGTGCTGGAATTTTCTTTTGCGGAATCTGGGCGAGGTTAGGTATTCACAAACTTCAAATGATATTTCCTCAATGGCAGCGAATAGTAAGTTCACCGTTGTTTTATCTTTTTAGCAACAGGCTCATTTATTTAAAATTTACCACCCCATTGGATACTGATATACAGGCTATGATCATTGGATTCGCTCCGACTTTGCGATACCTCCCGCTAAGGCTAGCAAGAAAAATAAATGGGCAAATGCGTGAAAGAATCTTTTTTCCTGCGAGTTAAATTCACAAAAAAATTTTTTTTGTGAAAGGATTAACACCTTCACCGTGGGTTGTCTGTCAACTTGAAGATTGGTTTGTAGCAGCTGTCAAAGCCATGTTGTAACCTTATTATCTCTTCATTCCTTAATGGGTTCTTTCGGAAAATTCTAAAATCAGCTATCTCACCGATACTTACGAGATAGCTTAAGTGGCCAATGAACCAAATTTGATACATCATTGACATTGAGCAAGTGCTTACCTCTTCTGGTAAGATTATATCGGCAGTTGATTTCCTTTAGATTTTTGTAAATTAACTGAAAGAGTTCACAGAAGGGAAGATTTACTTGGAAGATATTTTCTAACCAATTGACGATGTCATATTTAGTTAACAGACCCAATTCGCACATGGGGCTAATGTCAGTAGTCCCCCGTTCATAACGGCCCCTTTCCTCGGATGGGTTTGCGTGCACTGCGCTTATAAGGCGCTCATGAATGTTCACCAGCATCCTTTTGCAAATATTATGCAGGCGCTGACTTGAACGAATGGGGCGCCATGGTTTTATCAGGAAGCCACGCGCCTTAGTCTTTGCTTCCTACGCATTCCCCGTGCGAGTGCTTTTTCGAAATCCTTTGAATCTTCTTCTCTTCAACAACACACACTCCATCCCAGTCTTCCATGTTCGGAATTGGTGTTCGAGGAATTAATTGAGTGTCGAGGCTGTTTTGTCCATAGCTCTTGTTAGCTGCGTCTTGCAGGTTTTCAATCTCCCACGGCGAAATGGCGTGCTGGAACGAATTTAAAGTTTCTTTCTCTCTTTATGTCTCCGTACAAAGGTTCGATTCCATTTCAATGATTTTACGAGCCTCTGTTTTGAGGGTGGGAATATGAGCCAGGGTCCCGAGTGGTGGTGTTTGTAATATTTTCTGGAGAGACATTCTGCAGCATTTTATTCTTTTTCCGGAGATAATGCGATGACCTCTAACGCGCTTTAATAGCTGTTCCCGAACTTGAGTTACTTGTTGGTAGGACTAAAAAGGATTATTATACAAAAGTAATTGGTTTATGGGTGCTATTATACCTCCATTCGCATGACCCGTTTTACATCTTTCCCTCGTCCAATTGATGGCAATAAACCATTGGTCACTTTCAAATTTTTTCGTCCCAAACTCGCATTAATAGCGTCATTGCTACCAGATTTCCTCAATATAAATATCTCTTTGGCGATGTTACAATTTGCCATAATTACTTAGACGACGCCGTATTCAATTTTCATTCAATTGCAAATTGTGACTTAATTGTATTGCTACCGTGAGGGATTTCCTAAGGGAACTATACGTCATGTAAATACATGCTAAGTCTGTAAAACAATCCAATTCCAGAAAAATGTTACCGAATCCTCGAGGCGTCATCTATAGCCACTCGAATTGAGAAAGGAATTAAAAAAAAGGTCGGTGGCGTTAATGGAGTGGTTGAAAGTAAGTACGTACTTCATGCAAGGGCACTCAAATGGAGCCATTCTGTAGCCCTCCCTTGAAAATTCTGGGAGTAGTTGACCTGGTCGCATGACGGTTCCTTCTCTTTTAAATCTTTGCAAGGTTTTCTTTTTCGCCTAATATACTCGACTGGGATTGGTACCAGCGGTAAGAAAACACAGTAACGAAACCTCGGTAACTGGGTAATTGTACTAGTCATGTCTCAAAACTTTGGCACCGGTGCTGGTGCCAAACCTCGTTTCGGACATTCCTTCTTTGGTGAAATAAGTGACTTCCGTGTTTTGTGCAATTATTTCTCGTTGTTATCGAGTTTCATGCCCCGACTTAAGTGGGAAAGTGTACAACTTTGGCTGCTCCACGAATTGATTATTTTTATTTATTTTTTGCATTTAAAAGAGCCTGTTCTTCGGTTGCTTTCTTGCCTTATCTACGTTTTTCTGCGCACGTAATTCGTCTTAAATGCTTGGATGATGTTGATCGGGCTTCATATGTATAATTCTCCCTGCCCTAAAATGAATTCCACGGAATAGATTCCGCTTGTTTATGCACGTTTATGACGTATCCGGTCATAAACGTGCTTGAAGTGAAGTGTGGTTTCCTTGGAGGTCGTTTATCAAATATCTCACGTTGGGTATGAATTGTCGTAGCTGGCGACCGTTCATGAATTG
Organism: Hetaerina americana; assembly: GCF_022747635.1. NCBI lineage: Eukaryota > Metazoa > Arthropoda > Insecta > Odonata > Calopterygidae > Hetaerina > Hetaerina americana. Next base: position 421,339 of record NW_027286181.1, on the reverse strand, counting down.
TCGATTATGAATCCGGCAGTTTTTTACGAGGGAGTTGCGAGGGCATCACTCCGCCCATCTGCGCCCCGTGGCGCGTTCCCACCCTCTTCACCGTACCATTTTATCCCCTCCCACCCTACCGGTAGCCCTCCCCCCCCCCTCCCCCCTCTCCTCCTCTCCCCTCATCTCGCTTTTTCTTAGTCAAACGGAAACGCCGCCCTGCCCGAGTGCTGAGCACTCAGGCCTGCCCTGACGTCATCGACGCATAAAAACCCCCTCCTCGGGACAGCCGTTGTCTCCTCCGCACCACACACACACACACGTTGAAGAAGGGCGGGGGGGGCGTGGAAAGGGGGTTTTCTTGATAAGGCAGTCTCCGCCTCCCTCCGAGATGGGACGCTCTGCCGGGCGGGGACTCCTACTTCGCTGCCGAAGGAGATTTGTGTGCTATTTGGGGTGGATGATGTTTCTCCCTTGATCCGAAGTTGAAATTCGACGTCCTTCGAAGGCTCTGTCACATGTTATCAATATGCGGAGGCGCTTTCCAGCCAACCTGCAATTTCAATCCTTAACTGAACGCCCCCCTTAACTTAAGTCAATAATGCTGTTTTCTTTGCCAAAGCATCGTGTTGTTACATCAGATCTATGCTATACATTTCTAAAGATGTTCGAGAAATAAGAAAATAAATTAATTTTTAAGTTTACGGTCCTCCTATTTTGTCCCACTTTACATAAAAGGCGTAATCACAATGCTCTCTGCTAATGAAAAATTACTTTCAAAACAAAGGAAGAATAGTTGGTGGTGCGGAAGTGATTGAAGATGTTTGCTAAAGTGATTATTTATGAAGTTTCCTCTGTGGTCGTTGACGCCCTGGGTTTTGAGTTATGATGCAGGGGCTTTGATGCGTGATTGGAATGATTTCTGATAACTTTTTTTAACCGATTCACATATTCAATTTGACCAAATATCCGTGGGGCATCTTGTTTCGCCGAATGCACGGCGTATATGAGCCAATCACATTAAAGAATTCCGTTCGCACTCGCCGTAGTGTAGCCACTCCTAGGAAGTTCATGTAGATGGGGGTGAAACATCGACAGAAATTTTATTAGAAATAGGTTAATTTGATGTATTGTACTCACGAATAAAGGGGCAATCCCAGGAATGATATGCTACAGATAATGGAATCGAAAGGTGGTCGAATCGCCAAAATGATTAAAAATAAAAATTGTTCCCATGGCATCACGGCTTGGTTTGCAGTGTCGCTGAAAAACGTACGCAGAGGTAAACCTGGTCAACGCAAATGTCGCGTTGGTTCTCGGTGGTGGCTGGGAGATATTCATGAAATGAAAATGTAATCAAATGACGCGAGTCGTCGTTATTTGAGTTCATTTCCGGCGTTATTAGTGCAATGCGACAGGAATTTCGCTTCCGTGAAGTGTAAATTACATTCCCAAAACATTTGGGGTGCTCCTAGGGATGAATGAGTTCTTTGATCCTCTCCACTATTCGAAGTTCGATGTAAGACGTTGGCGAAGGCGCCTCGAGGATGGTCGATTGTGACGTACATCCTGATCCCTCCTTGTGAAAAACGAATAGCTGCCATGAAAAGGTGTTGTTTTGGCCATTTTTGCATTTAAAATAATTTTCCATTGTCTTTAACTCGATTTATTACAGGAGGATCCCGGGTAATCCCTACCCTTAGGGAAACCCTAAAAAAATTCAAGCTCCACGGCTTGTTGTTATGGCAACTCGGAGTTTTTACGAAACTAAATGGTGGCGCATGGGAAAGGGATTTGGACCCTTTACCCTGAATGGGTGGAGAGAGAGAGACCGTGTCGTCTTCCCAAATACGACACGGTCATTGTTTGTGTCATTCTTCTCTCTTAATTCTTGGTTTTTCGCCTATAGATGTGAAAGAAGGGGTTTTCCGACAGCATTTTCTCCTTAAGTTAACGCTTGGTGCAGCGATGTACTCCCTTCCGTCCATGAATACTCGTGAGGAATGAATTTGGACCGATGGAGCCTCAAGAGGGACGCTAATGAGGAGACTCCGCCTCTACTGAGCAAATCGGCGGCTACCTCTATTTTTGAACGCGTAATTTTTGACTCGCTAGTTTTGCTTCGATTGACGCGGCAGCTCAGAAGAGGAAAAAAAGGAATCGAGTGCCTTCTCCAAAGTCCCCCCTCCCCCTTGCCTCTCCCGTCATCGCCCACCTATTTCTGGTCGCACTCCCGGCTCTGCGCCTCCGCCCTCTTCCTCCAAACCCCCTCCCTCGCCCCCCACGGCTATAAAGATCTCTCTCTCTCCTGACATGCAAAGTTTCTCATCGTCCCATCTACCTTGCGTAGAAAATGACGCCGAAGGTTTCGGTTTTTCCATCCTTGTTTTTCTGGGCGTTTCAATTAACTTCCGGGTTCTTAACAGGGCCACTTGCTGTCGGTAATAAACGTGTGTACCCGCTTTCCCCTCTCCATTAAACTCTCTCCATGTCGCATTTAACTTCCTTTAAATTAGCATTAGTTTTTTTCTTTCACACACGTTGGCTTGAGTTTACCTTATGACTGATATTTAAACCTTCTTCGGAATTTTAAACCAAATTTATTCACATTTTACATTTCTGTTTTCTATGCCGTCACGATTAGCTTTTTTAATTTCAATCTGTGACTATGAGCCTTTGGAGGAATTGTCATATTGTCCACTGGTATCGGAAAGTGTAACTGGTTTTCAATGCTCTTCCCTTTATTTCCCTTGTTTTCTATTATTGTATACCTTTCTCGTGCGGTTCCTTAATGTTGTTTGCAAAATGGCGGACTTCGAGACTTCAAATCAACTTTCGTATTGTTAAGTTGCGTACGCTTTCTTTGGTGGCCTTTTTATCCAGTAATTATTGGCAATAGCGAAAGCGACCGACGGATGGAGTTAAAGAGGGAAATGGGTGTGCTTGGTTAGAGAAATGAGAGTATCTGAACCTTACAACATTCATGTAGGCGTAAGTACGTACCCAGGCCCTAATGTTACCACAGAAATATTAGTCTGATTCATTTTGAGAGTATTCGTTAGTTTCTTTGTTGCCTGACATTTAAGTAATATTTTAAAATGTGCCTGGTGGTTAACACATTGCCTAGAATAAATGTCGCGGAACTTGCAGAAGAATTAGGGCCCAGAAAGAGGTGTTTGATGTGCAGCCCGTCCTAAAGGTAGCCATCGTTCAAACTCCTCCGAAGGTCCAGGAAGTACTCGGGAAGAGGAGGGAGAGGCGAAGGACGGGGGAGGTGGTGTGCTCCTGCGGATTAGGGGCGGGCGAGATGGGGCGCGTGCTTGTTAGTGTGAAGCGGGGTGTTGTCGTGCACGTGGCCGGGCTTCTCGGAGATGGTGCCCCCCGATTCGCTAATCCTCCGAGGGGGGGAGGTGGTTGTGTGGACGGGAAGGGGGGGGGGCGGAGTCCCCCGAACTGCCTCTCACATTAATTACGTTGTTTCTCAAATGGTCGTGGGGGTAGGGAATGGAGAGAGTGGTGGCGCGTGGCTTCGAAGGCGCTTTGTTCGCCGTAGAAGGGGGTTAAAGTTTGCGGGCGCGTGTGTGTGTGTTGATTTTTCACCTCTGTGAGGGTGGGGGGGGAGAGGAATGGAGAGGGTGGTGCTTTATCCTTCTTTCCTCCCCCCTTCCCTTCACCCTCAGGGCCCACTTTAATTCTCTCTCTCTCTCCACTCGTCCCACTCCTCGCCCAACCTCCCGCTACTTGAAAAGACCGCGAGGGCGACTGACTACATTGCACGCATCGCGCCGAGAGTTGATTCGGACGAGTGACGACGGTGGCTGCCATGCGCTAATGAGAGATTCTAGTGCGACTTGGATTGCATTGGGGTATTGGATGTGACTTGCGCACACCATTACTCTCAGCCAGTTCACCGCTCTACCGTTCTAATGAAGTATTATCTACCGATGTTCCTTCTTCACCCTCTATTGCCCTAAGTTATGGAATTGATTTGGCGCATCTCTCCACTCACCTGCACGATGGCCTTCTTATATCTGCGTGCATCAGGTTGCCTGAATTTTCTCCTGCTACTCCTGACCCTATCGTCATATAAGCGCTCTTACGATTGTAATGATCCTTTCTTCGTACTCTGTTCAGTGGCCCTTTGAGCCATTTTCCTCCGAATCAAACTATTGTTTCAGCCCAAGTTTCTCAAAAGCTGTCGCCTGCGACTAGTCCTTCGTCTAGTCCCCGGTACCTGCTGGAAATGACATATACTGCACACGAGGTTACAACTTGGTAATACTCTCCCGATTTGCATTTGTAATTATTGTAGCAACTACCTCCATCATCGTATTTCATATTAGTTTTTTCATACATATTTCCCAGACCTTGATGTAAATGGCCTTGCCTATATTTCTCACAATTAAATCGTGCCGTATTACATCACCGACCGCTTTTCACCCTAACCATTTTTCCGCGAATCACTGGTATCTTCGAATCTTTATATGTCGGTTGACGGGCACCACCTGGCCATAACTGGAGGGCCACAGGCGAAGAAGCGCATCTCGGAAGCATAAACTCTCGACGCGTCGATATTTCCTTGCCAGTGTGTATTTGTGTCCCTTCATGGGCGTTCTTTTATTAGCGGCATCGCCCCTCGCGGGGGGCGGCGATGTCTGCCGCTGGCGCCGAGGGCCGGCGCGCAGGCAGGGGTCGGGCAATGCAGGCAGGGGTCGCGAAGCCAGGTGACGTGCTGTCACTTGATTGCGGGCAGGTCGGGGGTGCGCCCCGCCCGCCGGTCGATTTCCCCCATCGCATTGGTTTAGATATTGTTTCTAAATGCAGTAACATTTTAGACAAGAATTTAGATTGTTGTTACTATCGGAAATTACTAGTTTAGATAAGTTTTTGGATGGGCACAAGCTACCAAACGGTAGAGCGACTATTTACTTGTCCCTTCTCACAGAACACAGCCCGACAACCAACTCTGCGACAAATTCCATTTGCATCTCTGTGTACTTCCTTCCTCCCTTCACTCCGCCCGGCACCCTTTTATCCTACAGGTAATCCTACCCTTCCTAGCCTTCACTGCCAATCACTATGCCTTCCATCAATTTTGTTTGCATCTTTTGAATTCCTCCCACAATCCCCTCTCCCCCCACCATTCTATTCCTCGTTTGTTTTCCCTTCTATCCACTTCACTTTTTCCGCTAATATAAAAATATTTCATAAGCCTCGATAAGTAGTTCGACGAATTAGTTTTATAGACGGTCGAGAGAATGTTTTGCTTTGGGTATATTTATTTTTTTAGGAAAAAAATCATTCGCAGATAGCTGTAAAGTAATTAATGCTGCCGTATCCATCTTGCCACCAATTGTTGTTAATAAAGCTACCTTCCGGTATTTCTTTAAAGAATTTTTTTAAAAGTATGAAACGCTTTTTTTATTATTGGCCAGATAAATAAAGTTAGAAATAGTTTGAAGTTGTTCATTAATGTTTTAAACAGTCTCTCCCAGAGCCCCTTCGTCTATTTCTTTTGAAACACGAACGCATCACTCCTTTGTTAGTTCTAGTAATAGAAATTGCTATGCGGCGGACTCGGGTGAGGGGCCACCTCTTGTTTGCCTTGTGTGCCAATCTAGAATGGAGTGACGGCATTTGACGATCGATGAATGGAATAAGTGACAAATTTCGGAGCTTCCAATATACGTATAAATATGTATAGCTCGTCCTAAGTATGGGGATTATCTGTTAGGTCGTAGTTGATTAGGAGTAAACAACCGATGTTAAAATATATATTTGCATGTGCATTGTGAACTGGTAGTGTTTGGAAGGTTCATCGCAAAGAAAGAAAACAACACCGTCATAAAAGAATTTAAATCGGTCGGATGATTCAGAAAAAAAGGCTCACGAGGGACGAAGTTTACGATTTGCATGGTGAAGAAATGGGAGAGGGGGAGGATGGCAGAAGTGAGAGGAGTTATGGGAGAGGTAAGCCACTCCCCAAACATCTCTTTCCTCCATCCCTTCTTCGGACGCCCATCCCTCCTCCACCTGGCGGCAGCGGCGACTACCCCCCGCGGACCTCCCTCCTCCATCCCCTCCCTCAGCGCGAGGGCCTCCGCCCTGCCTCCACTCGCCGCCGTCTCAGAATAGTGAGAGCGGGGTTTCCCCAGTACATCATGCACCCCTTCCAGCCGCCGCGTCTCCTTTAAGTTTTCCAACCACGATCCTTTTTACAAACCGACATCCTGTAGTCTTCCTGTGGATGCTGTTGGATATTGGCAACCAGGCGACGATAGTGGCCATACTATATCCCCCCCTCCTGGTTCGGCCAACTCCCGATACCCGTGAGTTGCTTATCTACTTTGCTAACTATCCGGGAGTACAAAATGAATGAAACAAAAACGTATTTCCAAGATAAATTATCTTAAAATATTATTGGTTTTGTGTCAATGCGTTTTGGTTTTGATGCTTAATGTGTTTTCAGTATTTAATATGCCACGGTTTGCAATAAATTGTCAAAGGCTAATTTTATTGTGAGTGATGCATAACCCATTTTCTTGTCTCGAGTTTAGTTTTCCAGAGAGTTAATACCGCGAACAATTAGAATTTCGCTCGTAACTGGGGGGGAGGGGATTAGCAGATGAAATAAATAGGTTGTTGCGCCTCTGCCTTGTATTGAGTTTAATTAAGAAGTGGAATCATCCGTGTGCTCTATCCCGATTGCCAAAGACCCGTTTCACCTACAAATCACACCTCTTTCGAATATTTCCAATCAATGATATCCTCGCTATTCGTTTAATGGAGTTAGGTTTTCTTCAATGATCCTGCGTAAATGTGTTAAGTGATCGGCATTGTATCAATCGTTTGAAAATTTGCCTTCCTAAAACTCAGAAAATTATCATTACCCTCTGGCTCATTATCAATTCTAAACTTTTAATTTGCGACTTAATCATGATCTGTTGACTGTCTCTCTCTCTCTCTGCGGCCACTCTCGAAATCACTTCCGGGACCTCGTCGTGGGTAATTGGAGGCGATTCGGAGCAACAGCGACTCAAATATGAGAAATCTCGAGAATATGAGAAAGAGGCGAGGGAGGTTGTTCAGATGTTTTCATCTCCTGCGGCTGTGCGCCATAGCATGATCCCATTCCGGGTTGCGGAGGCTCCTCACATTGCGAAGCGGGCTCCAAAGCTTGTTTACAATTTGCCATGCGGAAGTTAATTACTCCTGCCGGCAATTTTGAAATCGATTGAATTCGTCCCGCAGACTGAATAAAAATTCAAAATGGCTGGCCCATTTTTTTGATTAATATAAAGAAACCGAATTGAACTTCAGTGTCGATGGCCGTGAGCATAGTTATTTTTGCATTTGTCCTGCAAACAACTTGCAGGAAAGAAATCATTCCTCCACTATTTTTTCTTCGATGGAAGATGATTAGGCAGTTAATATTTTCCATTTACTTCATAGAAATCTGTAGTGTTCCTCCGCTATAGGCTAATCAGTGTATATTGTGTATACTATCTCTAATTCACACTGTCGCAGTGTTCGCTTCATGGACTATCATCGGTGTGCTTCACTGCAGTCTGATGAGAGAGCTTGAGGTGCGTTCGAGTGTAACTTAGATGCCTTTTCCTTTCGGAGAGGGGGGTGTGGGAGCGGCGAAGATGATCTTCGGGGTGAAAGCGATCCAGGCGAATTCTCCATTTCCGTCGTCCAAAACCAGTGATTGCGAATGAATTGCTTGTAAGGATCGAGACAGGGAAAGTCTCCTTATAATTTAGGCTACGTCGGAAGAGGCGATATCCCAGCGTAAATCCTGGTCAATTTAAAATGCAGCATCTATGTCCGCGGCGTTGTCACCACACATTCCAGTTAATTTGGATCGTGCGAGATTTAATTCAGACGTGAATATTTTGGCAATTCCCCTGTCAGGTAATGTTGTTAAGTATTCATTTCGTCCGTTGTTTGACTAAAATAATTGAGTGAATTCGAAGTACGTATTTCTGAAGGCAGTAGATACATGGCGTGTTTAGTAATCGTAACCCGGGCTTACATACAGGATGCCTGTATATAGACAAGTGAGTCGAGACTTACGAGACAATTTCCAAAATTGTACGACTTCCCATTAGTCTTATCTCGGAAGAATTGCGTTTAATACCATGGGCTCATAAACTAGGCGAAATAATTTTTGAATTACTCTATACTTATTGTTACTTATCTTTTTGTTACTTATCTTTACTTATTGTTACTTATCCGAAATGAAGGCCCGTGGGTGTAAATGCGAATGTTGCCAGCGTTTACTGCATGAGAGGTCTCCTATTTTTTGCCGTCTCTTTCGCTTCTCGGGCGGAGGCAGGGGTTGATTGGAAACGGGCCCCGCGCTGGCAATCTCTGCCCGCGGTCGGGAGTCAGATTCCGCTCCGTGATGCTCGCCTGTTGTCCTCGTTGCGCCCCTACTTAATCATTGGTAGTCGTCCTCGTTCCACCGCGATCTCAGGGATGTCATTCACCGGCGGGCAATAATACCACGTTCTCCTTTCCTGCCTCCGCTGTGAGTCAAATGCGTTGCAGGAACTTGCCTATTAATCCTCGTAAACGGTGCATTCTAACGTAGCAGTTCACTTCGTTGTCTTATTTTAGAGACTGTGAGGTTCTCTTGTGCTGTGTGCATTTAATGAAGTCATCGAGGAAATTTTATTGGTGAATTCTCGAGAGCTGACGGGACTTCCTCCTTCGTGAATTCCCGACCATTTCAACTTCCGACGTTTTTTCTCTCGTAAGAATCCTTTGCAGGAGAAATGGTAGCATTACCGGCGCACAAATCGCTGTGCCAAATATATATATATATATATATATATATATATATATATATATATATATGTGTGTGTGTGTATGTATATAACTATATATGTGTATATATATATATATATATATATATATATATATATGTGTGTGTGTGTATGTATATATATATATATATATATATATATATATATAGTATATATAAATAAATGGAAACCTTTTCTTACAAAACTAGCGCGGAGAAATTTATATTATTTGGGAACAAGGTAATAGTAATTATTTTTATAAACCATCTTTGAAAAAAATTATTCATAACAGGGAAACAAGGTAAATTTAATGAAAGTATAATGCGTTTGTGTACTTGATAGAGGAAGGTTTCGCCTGATGCAGTGAAATATCCAACTGCTTGCGGATATTCCTATAAGTACTTGTTGTTGTAAATATGAATGATGATGGTGATTTTCTTTTTCATGGCGTCATTTCGTATGCACATCCGCAACGCCATGGCATAACTCAATTTTATATGTTTTTGAAGCTAGTTGCGTCGGATGAAAAGATTTTTTGTTTGCGTTTCCTGAAAATCAGGCCTCGTTGCTTCGAACCCCATCTTTCTCTCCTTGTTTTCATTGGGAATATAAATAACTCCGGTGCTGTGTTCTTTATACTTCATCGTAAGGGTTACACTCTCGGGTGAGGGGAGAGTTGATGTGTTTTCGTTCGCCGATGGCCGTGAATTTGGATGGTCGTTTTCTTTTACGAACGAACCCAAAGGCATTGCTTACAGACGTCGTGTTTTCTTGGGAATCGCGCGATCCGTACAGTCATTTTAATGCTTTCTTCGCTAATATTTGGCTCCTTCGTACCCTCCTCTCGTGAATACTATTTACTCTGCTCGAGCCAATGGGGGAAATTAACATCGTTCACGTCAAGTCTTTACTCATTCAAGTCTTCTGGTCTCATTTCCGCTGCGTTCGGTTCGTCGTCGTGGTGCTCTCTCGTTTGGCAATTGGAGGGGGTCTTGATCACATAGCGTCGATTCCCGTCGCAAGGAGGATTCCATTCATCCATCATTGATCGCTAATGACCAGATCGTAAGCACTCGGAACCCCCGTGTCCACTGTCTAGACAGCAGTCTTTGCGGAGAGGGCTGCGCGAATAAACGTCACATTCAAATCCCGAGTCGAAAGGTTCTAATTAATGGAAGTGCCTCGTGTCGTGAGTGCGATGGAGTCGGTCGTCGTGATGACTCGGGGGGGAGGGGGGGGGGAGGTTTTTGGAGGCGGATCCCCTCTCTCCACTGGAATGCCGACTGCTTTAATTGCGGTCATCATTTGGGGATATAATGCGTTTCCAATAAGTATGGGGTGTTAAACTTCACATAGAGTCTAGATCGTGGATGATTTAATCGAAAGTAAACACCATCATAATGAGTCGTAAGGACGGTTGATAATATCTAACTCGGCTGTCGATTTTCTGCGGACTTTTCGATATTTATTGCAATCCATGTAATTCGTCAGTTGTCGGTGAAGCGACGATTATCGGAGTCCATTTTATTATGGTGATGTCAATTATCGAGGATGGAATAGGAGAATTAAATGGAACTTTTAAACACTGGATGATCCACGCGGAGTGGTAGCTGGAGGAGAGAGAGAGAGAGAGAAAATCTCTGAAGATTTCAGAGAAATGAAATCATGAAATATTTCGTTACGATAGGCATTAACGGAATGGGATGAATACATTTCGTCTGTAGAGTAAATGTAGTGTAAAGGTTTGTTGAAGTGAGGGGTAAATGTGATGAAAAGGTCAAAGAGAAGTGTTATCTATCGTTGGTTTTGCTTCGCTTAGAATATGCTGCGAGTATATAATGCGATCCTCACGAATTTGGATTGCTAGCCGAATAGGATCGCTTGCAGCCTAGGAGAGACATGTAGGAATTTGTGAAATGTAGTAATTGCCGGTAAAATTAGAGATCAAGTGCAGGACAGATAGATTTAAGATGCCATTTTTTTCCACGAACCAAAAGGGATCAGAATAAGATTTTCTGACCGCGGTAGGGGTATTAATATTCGGGTCGAAATTAGTCTCTTGTGTATTCACCGCCTGCCAATCACCCTAGCGGTGGCTTGCCGGGTACTAAAAAATAAAAAAAATCCATGATGAGCGCCGCTGAACCCGTCCGTGACGGTCTGCACGGAAGTTGGTGCACGCACTAATGGTTTGACTTTATTCACTTCATTTGACCATTTAAAATGGACTTAGAGAAACTAATGAATTCTCTCTCGGGATCCTTATTTCAGGTTTGGTACAATTGGGAAAATGTGTTGCCCATTAGGTACGATGCCCCCGGTAGAAGGTATATTAAGATATGAGCACTAATGGTGCTCAATTCTGCTTGTATACGCACAATATGTGATGGGCAAAATATTCTCAGCATGCGTACGTAGAGAAGTCGATTAAGGTGACTTGCGACTCTTCTGGCTCATTCCGGATATAAATATTGAAGACTGCAAATCACTTGGAGTGTGATTAGTTGATCTTTTGACGAGTGTGTGGCGGTCAATTGGTATAGCATCTCGTTCGACTTGAAATGTTTTTCAGGTCTCCATTTTACTTTCCCCGCAACCGGGATTCCGCGTGCCTATGTGTATCACGATAAGTGGATGCGGTGGCGCGCCCTGGGAACGTAAAGGGTAAACATCGGCTGTGTCGAGGAGGAGGGGGACTAGCGGGGCGAGGGAAGGCGTGTGTTTATTCTCGGTCGCCCGTGGCAACCCAGCATGTAATTGAATTATCCGGACTGTTAGAGGGAGTAGTTCTTTCTCTTCGTTCTTGTCCCTGCGCGCCCCTTCGGATTGCACTTCACTTCACAGATTCCGGCCGAAGGAGTGTCGGGGCGAATGCGTTAGGATGCCGTCCCCGCGATCGGTGATATTATCGGAAATGCCTCGGGGACAGTTGGTCACTCGAATTAGGTGGTCGGCGGCCATCGCAATTCGAAACCTTTGACTCCAGGCCCCCTCTTCGCTCTACACGCCGTTTTTCTCTCTCGTTCCCGATGACCATTTCCGACGATCCGTGCTTGGATGGGTCTCGGAATTTGGACGACATTTATGACTAGGGTTTCAGTGTTTCGAAAATTAGGATCTGATCGGTTGTGAAAAGGAAAATCACCGCTAAACTATTAATAACGATAAAATATCGTCACGTACAGCTCCGTGTTCCTTATGAGATTCACTGGCATTCCGTAAAATGACGCGAAAGAGTTGGCAAAAATAATGCGATACTAGATTGGATAAGATTGATGATTACGTGCTGTTCTTCAATGGCGGGTGGTTAACGGTGTGGGAAGAACCAAAATTAATCAGCGACGCAGGATTAAAGTGATGTACAGAATAAATATGCGTTGCTTTAAGATATCAATAAAATGAAACCCAAGGGAATCTCCCTTTCGTTTATTCCCTCTGTGCCCATGTTATTCTCCCATTTTTCTTCTTGTCAAATCTCCGAAACATCCAGCGTACACTAATCCTCGTGCTTTAACGATAATGTTTTCTACCTAGGCTAAGTAGGCCCCGCGTCGAAGTTTTATTATTATGAGACAAAAAATACGTAAAGTAAGTTAAAGTCAAATATGTGAATTCTGAACGGATAGCAACGTCGAGAAGTGACCTTTCCTGTAACATTGGCATAGCTAGTTTGATATGGAATTGTTAGATAGTCCCATACCCCTTAAAGAGCTCATTTTAATTAACCACGATCTGATTAGGGCCTTAAGTTCGACTTCAGCCTCATGTTTGCCTTGGCGGAACAAATGAAATTGACTCATTGCGGGAGGAAAGCCAGAAGTCAGATTAAAAGGCATTAGGGGACGACTGGATAAGTATTGGGCATATCCCCGACACTTAAAAATGTGTCTGAGAACAGCGAAGCTGAGAGATTTTTAACTTCTTTTATTGTGGATAGAACCGAAATCAACCTATTTGAGATCTCTATCCATTTTAACTGAAGAGTGAATAAATTTCTGTTGCACAATTGTAATTTTATGTGCTGGGTTTTGGTCCCTGAAGTTCTCAGCCCTGCACTCGGTGTTTGCTTGAACCCTTTTGGTCTTTAGCAGCAGAGGAAGAAGCATGGTGGTGTTCGCACCTGGTGATGCACGTAAATTACCGCGGGAAGGACCAGTGTTTTGTATTTTAAGCGTAGAAAACAGTAGAACCGCGTCTTATCGGTGATTTTTTAGAAATAATTATCTTCAGCAGCATATTAGTGATTGGCGACCACATTAGATGAGTAATAGGAATGGAAGTCGTAGTGAGACAGTCGTAAATGGCGTGCGCTCACGTGTGCATTGTGCAAGTAATGCACATCTTATTCAGTTCTCTCTGTCTCTCTCTTCATTGGTGCTAATGGAGAATGGTCACGTTCTGCCGATGCGGAGTAGGGCTTTGCCAGGGATTGACGCAGCGTTTCGCGTGACGGCTCAAAAGGGTTTGGTAGTTGATAGCAGAAAGCATAGGTTTTCACTGCGTCGATTCAGCGATGAGAGTCGCCGTCAATGTTAATCCGTTTCAATTGCAGGAGTCGTCCGTCCGTCTAATTTTCGAAAACGCTGTGCTTCTGGCGATGAGATGGCGGAGGGCATTTGTTTTTTGTGAGCCTTGAGGGATCTTACCGACTCTTTTAAAGCGAATGTTCGTGTGTCGTTGTATATATACACGCACACACGGGTGTGTGTGTGTGTGTGTATATATATATATATATATATATACACACACATACATATAAATATATATATATATATATATATATATATATATATATATATATATATACACACACATATATACATATATATATATATACATATATATATATATATACATATATATATATATATATATATATATATATATATATATATATATATATATATATATATATATATACATATATATATATATACATACATACATATACATATTACGTCACATGTTATTCTATCACTTTTTTGACCAACCCCACTTCTAACACTCCACCATTTCACAATTTCTAGTAAATTTTTACATATCCCTTAAATTACGTCGCCTGCGTTCATTTTAATCGACTTCAATTTAAAACTCATATTGCCGACTGAGAAGTTGACTTTTGTGTCGTTCCACGTGGTTTTAGACGAGAGTAACGTATTTTTAAGTTATACTACCGTGAAAAATTCTGAGTTACCTTGCAATTCTCTCCTCCTCCCCCCATTTTAACTTGGACATTTTTGCAATCGGTAATTCCTCCAGGCATTAGGTTTGGCCTAATGTTTTGGCGCACTCATGAGGAACCCAAGGAATATATATTATAAATATACTATTATGATGTATTTCATATTATAAACTACCAAGAATGTCATTCCATCCACCATTTGTTGCGCCATGCCAACGGGATAGTGTTAACGCAATTATTTTAACCTTGGCGAGCTAATGACGGAGTCATTGGCTCGCTCGCTCACACCTCAGACTACACCATTCCGTCCTAAGACGTAAGAAGTTTGCCAGCCGCTGTGTTCGAAGCAGAGGCCTGGGGGTTGTCATATCCTTGCCGGCGTGGTCGTTTAATGCATAGGCGTAGATCAAAACACACCTTCCGCGTCAAATCCACTGCTAGCCCTCACTCGGTAAAAGGGAGCCCGGAGAGAACATCATCAGTACTCCGCAAATCTCGAGGGAAATGTCGCGAAGAGCAATGATTCATATTTGTTGTAAATCACTCTGGTGGTGTACAAGAGATGATGTAAAGCATATGTAACGGGTATGTTGTGTGTGAATTAATCACTTATTTTTTTTTGATAAATATAGAATTTATGTAAGTTAATTTGGACATATTTGAACTTAGTTTACTTCCCTCCACCGTTGTTAGGGGACATTTCAGAAAGGACCTCTAGTATTCATTCCTTCAGTCTAACTCCCCACAGCCTCTCTCTCTCCCCCCCCCCCGCAACGAGGGGAATTTAGTCTGCCCGTTACGTCACGGCAGGCACGGATAAATAAAAAAACCACTTGTGCCCTCTCGTCCCGTCAGCTGGCCACGACGTTGATTGACGGCTCTCGGAAACAAAACGTAACGATCGCCTCGTCGTTTCGTCAACAGTTTATGGTAATTGATTTCTTCCCCCGATCAGTAAGTTCTGCTTCGTGAGAATTTTTTAGGGTTTTCCAATGTTTTCGGCCGGCAGGTGCAGGCAGGTGTCAAGAAATTCGCTCGACTCTGCGCGGCGGACTAGACTCCCTCCGAAAGAGCATCGAGGGAATACAAACCATCCCAATCGGCCGAGTATTTTCCAGGAAGTGCATCATTTCGAGAGGGCGGTGTATGGGTGCACCCCCCCCCATGTCTTTCTTTTAGGGCGTGAAGCAGTTCCGGAGTGACGAGGTGTGACAGTGGCCCGAGGGCGGGCCGAAGCTGATGACGTCATTGGTGAACGTCTTCATTATTTCCTCACGAACGATGAGGGATCAAGAGTATTTGCCAAAGAGGGCACTCGAGAGAAAAAAGTCACTCTAAGAAGCGTAGATTTTAGACTTAATGCCAGCCTTTTTTTTGCACCCCCACTAAGAACTCCTTTGAGAGTAGTATTTTAAATTTAATTACAGAAGTTCTTGTAAAGCCGTAAAAAAATAATATCATTTCAGCCGTATAACTTCTCCGATAACTCTCCTATAATTTCTGTCATGTACAGGGTTCGTCCGGAAAATAAGTGTACTGATTTTTTCCCGCCGCTCCAGGCGCGCCCAGCACCGCTCTGACGGGCTGTGATTGGAGGGGGGTATGTTGTCAAGCGACGCTGAAAAAGGCAGTCGGCTCTGAGCTGTGGTGTAGTGAGGAGCTTTGTTAACGCGAACCTCCACGCTCGACCCACGTCACGGAACGCGATGCCGAAGTTTTTGGAGCAGCGTTATTCCATCAAATTTGCGGTAAAGCTTGGGAAATCGTCTACCGAAACTGTCGGTATGATTAACCAGGCTTACGGGGAGTCAGCCATGTCCAGAAACATGATCTTTCGGTGGCACAAGATGTTCGTGGAGGGCAGAGAAGAGGTCGACGACGAACCACGGCCTGGACGCCCATCAACGACACTCACCGACGAAAATGTTCGAAAAGTTCGCGATGTACTGAACTCTGATCGTCGTCTTAGTGTTCGGATGATAGCAGAGCAGTGTAATGTGCCAAAAACAATAGTGCACGAGATTATTAGGGAGCAATTACAGATGCGAAAAATTTGTGCTGCATCACGACAATGCGCCGTCTCACACCGCGCTTGTCGTGTCGGACTTCTTGGCCAAGCACGGCGTGGCAACGCTGCCGCACCCGCCCTACAGCCCGGACCTGGCACCACCGGACTTCTTTCTGTTCCCGAAGATAAAGAGGAGTTTGAAAGGAACGCGATACGGGACTTCGGACGCCGTCAAAGAGGCCGTGACGACGTGTCTTCGAGAGGTTCCCGATGATGCCTTCGCGGGAGCGTTCCAGGAATGGGAACGCCGCTGGAACAAGTGTATCGACTCACAAGGGTCCTATTTTGAGGAATATTAGCTTAAGATATGTAAAAGTGTAATACATTTTTTTTCCTGAGCTCAGTACACTTATTTTCCGGACGAACCCTGTATAATGTTGACGGTGAAAGCCTTGTGGGGAATTACCCTCAAACCTTAGCGTTGGGGGGTCGAATTTTATTAGAAGTGCGCGAATACACGGTGCATATTCCAGTGGTTACGTCGGCCATATATGTTGGGAAACGCTGCTCTGCACCACGGCCGTTGCTGCTCCATTAGGCATATGGGCTGTCGAAAGTGGTGCACCTCTTTGCCCCCCACCCCCCGCCATTCTCCCCCCCCCCCCCCGACTCCTCCCCTCGTCTCGATCACCGAACTCCGACCATTTGATTAAACCCGCGGGCCCGCTCATCGGCAGATTGCTCATCACGCGAAATTGACCCTTTTGGGCCCGGAGCCCATCCGTGGGGTTCTGGGAGTAATTAACTCCCGGCCCTCACCCTTCAGATTCCGCGGCCCGAACGCGCCCCCTTCCCCCTCGACCGACCGTGCCTCTCTCTGCCCGCCCGGCGATATTTTCATTTTCAGTCGATCACGGGCCGGCGGCCCCCCCACTCCCTCTGCCCCCACTGGAGTAGGGGGCGAGGCGCCGCGCCACAGAGGATCGGGGGGCCGACCCTCTCCGCTCCGTTTGCGAAGGCCTCCTTGTGCTCTCCCAAGCGAAGGAGCGGTTTAGGAGGTGGGGGCGTCTTCTGAATCGAAAACCTTGAAAAGGAGATTTCGACGAGTGACTGGCTTGATCGTATTTTATTATTCGTGCCGCTGTCTTTTCGAAACCCCGCGGCAGGGGAGCCGTATTGATGCCGAGTTATTTGGCACCGAGTTTTCTTGGTCAAGGTTTCAGTGTCTTTGTTTTGCATTTGGTTTGTGAAATGGAAAGGCTCTTCAATTCCAGGTAACTTTTGTTTAAAATCAAATTATGTTGCTTGGACTTGGCACATGATCAGGCTCACGAGTCTCTCGCTCTTCTTACCGTGAAAACCAGTCCTTTCCATTTCGGAAATAATTTGTGCGGGTGATGATGTTTTCAGCAGTCTCAAAAGACCTCCGTGTCGTGTTGGTGCACGCATATGATAGTCTACCATGCTTGAATGATTGACGGGGGCAGCATTATTTGTGGTTGATGAATAAGAATCGTTAGGAAACGGAAGTGCAACGAGTCTCAACATCCGGAAAGGCTAAGTTAATCCCCAGGAACGAACAAATTAGTTATAGGAGAAAAATTTCGCGCATTTGGCAATGTTTATAGCAAACATGGGCCTATTAATGAACTTAGGACAATAGTTATGTTAACGTAGGTTGCTTTTACGTAGAGGGGTGATTTAATTACCGGGCCTTTTAGAGTGTATACCTATATAAGAGACAAGTCAACACTTCGGTTTGTAAGGTAGTGTTGCGTGATTCAGGAACTCAGTTTTTGTAAGGGAAGTAGACGAGGGTTGAATTGAGGCTTTCGAGATGTGGGCATGGGGGTGGATGGAGAGAGGACAAACGATTAAGTGGTAGGGGAGAGAGACAGAGTTTTCGGGAGGGCATTGAAAAAGGCAGGAGAGTAGTGGAGAGGATTTGGCAAATTAATGAAATGCTGAAGGGTATCTTTGAAGGGAGAAGGAGTTGGGTGGGGAGGAGGGGACCGGGAGGGGGGTTTAGGAGGAATTCGAGGAACTGAATAAGGCAATAAAAGTTTAATATTCAAGGACAGTGTTTCAGGAGTCTACATGGACATGGGATATGTCATGACATCATTTAGTCAGCAGTTACGTGGTGGTGTGCCTGCTACATATGTTTGTGGAAGAATTAATTGTATTTTAATGTAAATATAATTTAATGGTTAAGAAATCCCGCCATGTCATTTCAGTCCCGATTTTTGAAAGTTTCTATTGTTCATGTGATAATTTTTTTATTTTAGAATTAAGGCCTTTCGTGTGGAGGCATCACATCATGGTTTTTTCGGATTGCAAAAAGACGAGTTGGTGTTTTCTGCTTCGATGAAGAGACCCACCGAATGTCAACGCGAGAGACGAGCCTCCTCCCAAGGTCGCTGCGGAATGAGAGGAGAGGGCAATGCCGTTTTGGGGAATCGATGCGAAATGGGAGTTAATGGAAAGGGCCCACGCCTTCGAGAGCGTTCGGAACGGCAAGTGGGCGCCCTGATTTGCATGGGAAGTCTTTCCACTTAAGCAGCCGTTATCTCACAGTTTTTCACGGTCAAAAGCAAAATTTAACCTCGGTTGGTATCTTTCAAAATGGCGAAACACAGCCTTTTTCGGGGAGATCTCTAAAAAAATGTGAGAAACGTGGCGATTTTTTTCCGATTCATCTCTCGGTTAGAGATGTATCTTCCGATATCTCTTTTCTGATATATCTTAATTGTATTTTAAACAATTTCCATCTGGTGACTGTTTTCTAGGTGTCAGAATTGCTATTGAATTTGGTCTTTCAATGGTTAACGTAACAGCATCGCTCACGTATGTACTATACGCTGCTAGTACATTAGATGAACGAATCCTCATCAGCTGCAAAAGAATCGCAAGCTTGGCTCTGAAATGGGCCGGCCAACTTGGTGCTCCCCTCTTCTGTCCTCTAATATGCCTTCCGTTTCTAATTTCCTCAATAGCCACTTGCTCCAAATTACTCACCGCTCTTGTATCCAAATGAGGACATCAACCACTTTTCCTTATCGTTTCCGGCACTAGAGTCAAACAGTATTTACATACCACCAATATTTTACCAAGCACAATCTTGTTTGAGGATGTTAACTTCCTGGAATATTGAAAGTATTCCCGGGAAAACTGGGAATTTCCTCAACATCATATGATGGAAACAAGTGGTTGGGCTCGGGAGAATATTCTTCTATTACAGCTAAGGCTATACTATGCAGGCATTTTAAGTATTTAAGACATTCTTCCATCAGGCTTGAAAAAACGTGTGATACATTATGAATGTGTTCATTACGCAGTGGGCGTGACTAAATATCAACAAAAAAGGGTGAATATGCTTCGCTAAATATTTTGCGGCTCGCAATGATATAATAGAACTTTTCCCGAATTTGGCCGATGTATTCTCGTGCTTTGTGGTCGGTAGTTATTTATTCCCTTCAATGAAACGTCGGTTGTTATCCCTCAATAAGCATTCTACATCCCAAAATGCTATTTTACAAGGGAAAATAAGGTTCAAACAAAATGGAAAGTATCCTTTCGAGCTGTTACCCTTTTCGGTCAACATTTCAGGATTGAATTAATGTTTTACGCCTACTCCGCAGTTTGCCTACGTCGCCTCTTAGACTCACTCCACCGGAGCAATCCGAGTTATCCGAGTTTAAGGCATTCATTCCGAATGAAACAAAACTCTGCTTTACTCATTTATTCCGTTGTTCCTTGGTGACGCTTTGTAATGTGGAATCTATGGATCGATATTGTTGAGATTTCATATTTTTGCAATCCATTTCACAATAAGGTTTTTATTTTTATTCATGTAACTGTTAACACCGCATAACGACAATAGTTCCCACCTCAAATCCTCGATTTTCTGCATCGAGTCAATCTGAACGTCATTTTCGCCATCATTTCGATGTATCGTCTCGTTGCTCCACCCAGCCGATAGGGATGTCACGAAGCGATGTCCTTTAGTCGTGCCCCGCCCCAGCCAACCCCCTCTTGCCAATCGCCCCGCACGCTTATGTCGGCGGCGACCCACCTTTCCCGCGCGGCGGCATTTTAATTGCAACGCTCGTGTGCGCAGCCGCTGTGCCTCCATCGTCCCGTGATTACCATCCGCCTGGCGGGGCTTATCTCCCCGGTGATTAACTGCGACCGCTCGGGCGCGTCTTGCCTGCTCCGAGTCACACGGCGGTGTTTCGCCACCCCCACCCCAATCCCAACCCCCCTCCCTCCCCCTGGAATCACGGGTCGATCACCATCACGCCCGACTCTTCCTTTTCCTCATCGAAATTTCTTTTTGACCGGGATCGACGTTTCGGCCGTTGCGAATGGAAGTTTCGGAACATCGCTGAACAAGCCGTTTTCGTTTTCTGTGTGATGAAATCGATTTTTACTCGATGGCAGATGCTAAGAATTTCTTCATCTGTAAATTTAATTATTTTAGAAAAATTCCAAATGACGCCTGGACAAATTGAAGGGAAAACAACATCTAAGTTTTCCAACCCATGTACAATTTTGAATATTTTTTGACGCACGACTTGAATACCATTTTAAAGAACTACTCTCTTTCAGCGACCTTTTTAATTGTTTAATGCATTTCCTTTGGTTCAATTAAATCCTTTGAAATGATTGCAATACTTATTATTCACCCTCTTCGGTGTCCATATCATTTGCCTGTGATAAATATTGTATCGGCTTCCATGTCAATTAGATTGTGTTTAGTCATAAAAATGATAAACTGCATTTTTAAGTATTGTTCTTGAACATACTGGTCACGTGTTCCTACTTTTGTGTTAATATTTACTTGACAGAAGACAATCCCATACGACTTTCCCATGTGCGTAAACCATCCAATCTAATTGTGTATCGATCACTAAACTACGATAATGAGTTTGAATTATCATTCACGAAATGAATATCTCATTTAAAAGTCTATTCAAGATTGTTTATTGTTTATCGGTTAATCTTAAACGAGACTATATTCTTATCAATTGAGTTGTGTGCAGACGCAATTACGGTGTGTACCTGCTTGGAACGCCTGTTCGAACATCATCCTCAAGATGGCGTGTTGATGCATGATGCAACGATTATGGGTGTTTTTAGCTGACTGTGCAGTAGTTGTGCGAAGCATATTCCGCAACCGCGGCGAATGTCTACGTCGAGAGGTCTCCGAGAATATCACGACGCTCTCTCGGCCGCAATTGATAATTACCGTGTGCAGTGCGTAGGGTGGCGCTGCCGGCCGTTCCCTTCGAGACCGTTAGCACCTATTTTATCGGAGGCGAGGTGTGATATGACATGCGCACCTGCTCTCTCTCTCTCTCTCGCGCTATCCGGGGGCACGTAAATGTCGTCACCGCCACTCTTTCAAGTTGGTTGCGATTATCCGAAAGGAGAGCCTTGTCGCCGAAATTAATGTGCGCGACGTGTGCTCACGTCCATTCGGGGAAGCCGTGTACTTAAAATGATGCTAGGGATGAAATTATTCGAAAAGTCATCTCTTCGCACGGGGAACGTGGTAGTGCAGTGGGTTGAACGCTACGCTACTGACTGGTTGTAGCCCCTGGACACCCTCAGCTACACCCTTACCTTCACTGAATAAGTTTTCGGGCAATAGATCTTCTTGGGAAACCATTTGCGGCTCAGGAAAAGGAACTGTCCCCCCCCCTATGCTGATGTGCGAATTTCTCGTACCGTCGGTTTTAGAATTAGGGTAGCGCTCTATCCTCGCCTACCAAACCAATCTTTAGGGTCGATGCCTGTGGTGTTTTCCATATATACTCACTGGACATCGTATTTGTGGTATGAAGCTGAGAATCATGGAAGTATCCTGAAGACTGTGCATTAAGTACTTCAAGGTTATTTCACGTAA
The DNA here is from genome assembly GCF_022747635.1 of Hetaerina americana. Lineage (NCBI taxonomy): Eukaryota > Metazoa > Arthropoda > Insecta > Odonata > Calopterygidae > Hetaerina > Hetaerina americana. Next base: position 399,446 of record NW_027286181.1, on the reverse strand, counting down.
AGGAAAATGATGAAAAATTAAATTGATGAATGCCAAAGGGAGAACCAGAAGGCTGGCTTTCCTCATCGTGGGGGAAGTCTTGTCTTCAGAGCAAGTATATTAATGTTTCATCTACCTAATATCAGGCATAAAATGACACGAGAAAAGTTCAAAGGCCCTCATGGGCTGAATAGTCAAAACTAAGATCTTCGTGATGGGATAAAATGTGAAACCAGTCTGACGGAAGTATGTAGATGCGGTTGCAAGGCGATAGGCGTAATATGAAAGCAGCATTCCTTTGCATGCGGAGGGTGCGGCGTGATGTGGATCGGAGATATGTTCATGGAAAGAGTGGGGACTCACAAAATCGGTGATGAAGGGTTGCTGGAGATCGAATGGACTGATGGATTGGGAGAAAGTTATCAGAGGAATATTGAACGGAAGGGAATGTGGAGGAGAATACCCCGCGAGAAAGACCCGAGGTCAAATAGACCGATTTAAGGATCTGGGACGGAAATACTATCGGGGATCACAGAAAATTAGAACCGGTGTGGGGGAAGTGATTGACTGCAGTTAGTAATTTACGGACTGAAAATTAAGGAATCAATTCCGTGGATATATATTCTGAATTCCGCATTAAATTTATGGTTGTATATTGTTGGTAGGGGAAAGCCATAAAACCATAGATGTTTAAAACCATGAGTAAACGTGACTCACTCATAAAAGTGGCTATAAAATTCACATCGCCCTGTGACTCTTCCATGGATCAAGGTGGAGCTTGGTCCATCAGAGATTGGTATGTCCACCAAGGTTGGTGTCATTAGTGATAGTAGCAATCAAAAATCATTGACCTTGAATAGGGTTACTGTCTGCGTTGGCAGATCTATCGAAAATGTTCATGCCAATTTGAATTTGTGGTTCATAAAATTCTTTGGCGGAATCTTTCCATGCTGCATAGGTGTCGTCGAGGGTTAATATCTTCTGTGTGCGTCCCAACTTCACCGTTTCAAAAAATATAAATAGTTCGAATTTGAAGTGGCAGAAGTGACCGTCCAGGAGTCGAAGCCTCCTCAACGACCTGTGACACCGATTGGGGAACCTTTGAGATAACGGTTCATCGGTGCTTTCATCGTTTTCCGTGCAAGTTAATAAAATGGAGGATTTGAAAGCGCGAGCTATTTATGTACGTACGTACCACCGCAGAGTCCACCCTCTCCATTTCGTGGACGGATCGGTTTTTGTGGATCGAAGATTTTGAGGTAGTGATTTACGCACCAAAGCCCGCGCATGCCCCCCCCCCCCACTAAATGGGGGTCGAAATTGAAGGGGGAGTCGTCGGGTGGATTTAATGGACGGCAGTAAGTGTTTTGGCATCCTCGCCTCTAAATCAAGGCGAAGGGAAACGATCGAATGGGACGCCTACGCGTTTATCGGCCACTTACACGTCGTCTTCCACGTGTTCTATCTGCGATTCTATTTTCGGGGCTTCGTTGAATTTTGAAATCGTCACGTGCTCGCCTGAAATGACTTGCGAAGTGACTTTCGGAGTGATAATTCTAAAAAAAAAATAAAATCAATCCCGCGGTAATGTGCGCGATCAATGTCGGCAGTAATATTGCTACGTGGTTACAGTACTCTTAATGTAAAAGTTGCGAAAACTCTCTCACGTGACTAGAAAAAAAGCATTAAATATCCAAATGGCATTAATATTGAGTTACAGAAAAATACGAAAAGGCAAGAAATTTCAAAGTTCATGAAAAATGGTGCCGCTTTTCAGATTGCCGTAGAAATTGGGAGTTGGCAGGAGTGTTTTGTAGTTGAATTTTTTGTAAATCCCAGTCATGGCAATTGAGAATCTGCTTAAGTTGAGGTATAACACCTGGAATTCAGATGTGTCCGATTTTTTTAATTAAATTTTTCCTTTCTCCGTAAATATCTATGTTATTTGACCAAAATGGAGACAAAATATTTTACCAAAACTGATGGAAATTTCCCGAGGGAATCGTTTCAGATCATAACTGGGATACTTACGGAAAGGGTGAAAATGAAAGTATAAGCATCGCACTCCGCGGCTGATGCGACCTTTTATTTCGCCAAGTAATCCATCTTTGAAACCCGAAATCAGAACTCTAATTGAAATTATTTGTCTCAGGCCGAATCCCCGATTCCAGTTCTACGCTAAGAGCGGAGGCAAGCCGACACGGACTCTCAAAAAAAAAAAGTTGGCTCAGGTTCTTTTACACAATATGCAACGCAAATTCCGGGGAAAAGCTATTAACGAGTATAATGTTTTGCCGGAAACTCTGAAATTTCATGGGTTTATAGTTTGAATTAGTAATGCTGCCATTTTCTGAGCTGCTCCCCTATTTAACCCCTGCAATATTGACTTGGTGGAGGAGGATTGCGAATTCCGAAGATCGCGTAGAGCTGTACTGGCGGGAGCAACGCTACTTCTCATGTCAAGGTCACCCATGAGATAGAAATTGAAAAGCCAGGTGAAGTGTGACACCTGCTCCTTGGTGAGATGGTTGTGAGCTGAATGGGGCTTGGGTCTTGGCGATATTGTTTTTCTAATGTCTCTACAGAGTTGCTCCAAAAGCCAAAGCGAGCAGGTGACGATTTATCCACATGGTGATATTTATGGAGTCCATCGAGAAGTATAGACAATATCTACCATTGCCAATTTATAATATCGTCACATACCACGGGGAAGTAATCTATACTGCATCCTATGCAATGTTTTCTCTTCTATATTCACATCCAGAGTATCACCCAACTTGTTTACACAGTGCACATTATCAGTATTTTCGATATCGTGTATCGAGTCTTTTTCCAATAATCGACGATATCGTGTATCGAGTCTTTTTCCAATAATCGACGATATCGTCAATATGGGCATAGCTACAATTCGTAATATCGACGGTAATTATCGGTCTTCGATTTATTGATACCTTATAATTAGCCACATCCACCTGGTGGACATGAAAATTAGTATCTGCTTGATATCGATATGTCAGCATATCGCAGAGCCGTGTTGTGGCGGGAATTAACGTGATGATGTCGCGTTGAAAACACTATTAAATTCTGTAGCTGTTTATACCAACTCAATTGTGTTCCAGTGATGGAAAAAAGGTGTTTAGTCGGTGGTCTTTTTAGGGGTCGGGGAAAGTTGTGTAGGCGGGGAAGAGTCATGAAGGAGTGAAGAAATTACGAGGAGCTGAAGAAGGAAATCGTGCCAGACGAGACCTGATTATGCTGTGCAAATCTCACCGGAATTCTGAAGTGGTTAACAGGTCCCGTCTAGAACCTTCTTCTAATTACCAGATTGCATTTGATCTTAATTATAGGTTCATTTCGTATGAACAATCGCTGCCACATTCATTTTACCGCCTGAAACTCGATAGTTTTGAAGGGTCTAATTTAAATAATCCCCTTCCTCTCCGTCGAGGGATATGATCCTTAGGGTTGACATTGCGCGGATACCCTTGTTCGGAGGGTTTCTGGGTCGTCGTCCCCCTCTGTCTCCCTCATCCTCATCGTCGCCCCACCCACTCCACTTGGTCCATCGCAGTCGTGGGCACGTCGTCCGCTGCGTGGGAGGACTCGCCGCCGGCCTTCGGGACGAGGGTGGGTGGTGTGATCGGAGGAAGGTGTCGGCGGGGGGGAGGAGGCTGCGCGTGGGCGGCCAGGAGCGCCTTCCCTCCTCCTCCGAGGCCTCTCCACCCCCACCCCTACGCTAAGTGGGCGGGGAGGTGGCGCGAGGGGAGGAAGGATCCGTTTGGCGCACCTGCCTAACCCCCCTCCCCCGCCCCCCTCTAACTCGCCACGGCCGCCCGCAAAGCTTTCTTCCTCTTCTATCTCTGTCATTGTCTTAACTGAAAAGGGAATGCCCACTAATTTTAATAAGATTAGATACTTTTCGCACTCCTTATCCTTTTTCTGCAAAAAAAAACAATTTTGGCTGTCGAAGGCGCTGCGCCTTCCTTTGATGCTTCATCTTTCTCTTCGGTTCGGAAGCCGCTCCGGAGGCCTTTGGTTTCCTGCGGTAACATGGTCAGAGCATTCAAGGGGCGTTCCTGTGGTCCGCTAGAAATCGCCTATTGGCCCTGGGATTTATTAAATCGAGCAAGGAAAATGTTCACTCGGAGGTATTCGTCTCTTGGAAACGGGATTTTTTAATTTAAGAAGGCCCATCTAGGTCGTCCTTTTTTGTAGTCAAAAGTATTCATGCAGTGCCATAATTGCGAAGCCTAACTAGAGGCGAAGCATGGACTAAACTTCAAACTGTATGTGTGTGTGTGTGTGTGTGTGTGTATGTGTGTGTGTGTGTATGTGTGTGTGTGTGTGTGTGTGTATGTGTAGCCTAACTAGAGGCGAAGCATGGACTAAACTTCAAACTGTTTGTGTGTGTGTGTGTATGTGTGTGCACTTCATGTCCACCCGGTTAGCAATTAGCCTTCCAATGGTCGTAATAACTTGTATGAAGGCTCTTAAACTTAATACTTCTACTGGTGAGGAAAACGATTTAATTATGTGGATTGGTGCATGTGTGTTTGCTCAGCTCATTTTCACTAGTTCATTTATGTATGTGGGCAAGTTCTTGATGGGTGCACCTCGTAAATATGTCAATACTAATGGTGAGGGCTACTCTTGGCGTGGTTTTCTAATGTTTTTTTATTGAACTCTCGTTTAAAAATGTATGGCTTGTGAAATTGTAGCGTATTTTTTTAAATGCCCTCTTTCAAGCGATACCCTTTAGAAGTTTGCATCCGAGGCTTCCAATAATTCTTATTAAGTCAAAGAATTGGTGGCCCTTCCGGCGGCGTCATGTTCAGAACTGTGAGTGGGCGATGGTTGCCCGATCCGTTGTGGTCTCTTCTCCGAAATGTGACTTTCGGGGAGGCACTGCGGCAATTGGGGCAAATTTCGTCGAACTCGCGGCCGCCGCTTGATGTGGGGCCGGCGGTAAAGTTGTCCGTCGCGTTCGAATACTCCCGAGTATTATGTGGGCGGGAGGTAAGTCCCGTCTGCTTGCAGTTTACCCCGCACAGGATGTTGTATTTGTGTTCCTTAGTTAATCTGTTTGTTTATGGCAAAAGAACCTCAGGTTTGACCTTGCTTTCTAGCAGAAGTAAACTTAAATGGTCAAAGAACAATTTGTTCGAGCCTCGTCGTCGACATTAGTTCGTGAAGGCATGCATATTTTTTTTTAATTAATCATACCCCGTTGTAGAGTAGCTCACCCGCTCGCAATGTTGATTTCATTGATGGCAAATCACATTAAGTGTCCCTTGGAGTACAATTTAAAACTTTAAAATTACATTTGTAATTTTTGTCAGGTTCGGGCCGATAAAAGAAAAGTTTTAAACGCACCAATTCTATTGTTTTAGAAATCAAATGATATTTATAATTGCTTCCAGAGGAATCATGTTTCGATTTCGTAAATATTTGGAAAATAATTTGTAAGGTCAGTACTAAAAATGACCTGGATTTACTTTATTACTGGTCGTCTCGAATATTTCGAAGTTTTCATGATACTGCTGAGCTGATATAATATTTTTAAACTGCTGAAGTTACAGAAGAAATCAGATTTCTGAAATACCTTTTAGATTTCCTAGAACTGATCGGACCCGTTGTCTAGGTTCTTTGGGATGATCAAGGTTACTTGCTCTAATTCTATGTAGTGTTACTTGGGATTTATTACCCTAGTTACAGGTATCGAGGTTCAGGGACGTTTTCACATGTGCCCGGATGCTCTTGCCGTGGACATTTCAATTGCTTTGGCGCGGGTGATCGTTGCCACGCGAGAAACAAGGCGTGCGGTGCGAGAGTGTTGCTCTGATTTTGATGGAAAGAATTTCGATTCGTTTGACGCTTTCTTCCGGCTCCCGTGGTCGCTCAACCCGCGACGGGAGGAGCCCTCCCTGCCCCCCTCCATCCCCCCGCTAACGGGTAGCGTCCCCGATGTCCGCTGGTGCGAGGAAGCGGAGGAGGCAAGGGGGAGGTGCCGGGACGCGCCTGTCTGTCAGCCGGCCCTTTTATACGCACCGTGGGTCGGAACGCACCTCTCTCTGTCGCACTCGGCCCCTCGCGTGCTTTCCACCCTCTCTATGCTGGACTGCATAACCCTCCCCTCCCCTACCTGCGATTTCCAAAAGAATTCTCTCGGCCCTTGAAAAGCGTCTTCTTAATTGGAGGTGAGAATATTGAACTCGATATTCTGTTGTGAAGTTTGCCGGCACGGAGTTTACTTCGGCGCGAAGTTTACTTCTGTAAAATTTAAAAATTATTGTTTTTGCCCTTGTCAAGTTTATGGGCGTCACATGGAAGAGAGTTTTCCCTTGTGTTAGCGTGTTGAAAATGCAAGACAAACTTCTGTTAGCATGACAAAGGTCCTGTCAAAGGGGAATGTGTTGGAATCCAGTCGGGAGATGCCATTTAAAATAGGGAAGACCTGCTGAATATCATATTGGAAATTCGTCAAGCTGAATTTTGTAGAATATTGGCAGGCTGTGAACTCGCCTGAACCGTTCGCGAACTGCAATCTGTGTAATCCTCCAAAGATTTACAAATACTTTCGAAAGTTCGGTCTCAAATTTGAAAGCATATATGTGGACTAGCTAAGAAAAATTAGGATTTATTTGAAGGGCTTGGTTAAATGTGATGAAAAGGTCAAAGAGAAATGCTATCTTTTGCTGTTTAGGCCTCATTTAGAATATCCTGTTAGTGTATGGGATCCCCACGAAGTTGAATTGATTGCCGGATTGGATCGCGTGCAGCGTAGAGGAGCCAGATTTGTAAAGCGTTGTTATGATAAACTTAGTAGTGCATCCAAAATGTTAAGAGCAGCTAGGCTGGGAATCACTCAAGGAGCGAAGGTTAAATTATACATTTAACCTCTTGCATGAATTGGAAAGGTGTCTATTTAGCAATGATGTTGAAAATGTATTATTATCCTCATCGTACTACGGTAGGAGAGATCATGTCAATAAAATTAGAGAGATTAAGTGTAGAGCAGATAGATTTAAGATGTCATCTTTCCCACGAACGATTAGGGATCGGAATAACATTTTCTGACCGCGGTAAGAGGTAAAATATTCGGGTCAAAAAATCGGGTCTGATGTGTGTATTCATTCCCTGCCACGTACCCCTTTCTCTCTGTCTGTCTGTCTTCCGCCTAGCTAATTCGACACCCTCCCTTATTCTCAGGGAGTGCCACTAGGCTGCAGAAGAGCAAGGAGATTTTGTTGCGTATATTTTTTAATGGCTCTTCCTCATGTCCAATTGCATTAATATTGGCCAATACATCGGTTTCGAATTTCTCTATTCAGATATTTTTGTCGTCGCACAATCAATTTTGATTCCTCCATCATTTTCAATCCTGCTAGCAGAGGTTGAAGAAAATACCCTCTCCCTGTAGCAATGTACCATCGATGTACAGTTTCTAGCATTCCTCGTTTTCTCTCATTCCCACCGGAAATAATAAACTTCACCGCGGCAACCATTCAAAGCACTCACTTTGCCTGCTTTTTCAGAGTGGCCGAGGAAATTAATTGTATGTTATTTTAAAGCCAAATTTTTAAAGGTCCGCGGATAGATCTTTTTAATTTGATTGGCTTTCCCGGCATTGGTTTTTGGATTGAAGACTCGTGCAAGTCGAGAGGCATGGAAAATGAGAATCGTGAAGTTCATTTTGAACTTTTTTGTACGTCGTTGGCTCTCCGGTTACGCTCGTCAAGTGAACTTACGAGTTTTTTGCGAGAGATATTATAAAACACGTAAGACACGTTCGGGGTGATTTGTTATTCCCCGCGAGATGATACGAAGGCCCTGAAGAAAAATGCCTCATTTCCTCTCTTCTGCTGCCGTCGAATTTCGAAAGCGGTACTAGTATATATGTATGTAATTGAGCTTTTTTTAATGGTTCAATGACCCTGTTGATCACTCTCAGCCGGTGCCCTGACATTGTTTTTTAACCTCTCGTCGTATTACTCGTATTTTATTTGTATTTTTTTTTTTAACGTTGGCCATCGGATAGAAAATGGTGATCGTGGAACGATAGCTCCCGTGGCAATATTGCTTCGCGATGCTCTGCGATTTATTTCTAACTCCCCCCCCCCTCCCTCCCTACCTTCCCCCACTCCCACTGCGGGGATGCGTCAGAGAAAAAACGGAAACAACGAAGGCGACCGCGATCCCCACGTCGTTTGTAGGGGAGCGTTTATTTTTAGAAGCTTGATGCAATACAAATTTTTTAGGTTTGAAATTGCCACTAAAGCCTCGGAAGAGTGTTTCCGTGGGCTTACCTGCGTGAGAGAGTGGCTATTTATCTATTTATTTATTACATTGCTATCGCACTCCATTTGACGACGAGATCTATTCTCTATCGAACTCCCCTGTCGATCATGCACCGTCGAACGAATGCTCCCGCTCACGCTAGAAGCTGCGCAGGTCTAGTGTGCATACTGGATGTTTCGAGACATGTCCTCGCCAGCGAAATTCGTAGCAGTGTCGTCTGCATAGATGTTTTCGTCTTGCAGTCAGTACATTAAGGTATTAATCCACAACGATATGACTCGGCTGTGGTATTTGCGAATTTAAGTGTAGACCTTGTAACAAACCAATGTCATGATGAAGTATTGGGCGATGCTGAGACTCGTGGTTGGATAATTTGACATGATTTCCTGGCATTTATGAGAGCGAAGACAGTAGGAAGGGAAAACTTCTTCTTCCGAGTCCCTGCTAACTTAATTAAAAATTGGCAAATTTTTAATTAAATATGATATTCCACCATATCACGCCTGTAACGTCTCTTTTTACCTGCAAACCTAGGCGGCATAATAGGTTTCCGAAAGCTACAAGGTGTCGTTTATAACAGATATCAAAACTGGTAATTAATAAATATTTCGCACGGTTTACCACTGTCCACATTGCATGGGATGTAATAAATAAAGTTTTATATCATTTTGACTCTATTTCTAAAAAACTAATACACTGATTGGCAATTTTAGAATTATGCTTATTAGGTTTCCGGTGCCTACAGTTATCCCTTATATCCGTTTTTTCAAGGTGGCTTTCGGTCAAAAAGTAAGACTGTTTATGTTTACCTTTACCGACTAATCGAAAGCATTGCTAAAGAAAAATTGAAACAGCCGTTTGCGGATTGACTTCTCATTTGCTGTTATAAATAAAATACGAATCCTCATTAAGTTCTGTTTCAAAATTAAGGTTCCTCAATGGGGCGAACATTTAAATCGGCTCCTCTTGGTCTTCCTATTAGTCAGCAGTGCTCGGTTAAGGCCCTAGGGTTATTATTCCGTGGGAAAATCGAATTTGGATGAACAAGTATTCTGTTTTCCTTTGTCATTCATTCTTTTATCCATAGTGTTAATAATTGGACGTAATTATTTGTGTAACAATTCCCTAAGTGTTAATTGCAGTTCTTATGAATTTTGTGAACAGGGTGAGGCGGTCACCACTACTGAAACTGTTTAAATCCTAGAGGTTATTTTTTGTGGTCATGACCATGATATGAAATTTAATACTTAATTCAGTATTTTATTTTGAGAAGCATTTAATATTTTTTAAATCTGTGTATCTTTATTCATAAGAATGTTAAGAGTTGCTGCCTCCCTAACTTTATGCCTAAGCTAATGGAAGTTGGTCAATTTCTGCTACGCCGCTGCCGATTAAAGTGGAAAGTTGTAATACGCACGGGGATCGTAATGCTGCGGTGGCTAAGGTCCTGCATTCCCACCTTGAGAGCTCCGGTTCGAATCCCCGTGGTGACAGATATTTTTCAGTGGTGTCCCGATCCCTATTTGAGGTGCTTTGTGGAGGACGCTTTGAGTGAGTACGCCGTCCGTCGGATGGGACGTTAAGCTGCGAACCCCTGGGCGCCTTTCTTTGAAGGGTAGGCTAATGCCGACGCCGGGTTTCTCTCCACCCTTCATCCTTTCCTGTCTATCCCTAAATGACATCAGCCTCCCCGGTCGCCTCCCCTCAATACTACTTTAAGGTATGATACGTTCGGATAATTTCGTACAATCCCAAGGATTTTTGTGTGCAAGTTTTATCAAAGGTAAGAACTTTGTTTAGTTCTCCGGAGAAAGCCGGCGGAGAGATAAGTATTTTCTTTGCAACTACGAGATTCGAGCTGTCTTCTTCATCCGGCGTACGTTATATTAATTTAAACGTAAATCTTGTAAAACCCGCGTCGTCTTTTACAAATTTCTTCTGTCCCTTTTTATTCCGAGCGAACGCGAACATTCAGTCAAATGAAAGCCCTTACGCGATTCCGGTGCGGAGGGAAAATCACTACTTTTTTTAATGTACAAGCTCCCTACAGTCTGCAATTTTTCGGAGTTAAGCACTCTGTGTGGTTTTTAATTTGTCGGAGATGTTTGTACTAACAAAACGAAATGACGGTAAATAGGGATGCAATGGGGTACTCTCGACCCATGGAATAGTGGGCGGAGTGGGGAGAGCTGTGCGTGGGAAGAGGTGAGGTGGGCGAGTGATCCCGGGGATGATTCGACGAGGCGCTGGTGTTCGTGATGACAGCAGCCAGAGGCGCCAAGCGGTCTACGGGCGGCCGGCCTTCTCCGCCGCGGTTGCGACACTTGACCCGACCAGTGATGGGGTTGGTCTTCCACGTCACCTCCCTCGGCTCTCGTGGATTTCCTTTTCTTCGGCTTCTGTCGCCCCCCCCCCTCCAGTTTCATCTGAAGGGGGAATGGAACCAGAGGTCTCGCCTGCGGGTGGGAGTCCCTTTCGATGGGTCCCGTGGGTGGGTGAGGTGAGGTGGCCCCAGAAAATGTACAGGCTCACGTGGCCATTTGCGGCGAAGGAGTGCTCATTGATTCGAGAGAGGTGTATGATTCAGTGGTGAAGGGCGGAGGGATGCAGAATGAAATCGCAATGAGATCGTTACGCTTGAGAGCATCTTGAAACGAATTCTGAATTGAAGGTTGGAATAACCTTGCAAAGAATCGAGATCTGTCTCAACTCATGGAATATTGATAGGAATCGGGCCAGGAATTGCGGAATTTCCCGCTTGCCGGTTCCTTTCCTTCATTGGATAGACTGCCGTTTATTCGTTAACATCATACGACGGAGCTGTCTTGGTCTTGGGAAGGGGTTTCTCTCCGTGCCTTTGTTCAGTGCTCCTCTATTGGAAGTTACCGTCTCAGGCCATTCATGCCAGAACATGGTTGGCAGTGGATGGTTGTCCAATGCACAATTCTCATTATTTATATCCTTTTCCCTCACTCTTTCCGTTCCTCGTTTTCTGCCGAACCAAATCCTCTCCCGTCTCATCCCTTCAGTCATTCGGGACGCCATGCAAGATCTCCCTCCGCCTTGCTGTTTTTGGGACTCCATGTGGACGAATTAGGACATGAATGAATGGAAACCGAATTAATGGTGATTTAGTCTGAATTTAATGAAAACTGGAAAATGCGCTGGGCATTGAGGAATTATTAAGATAGGTTTACCAAACTTTTTTCTGAAAATAACGATAACTAATGAACGATGTTTCAATTTTTTGAGGAGTTATTCACAATACCGCTGACTCGCCCTTATCAGCATAACTAACTAACGTAGCCTCAATTTTGGAACCGAGTAACTGTACCAAACAAGGGTGACAAAGTTCAATTGCAAATAAGATCGTTTTGTGCAAAATCACTGCACATTATGCGTGCAGATGAGAGGAGACAAACTATTTTAGTATTTTGTTATGTTTAACCTTTAATTCTGTCATATTTTCGATGGTTAATGATGACCTCACGGAACAATCAAATATATGACTCAATGTTTTCATATATACAGATACCTGTGTGTGTGTGTTATATATATATATGTATATGTATATATATATATGTATATGTATATATATGTATATGTATATATATGTATATGTATATATATGTATATGTATATATATGTATATATATGTATATGTATATATATGTATATATATGTATATATATGTATATGTATATATATGTATATATATGTATATGTATATATATGTATATATATGTATATGTATATGTATGTATATGTATATGTATGTATATGTATGTATATGTATATATATGTATATGTATGTATATGTATATATATATGTATATGTGTGTGTATATATATATATATATATATATATATATATGGCGATTTAATATTATGAAGGCGAAATACGACCGTGCCCTGTAAATTCTGTAAATTTAGAAATCCTGCCTTGGAAGCCAGAGAAATTTTTTTCGGATTTTGAAATTAATTTCCTCGATGAATACACAATTGTGTCAGTGATTCGGAAAGGCGGTCCTTGAAATTGTTTCAGAAAATAAATAGTTCATCTTGCAGGTAAACCACGAACTTATGATTTGTAGTCAAAGAGTTCTTCCTTTTGGTCAAGTTACGAACAGCGATGATTTTAGAATTTCGTCGTACTCTAAGGTCCGGTTTTATAGCGCCTCGTTGAATCCAATCGTTGTTTAATGTGAACGTTGACTTAAGTTGGAGATTACCAAAACATCCGATTTTATGAACAAATAAAATCCCTCATTAGTGACTATGAGCATCGTAACCGTGGTAACACTGTTTTTTTAATATTTAGCATTTTAACGGTCTCTCTTGAACTTAATTAGAGGCCGTTAAACTTAGTTTTGACCTTTACCGGAGATTAAAGTCAACCGTCAGTTCAACGAGAAATTTTAAAGCCTGGCTTACGTGTTGCTTCAAGTTCTGAAACGGGAGGAATTTGGCGAAATTCGAGATTTTTGGTTAAAGAACGGAATCGTCTTCAATGAGTAGCTGGAAGAATTTGAATTATTTAAGTAGTTTTATGTTGTATTCTAATTATAAACTCTCCTAATGCAGTACTTTAAAAAACATCAAAAATTCAAATCGTTTCGTTAAAGCACAGCATGGAACCATGGGTATCAGCGCACTGATACCGATTTGACGTATCCCCACGAAGGGCACACCACAGATTCACCGTCATATCACTATGCTGGTTCGCCGGTTCATTTTGTCTGGATTCCTTTAAGTAGCATTGAACCGGAGAGAGTGGTAAGATAAGTCAGTCGTGGTTTCCCCCGTTCTTAGACGTTTGCCCTATCACTAGTATTTTTCTTTAATCGCGCGTAGACATTTCCTTGTTGACATATCATTGATTGATATGCGTAGCACTCAAGAACTGCCCGATAAGAGCTTACGTTTTTATTTTCTACCACCTCGCTCGTGACTGATCTTTTCCCGGTTAAATGATTGTGGAGTTATTGAAATGAAATTCGTAACTTTGTAATTCCACACACACTTCATTGACAACGCGAAGTTGACCTAGGTTTCGACGTTGGACGTCATCATCAGGTTGGTTGTCATCACCCAAGTTACTTTTTTCATTTCAATATGCTGTGCAAAAGCCATATAGTTACGCCGGAGACAACAAATTTTATAGTAGAGCGCTCCCAATCTGTTTTCTGGAGGTCGATTACTTCCAGCTGCTCTGACATTGTATTTGAGTCGATCAGGTACAAACGTCCTCCGATTGAATCACTGCCTTCATCAACGGAAATGTTCACTGTAAAAAAAAACAAAATAAATCCAACCTCAACTCGGGACCAGAATATTCGGAGGACGCCCAACTGCTCTGGGCCTGGACCTGGATCTTCGTCATCCAATCTTTCGCTTAAGACTACGACGTCTTAATATTGAATGGCATCTCCTCTATGATATACAGTAAATCTCCCGTCTCAAATAATGATAGTATTCAATTCCGGCGTCCCATTTTCGAATACCGCCATGTCGGAGTATTAAGTTGTACCTAACTATGTTCTTTATAAGGTGTGGTGGCGTAAGTGGTACCATGTACGTATTTCAGATTTCTCATCATTCCCCCGATTAATGTGGCGAGCCGTGTAAGTGCATGATTCACACTTGTTACTGCTGTGTTCTCTGCGAAGGGATGGGAAATAAGTAGGAGGAAGGTGGTTGGTTTGTCTCGGGTGTTAAGCTCTGGCTCCGCAATCCTATTTTAGCCTCATTAAGGTGCCTGCTTATTCTATATTCTTGCGACGGCAGCCTCTTTTAGGTTTAAAGGTTTGACTAGACTGATAAATGAGATGCCTAATGACCGTAAATCCTTACGAATTGATCGGTGTAGTTGACAATGTTTGCTTTTTTCAATCCTAATTACAACGAAAAAGGGAAAAGATGAACGACATAGCAACTTAAGGCTATCCGCCTATAAACCGCGTTTTCTATCATGCATATCAAAGTGAACGTGCGTAATTTTTCAAAACCTACTCTGTCCTAGGTATAAGGAAGAATCTTTGGGTTGGAAACTTAAAAAGGAAAAAGTTATTCACGGTTGTGGTTGTATTCATTAAGAAAGATATCACATGACTGTACTTAGTTCATCTCGCAAGAATTCACCGTTATGATTTTCTGTTTGAGAATTTAAACTAGTGTCACTTTTGGCATTGTATCTCGTAATCTCGTACCAAATTCTGTGGTGATATTCTCAATCAAATACCTCCAGGATGTGTTCGTATCAACTTGCGTCACCAGTTATCTATACTTCGCGTCGCGTCTCTTTGCCGTTTCGAGGACTTAACAATGCGTGGGTTAATTCCCCGCTGCAGAACGAATTCCATTCAACCGATCTCGTCCGAGACACCATTGCTTGAGTAACACAAGAGAAGCGTTTTCTCCGTTGTTGTTTGTCATCTCGTGAAAGTGGTACTCCGTCGTTCCCTGCTACCCGTTCATTCTTTTTTCTTCATAGAGAGCTCTAAAAATTTTAATGTTTCTTTGTTTTGATGTTTTTCTTTTGACTTGTCTGCTCCTGACTAATTACGGTTCTCCCTTTCCTCTTCTCCCAGGGCCGGCACACAAAGACTGGTCAGCTGGCTGCCATCAAGGTCATGGACGTCACGGAGGTGAGTGAGGTCTTCCTCCTCTATGCAAACCCTCAGCTGGCTGGTAAGAGCCCGTTATTTCACGACCAAGTGACTCAACATTCCTTTTACCGGAAAGCTACAAAGCACGCGAAATGAATGCTTCGCTGTTGGCACACCAGGAGGCAGCTGCCCCACTGAGCGTGTATCTGGCAGTCGAGTTGTCTCTGCTCTTTGCTTCTTCGTAATGTTCCACTGTTAGAAATAATACCTTTCCATGCTTCTACCTAGTCCAAAAGGTTTCATCATCTATATATTATATAGGTGAATATCAACTATTTTAACTCAGTTAAATGCGGTCAAATAATGGATTAGTACATGTAAATTTTTATACATTTTACCTCCAGACCTAGAACAAAGATGTTAATGGGCAATGCTTATTCAATAGGAGTATGTAGTGAGAAGGAAGGCATAGTCAGAGCTGGGTTCCAGCTGTTAGGTAGAGTGACAAATGTATAAATCAAAGGAATTGCATTACGGTTGGTAATCACTTTGCATCGAGAATTGAGCCAGTAGAAACAAAGTGTTAAAAACACTGTCCAATGCCATGAGTTGTTGAGGGGAAGCGCAAAGTGAAAAGTGGAAGAGGACTGCAGTACAAACCTAGGGAAAGTAAAGCAAAACAAAAAGAAGGTGAGATTACAACGAGCTACGGGTAAAGCAGAAAAGGGAATAGTATTATTTCTTTGTTAGGAAAGATTTTAGATATTTGAGTACCCCGCAAGCCACCACTAGGGTGTGTGGCAGGGGGCAGTGTTCATTTCCAGAACTTTCAGCTTTTCAAAATTCTTAATGTAAGCTAGGGTTTGCCTGTCAAGGACAATACCCTGTTATTGTACATCCTGTTTCGTGAATTATTATAAGTTTATGATGAGACCACATGGGGGATAACAGATTTTTCTTAATAAGGACTTGTTTTTAATAAAACCCTAAATAAAATTGTATAGGTTCAGTAAAATTCTCCATGACTGGCAGGATATTTTTTTAAATAAAAGCAATAAGTAACACTGCTTGTGAGATGAAATGTAATGATAAATACACAACTTATTGTGAGCTTTCTGCTTCCACCTTGCCCTTTCGTCAATGATTTGCCCTAGACTACTGGTGTTGTTTTACATGTAATTCATGTGGTACTTTTTACCGTTTATAAAGGTATACGCACGACTAGTAATATATTTATGTGTATGAATTTTGTCAGAGAAGGAAATAAGTTGAAAATGAAATTGGCAATAAAGGAAAAATAAATGTAAAATACTTAAACAAACGGAATGTTTTCAAGTATGAAAACATTTTTCGTCTTATTTGCTGTGATGAATAGCAGAACAGTGGAATCTACGGGATGCATAGTGTGGCATTGAAGGTAAATTGTTTTTGTCCCCCTTTTCAAGATTCTGCACAATGTTACCAAATGTTCATGGTTTCAGAAATGATTTCTGACGTTGCTGAAAAATTTCATCAAGGCCAGGTGTAATACATAATCCATATGTAAAATGAGTTGAGCCATTGTGCACAGACCTTGCGCATTATTTGCATTTTAAATTGTATAAAGTTCTATGCATTCCACTTCATGTGGGAAAATTACTTCATACCAAGATGGGAAAAAGAAGCACTTTTTTCCATAAGTTTTCATTATTGCTCTATCGCTCAACCTAGTGTGTAACTTCAAATAGTGGAATATCAATTTATTTCCATTCTTTTTTAAACCTTCCATTTTAAATGTGTTTTTTAATGAATGGATCCAATGATTTTCTGCTCTATGAGATAAGTTATTACTGAGCAAGATAGGACATGGTCGTAAAAGATGTTTGCAAGTTGGGAGGCAGTGAAGTGAGGGGTAGGGGTGGCTCAAGTTGTTCACCCTGGGAATGCCTTAGATGGATGACCCCAAAGTGACGGACACACACACACATTAACAACCCCCATGTCTCCTAGTGTCTTTCCGTTCCCAATGCCATCACCCTAAACGTA
Organism: Hetaerina americana; assembly: GCF_022747635.1. NCBI lineage: Eukaryota > Metazoa > Arthropoda > Insecta > Odonata > Calopterygidae > Hetaerina > Hetaerina americana. The sequence continues at coordinate 382,536 of NW_027286181.1, read as the reverse complement.
TGCTCCTAGAGCGTGACTTAAAGATGTACTTGATAGGAAGAACTTTCAAATGATTCACTCCTTAAGTATCACATGTGCTCTGCTAGTCATTCATTAACCTTTTACTCATTGCAAAAGGAATTATTTATGGAAGAGTTGATAAGACGGCCATATCGGCTTCATAAAATGCAGTGATTCCACAGTGCATTGCCAATAAGACATAGGCTTCCAAGTTTTTGTCATTTTTTATTTATATTCAAAACTGCTGTTTTTTTAATATCTGAGATGCATGGAAATTTTGAAGTAATGCGGGCATTGTAGACCTGCCGCCTTTGTTTATTTGGTAATTACAATAAATCCCATCAATTAAACTATTATTCAAAGAGATATTAGTTGAAGTCTACTCCAGTTCACCTCGGTGTGAGATCCTAGTGTTTGCAGCATTCAACAAATGATTGGAAGGTGTTTGTTTCAAATTTTGTCTGTCTCTCTGTACTCTTTCAGACACAATCCTAGTGATGTAATTTGATAGCTACCAGAACTAGGTAAACCACATTGCACAGGGATAGAATCGTATCTCCATCCATGAAAGTTTAAATTTCATGGGTAGGTCTGGAATAACTCAATTTCTCCAAAAAACTTGGAGAAAAAACTGAATTTTTTGAAAATAAAGTTTGAAGTTGGATGTGTAAATGGGAATAAGTTATGGAAATTGTATTCCCAGTGAGAATGATGTGTCTTTTACCCTTGATATTAGTTCATGTTTGTCTATCTCTAGTCCCGCCAGCTTCCTTGATACGAGTAGCATGCCAAGTGATGAGGGCTGATCCCTAAAAGAATACATACACAATCGGATCCTAAAGATTGGGAAAAAGGAGGGCATGTTTGTTGGGAAGTAGCCTGGAATGGGAATCCACAAAATGAGAAAAGTAATGCTGATATTTTAGGGGAAATAAAAACGTATAAGTGACGTTAGCCATTCCCTTGACTTTCAAGAGAACATTTTAGGATTCCCACTTGTTTAGCATAATTTTTAGAGCCAGAATTAATGAAAGTCATGCTCTTTTATTTGCATTGTTAATATTATAATTGTTTCCTTCCTTTATTCACAGGATGAAGAGGAAGAGATAAAACTGGAAATAAATGTATTAAAAAAGGTATTTATGATGTTAAAATGTGGTTTGATACATTTACTCATTGCTTAGTGATAATGAAAAATTTAATCTCTTTACTCATTGGAAATGAAACATTTTTTTTCAGTACTCTAACCATAGAAACATTGCCACATATTATGGTGCATTCATTAAAAAAAGTCCTCCTGGGAAGGATGATCAGTTATGGGTAAGTTAACATTTCATAAAATTTAAAGCTATATTACTACGGGAAAGTATAATGTGGTATTCGATTGAATAATTACTATGCCCAGTTTAAAGTAGAAAATTTTCATCTTTAAGCATTTTTCCATTGTGTTAGTAGGTACTGTGAGGTGCCAAGGACATTGGATTCTAAATATCTAGTTTTTTTATCATTTCTTTCCAGTTTAACGGGACTAGGAGTTTATTTCTATTTTGTATATCTTTCTTTCATAGCATAAAAAAATTGCATTAACATGAGGAAAAAGTTGAGGTTAACCTAAAATATAACTGGTGAGAATTATACTCTTAAGGATTAACCTAAGATTTGCAAGACTCCCTTTGGGAAAATTATCCAAAGAGGCTGAAAAATTGCTTTACTATTCAGGTATGATGAGAAGAAACTGAATTAAAAAGACAAACTAGGAACCAGAATGTGGAGTTTGTATATAAAATTGTAGGAAAATACCCTGCTAAACTTGCTGACAGTAATTTGAAATATTAGTAGATGTATTGTACATATAGTGAATAGTTGTTTGCAAAATAAACATTATCAAAGAGGGGATTGGATGGGTGACAGATAATGCGTATAATATTGGTGAAGATTGATGTGGAGTATTCAATCTTCAGTTGTAAAAATATGCACTTTGAGAACAGACTTAAATCGTAGATTAGAGACTTCTGAGATGTGGATTTGGAGAAGGAAGGAAGAAGTAAGCTGAACAATGAGTAAGCTGAAGAGAGAGATGTTTACCGATGATAATAATAATAATAATAATATGTGATCATTGTTTTCAGTTGGTGATGGAATACTGTGGAGCAGGATCAGTCACAGATTTAGTCAAATGTAAGTGATCTTGGATTGAAATACTTGTAAAATAGCTTTTCATTTTTTCTAATTTTACCCGTCGCATAATATGTACAGCCAAAAGACTGAATTTAATAATTAGTTGCCATTAAATTTTATAATTGCTTATAAAAATAAGAATTAAAAGTTATATAATGGCTGAGGTTAACTGTGATCTATTTTTCTTTCCTATTTGCAGCCACAAAGGGGCAGAGTTTAAAAGAAGAATGGATAGCTTATATATGTAGAGAAATTTTACGTGGTCTCAGTTATCTTCACACAAATAAAGTTATACACAGAGACATAAAAGGCCAAAATGTGCTGCTCACAGACAATGCAGAAGTTAAGTTAGGTATGTTCACGATGGAAAATGCATTTGCTTCAACAATGCACCCATTTTTAATTCCCAGACTGAAAAACATTAATGTTTAAATCATATTAAAGTAAGTTTTTCATAGGTTACTCAATGACTTTTTTATTGGCACAGGATCTTGCATATCCTTAATGCTTCATAACAAATGGAAGTTGTAAAATATGTTATCACAGTAAACTTGATGAAATTTTGCCTCTTAATTTTGAAGACAGTGTACTGTTTTTCATGACTGAGCGTGCCATGCGCACAAGGTAATGGTGTGAGGCATGCTGTTTCATTCACCACCAGCAGCAGCAGACACGCCATAGAGTTGTTAGTAAAAGTTTATTTGATCATTTTGTTTGTGAAGACTAAATGTTTAATATGTTTTTCAGTGGACTTTGGTGTGAGTGCTCAGTTGGATCGCACAATAGGGCGACGGAACACATTCATCGGGACGCCATACTGGATGGCGCCCGAAGTTATAGCCTGTGATGAAAACCCTGATGCCACATATGACAATCGCAGTGATTTATGGTCTCTTGGCATTACGGCACTCGAAATGGCTGAGTCACAGCCACCCCTCTGTGATCTGCATCCCATGAGGGCCCTGTTCCTCATTCCCAGAAATCCTCCTCCAAGGCTTAAGTCAAAGAAGTGGGCCAAGAAGTTTCATGGTTTTGTTGAGACTGTTCTAGTGAAGGTAAAGTTACCACTCATCTCCTTCCTGATGCATAGTAAAGTCATTCATTCTGTTAATTCATTCCTTTGGAAGAGTTGACCAGTGCATCCAATGCAAATTTCTCATGAAGTAGCATCCAACCCTAAGACTACAGATTGTTTTTATGAGGTCCTCTAATTTTGGCCAAATGGAATGTTATTTCTTGAAAGGCTTGAAATGTCTATCATTGTTCATTGAAAACCTCCCAAGAAAAAATTATACCCAACGAAATGCTAAGTACTTCGTTGCGTTGGTGCTTGCTAGTAATTTGTTCATTCCATTTCACACTGCATCCTTAAGTGATGCAAACGCATGTAATGTAATGCAACGGACACTCATAATATCAAGGGAAATATATCTCAAACGAACTGTAGATCTAATGGGTAAAGGGAGTAAATAAATCTTATGCTAGGAAATTTCAATCGGGGGAAGGGGAAGAATACGTACTTTTCTTGGGTCTCTTTAATCAGCAAGGCTTCAATTCCATGAACAATCACTATGCTGAATGAAAGTATTAATTGCATGAAGCCTTTTTCTTTGCTTTGAACCTATTAATTTTATGTCACAGTTATGTTTTCTCATTATTAGCTTTCATGTGACATTTATGCTGGAGAAAAATTGTATTCTGTTTTTGCATTGAAAATGCCCAGTGTTATGCTCAAAGCTTCTGTAATAATTGTAGAATTATAATTTTTGCATCAGGAAATACTTGATTAATAGTTTGGACCAAATCACTAATTTTCTATGCTTTGCAATTAATGTTGTTGTATGTTGTATTAAAGAATCTAACATTTATCATTATAGTTTAATTAATTTTTTGGACTACAAAACATGATATGGACAAGACACACATTAACAGTTTTGTATGAAGTGAGTGGCAAATATAGTTTGCAAAATAGGAGTGACATTGTTGATTTGGCAAAAATATTTCAGGACTATCATCAAAGGCCCTATACAGAACAATTACTGAAACACCCATTCATTCGGGACCAACCGACAGAACGGCAAGTTAGAATTCAGCTCAAGGATCACATTGACAGGTGTAAGAAGCGCAAACAAGAAAAAGGTAAGACAAAGGGATGCATTTATGTTGCACTACAACGCCTTCTAGTTAACTACAATTCAGATAGGTATTTGCTTGGAGATGTCATGTGTTTTGTACATTCTTAATAATAATAATAGTAGCCATCTTCAAGTTCTCAGTGCAGCTTGGGAGGGTGTTTGGAAATAGTCACTCTGCACAGCACTGTGGGCATAATTAAGCAGGAGCTTCAATTTATGTCATGTGACACTGAATCCTACAGGCAGGGTGACAATGTTAAAATTTTCATTCCAAATCATACTCACATCTGTGGAATATGCAATGTTGTCGATATAATCTTCTCCATTCATCCTCGGCCAACTTTTCCTACATGATTAGTTATATGTTTGCAGTTTTTGTGGTGTTGCTGGCAGCAAAGTACAAATTTATAGTTATTGCCCTGGAATGAAGCCAAATATTGACGTCAATAACCTTAAAAGCCTGTCCATGATTTTACATTGAATAATGGGAATTTTGAGTAACACGATTGATAAATAGGTAAAAGGAGATTGGTCAATCTCTTGAATAATTACAATCGATTTTAAATTCTTGCAAAAGTACTATGATATAATGCTTGATTGAATTTTGGAAATTGCTGAAAAATGTAATTATTTTTTTTAACTAAAAAGCTGCCATCCTGCATATTTAAGCGATAATTTAATTAAAATTGATTTGATGTAAATTGAAATTAAATTGATGTTAACTGAAAAAAACATTTGATTCACATTTTTTAACTTTTTTCCCCTGGATATTTTCTTGGATAAAAGATGTTTATTATCCTATTTTTCACAATAGGTGTGTATTTTCAAAGTATCCGAATAATGGTAGTCAGTAAGTTTTGAGGCCACAGTGTTAAAGTGTTTCAAATGTTTGTGAATTTTGTTTTCCTCCAGAGAGAGAAGACTATCGCTACAGTGGATCAGAAAATGAGGAGGAGGAGCCTGCAGTGGCAGGAGAGCCATCTTCCATTGTTCAAGCCCCTGGAGATAACACCCTGCGAAGGAATTTCCAACAAATTCAGGTGATTTTCTCTTCTTTTTACTGGCCTTCACCATCAAGAAAACTGTGTTGCTTCTCAATTTTTCCTTTTTAAAAGGCATCTCGTGATAATTTAAAGAAATTTATGCATGTACATCGGAATATATGCAACTTTCAGTTTCATCATCATTATCTAAGAAAGTCCGTTACGAAGGGGTGAATTTTGAAGTTCTGTGTTTTAAGCTGTAATGCTTTTTAAGCATTGGACTGCATTGCTGTTTTTTGTATAGATATTATGTACAGAATCTTTTCCAGGTTCGAATTTAAATGCTTTCATTTCATTTATGACTATAATGAATGTTTCTTGAATGGAAACTTGATTAAATACTGAAGTACTTAGTGATTGAATCTATATTGTGTTCTAGAGCATAGACGTACTTTTAGGAGTGACCGCAAAGTGAGTGATGCGGAGGTTACGAAATGTGAGAGGAACAAACAAAGCCAAGTATGGCCTTTGAATAGACTGGAGAACACTCTTAAGCCGATTAGGGCAAGTTGTTCACCGGTGTTCTGTTTGTTCCTCCTTGGTTTCGAGCAAAGATAACTTAATGAGCCCAAATATTACATTGCCCAAAATTGATCTGTTGTCAAGAGTGTTACAAAGAGATGAAACTACGAAAAAACAAAAAATTCTAAATTGAAGTCATACTAAAATGAAAACAAGTAGATGTTAGATGACATCAGTCTTGACTTTTCCTTGAAAGAGGGAGAGATCCTTCCCTTGGAAAGGATCAGTTCAACAATCTGTAAGAGTGAACCTGGATTCATGTATTTCCATTCAATTTCCATGAAGGGGTAACCTCTAAAAAATTCATTCAGCAGGAGATAACCTGAGCTTTATTATGTAATTCTTATTGAAAAGGCTTGTTTAAAATGAATGACACATGATAATAAATGATAAAATTTTTCAGGAGGGTCGAACGTTGAGCCAAAATGAACCTCCGAAGGAGTCTGGTAGAGGGAGGAAAGGAGAGAGGGAGGAGATCCCAGAGCCTGGCCCACCAGCCAGACCTCCCATTCCACAGCGCCTCATTGGTAAGCAGGCCTCATGGCCTCAGGAATCACCGAGCAGGAAGAAGCGTAAAATTAATTTTTTTACAGTAGCACCAGCAAAAATTAATTTACTCTCAACTTTGAAATGCATTTCTTTTTGTATTCCAAGACCTAATTTTGATGATTTCCTAATCACATATCTGTAATAAAATATCAGATATACATACGATAAAGATGAGCATACTTTATTAATTTAATTTAAACTAATTCTATGAATGAAAATAGACAGTAATAGTCTTAAGAATGGTATTTTAGAGTGCAAGGTTAACGTTTCTAATCCCATAATCTTCCACGTGTAACTTTGTGGTGTTTTATTGAGAAACAATTCTCTACTGTTTTCCTGAAAATTGGAAAATGTATATTTTTTCAGGTAAGTTTCACTTTCGTTCTTACATACATGTCTACTTAAAAAGAGAATTTCAAACTTATTCTTGGAATCCCATCTTACCCTATTTGCTTTAACATTAAAAAAAAATCTATATTAAAAGTAAATGATTGTATGAAATTAAAATATGCAGCAGATGCCTTGAAAGACTATGAAAAAACTGCTTCCACAAGAAAAGAAACTGTATAATTTTGGGCAAATCAAATTTATTCGCTTATTTAATATTACAAAAGCCATTAAAACCACTTGGATTAGAATTAAAGCGAGAACATTGTTGTTTACCCACCCACTCGGGTCAATGTTTGGAAATGTCTCGAGGGTGTATGATTTCTCAAATGCTGTGGGCACATCCTCAGTATGGATGTGCATTCGAGCGGGTCAGTTGATTCTTCTCAATGATTTGTGAGGTACCACATCTATCACCCATCTCACTGATTGTGAAGTTCATTAAGTGATAAGAGTTTTGCCTGCGAAAAAATTTGACGTACTGAAATCCATCTCTAATTGGTCACTTCAATAATAATTAAGGGGATGATGAGTTTCTCCTAAAACATGAGTTCAATATTGACAAGATGCGGCTTTTCTGAATGAAATGCTGTTGTTCCTGTTGCAGTTGTTCCTGACCCCCTGCCACCCTCGCGCCCACTGCCCCCACCACCTCGAGAGGACCTCCGTCAGAAGCCCGCTACGCCACCCAGCGGAGGCAGTGGGGGTGCTAATGGTTCAAGCAGCAGCAGTAGTAATATAAACAACAACAACAACAACAATGCACCACTTTCTCATCACCATAGTAACCAGCAACAGCGAAATTCACAAATAGTATTCAAACCTATGGTACGAAAACCGCCTGATGTGAGTGCCAATGTGCATGGCTTCTGCCTTGCTTTTTTTATTTCTCTTTTCCTTTCTTTTCATCATGAATCTCCTATTCCTTTGCTCTGAGACGTTTGGTGTATTTGCTGTTACTTAGAGTGAACTATTTTTTCCATATCGAAGTTATGGCATAATCATGACTGACTCAGCAGGTTTAGAGTTTTTTCATCCCTCATAACTACTCCCAACAAGCCATCATTAATTCTCTATCACCAGCTTCCAAATGCTCATCTCTCTATTCATTATTCACTTCTGGCAATAAACCCAAACTGTTTGCCATCAATATAATTTCTTGAAAAATACTATCCTTGCAATATTGTCTTTAAGGTCATTTACATACCTTTCCATAATTTTCTTCCATATACATTTCATGCAATGTCCATTCACTTTGTCAAATTCAATGATCCTGTTTAATAATTTATGCAAAAGACTTTAACACTTGCAGCTATTTAAGGTGGAGGTGTTTCTCAATAAATAATTTTTAAAAATTAATGTTGCTCCCTGGTCAATTGGTTGGATTTCAGGTGTGTTATTGGGAGGCCCAAAAATAACTTCCATATTTGGCTTTAGGTCATTTAAATGCTCTGCTCTAAGCAGTGGGCCTTCATCCTCGGGTTGCAATTCTTTGGATCAAATCTACCTGCGAAACAATTGCACTACAGAGGGCTTCACTCATAGGAAAGATTAAAAGTTCAGAGCAAAGAAATAGGAAATTGGCATGATAAGTTTCAACTTTATGAATGGCTGGTATTTGCATGAAGCATTAGCCCTACTTTATGGTTTTTTGTATTTTATTTCATGGTAACTTAATAAAATATGCTAGGTTTTGCAAAACATGTTACCAACTTTCAAGAAAAGTTTGTTTGCAAAAGACAGTAATTTCTAAAAAGCAATGCATCAGCACTTGGTTAAGGCCTTGAAGACTATGAAAATCATCTGGAGGGCACTCATAATGATGAAAGTGAGACTATGAAAATAAATTTGTATAAGTCACTGTTTTGTCATCGTGAGAACAGTGCAGCTTAAATTCAGTGCATTCATTTTGTTGTTTTTCCATAATGATTTTTTTATAGGCTAGATGAGAGAGTGTTTTGGCTAGCAATGGCCTTCCATCTATTTGTTGCCCATTTGCAGATGTCCTCCTATACTGTTAATTCATAGTCTCTGATGCCATAATAGTGCGCTGTCACCCTTTCATTGCTTAATAGTTTATCTTTGAGCTCAATTCTACCCCAAAATATTTGTAATGTGTTTTCTGAGACCTTCTATAAATAAAGCAAATGTACATAGAGCAATAAATAAGTATTCCAAGCCCTTATATGCCTGTGCTTACTCTAATTTTGGAGAAATGTATCCTGTAATGCACTTTTTGAAATAATATTTCAATATATGCCCATAAATACAGGGAAACCTTGCTTTTACAAACCCCGAAATTTATACTTTCCCAGGTTTCACTTAATTTTCATCATGCCTTATGAATTTCGGGTCCATTATTATTAATTTTCCTCTCTTTGTCAAACTTCGCATGCCTTAGTCAAAAACTTTGCCAAACAAAACAAAGAAAACTAATCCATTTGAGTGAAGCAAGTGAGCAACAGATGAAGAGGCATTTTGGTGCACAATTGATCTCCTTTTGCTGGGAAATAACATTTCAAGAGTTTTCAGTGCCTGTCATGAAAGCAATGGTTAATTGATTTATTGCATTAGGTCAGTGTACTAAACCTCTCTCCTGGTTCACTGTTTCTTTTCCACAGTTGGGCATAATTTTTGGCAACAAATTCAAAGTGTAAAAAAATCATTCGTCTTGACTTGGAGCTCTTTGAATCCACTTTTGCATTTTTCAAACCGGTCACTATTGTATGGAAGTACTTCCTACCTATATGCATTGGAAAAATTAATTACTAACTTGACAATTAAATGTGCTTAGTGTCTGAGTGAATAGTGAAATGATGTTATGATTTTACAGTTTGATTACTGAATCATGAGAAATATTCATTTAATATAAGTTGTTTTATTGTGAACCCAGGAGATTTCAAAATCCAATTTTTTTTCATTCTTTTTAGTTTTGAAATGACAAGTTTTTTCCCTGTGGAGTATTTTTCCTGAGTCTTAAAGTGTGCCATTCCGATAAGTAAAATTGAATAAAAATCAAATGCTGCTTGGACTTGGATTCGTGGCTTCTAAACTTGATGCTAGACATTTAATTCAAGTTTCAGCATAAATCATCTGGTAGTTTCAAATTCAGTAAAAATGGTTTTAGGCATGCAAATTGCTCATTCCCTTGGCTTAAATTTTCTCGCAAGATTCCCAATTCCTTCCTCCAGAAAAGTGTAGAAGAAGGGTTTCTCTGTACGCTCATTTTAACGAAGCTTTAACTCTTATCACTTCTTTATTTTGCTTTATTGAATGAGTTTTCTGCAAGTGCTGTTTGGTTTTATTGATTCTATTTATAATTTGTTTGCTTTTAAATAAAATACATCAATGAGAAATTTTGCCATTCCTCTTGTAAATGTAGATTATCTTTAACCCTATTAGTGCCAGATGGACAATTCATCAGACCTTGTTGGAAACAAATGTGACTTGGGATTATCTAAAGCCCACATTTAATATGCTATCAATTTTTCTTTCAAAAGTGTGCAATTTCGTATACAATTACTGATAATATTTACTTATCCAGTGGCGTGTGCCCTGATGTTAAAGGGATTAATAAGTTACCATCTATATTTTCAAAATAAATGTCATTGTATAATTTTGTTAATTGTTCTGGGAAATTACTCGTAAATGTCCCTTCCTGCTGAATTACCATCTGTATATTTGAGGCAAAAGTTTTAGCAATCTTTGATTGTGTGCTTCCCTTAGCATTTGCACCATTTTTATCCCTTTAAGTTTATTGTGTCTCTTAGAAAAGATCTATGTGTATTTTTCTATTAACTAGCACTGAAACTGCAAAGAGTCCTTATTTTTAGTGTCACATTTGCATAAGGCATAGATGTGTTCTGTTTAATTTTTATTTGGTTTGCTTCATTTAAGCTTGACCTAATTCTCTCCCTTATTTCATTTATTTAAAGCTCCCACCAAGAAGACCAGAGGTAGGCATTGCTTCTTTCTTGTTGATATTTGGGTGTGATTTTCCTGTAAGGTATGACAACCCAGCTTATCTTTATCACATAATTAGTAATCCCATACTGATAACACAATGCATGTTTGTGTATGGATGCGTGGTTGGATTTTTAGAGTTTGATCATTCAACAGGAGTGATTCACAAGTAATGGTAAGTTTTTATGCTGCTTTTTCAAACGGTCCCATATTTTATCCTCCATTTGTATTTTTGCAAGTTTTCTTTTATCTGTAATGTCATTTATTTGAGACATGGATGACAAAACTTGCAGCTCTTGCTCTGAAAAAATGATAAAAAAAATAGGAAATTTGAATTGTATTTGTTATGATGGATTGTCTTGGATTGCAAAGATGGCTATTTATAATCACCAGTTCATTTTACTATTTTGTATTTACGTCATGTGCCTTCAAAAAAATATTGTTACATGAGTTGATCAATTTCTCTGCACATGATAACTGCTCTGCAATTATCCATTATTAAACTAGTACATTTGGCTGTATTTATTAAAATATTCATTATGTATCATTTTTAGTGTCAAGTATCCACCTTAATTTAAAGCTATTTAAGTTATTAACCATATGTGTATATGTCCACATTAAAGGAGTTTGTTAACCTGTTTCATACCCAAATTAGAACATGCAAGCTATTTCTTTCAAGTAAAGTTGGTCCATGGTGTTATTTATTGTATTTTACCGGGTTGGTTTCTTGCAATGGGTCGAATCCAAAATCAATAATTTTTTTAGATAATTTTCTTATCATAATTCCATCTAGTTTTATCAAATGAGTTTTGAGTAGAATCCAAACTGAATTTCTTATTTTTATAATACTTTGAATCCAGCATTAGTTTTATATTCTTCTCCATGTCCAAATATACATATATATTTTGAATAATTAAAAAGTTAGAGTATCTGATGATATTTTAGGTTGAAAATTTATTTATTATTAAATGCCTTAGGCTATTATTCACTCATTTTCACTTTAATATTCTGCCTTTTGGTGAACATGTAGTACACTTTTTTGCGTGGATATTTACAGTTTTCCAGCTTCAGAATTATCTTTCAATTCCATTAAGATGCTTCTTAGCCAGATGTGCTTGTGGAAGAACAGAAAATCTTAATAAATTTAAAAATGAAATTGCACTGGGGAATTTGCTGGGTCTAAGATGTCCGTACAATCTCGGGGACATTTTAAATTATCTGCATACGTTTCCTGTTTTGCAATTGGTGGAAAAGCCAACCTTTGGCAAACTTGTGGATTATCAGCCCAAGGTGTGACACTGTTCTCATAAAAGTTCCTTAAATGTGTTTGGTAAGTTTTTAAGTATCCCAATCTCGATTTTGTGAGTCCTTTCTGCATTATTTTTGAATTCCAGCAGTCCTGATGTGAGAGTGTTCAAAGGTTGGTGGCATATTTTGCAGTGATAGTATCCAATACTTGGAATCACCCAAAAGGAAATAAAACTCATTAAAATGGTTGTGTTTGCCAAAAATAAACTGAGATAAGAGTTCCTACAAAGCAATTTCAGGTTGTAGGCAGCTTCAATTTATTTATCATAGTAATGAGCCAAATATTATGTAATTAAAGATAAACCATGGTTATATTGCGGTATCAGTTGCGTAGTTGTGTGTGATCTTCATAAGTTTGTGTGTGTAGCATGAACAAATGGGTGGGTATGCAGTGTGATTATATTTTTCTTTGTACTCTCAAGCATCCCCATTTACCCATGTTTTTTTCTCAGATTGTGTATTAACTCCATAATAAGTACATGTCATGGTCAGGCAGGCTTTCTGAGGCTATAAAATGTATATTTTAATGGTGAAGTATCTATTTGATGAATTGCTACTCTAAATGATTTGTTCTCATGCAATACATACATATTGGCTCATGTAATATTTCCCAGTAAAAGCATATCTAACTCTGCAGTTAATCGTTTGATATCAATTTATTATAACCTCAAATTAAAGTCATCTCTGATATCAATGGCGTGCATCGTTTTGGTGAATTAAATAATGAAATTATCTAATCCTTATTACCCAAAGGGATGATGTGAGTCGGGGGGATATCAAAATCTGTGTCAATGTGTTGGCAATTTAGGTGGCATGCATCTGTCATTTTACCATGAGAATAAATATAAAAGGATCACTTTTTTAATGGCAATTTCTTCCGCATTTTCAAGAAACCGAACCTGGCATGATAATATCTTATAATAATCATGTTTATTGAATGCCTATATTACCGTATTTTCCCATCCATAACACGAGAGTTTTCGATACAAAAATGTTCTGATGACTGATAAAATGACGATGCGCATTATGTAATTAAAATTGAAAAAATCCAAACTTAGACATATTTTTACATACACACATCTGATATAGACCTATTTTTATGCACACTATGTATAATTTTTATGTGCATATATATATATATGTACATACAGATGTGAGGCATCTATACACATTCAGGATAACTATGAAGCCCTGGGCACGCAGTTACAAATTCATAAGAATTACAAAGTTCTGCTTGCGCATTATACAAAAGGTGCATGCTATTGATGAGAAAATACAGTATTTGTCAGGAATGTTTTATAGGTTAGAAATTTGGCATTAGAATTTATTACACACGTAAATGCTTACCCTCTCACATCAGAAATAATTCATTTAAAAATTAATAATGATAAATGTGGAAGAAACTACTGTGGACAATCACAACAGAATTTCTATGACCAATGTACAGTACAGATAGGCTACCAGTGCTACCATGAATTCAGTAATTCTCTGAAACGATCTAGCTGGAATCTTAAAGTGTATTCAATAGTGTTTTATCAAATCCCTATTTAATTTCCCAGTGAAATCTAGTCAGTCAATACTCCACACTTTTCAACACACCAACATATATTGGAATCTACCGTGGAAATATTATATTTTTCAAAAATAAAGATCTTCCCAGCGTTAATTTAAACATAAACCAGTCATGAATGGCATAAATTACATTTTCTCCAGACCTCCATCCTGCAATTAATGAGTTTAAAAAATGTAGTGAATCTGGCTGTATAGAGTTTAATACCCCGATAGTTTTGAATATTTTTCATTAAATACTCGATAGAATCTAATAAGTGCCATTTTAATAATAAAAGTAAGTTTGTATAAATAATTATAAAATACCTTGTTGAGTGACGAGAGAGAAGGAGAGGAGGAGACCAAATTGTATATTTGTGTGGGGGGACAAGTGCATCTAAACATTTAAGTATTTAGAGGTCAAGGGTTCCTTCAACTTTTCACGTGCCTTCTCAGGACTTGGACATGCTGGCTGCGCAGCTGAACGAGCTTGGTGTGGGCCATGGGGGTGGGAGCGGAGGAGGGCATGAGAGGGGAGGTGGGGGTCACCAAGAAAGATCGAGGGCCAATGGGAAGGCTGCCGATGTGCCTGTGCCCAGCAGCGTGGTGGTTCCCTCGTCCTCTGGTGCAGGTTTGGTGGGTGGTGCTGGTGGGGCGGTGCCTGCTGTCATCGATGGAGACAGTGACAGTGACGAGGAGGAGGAGGTGGGGCGTGGGGCCCGTAATGATGGAACGCTTCTTGCAAGCGATCCACCGAAACCTCTGTAAGTGTCATAGAAAGAATGATAATGCTGTTTATTGTTTCCCAAAAGAGCCCATGTTTGGGACACATCACATTGATTGCAATCATTGCACACAGACTCAATTCATTGCAATTAAAGTCTTGAATACAAATATACAGTCGCAAGTTAGGAAAACAGTAAACAGGAGCAGTAACAGCACGTATAAGAATAAACTTATTTATCTACATATAATGGCATGAATTCATCCATGGTATTGATGTTTGTACAGGAACTGATAAAGTTAATATATAGCCTTTAGGGTTACTATTTGAGTTTTTCCCGGGAAAGTAGTTGAATGGTTATAGTTTTTAGGGCCTTCGAGGTGAGACTAAAAAATTGCATTGGCCCAAATTCAGCTGAACCTTCTGCCCTGAAATTGCGACCAAAAAACTCAATTGTTAACCTTAGGTTAACAGTTAATTTTTTTGCTGTTGCGACCAGCATAAGATTGGGAGAACAATGGGCTTCAGTTAACTTATACTTACCTGCTGAATGTAGTTTTATGTTCAGTAAATGTTCATTTTCATTGTGTAATTGATTTCATGTTGCTTAAAGTTGAAATTTGTCCTTATTGTAAGTCATTGTAGTCATGCACAGATCCTGTGTTGGTCCCAATTAGTCTGGGTAGGAAAATTTATGTCAAAAGTCTATGGGGTATACCCAAGGGCTGTTTAATTAAGAGTGATCATATTTTTTATTTGCATAATTTATTTTGCAAAAGTTTTATTTTGTGTTATTGTTAGCATAAAATTTTATGTAGTTGTGTTACAAGCTGAATTAATTTGACTTCAGTATTTCATCAGTAGCAGCCATTGTAAGTTGAAACAAGTTAATTTTTCGTATGCTGCTTCTGTTGATGAAAAACAGTTTCCACCAAGGTGTTTCTTGCCTTTGGGGAACAGGAAAACATCACTCTCTGCGGGGTCTTGCTGATACAAAGGATGATGAATACACTTAGTATTGGTTTACGTCAGGTAATCACTATTTCGTGGAACTCACCATGCACAAAGATGTCTGTTGTGCAATTTTTCTGTTGGCAATGTGTTGGGGGCACCCAATGTGATTTTTCCCATTTATGATTGTGCTCTTAGCTGTCGCTCACAATGGAAGCATCGCTGTTAATGTTTATGTGCATTAGAACAGTGACCAGAAGTTTGTTTCAGCCTTCCTTTGCTATTGTGTCTTCTCTTGAAACATTCAAAACCGCATTCTAGCAATGCTATGGGAGAACAGACTTTTCCTAGCCTCTCGTGGTATTACACAGGCCTCAGCTGAGGATTTGATCATGCCAAAGCAAACAGCATGTTGCAAAGAGTTGCTTCAAATTGCTATGACTGCTGCTGAGGAAATACTAAACTAAAACCAATACAAGTTGTAACTTAAATAAAATTACACATTATGCTAACAATATGAGATCAAATTACATTTTTGTGAGGCCCAGCATGGGGGAAAAGCAATGATCATTCCATATTGAATAGCCCTCTTATGTAGCTAGCTTGGAAAATGTCACTAATTCATTTTGAATATTTTTTAAATTTACTGAGGTAATGGAGGTACTAGTTAACAGAAATAATTCGATTAGCAGCAGAGGGAAATCTTGATATAATAAGAGATCCCTAAAGTGAAATTACTGGCTGTGATGGACTAGCATTATTAACTCTAGTGATTTTGTAATCCTTTATCAGCTAATTCTTTAAGCTTTTGAGATACCATTGTCATTACTGTGAGTATTTTACATGATGAGTATAAGGATATCAGTGAGGAGGAACCATTGTTAACTATCATTGAAATTGCCATTATTTTTTGTCACTTACTTTGTAATCTTAGTTTAATCATCCAAAATTAGAATTAATAATGTCAACATATTCAGCTGCTATTGGTTATTGCTAGCTTATCCCTGTTGCCAAAATAAATCTTAAATGGCATAATCTGTAATGTTCAGGATTTCAAAATCTTTTTCCAAGCTATGATGGCACCACTGTCGAACTTAAAAGATGTCCCTCCTAAATTAAATGGGCCTCAAAAACATGAGAGCATGTATACCTGAAAATGATGAATGTCTAGGCTTGATATGGTGATAAAAGTGGCCTTGGCAATAATAGCATTTGGTCCCAATATTATGATTTCTGTGTTTTTACTGATGTTAACTCCCTCCATATAAGCACCACTATAGTTTCAATATGTGTTCCATGCTTTCCATTATTTTTACACTTAAATCAGAAGGCAATAAACTCGACTCTGGACTATACTTTTTATGAATAATATTGTCATTTAATGCTGCAATTGTTACATCTAGGTTCATCTGTGAAACTCAAGGATAATTACGGGTATGATCCAATCTATATGTAAATTGCTAACTATTTTTCCATCATAATCATATTACTTTTTTGACATTTTAAAGCAAAATGGCAATGTATTTAATTGTACTCATCAATTGTCACTACAGGCAGATTTTGCATTTAAACTTGTGAGTCACTTTTCAAATTGTTTTATAAGTGATAAATTTAGTTAGTTTGTAAGATTTTGACAATATAAATTCCTTGCAACAATTTTTACCTCTGCAATCAAACAAGGATGGTCTCTATTTTTTTTCTCAAATATGATTAATTATGCAGCTATTTCATTCTAGATTTACAATAATGTTATTATCATGTTTACATTACAGGCATTATGGTGGAGAGTTAATTTGGAAAATATCATTTTAATGCTTTTAGTGAATTCATCATGTGCATAATTTTGATGTCCTTATTTTCTATTTACAGTCCATTGGATAACAGCCAAGGTCAAACCATGGTTATACATGAAGGTAGGTTGCAAAATAGTTGTTTGCCCAGTGAAAATATACATGCATTTAATTTTTTCCTAATGTGTTCAGCATTACATTCATGTTACCCTGATGCTAATGACTGTAATTTTACTGTTTCTATGGTAAAGTGGAACGCTGCTTATTTATATTAGTATGTTCCCAAGAGACTTATTTTTGTTGTTGTTAAAATTTTGTGAAATGAGCCCAAAACTGATTTGCTCCATTCAATGAATTGGGTAATAATGATTATATTTAAATCTCTACTGCATTTACAGGGTGAAATAATCAAGGTGGGAAAGCGAATCATTTTATTGGTTTTTTAATAATTTAATGTGGTTACATGAAGCCATATCAAAGTCTTAAAACCATTTACTTGTGATCTCATATTCCCTGGCTCCTGTGCTGGCCACTAATTTCACGCCCAAGAAAAACTCATGTCAAGCTTGTCAACTTCCCTCAGCCACAGAATGTCTTTATGTTATATAAATGAATGTGTAGGTAAGGTGAAAACTTCTCGACCTCACACAGAGATGGCGTTCCGATGGGCGGAAAATTTATGATTCCTGCTTGGGAGCACGTGTTATTAGTTTGAAAGACAAGCTTCAACTTGTTCTCTTTAGTGGTTTGTTTGAAAATAAATTGTTGCAGTAGACATTTTCTTGTTTTTCGTTAAAATGGAAAAACTTGAATTTTTTGCGGCCATGAAATTAGCTGAGTTTCAAACGTGGTTGCTCATCTCCTGAAGATGAAGCTCCTGACGGATGGCCAGAAACCACAACCACATCAGAAACCATTAAAAGGTGCACGATATCGTGTTGGAGGATAGGCGAGTGAAGGTGAGCGAGATAGCTGAGGATGTGGGGACATTGGAAGAAAGGGTGCGAAACATCTAGCTCAAAGAATTAGTGAAGGGAAAGCTCTGCTCAAGGTGGGTGCTGCATAAGCCAAATGCCGATCAAAAAGCAAATGTGCAAACGATTTGGGCAGCATTGTTTGGACCAAGTCAAGAGGGAACTGACCGATTTTGTGTGGCAATTTGTCACCATGGACGAGAGATTGGTCCACCCAATTGGTCCACACCAGAAACAAAACAGCAGTTGAAGCAGTGGGTGGAAGCCGGTGGTTAAGCACCAAAGAAAGCGAAGTCGATTGCATCTGCTGGAAAGGTCATGGTCAATGTGTTTTGGAATGTGGAAGGGATCCTGTTATTTGATGACCTTGAAAAAGGCAGAACAATTATGGGCCAATACTACTCCAACCTTCTTGTCTAGCTGGATGCCAAAATTTGCAAGAAATGGTCACACTTGAAGGCAGGAAAATGCACCTGCTCACAAAGGTGCATTGGGAAAACTACAGGATTTGCATGGCTATCCCCCATATTCTCCTGATTTAGCACCCTCAGACTTCCATCTATTCCCAAATTTGAAGAAATTTCTTTCTAGGAAGCGCTGTGTGTCCAGTGAAGAAGTTGAGAGAGCGGTAGATGGATATTTTCTCAGCCTTACAGACTCTCACTTCTGGGGAGGAATGCTGACGTTGGAGAAACGCAGGACCAAGTGTGTTTAAGTCATGGGAGATAATGCAGAAAAATAAAATCATTCTGTAACCAGAAATTGCAGTCTTTCATTGTCAGGCCGCAAACTTTTCACCTTACCCTCATATAGGAATAACTATGATAAGAAAAATAAACTAATGCAAGCACTAATTTTTTTCACTTGTTAGAAGCTATGAAGGTAGTTAGGAGTTACTACTCTCCCTCCACCAAAGGCCCACTGCCATCTTCCCCTGTCCAGATTATTTTTTGACTTTTGAAGTAAAAGTAGTTACCTGAGTAAGTAGATAAAATGAATGCCAGGAACTTTATCCTGCCAACACTAGTGTGTCAAATTATTATATACAGGTCAGGAGAGGGACACTGATGGAATTTCATGAAATTAACATGAGGATTGTCTTGTATACACTGTAAACATAACCAATTTCATTCAAGAAAAAGATTACTTACGTAGTTTCAAATAGATCATTGTTGTTAGCACTTGATGTCTTGTAGTGGTCATTGCTTGTTTAATATGCTCATAGAGCGATTCTGTCTGTATCCTTCCCTGGGCGGTGGTGCAGGTCCTTCATCCAGTGGTGCTCCGAACAGACCACTCCCCCCAACGCCAGACGAGGAGGAAAGTGGCGAGAGGACATTGGTGATGAAAAGGGTGAGTGATGATTGGTCAATTTTCACACCTGTGCTTCTTATCTTTTCACCGCTGTGCACTTCACCATCTTTGTGATGCATTGCTGCCGTGTCAATGATTCATTCCACATTCCACCACATTAGAAGACATTCCAATTACATTCCATCATCTTGCATTTAATGTAATCATTTATTTTTGTTTTTCAGTCATATTAATTATGTTGTTTATTGATTATTTTCTCTTTTTTAATATTTTAATTCATGGAATTTCCATTCTCTCATTTTTCAAAAATATTATTTATTATGTAATTGATGACAATTTGTTTATACCCTGGGGAAAATTATGGAGTCATTGAAAAATCTGTATTTAATGTGAAAAAAAGAAAAGTATAAACATGTCTGCATGCAAGTATAGTTATGGCAGTTCTTCAAACAAAGGGTTGATCATTTGAGGGACATGATCAAGAAGTTTCATGTACCTATAATATAAAATATTTGCTTAATTTTCTGTCACTTAAATTGCCAAAGAAAACTTTACTCTGCACATTTATCTTCACTTGCTACGTATGAATACTTGCTTAAAAAAATTTAGTTTTAAGGAATTGTTTTATTTCTCAAAATGAGGATAGATTGGGATCATGTTTATTTGGGGCGTAGGAAATGTGAATCAGATTTTCTGAGAGAACTTTTGTGTATCTGGTCATCAACTAATGAATTGATTTAGTCTATTAATTTTCTTCTCTAGTAGAAAGTAGGCCAGTATTTTAAGCATAAAGTAGAAAAAAAATATTTAGCAGGAAACCTAGTAGATTAGCAGCACAATTATGGATTTAAATTTGAACTTATGAATGTTTCCTGTCCCTTATAAGGCAATTAATAGTGGCTCCAAAAGAGGTAAATGATTAGGAAGAATGAGAAATTTGATCTTGAATTTTATTTTGATGTATCTCTTGTGTTGACTACTTTTGGTAAATGACAGTAGTTATATTTTTATTTGTACTAATTGTATTTTCATATTTTTATCACCTTTGGATTGGGATTGTTTATTTAGTGCTCTTTCTCTTTTTCTTTCCCATTACTTTAATTTATAATATTTTAAAAATTACACTGGATTACTTGCTAGGGATTTGGTGGTGGGTAGACATGTTGAGGCCTCACTGGCTCATAATTGCACAGTAAACACATTGACACATTCATTGATTCCATTGATACATTTCAATAGAGTAGCACTGTTTACGCTTATACATGTTCTGTGAAGGTGGCTGTAGTGCCCTTCCCTTACGCCAGAGTCACATACTGTGAAACAAGCTACCCCAGCTCTGTCTATAGTTCCATAACAAACATCACAGGTGGTATTATTGGCTTGTGCAGAGATCTCTTCAGCCTCTGGTTAGAAAAAGCTTGCTATCTTAGTGCTTCATTTGTTATCATTGTGTGTTTCAAGATGCATTACCCACATTGCATTGCACTGGTAGTTGGCATCATTTGAATTTTCAAATATGGCAAGATGTTAGACATAAGATGATGTTT
This sequence comes from Hetaerina americana, assembly GCF_022747635.1. NCBI lineage: Eukaryota > Metazoa > Arthropoda > Insecta > Odonata > Calopterygidae > Hetaerina > Hetaerina americana. The sequence continues at coordinate 361,603 of NW_027286181.1, read as the reverse complement.
GCAGTAACTTCTTCAACACTGTTGAACACACACAACATGTAGGGGGAAAGTGAGCCCGATAGCCAATGGGATGGGAGTGTGGGTGGGAACGGAGGGAGGTCGTTGGTTGGTATGGGGTGGCACCTGAGAGGGAACAAACGAGGAAGAGAGAGGCGCCTGCATTTTGCAATTTGGAATGTGAAAGATTCCAATGCAGTAATGTGTGCTTGTTGGGAAAAGAAAGAGAGAAAGAAAGGAAAAAAAATCATTGGACATTCTGCCAACAGAAGGAAGTTCCGCAGACTCAGCAGCAGAAACTTCAGCGTGCAAAGCAGAGGCACTCGGACATTGACGAGCACCTCCTCAGGGAATGGGACATTAAGAGGTTTTTTCAAGGGCTCGGTGGGGAAGATGCCATCCGGCCAGGTGTGGCTGCAGCCAAGGAGAAAGACTCGGCAGAGGTGAACTTGCGTAACGGCACTGCCGGCAAGAGGTCGGGAACAGGGAAGAGGAAGACGACAACGACAGTGGAAGATGGTCGTTTGGACCCTCAGTTGAGGAGAGAGGAGACAGGGCGTGGGTCGCAGCGATCCCAGAAGCGCCCCTCCTCACACCGTCGCAACGACTCAGACTCGAGAGTCCCTGGTTTCCGGAGGGAGTCAACTGACTTCTTCCCCCGTCGCTCAGCAGCTCTGATAGATGGGGATAGTGGGAACTTGGCGGGAGAGACTCGTGGGGGTTTGTTGTTTCGCTCGGGGAGAGGGGGGAGTGGCCGTGGGGGTGAGCCGGTGCTCACGGGGTTTGTGAGGGGGGGAGGCGACGCACTGGGAGTGTCCCCCATCGCTCCCCCAAGGGCGAGCGAAGCCCCTGAACCGTGGCCCCGGCGGAGAGAGAAGACTGATGGAGATCTGTGGGCACCCAGGCGTCGAGTGGAATCGGCTGCCCAAGCATCGGCGCAGACGACTCAGTCGCCTCAGCAGCCCGTTGACGCACCCTCCTTTTCTTACACCTCTCAGTCCTCTTCGTCCTCCTCCTCAACGAACACTGCCCCGAGGAGGGAGGGAACGCAGGTTAGTGGCTAGCCGTGGGTCGGCCAGATATTTTAATTTGATGCAAAAAGGAGTGTCCACCGTAGCTGTGGGATGTATTGAGTTGTGATAATGTGGTGTACTCACAGACCTTTTGGATCTCATTTTTCTGTGGTGGAGGGTGTTCGCTGTGGGGAAGTCAGTAAAAGCAGTTCAACAATAACAAATGTATCTATCGTTGCAAGCTTGATCTTATTTGGGTATGGTTTTACCTGGTGATATTCATTTTAGGGTGCACACATCCACATGTTCTCAATTTGAATGCAACCATGTAAAAATTTTTATGTACTGCAAGATTACCCAAAAAGTTTGGTATTTAGGAAATTGCTCCAGAAAGTGTTAAGCACAATGTAATTCAAGCAGGGGGCTTAGACTTTTCCAATTTATCCAATGACATTTCCAATTCAAAACACATCGGAACTCCTATGTATATTTCTTGAATGTAGCTCTTGGTTAAATTTTGAATTTATGCCCAAGGAATGTTGTAATTCATTAGAAATTTCAAATGGATGTGTGCTCCCAAGAGGCTTGAATGTCACTGATTTGGCTGCAATCAGTATTTTAGAAAAATGAGACCTCATTTGGGTGAAGGCTTGGCGAAGCACTTCTTGAGGATGCTTCTGGTACGAAATTGTGATTGATGATTCTGATTCAGGGTGGAATCCATGCGATGATGCCTCTCTTGTGTTGAGTAAATGTTACCACCGTGTCGTAGTCATCTACATTCATATGGAAACGGCAAACAGTGGAAATTAAAGTAACTGAGACAAATACACTGCTACAGTTTTAGCCAAGGGCTGACGACCACCAATCTGTCTTCACTTACAGAAAAATGCATGTTATGCTGACTAAATTCTTTGACAAATTCCAACAAACTGCAGGAGATGCCGTAACAGTAACTTTTAAAGGAGTCATCTGCCATGTGTGCATTATGATGCATCAATTTCAGAGTGTCAAAGTCATTCGCCTTGACCGGGATTCGAACCCAGATCCCTTGATGTCCAGCAGAGTGCTTTAACCAGTTAAGCTATCGAGGCATCCTCTTAAACTTTGAAAAAAAGAAAGTTATTTTTGAAACTACAAAAATATTAATGAAAACACGTAAGGGCTTAACATTAAAGTTTAATGTTTTTTTTCCTTGAAAGGAGCTGAAATAACATAGCCATTTTAAAATCTGATGAATACATGTAATAAAATCTGATAACTGTTTGAACACTTTTACCATGTGCAATTTTTTCCCAGATCTCAACCCCAGGAAAGAGGGTGTTTTACATGAGTTTTAGTTCCTCCTTTGCCCCTCGGCCATCCTCAGAAGTCTCTGGAGTAGATGAGAGAATCCCCACTGCCTCCCTCAAACAAAGAATAAAATCAGAAAGGGGAGGGGTTTGTTTGCTTGCCTTGCGAGTCCGTCTGTCGCTAAGTAATGTTTTCTAACAACCTCTTACCAGTACATCTTGTTTCCTTCACGCGAATATTTTTTCCTGCAAGTTTTTCCATCATTATTCATTAGCTGGTTGCATACATCCATGTACAAGAAATGGATAAATGACTATTTGGTTATGGAGGAGGTATTTACAGAAATGGCTCTGAATAGAAAGTTGTTAGACTATGTCAGTGATGTAGCTGTTTTTAATGTTGGTGGTCTTTAAGAAAATTTTGCAAGCATTCAATACTTGTTATGGTGGGTGTTGAAATTAATTCTTGTACCTCCATAAAATAATTTTATTTTGGTCAGTTTTGTACTATTTCAGATTTCTCTGAATCTAAAATACATTTACCAGATTGTTCACTCAAGGCCCCACACATCAGGATGCATTAGTAATGTGACTGTTTAAAATTTATCGCTGCCTTTGCACAAAATAAAGTATGAATATTGCCCATTATCAGCAAAAATTCTACATATGGGTTGTAAGGAAACTCCTATTTCACTTATTTTAAATACCCAGGTGGTCCTAACTTGAAATATCCTTATACTAATACAAAAATCGCTTCTTGCCCAGAAATTATGACTTAATGACTCTTTATTGAGGCAGCAGTTTGTCTCTCAGCTGTTCTTGCATCATAACTCTTACAATCTGCTGATTGATATTTTCCAGCTAACAAATTTCAGCTTTTGCTGTGCATAATGCTCAAGATTTTTCAGTAATGAATATTTTCATCAAAAACCAAGAGGCAGCCTCATACTTGGGATGTCCTAAATTCAGGCAATACTGTAAAACATGGAACCTGAGATGTTAAATTTCTTGAGATGTTAAAAAGCTAAGTATTATTTGTGTCAATTATTTTTAATTTGTAGCTATTACTAGTAGCTATTTGGCAGCTCATTAACCGAATAATGTGTACACCTACCCGATGGTATTTAAAGTATTTTTTTTGTAAATGATGAAATTTTTCATATTGGAAGGTGGTAATATCGATCGAAGAAATCAAATTGGCATGAAATGATTATCATACTTCCATCATTTCATTCTGTTAATGAGGAGTAGTTTTGTTATAACGTGTTTCCAATGGAAGCAATTAAATTATTTTAGGTGTGTCCACATTATCAAGCTTCTACTGTATATTTAAGCTTCGCATGGAACAAAAAGAAATTTTAATGAGGGTTAAACATGCAAAAACGTATTGAAATAAATTATTGCTGAAATCATCTCCATAGTTACACATATAGTATGCCGATGTCATAGCGTGGCACACCCGCATATTCTTATTGTGGTGGCCTCTAGGGTATGATGTGGCCATTTTTTAAAGTATGTGATGCCACTAACTGATCTAACATCATATGGAATATAAATCCATCACAAGTACCAGGAGCCTTCTCGAGTTTGATATATTCCAGTCGCCTTTAAAATCCTACCCAAAGTGTAACTGCTTACAAATATTTGAAAAGTGGCTTGGTAATTTGGGTTGATAATCTCAGGTGATAATTACGCTGGTGTTATCCCTTATCCATCACCCTACTCCACTGAAAAGTGACTTCTTATGATTTTAATCCCTCCCCTTTAAATAATTTCTTCCCTTGTTTTGGTTTCGATTTGGATATTTTTAATATAAAGTGTTGGTCATCATTATGTATAAGTTCATATGTATTATGATGCTCAAAAGTTTTGGAATTGGGTGAAATTTTGCCTTGGATCTTCTTCCAACTGCAGCCCACTCAAAGCATCTCCCTGATTAGACCTATCTATGTATGCTTACTTGTCTTTGACCCTGAACTATTTGATGCACTAACACTGATGATGGATGTAAAGTAGTAAATGAATATTCTGCTTGTTTCGTTTTTATTTTCCAAGATTGTAATAATTTTACTATTAGCCTCAATTGAATGTCACGTCTTTTCCTCTCATTGATTTTGTATAATACCATTTCATGACCCTCTTTTGTTGAATGGTTTTTCATTAAGGACTCATGTAATGATAGACTTCTCTGAATATCCTAAATTATCAAATCCTTCATGATTTTCATAATCAAAGGCATACGATTTTAGTTAAAATAATCAAGCTAACTCATTTATGATCACATCCCACCCCTATTGACCACCAAGCAGGGCTTTGTAATTTTAAGGGAAAGAATAAGATTTGTCAAGTATTACGTGGCATTTATGGAATTTATTTGCTCCTGCTTTCTCACCCATGCGACTTTTTCTATTCTTGTTCAATATATTTTCTGTAACAGTATTTTTGTGAAGAAATTTGAACCCAGTAGAGTGAGTTATTCATTACTTAGGCATTTGGTGCTGTTTGGGTTTTATCCTGCTTGGGTATTGTTTCTTGTATTTGCCCTACTATCTTTGCTTATACTAAAATATACTAATATTAATAACATGTAGCCAAGTTTTTTGTGGGCTAACTAAAATAGTGCTTGGTGTGGAATTGCCCTTTTGGAAAACATATTCTTTTTGGATATAGTACAATATCAGTAACGTACTAACTTTCCAATTCAGATTTTAAATTAGTAGTTAAGATGTTGTCCGAGCACTAGGGCTGGAAAAATAGTATATTTATGTGATTCTGGGCTTTAAAATGTGCACATGTGCATTCTAGGAAAAAAATTTTTTTGAAGGTCTTAAATGGGAAGAATGTGAAGGTGCGAGCTCATTACTCTAATGTAAACTGCTGAAGCCTGATTGCTGAATTGCTTCTATTGAAGGCTCATTTCAGTGCAATCAATAATTGCCATGCTGTCTTGAGACATTGTGAGTTGCTTTCCCTGGCAACATACTATATTCATCACCCCCACATTATCCCACCATCAATTTTTGATTATAGCTTCTAGAAAACAATTTAATGCCACCCACTCCTTTGCATCATTTTTTTCTATTTGCCAAACTTTACGGCTTTATGGTATTCATTTGCTCAGATTTAAGTCCAGATTTTACCCATTGGTTAATACTTGAAAAAATAGTCGCTTAATAAAAGGTTACTGGACTATTTTGAGTGCTTAAGCACTCTGGCAAAACGTTTTAGTTTTCTATCAAGTAGACAAGAATAAGTAATATTTTTGTGGATTTTGCATTGTATTGTGAAGTAAAAAAATTGTAATGATTTGGAATGATTATGAGCTCTAGTTACAGTCCACAACTTGCTGCTCCCTCCTCCCATATTTTGCTTGGCTACTAACATATGCGTCATATTTCTCTCCATATCTCATTGCATGAAAATATGTGTGTGAAATCACGAGTGTGACTTGAACACCTGGGGATACCATTACTGTGGCGTTGTAAACATTTTATCTCATCCAAAGCTGGACGGAACATTATGAATGTGAGAATGAATAGAAAACACATGGATGCCTGGCATGCCACAGAGCATTAACTCCAAAGAAGAGGAGTGTTCTACAGAATAGGACAACACCTTTATGAGGCTCAAGAGGTGATGGAGTTCATGACACAAAGAAAGTATACTACCTGCCTTGGGCTTGTGAAATAAACGATGCTTTGATAGGAAGAAGAGAACTTTGGCTTGAAAGCATATAGATAACGAGGTCCACTTAGTGTATTTGCCACTGAATGTGTGAGATAGCTTTTACTATTGCTCAGTAGCTGAATTGATAGGTTGACATTCCTTCTTGAACAAACATATATTGGTGCCACTTCTTGTCATCTCTCTCATCTCTATAGAGAACTGGGAAGGAGGACGATCCTAGTAGTCAGTATTGAAGATCATGCTAAAAATTGCATACATCATACATATAGTTTTGCAAGTGCAGTTTCTTCATCAAAGAGATATTTGGGTGAAGATCACATTCCATTACGTTACCTCATTTGAATTACAAAATGCATGTCAGTTATACTATGTTTACTCAGATTGAAAAACGTCCATTTCTATATTTCATGTATTCAGTTCAACATTTTCTGCATGTACCATTTTTTTCAAGGTTCCTCATTTACTCTCAACTGTTTTATTTTTGTTAAAAATTCATGTCTTACTTTTGCATAACACATTCTCATTGTTTTTACTTGGCTGCAGGTTTGTACAGTACAGTGTTGATCCATTATATGTTTAGAGGCTGTATGTTCAGCTTTTGGAGTTTGAAAGTTTTTCTTCATAATTAATTGCTTGGTCATTTTGCTCACACTTGTTACTGACTTGAAATTCTCTTCCTTTATTTTGTTGCCCTTATGAAAATGGTCAGTTAATGATTCTTTTAAATGTCATTGTTAAGTTTGAAATGTGTGTGTTCGTTTTCCTTGTGTAAAGGTTAGGTGTTGGTTTGTCATCATTTCAGTTCTCTGTTGGTTTTTTGCATGTCATTATTTCTTTCAATATTTATTTCTTTGTGACCAAAGTGTATTTTGGGGTTATTGTCGCTGTTAGTTCTGAAGGTTCAATTTCTCTTTATTTGAAGGAGATGGTCTTTTAATGAAGACAACATTTCTGTTTACCCATTAATGGTGGTGTGGATTGGCTTATTCATTGTTGGAGTTGGGAATAATTAGTTAATCCTTGTCTCCTACTTTGCTTTAACTAACCAATAGTCTTCAGAATACTTCATGGTTCCACTGATAACAGTTATTTTGTTTATGCATACCTTGGAAGAAGTATTTGCACAATTGTAGTCCTTGAAGGGAGAGAGTATGCCTCTTTTCACCACATCCTCTCCATACAATTCATCAGAACTATTTGCGAGGACAGTTGTTGATCAGTGAGCGAGTTTAAAAGAAATGGCTTTAGGATAGTGTTTTACTCTTTAGTGTTATTAAGTACTTCAAATGATTGTAGATATTAGGAATTATAGGTATAGATATATTACAGACTGCATTCAAAATTCTCCTATCAGTGTTATATAATATTGTATGTCCTACCATTTCATTTTTCATGTGAAAAAAATCTGTGGATGAAATCGAAAATAATTGTTACTCTTTGAAATACTGTTGTATGGTATGATGTTATTGAATAATAATAGTTTATTATATTTAATAATTTTCCCCTTTCAAGCATGAAAAATAATAACAAAATTACTTCCTCACTCAGTGTGTAGTTTTTATTTTTAAGGATGCTGTTTTATATTTTATGATTAGAATGCTAATTCACTTGCATTTACTATGCACAAGATGCTTTAAGAAGTTCTTAATTAATGAAATGAAGCCTTACTAATATGAGCTGAAGTCTTTTAAACAGAATTCGTCACTATTCTAAAGCAGTATGTATAAGCATTTTGTCTTACACTGACATTATTAATTAGATTAAATAATGTGTCACACCCTTTTTCTGCTTTAGCTCAAGGGAAACAAAATCCAATTATTTTTCTAGAATGAAAATCCTGAATCCATTCCTTGTTCTGTATCAATTCCTCAATTTTTCCTCATGTATCATGCTGTGAGACGGCTGGATTTAATAAAACGTAATAGAAATTTAAATAAAAGTAATAGAAATTTAAAATATGTCCTTTCCTGTATTTGATTGTTTCTGACTCATTTATTATAAATTAATCTTTTATTATTAATTTAGAGGAATTGAGGATTTTCATTTATGACTGGTAAATAGAGATCATATGAAAGGTTGATAAACAAATTGAGTAATCTTTTAATGAATTTTATTTGAATTAGTGAAGTCAGTATTATTAGCTAACTATCTTCATTTGCTGGAGCCACCGGACCTAGTCTTTTTACACATGTATTTTCAATCTATACATTAGTTTTATTTATTGCAATTCATACCAATTATGTGCAAAAATATATTTCAAGACTTTAGTATGAGCTTATTTGTACAATTTGTACAATATTTTTAAATAAGTCTTGAAAAGGAGGTAGAAATGCTTATCAACACTTGAGAAAGCTGTTTTTTCTAAGGTACGCCATAATTAACTTAAGCTTAATTTTTTAGTGTTCCACTATTGGGATGAAGGTGACTATTTTTGCCAACGCTGTAAAATTTTGTCCCAAGACAAACAAAAGCTTTATTCCATTAATTATTCCTTTTTCACTGACTTAAGTCCCCGCTACTTTGGTGAAGATGAGTTTTCAATGAAGAATACGTGGTGGACATTCAATAATCAAAACTGAATTTGCCATTTATTTATGAAACCATTAATTAGCCGTTAATTTCTTTCTCAAACTTGTATTTTGGTCCTTCGAGTGTCTCAACGAATTTTGAGCTGGCCCAGAAATCTGTTTTTATTTCATCTTATGAATCCATTGCCATGTCCTGCCAAAGGTATAAAACTAATTCTCACTGTCTCTACTTTTAAATTAATTAAGCTTGTTATGAGTTTTCATCATAATTTACCAAGTGGTTGTTTCGTATCTAAGTCAATGCAGGATGTCATAGCCTATATAGTTGAACATTACAGAAGGGAATAAATAATTTACAAATTTAATTTTAGTGTAACTGAAAATCCTGCTAACTTCACCATTGTAGAAAGAATTCATTATTTTCAATGCTTCCTGATGGAAATTCTGCATCTATAGACTCTTGTAAACCCTTAAGACCCTGTGTTCTGAAATCCTATGCCACCAACTTCTCTTGCCACGTACAAGTAGCCCATGAGTTGAAGCCCTAGTACCTAGTCCTGATTGGTCGTAGTTTAGGCAAGTTTTAATTTTTATTACTTTTGAAAATATTGTGATGGGTGAATGTTAAGTGATCCAGTACAAGTGTAATGCAAACACCGCATGGTGTTTGGTGGTCGTATTAATTGGCATTACCATTTGGCACTTTAATTATATCTCTTTATTTATACCTAGAATAAAACATGCTTATAGAATGATACCTATTGATCATTGTGCTGTTCTGGGCTTATTGTCTGAGAAAAGGGAAACAGCATGGGCCTCACGGTCGCTGACGTGTTAACTGAAACGTCAACTCCTCACTTATTTTTGCAGTGCCTCCCATTTGAAGCATTCTGGTACACCAATTATATTGAAGTGGTCCAGAAGTGCTTGTGACCAACTAAGTGGGTCCAGTTGTGGCTCTGTTTGTTCCCTGAATTGCAGTGGCCTTTGTGCAACTTTTGTCAACTGAATCCTGAAACATTCCCACTTGCATCATTTATGTACATTTCAGGCTCTCAAATCTTCACCTGAGATTTCATGGACATATATTGTTTGTGTCTTGAAATTCTGCACGATTGAAAATAGTGATGGTTTATAAATGTTGATTTCGAGAAAAAATGAATATTTGCATCAGTTGCCTTGTGTTTCTGTCACATTGGTGAAGTAAACCTCATTCCCATAATGGAAAATCACATTAAAAATAATTACAGTAATAAATTGTTGAAATCCAAAATTTTGAACCATTAATTAAAAACATGCTTATCACTTCATTGGTACCAAAATCACTTAACTGCTAATTATTGCCTTAATGAATTACCCTGATAAACCAAAACACAAGTATTTTTTTCAAATGATTCAGTAGTATATAAAAAAGCATTAAATTTTGTGGTTACTTAATGTAAAAAAATTGAATGAACTGTAAATATGGAATCATTGACTGAATTTTCACCCCACATTAGCTGTAAGATAAAATTGATGTGATGTTTGTGTGTGTGTCAGTACATAATTTCAACATGAGCATGAATTATTGCGATAATTTGTCCTTTACACAAAGATCCAATATCCAGAAAATGGTTTGTCCCTTAGCTGATCAAACCATGGCGTTCAAATTTTCGATCTTTTATTGAAGTCCGTATCACCAATGTAACAAATTAGATGTCATGGAGGGTAACTAACATACGGAAGTATGCCACAAAATTAGGTTTTAAGTATTTGAGCCATTGAGGTCAACCACCTGTGTGCATATGTTTTTTCAATGTTAAACGATATCTCTGAGAGCCAATTTTTGAAACTATTGGTATTGAATTGTAAATTAAATTAAAGTTTAATTGTTAATAAAAAAAATAAAGTTAAAAAACACTTTAACTGACATAATTTTGTACATGACAGTATGGTATAATTTAGGTATTGGCATGAATTTCTGTATAATGAAAGATCTGGTGCTTTCCCGGCGTATTAGTTGGGTGAATTCTTCTCGGGTCTTCCACCGGGTCAATGGCTCCATAGCTGCCGACGTTTCGATTCCCGACTCGGTCATCATCATCAGGGCTGATGACGATGACCGAGTCGGGAATTGAAACGTCGGCAGCTATGGAGCCATTGACCCGGTGGAAGACCCGAGAAGAATTCACCCAATTTCTGTATACTTTTAACTTGAACTAACAAATTACAGAGAAGCATTATAATTGGTCGAATTTTGTTCAAATTGCCATTTGAGTCTAAGCAAACAAAAATTATGTTCCCAGTTCAAATTTGCATTCCATATGTTGCTCATACATGTTTACTCCAGTGTTTTAATTAAACATAGTTCAGTTTTGCATGTTCGGAGGACTTACTCAATTTTAAATGCTAGCCTGGCGAGGGAAAGTCAAGAAATTTTTAAAGAGCTCTTACAGAATTATTTCTAAATACATACAAAATAATTTTTTCCATTGAGGAGAAATAAATTTTTTTAAATTTTGTATATTTTTAAAGGAAAATGGTCTTGTAAGACCTGTAATCATTGACACATTGTACCCCAGAGACCAACATTCATTCCTTTAATTTTTTGAAAGTTTTTTCAAGCTGAGTATGGTGGAAAGTCAAACGTCTAATTTTTAATTAATTATTTGGGAGTTACCTGGATAGAAGAGCCCAGTGCCCTTTTCTGAAAGTTATGGGATTGTTTGGTGTCTGCTTATCCCATTGACTGGCAGAAACAAAATTTTGGCAACTGATTTATTGTAAGCGAAGTCACATATAAAGAATTTCATGCACAGCAGTGTAAATGGAAGTCCTTGGTGAAAGCATCTTTTACTGTAATCACCTTGCAGTCCGCATGCAAGGGGTTTTGACTTTTGTTTACAATTTAATACTCTTCTCATGGTACCCTCATTCCATAAATAATTGGATTCACATAGCCATGAAAAGGACAGCATTGCATATACTTGAATGGAAGAGATGCGGAAAACATTGGTGCACATAGGCTGGGTGTAATTATTGTTTTGGTAGTTAGTGGTTTGTCCCTTTTGAAGTAAAAATTTATCCTGAATTGTAAAAGTTGGTCATTTCATTCCAGTAGTATGAAGCCTACCCTAATAAAATAAGACAAAAGTTTTCTCTCCTTATAAATAGTGAACTGTTTTTTTTACAAGTTTTATTTTTCCTAATTAATAGTTAAACTCTTTTATTGAAATTTTGGGTGAGATCCTTCATTCTGTAAAGTATGATTATATTATTACGAATCTCATGACAATCTATTAATTAGCATAATTTCTATGAATAAATGTGTTTGAGCTTGGTCGTGGAAGATAGTTAAATTAATGTCTTAAATTTTAAATCAAAGAAGCAAGCATGTGAAGGCTTCGTTTTTATTTTCAGGTAGATAATCATTTAAGAAAAATATTTTTATGATTGCTTATGCCAAATTATAAGTTCTTTTTGTGCATATTAGAAAGAGTAGAATAAGGTTAATTCAACAGTATTTGCACAAATTCTATTGCATTCATGAACTTACCTCTGATTGAGGTTTATATACAAGTCTTTAATTCCTGTAGGTGCTTTTTCAAATCTTTCATGCTTCAAATTTCTGGATAGCTAGTAATGGATGCTGTGTGCTCCAATGAGTGCCATGTACACGAAAACGTGCTTACATCCTATTTCTAAGTGTCCACATGCAGGAGCATATTCAATTGCTAAAAAATTGACAAAATGTAACGAGAGCAATAAAGCCTCATAGCTGCTCATATTGTGAAGTAATAAAAAATTATGATAATAGCACTTTTCCTTGGGAAATAATAGCTTAGTGATACTAATTGTCATATGCATAAAATTGCTGACCTATCACCCAATATTTTGTCAAATTGAACTCATTTAGCGATTTCTGTGGTGATGGTAGAAGTTGCGTGCAATTCCGGTGAACAAAATTGGATGCATCTTAAAGTAATAAGTTTGAAAGTACTTACATAATGGTGCTATAAGTTCACAACTGGTTTTTGGTTTCATGCCACGTGATGATTACCAAGACTTGGTGAATTAAATCTAGATTCAAACCTTTTACCATTTGAGATACCTTGTAATTGTGATATATTCTGTCCCAGATAATACTAAGAGAATTAAGTACAAATTTCAGTCTATAATATCCTGTCATCACATTTTACATATTCAATTGTTTTCAATTTTGTATAATTGTATCATTCGAACCTATTGTATCCGCAAATTTTCTTCAGTATTTGTGGAGCCATCAGTACAAACTAATATCATTATTACACTATTAGACCTGTATTGGTACCATAAAGTATCATAATACCTAGCATAATGTAACTTTAATATGAAACATTTATTATCAGTTCATGAGGTATTTTTTTAGACGGTGCATTTTGGGGAAAGGTGTATGTGGTACACTTGAATAAACTATCAATAAACAAAATATTTTGTCAATTTCTGCCATTATCACATCATGCTAATATCACATTTGCTGGTAGTATGCCATTTAATTAGCATGTCATAATATAAACCCTGATGGGTAATTAGCTTGCTAGCTGAGAAAGTTGATTTCATTACCACTTCAGGCATGGGTTTGGTGAATGTAATTCTGTGATGATTGAGTGAACTTTTTTCAGTGTGCGTTTAGTTTGCTGTTAATGCACAGGGTATTAATTTTTCTTTTTTAAATTGTTTGTACATTGCCACAGCACTATTATTTCCATGGATTACTTGAGAGAGGTTGCAGTTTCTTATCATGGAGCACAAAGGGGAAATCACTGTTTTAAGGAAGGGGAATAATAATGGTGCTGGCATTTCCAATTTCATGCAGGCTTGCTTGCTTTATGTTAAAACCATGAGTGTTACATACTTGACCAAATACTAATTAGAGCATACTTTTGTTTATTTGCTTTAAGGAGTAAGTGACATGCCTTCTCTTTTCCTCTTGTTGTTCTGTTATTTTTTGGTTAAATATGTGATTTATTTTTAATCATATATTGGCACATGTAGCATGATAGGGTATATATACTATATGTTATTCATTGAATTCATGTTGAACAGTTATGCTCTGGGACATCCATTTTATAGTTTTGATCTGTATGTTGCATTGAATCATTAATGTGTCTTTAAGAAACAGTTATTTATTGGTCAAGGTCCATGCGCTTAAATAATGCTATACATTCAAGTTTCAATATCTAATATTCATGAAAAATTTTAATGGTCAAGTTGCTTCAAATATATTCATTTATTCAATCATATAGTAAATGGCCTGAGTGGGAATTATATTGTAATGTCAAATGTCAACTCTTGTTAAATGTCTTTCTCTGATTGTTATACTGGCTGAGTTAGTCTGGTGGGTAGTACAGCTCTGCTAGCACAAATGCTTTGATACTTGGCTTTGGTGTAAATATTGACCATGTTATTGCTCTTGGGAATCATATAAGCTAGCCAAAATAAGCTTATTTAGATTCTGGGTCCATATGAACCCCCTTCAACCAAAGATTTTGAAAATTCTATTTCTTAAAGTCATGCAAAAAAGACAGCTAAATTATGCTTTATTTTGTATCAATTCACAATATATCAAGTGGCTGTCTATATTTATAATGTAGTAAAATTTGTGATATTTTCTAATCCAAAGTTTTAGCCTATGTGAGCTTGGGTCGTACACAAAAATTGTTAAGGCTTGAAATAGTCGTTTTAATTCTTCAACTCAGGTGTGCTAAATATTTAAAACCAAGCTACCCCTTACTTATGTTTCAGAATGCATAATTTAAATAGGGCCTACCATATGGCATTTGTCTCGTGGCATGGCTGTTCAATACTGTGGTGAAATATGTGCTTGACGGGGTCATTTGGGTGGCTTTTGCCTCTCTCTGGGTTCTTTAATTTTGAGGTATCTGCTTTGCTCTTGGGTTATTTTGCCCATTGGGATTTTACCAGTCTGCATCTCCCAATGTGGCTTTCTGACCCCCCAACAATGGCAATTGTTCCTCTCACTCCGGTAGAGCCGCGAGGAAAGGCGTGCCGGAGGGGGTGATTTCCACCGAATGGACTCGTCTTCGGGGCAACTTAGCACCCCTGGCTCACGAACCAGCTCAGTGCTGCCTGATCTCCTTACGCAGGTAATGTTGGCTCTCTCTCAAAGCCATCATCACAAAGCTGTGGTCATCACCCATAGACTGTAGACATTTTATTGGTTGGCACGGGTTTGGTATGAGGTATGCCATTGCTAAATATTAGGGTGAAAAGAGTTTAAACTCTCTATGTACTATCATCCATTTTATGCATAAGATTGAGTCTAAGTTGGTTTGTGCATGAAAGTCCATGATGAAATAAGGTCTATAAACTCTGCAGTGATATAGTGTAAGTTTATAAAGTTAAAATGAACATTATTTTTACATTTTAGTGGTATGTTTTTTACTGTTACATCTTGCCTGCACAATAGGTAATCCTAGTTTACCATCCAAGGGAGATATCAATGGATGGAAATAATTTAAATGTTAATTAATTACCCTTTGGAATAATGTTTGTTTACGTAGGAAGAAAGTATTTTTGATATGATTATGGCTCAAGAAAAATTTCATTTATGATTTGATGCATCATATCTTAATGTAAATGGATACATATGCAGTTTTATGAATTAGGCATCGTTCAATTTTTGTATTTTTGTCATTATTATCAAGTCATGTGAGGGGCTGCGAAAATCGTGATTGATCAAATTTCTCTCCCATCAAGTCATATGACTGGTTATGAAAACCAACTAAAAAATAAAATAATGCACAATCAAGTCTACAATTCTTAATTAATATTTAATAATTCAAAATAAGAAAGTCTGCCGATGAAGATGTTGAGAGGTTAATGTATTCTCTCTGTCAAGACCATGGGGATATACTGATAGTTTTATGAGCTATTAGTCATGTTTGCATTCAATTCCAGGGGTTTATTTGTAATTATATGATTGATTCTTGAAAGCCATTGTTGGGTAAATGTATCATTAATGAAAAAGGGAATGCAGATTGAAGGGTTCATCTTTTCAAAGGTGACTGGAATTCCTGAGGTTATCACATGAATGTGAATAATTTAAGATCTGATATAATACTTTAATTACAAATATTATACCTTTATATAAATGAATTAGCAGTTGCAAAATATAAACCTTTGTTGATAAAAGTTGACCTGTGGCCTTTTCGCTTATTTTATTTGGTGTTCAGATGAAGACATTGAGACTATTACTTGAGAAGGAATAGTTTTGAGTCTGTTTCATTTGCTTACAAAAGTTTTGTAATAATTTGAATACTGTAAGAAAACTAATGTTAAGTAAAGTTTCACTCCCTGCTGCAATTAGTAACATCTCTTACAGCCCATCATTGGCCAAAATGTTAAGTTTTGCTGTTAGATCATTTTATATCTGTTGTCGACTGAAATTTCCATGCTGCTACCATCATCCTGCCTAGGATATCTATTAGTTTAAGATATAAATCTCTTTCAGGTAAAGAATGAATTTAAGACTTAAAAATTATGATTCTAGATTTAAATGCATTATTTCATGATAGCTCATAAAGCAGTATGAAAGTTGAAACTGGAGCCAATGATGATTTGTTGATAGAATATTCTGTTTAGTATGAAGGATTAAATTTGTTTGAAGTCATATGCCAAATTTTCAATGCAACAAATGTTGTGTAAGAACTTCTTGTACACTGTTAAGCCTTGATGGCTTAGATGATTTGGATTTAGTAGGCATTCGTACCAATAGTATCAAATAATGAAGTGCCAATAGTTATCTTCTACAGGTTAGTTATTTTAAGTGCTCTTTTCATTCATTCATGAAGTGGGCATTTTTAAAGATATTTTAATTAAATTGATATTTTTCTTAAGAGAGACAAATGATTTATCTTTGGTCATGCTAAACCAGTTTCTTGATGTAATTTTATTTTTTATTATTTTTTTTTGGTAGCTGTTTATCTTGTCCTTGAACTTTGTGTAGTAATCATTGTGTATATTATCTTTTTCATATAATACCTAATAAGTAAAGCCATTGGCTCTTTAGCATTAGGCATAAGCTTTTATTCTCTGTGCATTGTATTTAGAGAAATGTCATTGTTTGGCTCATTAATTTGGTGTTGCCTTAGCTCTAGTTTGTTTATATAGTGACATTTCTTTATTTTTTTCAATCAAACTGCCTGTTACATTTTCACTTAATTACAGTCATATTTTTCTCTTGCAGGCATCTTCAAGTCCGGGCACACCAAACCAGAGGCAAGACAAATCCACAAGTGATGAGGTGAGATATTGCAGTCTGGTAAGATGCAAATGTATGATCTCTCAAATGCTTGGCATTTTATCTTCCCAGAAGAAAGTATATTCCTGAAAAATATCACAAGGTCATTTAGTTTTGATGGCTCGTCATTAAAATTAGATAGGGTATTCACTCCAGCCTATCGGTTGTATGATTTTGGGTGGAATGGAAATTGGCATTGTGATGTCCTTTAGGCCCATTATGATGAATATTTTTTCATTTAATATTGTTCGAAACCCTATTGAATGCTTTAGAAGAAACACAGGGCATTTATACATACCTTGCAGCTTTAACATTTAGAAAGGTTCAGTTTGTTTGTGGATGAGAGATGCCGGTAGCCATTATTTTAGCTTGTATGTTTTTTACATCATTCACAAAATTGAAGAGATCACGTGAATACCACATTTTTTTATGCTTGACAATGGAGGAGTCATTTCTTAGAGAATTTAGCTGAGTTTTATGTTGTCATGGGGCGATTACATTAGGATGAAATCTCAATGAAACAAGTATTCACAATATCTTAAAATTTGCTTTTTACATTTGAGTGCTCGTAATTACTGATGGTGGATAAAATCAGGCTTTTTTTAAGGCTTGACTCGGTGGAAATTTTCCATTGCGGTAGGACAAATTGCAGCTTTGTTATTTCCACTTATTGTGTTAATTTTACAACCCTGGCTTCATTATAGGTTATCATGATTAGGTACATTTTCAAAGAGTTGGCGTTGCCATATCTCTTTCTGATTTTGTGTGATGTGCAAAACGTTTTCCTCTGAAAACGCCTCTTTCCTCTCTACTCCCGTCCATTCTCAAAACGTCTCCTTCCCCCCCCCCCCCCCCTGACTTTTGCTCCATGACCAAAATGTTTGCATTTCAAGGTCAAAACTTGAAAATGTGTCCGAAGATAAGACTATGTATTGGAAGCTGAGTTGTAACATGAAAAGATTAAGTGGAATTAACAAAGTTGTAATTTTTCTTTTTGTTTTCTTTCTGTAGTTTCTTTCATTAACTAATTCCTTGAGACACTATTAATGGTTATTAGTAGTTTGATGATTAGTGATCTTAAATGTATCATGTGAAAGACTCAAGGCGATGACTATAATATCCTGAAAGCTATAGAAGTTGACTAATGAATTAATATACAATCACCTTTGTAAATTATGACTGATTGATGTAGTGAATTATTTTTTTGGGGTTGTGAGCCCTCCTGTTTAGGGATTCCACTGTCTCGATTAAACTGGGTAATTTTAAGTGGGATCTTACCAAGGCGTTGTTCATTTTGTGATTGAGACTATTTCATTAAGGAAATTGAATATGCACATTAAAAGCTAATATTTGACTTCAGGTCTTATTAGGGTAAGAATGTTAGGATCCAATTTACATTTACTTTATTACAATTTCTAAGAATTCAACCCAAAGAAAAGGAGAGAACTGCCTGCTCCAGTTTGACAGGACAGCCATAATTTGATTGTAATTTGGTCGTGCTTTCAATTAAGTGGTTTTTTAGCGGGAGTTTTCAATTTAGTTTCATTTTCACCTGCGAGGGTTGCTATTTATATTTCCCGCCTGATAATGAAAAGACAGCAATTTATTGTTGGATATGGCTCTATTGTTTTTCGAAGTATTCTCCGTGACTATCAATACACTTTTTCATGTGCTTGAACCAATTTTCGTAACACTTTTTCCACTCCGATTGAGATACCTCCAAAACATGGTTTTTGAATGTATCAACGGCTTCTTCAGGTGCTGAAAAATGTTGGCCATGCAATTTTTTTGGGAATAAAAAGAAGTCATTTAGTGCTAAATCAGGGCTGTACGGAGGAATGGGTACGGCAACAAAATGTTCTGAAGGAAGTTAGAGTTAAGAGGGTCAAACTTTCAGATGGAAACGTCAGATGGCACCTAATGCACTTAGTGTTGTCAAGGCTCAAGATATAAATAGCACCCCTCGTATACTGTTTTAAGTTTCATGACACGCAGCATGCTTTTAAAAAGTATAGGGAAGCAAAAAATGCTTTAATGTTATACACATGCATTCTTAACACTGACAGTTACTGTCTGCTGCGAATGTATTATGCTGTGTTGAAGTAAAAATAGGTATCTTTTCAGATAAAAGAGATTAATACCTGTAAATTTATTCAGTAATTATTGATTCTTTTGGAGGCATACAGAAGCGACCACATGAGCTTTAATGATTCACCAAAATATTTCTACCACCAAAAGTATTTTGCCTGCCTCACTTGTGACTTTTTTATCAATCGTATCAAATTTGTCTGCAATATGGCTCTTCTCACATCTTTGCATCCTGAGTGTTTTTAGGTTATAAAGTTGCAAAAATGTATCAAGTGCCCTGCATGAGCATGCTTAAAATTTTTTCATTAATATTGCATCTCCAGTGTGGCGATGTAGCACATGGATTTGAGATACTTTAGTAGGTATATCATTGTGTTGACTATTTATTAACCATAAGTCGTAGGCACTCGTCAAGAATGAGGGAAAACAGAAGCAGTCACTCATCTTTGAGTTTGTGCACTGTGTGAGATGGATCAGAATGCATTCCTCGTTGATTAGAGTGGAAAGTATTTGTACTGTTTTTATCTACATTAAGATATTGGCCTGCTGATTTTAGATTTCCATGCCTATAGATGGGGTGGCCTTGCTTCTCATTCAATCCCAAAGTATAATTTATTATTCGATTGATTCTTATCAAATAACATATTTTTTATGCAAGCATTTTGTCCACCTGTTTTGAAATGCTTAACATTCAAATACCCTTAATTCATTTATTACAGATGTGAATTAAAAAATTATTTTGAAAAGTAACATTCATTAAATTTTACACTTTCATGTAATTTCTAATGTTTGCAATTCTGTGAAATTTATGTTGTTATGTTAGGGTTTATCAAAATTTTCAAAGGTTTTGTTCCTTCTAGAATATTAATCAATAATAAGCAAATATTGTAAATTCATGTGACAGAATTTTTTGTAATATTTCCACTCTTCTCTTTGGTCCTTCAGAAAAAATCTTCATTTTATCCACATTTTTCACCACAATAACCACCAATTTAATGCTACAATTTTAGCGGTTAAAAATTATTTGCTTTGACCGGGATTGGAACCCGGATCCCTCAATGTCTGGTCGAGTGCTTTAGCCAGTTAAACTATCAAGGAAATATTGAGTTCTGAAATACCCAAACTTTCAGAGTTTAAGAGGATGCCTTGATAGCTTGACTGGTTAAAGCACTCGACCGGGCATTGAGGGATCCGAGTTCGCATCCCGATCAAGGCGAATGATTTTTAAACTCTGAAATTGTTGCATTGAAATGCATGGTAGTGGATGACTCCGTTAAAAGTTACTGTTGCAGTATCACCCGCAGTTTCTTTGAAACCCCCAATTTAGTATATAGAGGGAAAGAAGCTTCTTGCAGCTGTCACCAAATAAAATATTTTTCTTCATTTCTTGTGGAAGCATCTGTGTGGCGGAAGAGACCTTGGAATATTTCCCAAAGTTCACTTAACTTCTGTGGAATTCATGGGATTTGAATTGGTGTGCTAATTTAAGCTCATTTAAATGACAACTCTTCGTGAATAGTTATAAATTATGTCACTCACACCCTCTCTTCCCAAAGCGTTATTGCCTTTCACATCCGCACATTTTATTTCTACTTAATGTATTCCCTCATATGGTAGTGAATTTTAATGAAAGCAATAGAGCAGTTTTAGAAGCAGGTGGACAAAGAGTAATCTCCTCTGTTGATGGGAACAAAAGTTTTTGGTTGCATGTGTGTT
This sequence comes from Hetaerina americana, assembly GCF_022747635.1. Classification (NCBI taxonomy): domain Eukaryota; kingdom Metazoa; phylum Arthropoda; class Insecta; order Odonata; family Calopterygidae; genus Hetaerina; species Hetaerina americana. The sequence goes on along the minus strand of NW_027286181.1, from coordinate 341,001 downwards.
GTAGCTGCCACCAAAACTTCATCTACAATGTTTCACATGTGCCTTATGACTATTGTAAACAATAAAATAAAAATGCATATTTTAACCCTAGTCATTCCATATCAATTTTTTTAGTTGAGAGTATTTGGTCACCCTAGATCTATTTGTCATAGAGTTTTGGAAGGTATTAGTGTGACAGGCATTAGGGAAGTCAGCAGGCAAGCATGAGATGAGATGTGATTTGTAGAGGATAGGCCCATTTCTCGGTCATTAAGCATGGAATTGGGAAGGGAAAAAGAATATATGAATGATTTATTCGTCGGACAAAAAAGGATGGTAAGATGTTCCTTGCTGCAGTTGAATTTTAAACAACAGATTACCATAATATTTTTATTAGTTGCAGTTGTCACTTTTCTCTGAATGTTTTCAGTACACAAAAAATTGAAACGGCAACTAATATGATAATGATATGTCTTTTTTGGTCCAACTGCATTTCACAAACGACTAACGGGGGCAAGGAACAAGAACATACTAATACTATGTGAGTATCCAATTTTCAGTATTGATTTTTATTCATTATATTCTCCTGTAGTTGCAGTCATTAATGACCCTTAGAACCTCTTTATTATTTTATTCAAAAGTTTTATGTAGAAATCGTAGGAAATTGCATGTTTACAATTAACTCAATTTCTAAATGCATGCTCACTTGATTTGGTTGCATCACCAATTTGAAATCTATTAATCATCAGATTGGGCGTAGATATCCTTTTGTAATATGTTCATGGGTTTTGTACAATGATATGTACATGTTTTAATGACCAGGCATTTCATTAATTCTTCAAGTTCTCATCATAGGTACTAGTTGATTTAAATGACCCCTTCCCCTCCCCTCCAAGACCCATTTGTTTATGGCTGGAGAATGTTTGGTAATCATCCATTGCAGTGTGGGCTTATTATACGTGTAATGGCTTATTTTTCAATGGCGTGTGATTAAGTGGTACCTGATGAAGTGGAGCCTACTGAAATCAGTTTTTCTTAATTTTCTACCTTTGGGTGTTTTTGTTAAACTCTTCATTGGGTGATTTATTGGTTGATAAAGAGTCTCCTGTACCAGTTGGTGAATTTTCTGCTTTCTGAATTAATGCTTTAAACTACCATGGTATCCTCGCTTAGAAATTCTCTGGTTTGAGTCGTGGCTCAGATGGCTTGTCCTACCGAGGCATTCCATGAGACAATCATCTACATCTACTTAATACCCCATAAGCCGCCGCAAGGGCATGTGGTGGGGGGTTTTAGGACACCATCCGTAATTAATAAAGAAAAAAAACTGCTTGCAAAAGCCACAAATTTATATTATCCACAAAGAAAACATGGTATACATTCATGCAAAAACCCTTACACAATCCACACACATTCAAACACTCAAACTACCCACTAACATACACTTGCACCTTTCAATGCACCTGATGTTCAGTGTTTAAATTTGTTCTGACTTGTAAATTAAATTGCAAAGGAAACACTTGGTTTTTCCACATAAAATATTTATTCACGACCTAGGTTTCGACGCTCAGCGTCATCTTCAGGTGAAATACAGGCCAAAATCTTTCTTTATATAACAGAAGGAATGGGGAGGTGGGGGGGGGGTGTGTATGGATGTAAGAAAGGAAGAGGAGATGGTGGGGCAGGGAAAGGAGCGGGATTGGGGTATTACTGAGAAGGAGGAGTCAAGGTTAGTCTCCGGGGGGGGGGGAGAAGGGGGGGGGAGGTTAAGGAAGCATGGTAGGGAAAGGGTTGCCTGGCGGGGGTCCACTAACCCCAAGGCGGACCCCCGCCAGGCAACCCTTTCCCTACCATGCTTCCTTAACCTCCCCCCCCCCCCTTCTCCCCCCCCCCCCCCCGGAGACTAACCTTGACTCCTCCTTCTCAGTAATACCCCAATCCCGCTCCTTTCCCTGCCCCACCATCTCCTCTTCCTTTCTTACATCCATACACACCCCCCCCCCCACCTCCCCATTCCTTCTGTTATATAAAGAAAGATTTTGGCCTGTATTTCACCTGAAGATGACGCTGAGCGTCGAAACCTAGGTCGTGAATAAATATTTTATGTGGAAAAACCAAGTGTTTCCTTTGCAATATGTATCGTTTCCACAAAGTGACGCCTGAAGCTATCTCCTTTGTAAATTAAATGCTTTTAATTTTTCTAAAATGACTTCGATTTCTTACTATTATGATTCATGATTGTTCGGGGAAAGAATGAGTACTTGTATCTATCTGTACTGGTGGAATCTATCTCCATTATTTTATCTTTGTAGTCTGATATACCTAAGTAGTGTGGGGTCATAATAATTCCTTTGGTGTCATTGATGAACTCATTTGTTCTGAATCTTTCTAAAAGTCTTAACTCTCGCTTGTTCTCTTCGTATTTCAAGTGGCTCCCAGCCTAAATCCACATAGAGACCCGTCACACTTGTGTTCTTATCTTAACAATTTTGAATGAATCAGGCGGAAATTCTCTGGACTTGATCTAATTCTTTCTGCCAAATTTTCTCCCAAGGATCCCAAATACTTGCGGCTTATTCCAAATGAGGTCTAACTAGAGTAAAATAACACCTCTCTTTAACTTTCTCATTACATTTCCCCACCACCCGTTTAATGAAGCCGGGTTTCTTTAAAGTGGATCCGCTTATTGTCCTGTGAAACAATCTCGGTTGGACTTGGAAATTATTATTGATTTGGACAAAAATTTGAAGTGAAAATATTTCATTTGCAACACAATGTCATGAATGTGGTAAGTGATACTGCTAATTAGTGGTATGCATCCATTGGTTGCAATGCATCATCTTTAAAAAAATATATGGTATGCTGAAGTAGTAGCTCAAAACTTCTTCGCTGCTGAAGTCAGTACCTGAGTGATGTTTATATTTATATAAAAGTATGTTATTTTTTTAATAAAGAAATATTATATTAATAATTTCAGAAATGACAAATTAGGATGTACTCTTTGGACAAATTGCAATTGAAGAATTCACAGTGGGTAAACAAACTTGGGGTATTTGGAATAAGGAATATAGTCGGCTAATGTCTCAGAGGTTTGTGCCGTTTTGATGGATTATGAAACCTGGAATAAGAAAACAGGCCTGAATTCTTGGGGATGCATTTAAATTGTGAGATCAAGTATTAGAAATATTATTTTTCATAATTGTTTAAGTTGTGACTAAGGCAAAACTACGTGGCTTTTTTCCTTAATGTCTGAAAATAATCTGTTAAAACACTTTCAGAATAAAGAGGATGCCGTTGACTATGTCAGTATTTTCATATATTTTATGTCACTAACATTTTCCACATCATTAATGGAGAATTTTAAAACCTGATTTCTCTATAATTGCCTCTAAGAGTAATATAATGTAATATTGATAAAGTGTGGCCATGTGTGGGTCCGAGCTTTAGGGAGATTCTAATTCCAGTGTTTAAAAAAGCTGTTCCTGGCAGCCCTAGTCCTAACATTAGGAACAACTAGGAACATTTTAAGAGTCAAAATCTATTTACCTCCTCCCAAATTGTGTTTTGGGCCAAAAATCTGACAATATCTGGCTGAATTAGTGGCTAAAAATATATTAAATGCATTTGGAGGTGTGCAGTATCACTCATTCAGTCTTCATGATTAAAGTACAGTATTTGAATATTTTAATCCCTCTACTCTCAGGCTAAAACTTCAGTAGAGTAAACATAGTGTTTTAATGAACATAAAACCATCTAATTTTTTTAACTGTCAACAATGGAGTACTATATGTATCTGTTCGGGATCTCCTCCTGTTTATAATATTAGTTTCTGAAATACCATGCAATCATACATACAGATGACTCTGATTGAGAAATGTGACACTCTCAGTGATGTGAAGTCTTTTTCAATACAATCACAAGCCAAAGTGAATTACTGGTTTACAGCCAGAAATCTCTTAAATGAAAGCAAAACTCAGCATCTCATATGCTCTCTTAAAATTTCATAAAAATAATGACCTTGTGAAGCTATTAGGTTTTGATATTCATGGGAAATTAACTTGGAATTGGCATGTATTCCATGTCAGGAAAATCTTATGGCCCTGTGCTGTATAAGGGAACTGAAACTGGTGTGAGTAATGTTTACATTTAAATACTTAGCCTTTTTTTGGGGAATTCTAATGTATGGTCTTAGACTCTAGGGAATGTTCATGAAGCTAATACTTACGCTGCAGAAACCGCCAATCAGGATTCTGGACAGTTCTGGTTTCCTTGAAGCATTGTATAAGTATGTTTTTAAACTGCAGCATATCAACCAGAACCTTGATCTTTGCACAATTTGGTTATCTGTTCACTCTCATGGCTTAAGAGCCAAACAAAATATAGATATTAACCTGTGGAGGATGTCCAAGCTTTGCAGCATGTGGAAATCGTGAGGCTCATTGAGCTGCCAGCAATGTTTCCCTCTGTGCCACCTGTGGTCTCCCATGAAATATGTATGTCAATGAGAATGCTGAAATTATATTGGACTGTACCCTTATAGAGAGTACACTTTAAATGTATCCTCATGAATGAGCTAATAGGTTTCAGTATTTAGACAAATGAAAAATATCAATTTGGTTATATTTTTTAAGCTGTTTCTTCGCTATGAAATGTAGCTAAATTTTTATTAAACCAATCTGTAAATGAAGGGAATTAATCTTCTTCAGTCATCAAAGATTTAGCAGGAGGTATCTAAAGCTTGGTCTGCTTATTTAGGGTTATTAGTAATTTTCTTCTTAGCCTTTCAAGTGCAAAAAAATCAACATTAATCACATGGCTTGATCAGAACCTTTTCTCCTAACAACTCGTGTATAATATCTTTAGTCTGCTACAGTGGACAGTGGTAATCACATGTTTTTCTTGCAACTCACTTGCTCCACAATGTAGCTGAAAGTTTATTGGCACTGCTGTTGGATGGAAAGAAACAGTATTTGAGAGATTTTGCCTAGGTCATGAAAGACTGATTGTTTTCTCATTTCCCAGTTTCATAGTCCACAGTTGTCTTGATTCTCAATGGGCCAATTCCATTTTCCAAATTATTTGGTATTAATCTGCCAAGTTTTCTCATCTACATTGATTCTTGTGTGACCAATATCTGGACTTGCTAATGCCCAAGATATGAAATGATAGATGGTCTTTATCAGTGCAGTAATAAATCTCAACTTTTTCTTAAACCCTTATCATTTCATAGTGGTCCTTTGGGAACCAAGTCACGGAATCGAATGAGGGAATATCTCCTCTTTTCTAAAAGTGTCACTGTTTATTTGAAAATGGAGGGTTAGTGTGTGTGTGTGTGGAGGTCAGTGGTGTGTGTTTCCACCCCTCTCCCGTGCTCCAAACTCTGTCCTAATTGTGTCCCGTCTCTCTCTTCCTCCTCTGTGTATTCCCATGGTGCACGGCACTCGTCCCCAGCAGTATCGGCAGGCCGTCAGTAAGACCCCTCCCCATCACCTGCAGCAGAAGCAGCGGTCGTTCCTCACGTTTGGCTTTGGCGCCGGCGGGAGTGGGGGTGGAACGGGGGGCAGCACCGCTGGGGTTATGGGGGTCGGGGCCGGCACAGCCATGCTGGGCAGCGGTGGCACACCTTCGACGCGCCGGGAGTCGCACGTGAATGTGAACGTGACCCCAACGTCTCACGACCTCTCCTCAGACACGCCCGAGATCCGGAAATATAAGAAACGCTTCAACTCGGAAATCCTGTGCGCTGCACTTTGGGGTATGGAAATGGCTGAAAATCAACTTCTGATCTAAATACTGCATGCAGGTCAAAGGGTGTCATGACAGCATACTGGGATATGTAGCGCCTACTGGCTGCTCTGAAATCCTGAAATAATAATGCTTCCTCATTTTCATATGCATATAAAATCTTAAGTGTAAAAAAAATCAATGTTGTCTTAATTTCTTATTATAACCTGTCAGGTGCTAGAAGATGCTTGACATTAAGCATGTGGTAAATGGAATCTTCAATGATAAAAGCAAGGATAGAGATCAGTAAATAGATTAAGAGTTTTTTTATATCTGGATTTCACATTTACCATTTTTTTGCATTGTACATCTCAATATGCTCAAAGAATAATTTGCTGGAATGAATAAATGAATTGCATTTTGTTTTCTTTGGTATCATATAATCATGCTCCGTTAAGTGTTGTTATCTGATTTTCCTTTTCTGGCATTTGGGGTTTTTATATAGGGATATAACCAGCTATCTGTCCTTTTCTGTGAAATGGGGCAGCAGTTATGGTTAGCATTAATTCTGTCCCCATTAAGTCCTGGGGCTGAAGTTTTGCCTATCCCATTATACATTGCTTTCATGCCAATTCTCGCATTGGCACTCCCTTTTTCCAATGCATTGTGTAGATGTTTTGTCGATTCCCAACCATTTGAATTCTTTCCAACTAGGCATTGGAGATCGCAGATTGCAAAGTGTGTCCAGGTCTAAAAATGTGAGACACAGTCTTCATATCCAGCTGGATATTCACATTTGTAGCTTACCTTAGATTGTGCATATTAGTTATTTTTATTTCCCTAATGTTATTGTTTGCCTTCTGCTAGTAAAATCTATGTCTGAAGCATTTCCCGTGTGCTTTTCAAGAGGTGTCATAGCCATAAAGAAGGAATGTTCTCATTGCAAAGCTATCATTTCTCATAAGTATTAAAAAAAATGGCAGAACAACCTAGGAAAACATTTTGGGAACATCAGCTGTCATTGTTAGTGATTAATTCAAATTACTCAGAATGTCACCCATGATTATGAATTTGAATGAGAGTTGATTTAGATTCTTATGTCTCCAATCTGGTTAGAAACTACATGAAGATTTTGAGCTTGCTGTTTCAAGCATCATGTTTGTGGATTGATGTACTTAAAACTATGTGAAGTAAATAGTATAATATTCTGTGTCTGATGAATGTAAAGTATTATTTTCAAATTATTCAGCATTTTAATTATCTTGTTACAGGTGTTAACTTGCTGATTGGTACTGAAAATGGCCTCATGTTATTAGATCGCAGTGGCCAAGGAAAGGTTTATCAGTTGATCTCTCGCCGTCGTTTCCAGCAGATGGAAGTTTTGGAGGGTCAGAATATTTTGGTTACAATATCAGGCAAGAAAAACAGAGTCCGTGTGTACTACCTCTCATGGCTTAAGTCCAAGATTTTGCGCACCGATGGGGTGAGTGATGTACGTAAAGCAATTTTCTTACCTCTATAAATGTATTTTGTTGCATGAATGCTTGATTGTTTCATTTTATATTTATGCTTTGGCGTTTAACATTATTTATTAAAATATGTAACAAACTGATCAACCAAAAAGGAATCATAAATGCAAAATTCTTTGAAATATTTTTCCTTTCTTCTGCATGCACCTTACTTGTGTATTAACCTTAACTGTTGGTTTTTTTGTATAGTTATGAGGCATTGGAAATGCAAGTAATCAACTAGGAGTAATTTTAATGATATCAAATATTTTAGTACAGTGAATGAAATGAACTATTTGGTCATGGACGTGAAGAGAAAACAAAGTACTTAATTTCTTTAAGGATACATGCATGAGATGATATATCTTGCCATGACCCTGAAGATATGGTTCGGAAGCAATTCATTGTTATGCATATTGTCCACCATGTTCTGCAGATGGTGTGATTATTTCAAGGAATTTGTAAATTTCCAATTGCCCTCCATCAGTGAAACTTTGGTTCTTTCTAATTCATGGTCTTTCAACTTATCTCATAGTGATGCCATAATATTTATGTATTTCGAATTGTCATTTCCCATTCTTCTATTTTTATTGATTTTTTATTCTTTCATCTTGTTATTTTACAAGGGTAAAATACAAGATTAGTCACACAAAAAACGACAAATGCATGTGTGTGCATTTTGAGAAATGGTTACAATGGAATCACCACTTGTGAAACCTCTACAAAAAATATTTATTTAGGTCATGAAAACAATTCTTGATTAAAAAAAGATTTTAACATGGATTTAAACATCTGATATGAGTTGGTATCTTTTACACCTGCCGGTAACTGTTTGTAAATTTTAATGCCAGTATTAAGGGATCCTTATATTGAAACAAAGAAGTGGAATTCTGTATTGCATGCACCTTCTTTCTTTGTCTTGTGGCATAGTCATGGATATTAAATGGACACGTTTTATCGAACACACACACACATACATGATATACTACAGGTATGAACAGGTAAGAGTTCAAGATTTATAAAATGAGGTCGACCTGATGAATACTTAGTTGCTACCCATAGCATGGCCCCTAAAGTTCCATAGTACACAGGAGATTGGATATTTACCAAAGTTTCCTGTTTTTAAAACTGCTTCATGTACAAGCTTTGCTAGGTTTCTGGAAAGTTTACTTCATAAATGCCTAATATGTTCATTCCAGTTTAAGCTTTCATCTATTGGTAAATCCAAAAGTTGGTACTGCTTTTCCAAAAGATTTAGCGACAGTAACTTTTAACGTAGTCATTCACTAAATGTGCAACACAATGTAGGAATTTCAGTGTAGAAATTATTCACTTTGGCACTGCTAACTTCCTTCAGAAGATTATCTTTGATTTAAAGATCCATTTCCAGGGTTTCTTTCTTTATCTTAAATTGTGTGTAGTTCGTTTTTTCAAAGCGTATTGCAAGCTCATTTTTTTTTAAAAGCATCATATGAGCGCTAGGGAATTATTAACATTATTCTCCAGCATTGAGTTATTCCTGTTATTTAGTATTAAATTTGTGTCATTTATAAAAAGAATGAATGCGTCATTCTGTACATAGGTTATTAAATCATTTATATAAATTCCAATGAAACTGCGGGAGATGCTGCAACAGTAACTTTCAACAGAGTCATCCGGTTATGTTCATCTCAATGCAACAATTTCAGAGTGTAAGAATCATTCATTTTATCATCCCAGTCAAGGTGAATGATTTTTACACTCTGAAATTGTTGCATCATTTATATAAATTAAGAACAGTATGGAACCTAGTATACTTCCTTGTGGCACACTGAATTTTATAGTTTCTGTAGTGGATAAGTACAAGGGCGGTTCAATAAGTACCCGTGGTAGAAATGAAGAAACCATGATTTCAAAAACATTTTTTTCATTTTTCAACATAGTTCCCATTTTAGAAAGATACACTTCTCCCAACGTTCCGGTCATTTTTTTAACCCCTCCAAAAAATAGGATTTGTCGAACTCTCCAAATATGCCTCTGTCTCGGCGATAACTTCCTCGTTTGAGCTAAATTTTTTCCCGCGAGCCATTTCTTCATGTTAGGGAATAAGAAAAGTCGCAGGGAGCCAGATCGGGTGAATACGGGGGGTGCAGCCGCAATTCATAACGTAGTTCATGCAGTTTGGCGGCGACAACTCCAGATGATGTGCTGGTGCGTTATCGTGGTGAAACAGCACCTTCTTTTTCGCCAAATGCGGCCGTCTCTCCTTCAATTTATTTTCAAAGCGGTCCAATAACTCACTGTAGTATTTCCCAGTGATTGTTCTTCCTTTTTCTAAAAGATCCATGAGGATGACACCATTTGCATCCAAAAAACCGTCGCCAAGACCTTTCCGGCCGATCGGATCATCTTTGCCTTCTTTGGAGCAGATTCACTGGGTGAAATCCATTGTTTTGATTGTTGCATAGTTTCTGGTGTGTAATGATGAATCCAGGTTTCATCAACAGTGATGACTCAATGCAAAAACACCTTCGGATCTCGCTTAGATTGCTGCAAATACTGCTTCAAAGTTGACAGCTTGTCCACCGTGAGCAATCGCGGCACCCATCGGGCCGACAATTTTTTCATCACCAATTTATTATGTAAAATATTAATTGCAGTTCCGGTCGACACACCCACGGCCTCTGCTACTTAGCGCACTTTTGTTCGTCGATCAGCGAGAATCATGGCAAGGACTTTTTGAATGATTTGCTCGGTAACCACGTCTGCCGGGCGTCCTGGTCGATCCTCATCAAAAACAGATGTTTGCCCAGGCTTAAATTCGTTGAACCAACATCTAACTGTGGTCAAAGATGGTGAAGTGTCCCCAAAAACAGCTTCCAACTTAGCTTTTATCTCCTCGCATTTCTTCCCATCCAAAAACAAAAAGCAAATTACCGAACGGTACTGCTCTTTTTCCATCTTAGCGAAAATCACGAAACATGTCTTACTCGAATGGCTGCCAAATCCAAACTAACCTTCAAATCAGTCTGAAATTTGTTTCACTGTCGTTTGATAGATGGCAGCACACGATAACATAAACATCCCTCAGGAACGCCCTTTGTCGTCAAACACGGGTACTTATTGAATCGCCCTTGTACTTATCCACTACTCTTAAATCAAACAAAATGTGTGTGTATTCCGCAGTTTCAAAAGTTTTTCTTGAAAGTAGTTCTGTGATTTTGGAGGCAATTAATTTAATTAAAAATGAGTTGGAATTGATTGTTGGTATTCCTAATTAATACTGCCTGTGTAACATCTAACCATGTATTTAGTTTGTACTTGCATATTCTGGGCTGTGTGGTTTAATTCCTCGAACCTTGTAACCTCATTGTCTACTGAGCCATGAGTGCACCATTATCTACTGTGTAATTGAAATAACATTACGTGTGAGATGAAAGTGCTCAAGAATCAATTATATACCCTGATTTCTAGAAGTCGTGAAAGTAATATTTATCCATGTTTTCTCAATTGAAAAAATTACCTGAGTAATTGTTAGCGAGCCCTCCCCAAGCGATACTATTTCAATTAATGCAAAAGTGTTCCTGCCCTTAGTTGTTATGATTTTTCCTTGTATTCTCTCTCTTTTTTTAAATGCTGCAACATTACTTTTTAGTATAGAGTTTGCACAAAAAACTTAAAATCTAACGCAGCTTGCAATGTGCCATTTGTTAGTTATAATTTGATTGAGCTCTACCAAATTGATTCTGGGCGTGCTTTTTTCCATTTTACAGCAAGTAGAAAGGCGGAATGGATGGATCAATGTCGGGGACTTGCAAGGTGCTGTTCACTTCCGTATTGTCAAGTATGAGCGCATTAAGTTCCTTGTGATTGCTTTGAGGGAAAGCATTGAAATATACGCTTGGGCACCTAAGCCTTATCATAAGTTCATGGCTTTCAAGGTTAGTACTGGTGTTACCTGGCAATTTGTTTGTGTAATTTGACCAAATCTGAAAGATGGTTGGTTTATAGCCTCTTCTAAACCTTATGTGCCATATCTATCTACATCACATACATTTACCAATTATTATAGCACTCTGAAATCACTTTTCTAAGTCACTACTTTCATTTATATGTGGAGACTGAAATCTTTGATGGTGCTCTGTATTTATTTTAAATAATTTAGGCTACATTAAATTTGTAACGACATCCATTGAGAACAATGATGGGAAATATTATTTGTTGAATTGATTAATTCTTTTGTTGTAAATTTGGTATGATTCACTTTCATAATATATTTTATTTTAAATGCTAAGAGTTTTCTATAGAGTGAAATGTATTTCCATTCAGTCGTTTGGTGATTTGAATCACCGTCCTCTTCTTGTGGATCTGACCGTTGAGGAAGGAACTCGCCTCAAGGTTATCTATGGTTCTGCTGATGGCTTCCATGCTGTTGACCTTGATTCTGCCTGCGTGTATGATGTCTATCTTCCAAAGCATGTGAGTATTTTTAATATTTTATATTCACACATTCAGTATTTGATTGATTGTGATAACTTGGAACCATTGAAGCAAATGGATTGCCTCATGTCTGCCCCACTATCTGCAGCATAATGCTTATTTTGGGAAAGAAGGCATCAAATGATGTGCATTGAGGAAATGGGTAAACTTAACGAATCAGTGTGGTGAGAAGTAGTGGAAATTTGGGTGGTTGAAGAATTTGAACGATGTGGTTTACTGAAAGCAAACCAATTCCAATGTTATGAGGGTGACCTCTTGGGTTTTCAAAGGCGTTATAGAATGAACCACGTGTACGGTACTGCGTCGGCATTAGTCTACTCTTTACGAAAGGCGCCAAGGGGTCCGCAGTTTAACGTCCCATCCGACGGACGGCGTACTCACTCAAAGTGCCCTCCACAAAGCACCTCAAGTAGGGATCGAGATACCTCTGAAAAATATTCAACACCGCCGGGATTTGCACCCGCGCCCTCAGGGTGGGAAGCCAGTACATTAGCCCCCGCACCATCTCGATCCCCTTCTCAGTTCATTAGTTCCAAAGAACTGTGATAGAGTGACCCTCTAGCTCAGAATATGTAATTTAGAATACTGAATCATGACCAAGCTATATTATTGCAACTTTCACGTCCTCTAATGGCATTGATGACTGCCTGTTGCAACCCAATGTTGCACCAATCAGGGATAGTATGGTGCTCCTCTATTAAGAATAATATTTTAGGAGGTTTCTAATCAACAGTACTAACAATGTAGGGCATGCTGAGAGCAGTGAGGCATTATTTTAGTGGCTTCACGTGTAGTTTGATGTTCAGCTTGAAGGTTAACTCATTAAATAAAAACACCCTATTATGGCTTTTGGCTGTGTTAAATTATTTTTCAGTAATTCGAGGGTAGGCTGAAAAGTAATGCACACATGCTTGTAGAGCACATACAAAAAGAAAGAGCCAGATCGAGCAAAAAGCACATTTAAGTACAATTCTTTAGTTTCAAAATCATATATTTATTTTTCAATATATTCACCATTGAGGCCAACAGATTTCTCCAACCACGTCTTACAAGTTTTTTCAGTCCGTCACTGAAAAACTCTGCAGACTTTTCTGGGATCCAGGGCTTAACAGCTGCCTTCATGTCATCGTCTGAGTTGTAATAATTACCCTTTAGGTGTCTCTTGTGAAAAGGAAAAAAATTGGGGGAATAAGGAGGGTGTGGAATCGGTTCAAATTTCAGGTTTCGCAGAGCCTCTCCAGTTTTGCGCGATGTGTGTGGATGAGCGTTGTCATGTTGCAAGATTATTGGCACCAGGCTGCTTTCAACATGACAAACTCGATGTCGGTGGTGTTTTAGAGTCTATATACGGGGGTGGTCCCATAAGTACTCGGTCTGACCTAGAGATGATGGTAGTTGTTGAAAATTATCACTGAATTAGAAAGTTTGCAATCTATAAAGCATATGTTTCAAGTTTGAAGATGCCACGTTGTTTAGTATATTTGTTTGGCAGCCATCAATAGTGAAAGTTTTCATTGAATTTGTGAAAATGAAGAAAATTTTCATGGTTATGTGGTTCAATACTTTTATTTGAAAGACCTTAGCCCAAACGATATAAAAGCTGCCCTGGATTCTACTCTTGGTTAGTCTACTCCTTCGTTTACAACAGTAAAATATTGGGTAGCCGAGTTTAAATGAGGCCATGCGAGCTGTTAAGACGAGCATCGCATTGGTCGACCAAATGAGGTGACGACTCCAGAAACTGATGAAAATGTACATAGTGATACTGGATGATCATCAACTGAAAGTCCGCGAGCCAGCAGGCATAGTAGGCATTGCAAAAAGTGTGGTACATGGCATATTAACTGAAAATTTGGGTATGAGAAAGCTGTTTGCAAGATGGGTGCCGCGTTTGCTCCCACTCGAGCAAAGCCAGTGTCGTGTAAATGTTTCAATTGAGTGTTTAGCAAAGTTTCACCAGAACAAAGCAGAACTTTACGCTGTTTCATAACCATGGATGAAACATGAGTCCATTACTTCACACCAAAGACAAAAGAACAATCAAAACAATGGATTCAAAAGGGAGAACTGTCTCCAAAGAAGGCAAAGACCATTTCATCTGCAGGCAAGGTCATGGCGTCGGTTTCTTGGGATGCGCATGGAATAATTTTCATTGGCTATCTTGTAAAAAGAGAAACTATCAATGGCAAGTATTATGCAAACTTATTGCAATGTTTGAACAAAGAAATCAAGCAAAAGCAGCTGCATATGGATAAGGAGAAAGTGTTGTTTCATCAAGACAATGCACCAGCTTCCAAATCCTTTATTGCAATGGCCAAAATTCATGAATTAAAGTTTGAATTGCTACCTAATGCACCCTATTCGCCAGATTTAGCCCCCTCGGATTATTTTCCGTTTGCAAACTTAAAGAAATGGCTCTTTGGTCAAAGATTTTCCAACTGTGAAGAAGTGATGTCGGCAGTTAATGGCTATTTCGAGGAGCGAGACAGTTCTTATTAAAAAAATCAACCTTATTGAACATCGCTGAGAAAAGTGTGTAGAGCCAAAAGGAGATTATGTTGAAAAATAAATACTTATTTTCCAAACTTTTTGTGTTTTCTTTATTTGGTTGGGTACTTCTGGGACTACCCTCATGCAGAGAAGAATTTACCGTTGCCCTCGGTCCAAAAAATTGGTCACATAAACTCGGTGAGCATCCCAAAACACGGTCAAAAGAAGTTTTTTTGTAGATGGTTGTCTTTTGAACTTTTTCTCGCTCGCAATCACGAAATTTTACCACCCATCGATGTACAATACAAAAGCATCGTCACCGTCAACAGCCTCTAAACAAAATTGAATCTCATTGGGAGTCACATTTTCAGCAGTCAAAAATTCGATAACAGCAGGCTGTTTAACTCGCGTTGACATAGCACTAGAACACGTCTCCATACTTCCACTTCTCGAAATACACCGGATGAATGGAACGACCTGAAACCTGCACATGCATGTTGAGGGGGAATGTTACTTCCACAAGCCACATGGGGTGCCTCCGGAGGTCATTTTGTTTATGGTCTACAATTACGTGTGCACTAGTTTTCAGCCTTATGCTCTTATGTCTCTAGCATATTAATTTCTTAGTATTAGTAATAAAATTTAATATTGGCTGTAGAGTTTTATCACATTTTGAAAACAAAACCTGTCGGAAGCATAGTTTTCAAAGATTCTGCTACTCTCAAAACATATGATAAAGGTCAAATTCATTTAACCTTAACAATTTAATTTTTAAGGTAAAGCTCAAATTTTGATTTGTTTAATGTTATTTACAATCATTTACCAGTCTCCAAATAAGCAAGTGGATTGTTGTTTGACAAAACTTGCTGGTATAGTCTTTGAGTTTTTTTGTTTAAAATATAAAATGTGGCATATATAAGTGAGTTTTTAAATTTTGCAATGCAGTTCACTTTTATATAATTTGAATGGTTCCTTTGTTTTGCAGACTCAGGGTCCAATTTCACCTCACTGCATTGTTGCACTGCCAAACTCAAATGGAATGCAACTGCTTCTTTGTTATGACAATGAAGGAGTTTACGTCAACACTTATGGAAAGGTAAGAACCAACATCTGTTTAATTCTATGCACTGCAAGAGCACAAGCCATTGTCATTGAAATTATCCTCTCTCCATTATTCCAGCCCTTCACTTTTTGGCTGCAATAAATGAAGGTTATTTCGTATTAGAAAATCTGTGCAGTATAAATACAACCTTGGAACTAGGTTAGGAGATTCAATTATTTGTAGCAATTGTCAGCAAGTAGTGCGAAAAGACAATCCTCAATCATGCTTTGACAATTTTTTGAAATGAAGGAGATTTTATGCAGTTTGGTTGCTGCTTAATCCTAGAGAATGGTACCATAAATGACCCTTGAGTTGAAATTTGACTAAGAAATTTGTTTTCATTACCTCAAATGACTGTATTGTAAAGAAATTGTGCATGGTTTGAAGTAGTATTTAGTTTAAAATATTAACTGAGCAATTTAAGTTGATCAAATGCCACTCAGATGAATATATTCTCTTAGAAATTTAACTGTCGGAGTAGTTTTGATTGGGTTGTTTTACAGTAATAATTTAAGATTGTCCAGTGACCCAGCATTGGTTGAATGGCATGACCTGTTTTTCCTCTGTTCACCATCAGTTATTTGTCAATACACAAGTTATATATATCATGACTAATTTGTTGAGTTAGATTAAGAGAGAATCTAGGGATTTTTCTTACTCAAGGGATATTGGTGTCATGTACAAATACCACAAATTGTACATTACTTGTAGACTTATGTAAAGGCAAATTATCAACCTATGTAAAGAATACCTGTAAAATTTGACCTTAAGTTAATCCTTGAGACACCCCAGTTTATACTGAGTCAGGATCTGATAGAAACTAAGGACATGTCAATCATCTGGGACTTATTTGATAAGAAGGAATTTATTTGGTTTACTGTGATACCTAAAATACCATTTTTTGGCTCCTCCGGGTTGGGGTTTGTAGATTTTGATCTAAAAACCATGGCAATGAGGGTGGAATTTCAGTTGATCTCTGCTTAGGTGATAGTCCCATAAGGAAGTTGATGGGGTGTTAAGTTTGTCTAAGTAAGCTGGCAAGTATTTTGACCAAAATTAATTCAAATAATTTTGAGAAGCATGGCAAGAGTAAGATGGGTATATAATTTCATATGTCTTTTCTACTGCCTTTCTTTTTGTGAATTTGAATAACTATACTGAGTCTTTGGACTCGAGGGGAAAACCTCTCTGGTTATCAATTTTTAATTAGTAATAATGAGGGTTTAGTAATAAAGTCCTGGCAATCTAACAATACCTTTCCTGTAATGCCATCCATCCAATCCTGGTGTAGGATTTCTGCTGATCTTTTTCAGGAGAGGAAGAACCTCTCTTGATGCGTAAATGTTATATGAAAAAAATGTAAAATTGGGATTTCACTCCAGCTTGAAAGCTCCACCAGAAGAAGGATTTAAAGAGTGGACAATTTTCAATGCAATAATGTACTTATGGTTGTAAATAAATTGCAATAATAGGAAAGTTGACGGGACCTAAAGCAATGTGGCAAAAAAAGGGAAAACATAGATTATGATAATGTAAATAAGGAGAAAATCTGTATTTACTTAGTAGCAAAATTCTTAAATACTAATCTCATTGAATGGTGTTAGGGGAGTGTTATTCCTAAGGGGATAATATGCAATGGATCAGCTATTCTAATCAGAGTCTACTGATTTTAATGTCTGAATTCCTGTTTATCCGAATAAGAACAATTTGGGTTGTAGTGTTGACGTACAATGCGTACATAAAAAATGGAGGTTAGATATAAATGTAAAGGTTAAGAAGCCTCATTATCCACCTATTGATGATAATGAACGGTAGTTGAAGTAAATGCCTTAAATGCCACTAAAAAATTATGTTGCCATAGGAATTTTACCTGTCAAATGATCTTATGTTGGTAATTGACCTGAATGCATATTGAAAATGTTAGGCTTCAGCAATGCACCTATTATTATTTATATATGCATGATAAACGTTCCAATTATATTAATTTAATGCTGTTGAGGTTCTTATACCGAATTTAAACTCTTTGTATAAGCTGCATCATTGCGTTATTTGAGGGATTAGCTTGTTTGCAATCTGCCTGAATACAAACTTTATGCTTCATGAATGTTGAAGTTAATTTTAGTATTGTCATTATAATTAATTTATTTTAAAAAAATTGCCATCAAGAGAGTTATAACTTCTTTTTATCAAATCTAAAAAATTCTCACCTTCTTTGGACGTGGGGACTGCAGAACTTTTTTTGACTGTATGCTTCGAAACATGCACATAGTGGCTAGTGCTGTTACAGAGTATGTCCCTACTATATGAATTAATGTGACTACTCCACACTTAATTGAAATGAGATGGTAGTGAAATTAGCATTGGATTTTTTGGCAATCAATTGTATGAGAGAGAATTTTTCATCAGTATCCATACATTTTAAAGTGTCATGTGCCTTAACAAAACTTCTTTTGCAGCCCTTTTTACATCTTTCTGGCAGTCAGGACCCTCTTTGCGGCATACCAGAAGGTTTATTGTTACAGTTGGAGTTAATGTAACTTTGACTGAATTCCCTGGATGAAATTATGCACATAAGAAGTTTTATTCTTTTTCATTAAAAAATGCTTAATTTGTCATGATTTCAGGTCTCAAAAAATATAGTCCTTCAGTGGGGTGAAATGCCAACTTCTGTTGCGTATATTGGAACTGGACAGATAATGGGATGGGGGAACAAGGCAATAGAAATCCGTAGTGTTGAAACTGGGCACTTGGATGGAGTTTTTATGCACAAGAAGGCTCAGCGGCTCAAGTTTCTCTGTGAACGCAATGACAAGGTTGGTATTATGTTTAAGTTGTCACAATCATTACAAATGTGAATTCTTTCATTAAAATGTGAAACTGCATTGCAGCGTATAAAGTACTGAGTGCTAGTAATGTAGCAGAATGTTGACTTTTTTACAAAATGAGAATAAAAAGCCTTTTTGCCTTTGGGGGTGATTGGTAAAGAGGAAGGTGGCAATAAATAACCCCTATTCTTTGCATCCACAAAGCTAGGTTTGTGTACATAGTGTAGACAGGAAAAACTCATTATTATAGAATTTGTTCTAGCAGCATTTCATTCTCTTAATGCTTTTGGTTTTGGCAAAAAGGGTGCCTCAAATATGTTTCATGCACTGTTAATTGGTAGGTTATGGTAGTCCAGGGGTAGAGCATTGAACTACTGACCGGAGGGCCCGGGTTCGATTCCCCGGCAAGCCTCCCTGGGCACCTGCAGCTCCGCCCAAGCTAAGTGATTTTTGGGTATCAGATCTTTCTTGGAAGCCATAACTGGCACAGGGAAAGGAACTGGCCCCCCTACCCTGATGTGTGAATTTCACATTCCGTATAGGGATTAGTACTGGGTGAACTCAACCATCACCGACCAAACCGACCTTCGGGTTGATAACTGTGTTTAAGGTATGGTACTGTTAATCAGTTAATGATGAATGTCAGTTACATTCTCATTTAGTAAAAATATTCCTTTACAAATCCTAGGCGGAAACCTGTGGCTTTCATGTTGTTATTCAAACCAATGTTTAGATTTCAGGCCCGTTAGTAGATGTTTTACCAGTATTTTAAGAACTCCTCTGTTAACCACCTTAAAAATTGTGGTATTGCATTTTGACCAATAGATATAGGGAATACAGCAGTGATAAGAAAATTTTTTTTCATTCCATAAAAATTTACTGTCAGGTTTTATTTGATCTAATGAAGTTTTTTTGGTAGGTAATGAATATGCATGTATTAAAGTGATATACCTATTTCTAGGGAATCATGGTTCATAAGTTTCCTGCAAGATAATGTCCCAAACCATCAATAACGATTGTGGCTTTGGGTAATGTTATTTAAAATGCAGTAAGTAGATGTTTTACAAAGGAAAAAAATTTCCATGATGGGAATGAAACTAATTCAACCTCGACGCCATTTCTCTCACATTTGCTTGATTATAGGAGTTGTTAAGTTGTCACGAATGGTTATTTATAGTGTTAAGTAAATAATTAATGTTAATGATACTTACCAGTGATTTGCTTTCATTATTCTCGCTTGCAATTTTGTAGTTGACAGGAGCATAACATACCTTCACAACTCTGCTGCAAGGTGTGCTAGGTTTTGTTAAGATTCAATACTTGAAGCTCCGTAATAAATTTTTTTATGATCATAATCATTTCCAATCCAACTGAAAAGTAGTGCAAGTCCTGTGGAAACATTAATTAATTAGCAAAATTGAAAAAAATTGCAAGTAAGATAATTATTTCCTGTTTTTACTAAGTACTTCAGAACAATGGATCTAGTGTTCTTTTGTAATATTCACTTCAAATAATGCAAGAAACCTGTTGCCTGGCATACTTGAACTCTATAATCTGCCATAGAAATATATTCATTCAAATTATTATTTGTTGTTGCTGAAATATTAAAGAATATTGTGGCTGATGTTCTGTAGCGTGGCAACGCAATTTGATCGATGGTACTTGCATTCCAGTGGATTTTATTGAATCATCGAGGGATGAATATCAAAGTATGAGTATCCAAGAGTATGAGAGGATAGGTATCAAAGAGTTAACCAGCGACCAATCCAAGAGTATTTGTTTGTGTTTTTTTATGTATCATTCCGACGGAAATGAATGATTAGGGTTAGTGGTAGATATTTAAAAAATCAATTTTTTTTCTTCCTCAGGAATTTTCATAAAATTGATTAGGTATTTTTTTAAATAAGGGAATGAAATGATTATGGGGCTAGTCCATTGTGGCAACCTCAATAAAAGCCTCATTTAGCCAATTATTCTAAGGTAGAGTGAGGTCAGCCATAATCATCCTTGGAGTTTGAGATTGTTGATATTTTATCATACCTGCCCTTCTAAGCTTTTGGCTATGATCAGCATTAGTACACACAAATGTAGGCACTCTCTTGACCAATTTTTCATCCGGGAGCTTTGCATTTATTTTGAAAATCTTGCATAGTTTTTGTGAAAGCTCTTCAGCATGCACCCAGTTCATCTTCATTATATATGTTTCGTTGTTGTAAATCATAATCAGTCATCCGTGCTTGTAAGTGTTCTGTAATTGGTTCCCTATTAGAACTGGTGCCGCCCCTTTTTCGTAAATGCATTTCAAACATTGTGGCAATTTTTTGATGTTGCATCTTGTATGTCAGTGTAATGCATTCCCATGCGAGCTTTCAACTTCCGGTGGTGTAATTAATTTGTCAAACCTCTCTTTCCATTTCGAGGAAATTCAATTCAACCCTAATGTGCCAAGTGATATAACACTTCCAACCTAAATATTCCCATCCAATTACCTAGCAACTTCATCTTGTAGTAGTAGTTTTGAGGGGAGGCGACCGACAGCTAAGGTCATTTGCGCCATAGGGGAAGGACAGGAAAGGATGAAGGGTGGAGAGAAACCCGGCGTCGGCATTAGCCTACTCTTTACGAAAGGTGCCAAGGGGTCCGCGGCTTAACGTCCCATCCGACGGACGGCGTACTCACTCAAAGTGCCCTCCACAAAGCACCTCAAGTAGGGATCGAGATACCTCTGAAAAATATTCAACACCGCCGGGATTTGAACCCGCGCCCTCAGGGTGGGAAGCCAGTACGTTAGCCCCCGCACCATCTCGATCCCCAACTTCATCTTGTATGATGCTCTTATGTTACATATTATTTTTGCCTCTCTTCTCTTAGTATTTCAGAAGTTACCTTAGTTTCAAAAGTTACCTTAGTTTCAAAAGTTATCTTATTCTTTCTGCCACAAGATGCCATAGTCATTAAATATCTAGTTAATGGAGAGTCTTGTAAGTGCATGGAAGGAATTAGACATAAAGCCATGTCTGCAAAACATGAAGCGTTTAGATATGCATAATTATTTTCATCCATATTCCATCCATATCACATTAGCTCGAGAGCTAATGAGATATTTTGGCAGATTATGGCAGTGCTGCTTCTTGTGAGACCCCTTAATATGTCACCCGTTTAGGGCTGACCCCCATATAGGTCCAGATAAAGAGGGAATCCAGATTAGCCGGGTGTGTATGAGCTAGGGTTTACTTAATCATCTCTGGAAACTAATTTGCTCGTATTTTATGGATTTACGCAGTTAATGGAATTCACCCACACCTGCAATGAGGCAATCCCTTGGGTATTCTCCTTATTAAATATGGCAGCTGGTACTCCCTCTCCTAATTGGGTGTACAATGTTAATCCCAAACCTGCCCAAGTCCATTTGATAGCATTTCAATTGTGCAGATAAAGCTGGAGAGTCATTTATTACCCAAATGTAGACATGCACGACATTTGCCTTTTAGTTAATTGATTTAAAACCTCGAATATCTCAAGTTCCAATTTTTTAGTGCATTAATTTTGGAATAAGCAGGTTTTTCTAAACTCAGGTTATGATTTCATGAGCCCTTTTCATGACTTTTGAAGTATTGATTGAGAGAATGCCTTCTTTTCAACATAGGGACTTTTAATTGAGTTCCACTGCTGGCTGTCTGGCTGGTGGATACCAATTCTCATGAATTATTCTTGAGTAAATATTTAAGAAAGTGTTTCAAAAATTCTCAGGGTCATGTGTGCATAAATTACTAAAGTTATTGGGCATTTTTTGTTAGATTTTACGACTCCATTTCTGATATTTTTCCAGGTATTCTTTTCATCTGCAAAAGGAGGTTCTTCCTGTCAGATATATTTCATGACTCTCAACAAACCAGGCATGGCCAACTGGTGAGTCACCAGATGCACTCCCCGGGGGCTCAGCGGCCAGGCTTAGCTGCTGGTGCTTCTCACAGATAGCCGGGAGGGACAACTATGCATCATACTTTAGTGAAACCAAGTGCCATCGACAAAGGTGGAGATAGCAACCTGCATTCGGGGGATGCTCTTACCTTGTTCCAAGACGCATGCAGTTATTCATTTGTAGGGGATCCAGCATTTTGCTGAGTGGAGCATGAATTGCCCTCAGGGAGTCAGTTGGCCCATGTTATGGGTTGCCTGGGTGGAATGAACAGTTTTCCAAAACTTAGAGGACTAGTTTTTTTACATAATTATTACAATTTTATTTAATGGATTCACTCATCCATTTGTTGGATGCCTAAAGAGCAGAGAAAAATCCACTTACTTCTGTGCTCATCTGGGCACTCTTGCCATATGGAGGTGACACAAATATATCACATAGGGCTAAGCCTTGACTGACATTTTTTTTGGCAGTGTGGAGTAGCACTGTATTGTATGCATTTGTATATTAGTGAGGTAAATGAATGCCCCTTCCTCATACCTATATACTTCCCACTTTTCCCATGGATTCTTTTTTTTTTTTTTTTTAAACCTTTGTAAAAGCATCTATCCTTGTTTCCACATACATCCCGAGGGGAATTTCCACAAGGTGAACGGGGAATGTGCCTGCACAGAAGTAATAAAGTAAAATACATTAAAGCAGTTGGGCCCTCCTCCCTTTTTTGAGCGGAGGGCGTCACGCGATAGGACGTGCATTAGTGGTAATGCACTGTTGGTGTCAGATGGTTGCGGCTGCCAATGAGCATCATTCTGTTTTCTGAGCTCATGCGGTGTGCGAGTCTTTTTCTTATGTCCTCCCACGATATTCGCGCCCTGATAATTTGATCCCCTTGTTCCCCCTTTTCCACCCACCCCTCCTCCAATCGTTAATATTTCCAAAGATGATGTTTTGTATATGTGAGAATTGTTTCTCCCTTTTCCTTTCCCCCGTGAAAAAGTTTTGAGAGAAATATGTATTACCTTTTGACAAAGTCTTTTTGTTTGTAGAGTTTTGTTGTTTTTTTACAGTGATTTTATCCATGGACACAGTATAAATTAGTAAATTCCTCATGATATGTGTGGATGGGTGGAGTGTTTAGAGAAAGAATGAATGAGATTGACTTTGGAGTGTCATGAGTGTTTAAATTGTAAATTTTGTAGGATATTAAAAAAAAAAGTAAAATGAAAGGAGTGAATGGGTGCTTATCTTATATAAAAAATAAAGTTGTAGAGTGGCAGATGTGTTTTGTGAAGGGTGCAAAGAGAAGAGGTGAAAAGAGAAGAGGTTCTTGAGAGAGAGGGTTTTTCCATAAAAATACCAAAATATGCATTTTTTCCTCTTCTTGAGTAAACATTTATTATGGGTGATGTGAAAAATTCCATTCCATGATGGAAACATAGTTATGTGTACAAAAAATTTGAAAATGGTGAAATGCTGTATGATATGTCTTGGTGCTGCCTGTTGAAGTGTTCTATTGTATCAGAAAAAAAGAAAACTGCCCACTGTGTTCCAATCAAAACTAATCACCAGAAATTATGGAAATTGAATGGTCAGACGTTGTGTGTGATGTTGCAGTGTGGTGGGAGTGGCTGAGTGTGTGTCACAGATATTATCTCTTGGAAAGTAAAAAAAGACTTTTTTGAACAAATAGCTACAGTTACGAGCTGTTGGTGGGAGGGTTTTTTCAGGTAATATACTCCCCCATGTTATTTTACCGTCAATAATATCCTTTTTGTTATAGCAAATTTTGAATCAGGTTCAGAGCATATATAGCCATTTATATTTGATTGATATGTCCTGATGCTGCTTTTATACCTCTCATGATAAAATAAAGAGAAAATGATCCTGTTTATTGTCTATTTCCTGATTGGATTACATTTGGATCAAGAAATGATGAGTAAAATAAATAATCAATTTTTGTTTCGGGAGTACAAGGTGTGTAAGTATGAAATGTGGATTTCAGACTACAGATATGCCCCAATGCAGCTTGTGGCATAAAGATTTGACAATCGTGCCATCAACAAGTTTCAGACATGCAAGAGTAATAAATTGAAAAAGTGTTTGCGTAGTGTTGCGTTCATTATGTAAAAATTTATTGAGTGTATTGTCTGATAAGGAAAAGCTAATCTTGCAAAAAGCATTTCTTCTCTTTATTCATGATACACTAAAAAGCAGGCAAAACAATAAAAGTTCCTTCATGAGAAATTGACTTGCAAACTTGTGCACTATGGTAGAATTGATCAGGTGAGCAACTAGATTGGGGGCATCCATCCCAGCTGTTAACCCAAAGCAGTCTTCGACAGCCTAAGTCCATTAGAAGCAGCAAGAAGCAGAAGCATGGAAGTCTTACACGGTCCCTACTCCTATTGGTATATGTTTTTTTGCAGTTTATTAGCATTGCAGTTTGCAGCACAAAGTTTTTTAGGCCATTATGTCGTGTCAATGTATCAATGTGTCGACAAACTGCAGCTGAATCACATAGAGATTACTTCGAGAAGCTTATGGTGAACCTGCTCCATCGCGAGAAACATGTGAGTGATGGTTTCGGCATTTCAAAAGTGGTGGCTACGATGTTGCAGACAAGGAACTGCTGAAACGGCATGAACATGTGGAATTGTAAACATTATTGGAGGAAGATGATCTTTGGCAAGGCAATTGAACGTTAGTCAACAAGCTGTTTCCAATCGCGAGTTAAACGGGAGGCAGATGGAGAGGTACACCTTTCCATCTCTAAAACATCGTTGTAATAGAGATTAAAATTTTTTTTCAAATAAACAAAAGGAAATAGTAACCATTGATAAAATAATTAATCGAGATTATAAGTATTTTCAAAGTTGTTTTCGTTCCAATTGTTAGATTATATAAAATGAAACATTTCTGTCGGAAGAAAGTGACAAAGAATAGTTCTTATCACCTGTAACACCAAATTCCTACTAATGCGGATTGGGGGCATCCAGTAACAATTTTGTTGGCTAGCACTATCTCACTTTTTCGTTTAAATTATTATTCACAGTCGTGAGACTTTCTTACATGATATTATTATTGTATATGAATGGCTCATTTCCAAAACGTAAGTGCCAAAAGTAAAATTTAACAGGAAGAAGAAAAGGCATATTTTGCTAAGAACAAATTTGTTATTAAGTAGGTGAATAACAAATTAAATTATTTTTGAAGTTGGAATTTTATGTTATTTTTAAAGATAAAAATTCTCATCAGTTAACATTAAAAAAAATGTTTTTTCTTGATTGCAACTTCAAAACGCTTCAAATGCTATGCAAGTCACTGCATGTAACAATTAGGAAAAGTTCATATTCTTTCATCATCTTGTGGAGCTGCATTTGGTGGAGTTTCCTTTAACATCATCTCAAAGTTTGCCCCAGTTTGTCAATTCGCCAAAGTTTGTGGCCACTTTTACTTAACCAAATTCTGCAGCTGTCAGTCAAAGCTCGGATGCAGATGAAATTCTGGGCTTATTTGTATTCAGGAAGGCCTGAGCTGTTGTCTTGAAATCGCAAAACCCTTCTTCAATCATGCACGTAAATGGATTATTATGGGCTGCACTTGTAATTACTATGGCCATATCTTTCAGAGTGTGAGCCTGGCAAACTTTTTTCCTCTTCTTAATGCAAAATCTCTGTCGCAGCAGAAAAAAGTATGCCCTTTCCCTGGAAATTTGTGCACAATATCAGAGAAGAAATTATTTGCTATTAGGACGAAGTACATTGCCGAAATAAACTGGTTTTTGTTCTGGCCTCCACAGTTCTGATCTGATCAATCTGGCCACATATTTATGAACACATGAAATTTCTTTGTGAGCCCATTCCACCAAAGTTTTTCGACCACATGCAACCAGTTCCAGTAACACTGTTGCGGATACCGAAGTTACAGCTAGGAACGTAGGCGTCGTATGGCAGACTAACAATGGAGCAACTAATGTCCACGTTGTTGCAGACTGGACATTATAACGTTTTGACTTGCACTGCTAATTCTATTTTGGTTTCTCCGACTTGGGTTAGCACTATCCAGACTAATATATGCATATATGTGTGGAAGGCAACGGGAAACCACCGCATTAGTCTCCCAAGAATATGCAGTCCTGCATTCAAATGCAACATAATGGCTATAGTCCCTCAAATAGTTCCTTCGGGTGGGGACCACTGAGAGGGGAACATCAAGGGAAAATGCCAAGATGGAAATGGACAGATTGGGAATCGACATCCTAGGAGTGAGCGAGATTAAATGGGCTGGGACCAACGACTTCTGGAGTGACGGATACAGGCGACGTGGTTGGTGAAATGAACGAACGAAATTCCACAGGAGAAAGATTGATAGAATTCCGCGATTCTGCAATACAGACGATGTAAAAATTACATCATATTCTTTAAAACCACATGAAGTAAAAAAACGTGATGTTAAATATTGCTGTTTAACCACACGATTTTAACTACATTATGTGAAACTACGTTATGTAAACCAAACGATTGAAAACTACATGATGCATACCTAAATGATGTAAAATTACATTATGTAAACCTACATACAAATAAGATGTAAAAACTACACGATGTGAAACTACTTGATGAAATACATACGATGTAAAAACTAAATGTAAAACTAATTGATGTAATACTACATTTTGTAAAACAGCGAGAAGTAAAAACTACATTATGTAAAAATACGATTATACGGCTGTGATATTAAATTTCATGATGTATGTATGTATGATGTACTACAAAAAATACTACAAAAATAATTCTGTAAAACCACACGATGTAAAACCATATGATTTAACGCTAAAATAAGTAAAAACATTATTTTAAACTACACGATGTAAAATTACGTGATGGTATCTTTTACATAGTTTACATCACGTAAAATCAAGGGAAATTATGTAATGTACTTACATAATGTACTACATGAAGTAAAACTACATGATGTAAAACAATGCTGCAAAACTACACGATGCAAAACTATGATGTAAAGGTGCAGGGAAGTAGTTATAGAATGTGACATCTGGGCCACTTTATTTATGCAAATGACACAATATTGGCTATCTGGCACCCCGTCAAGGACTTCGAGACTTCGACATTTCATATAAATATGAACAATAGCAATTATCTCAATAATGGACAGTGCTAGGGGAAAATCAGGAGCGCTATTCGAAAGGTGAGTAAATTTTTGTTGAAAAAAGGCTTTAAAAAGTTTGAAACTTTGATAGGTACGGAAATAGAGAACATCCAATTAGACAATAAACAATAGCGATTATCTAAAAAATGAACAGTGCTGGAGGAAAACAAATATCGCTATTCGAAAGATAAGTAAATTGTAGTTTACAAATGTGCTCATAATTTTTCCGTTCCATCTTCGTTAATATACAACTTATGAAAGCAGAATGCAGTTAAGGTGAGTTATGGCCGTTAACCTCCTTTCGGGGGGGGTTTTGGATTCTTCTAATATTTAAAAATAAGCACATTCAGTAAATTTTGCTTATAATTGCCGTTTACAAACCAACCAACCAATATTTAAACATATGAAGAGCATGAGTGTGTGCATGCCTTGGCCTTGCTTCTTCAGAACCAAGCATATAATAATAGTCCCTCTCTTAGACTTGGCTGATTGCCACTCAGTGGCTGAACATGTTCATGTCAGATAAGTCTCCATATGGCAGTGAGTCACATTTGGAAGAATTGAGTAGCAATACTTCTGTCGTTTTGGTTGCCACCTGATCACTGCTGTGGCAAATAGGAGAAAAGGCATTTCAACACAAAAGTAAGTACCTGTTTTCTATCGCATCATAGTTTATATCTGTGGGAAGTATTTAGGTAGTCTACTCTTGGTGATCTGATATATATTTTTGATTAAGCGCGGCATGAGTGTCCATTGTGGTGGTCTGGTGCATAATGGCCGTTAGTTGGGATGCAATCGATGCCTCTTTTTCAGTGTATCTTGGATGTTCTCTCTTTGCCATCCCTGAGAATTCATTGTAATGAGGCACTCTCATTGTTCACAGTAGGAGTTTTATAATTGTATTTAAAAGCTATAGTTGCAATAACAGAATTTACATATCCTCATATTTCTGGCAATTGTATCAGGTCCCATAAAATTGCATGTCGTTGCAACATATGTAGAAGCCCATATTTACACAATTTCAATTTCAGTTTCTCCAAAATATGTCTCTCTATGTTCTGATTAAGAAAATTTCCATTGGAAAACAGATGTTGATGAATATCAGTCTTGATTTCAAAGATTATTTTGACTCTGCTTTGTACATATATGATTAATAAAGATGGGTAGTTCACTATGACGTACTTTGTCAAAAGTTATTCTATTCTATTGTTTCAGGCTTCACTTCGTGGAAATAATTAATATCCATTATTAAAATAGAAAGAAAGACTCGTACTTTTCCACAGATTTTATTATACGGTGAAACGCGTTGTAAACGCGGTAAAGATTTGTTTTCACATAGAAATTGGAATGTTAGGTCCATATTTTAATTCATAATATCGGGGGTCGGAAAGAAAACAGTTGACGGTCTTCAAGCGATCCTTGATGTCAGCTGATTCTGGCCGCGACCGTTTGACGAGTCGTCGATTGAGGATCAAGATATCGAAGGTCACGTTTCGTGCAAGTAGAGAATTCAAGTAAGTGATTCGAACTAATAGTATTTGTGATGCTTATTGATCAACTTCCGTCGATTATAAGTGTGATTACTGATGTGGCGTATTCGTTTTAAGACCATGTAATGACGAGGAGGAGCCTGTTGCTCAATGAAGTTGATTTCGGCAAATCAAATGGATGCCCTCGGGAGTTTATTATTTCAATCAATGCTTTTTTAATTACTCTGTGTGTTGACGGAGAAGTGAATTATATGAAATCATTTTATGAAGGCCGCGTGCCTATGGGAACGACATCGAGTGAAGGCTCTGGTGGAAAGTACCCATGATCTCATCAGGTAATCGTTTTATGGTAGGAGTGATTTACACTAGGCATTAATTTGTTATTAGGAGGATATACTGAATCACTGATTGTTGTCATTGAGCGTTTTCCGTTTCCAGTGAAAGAAGTTGAAAATCGTATTGTTTGCAGGGTGTTGGCGCTGTTTTGAGTCAATCAGAATTATGGGTGTAGTGTCTTTTATTAATTCATCATTAAACCGGTTGTCATCGATGGCTTCGTTTTTCTAACCAAAACACACAAGTTTTATTCATGTGAGGAAAATATAAATGCACTTGTGGGCTTTCTCAAAGAATGAAAATCGCACTTAGGAAGAGTAAGTGTGGGGCACAACCTGTTTTTACCTGGCATGCAACTCAAGTGGATCAAAATGAAAAGAATTTTTACTGAGATACTCATCTGAGTATTTCCTCGGTTAATTTGATCACCTGCCTGCCCATTAGCTTAACTAAGCAGCAGTTAGCATATAAGAAACCTAGTGATTACTCCCACCTTATGGTGAGAGCAATTATGGAGTCCGTTAATACTTACAATAGGTGCAAGTTAAATGTCATTCAATATAAGAAATTGATTTAATTGTAGTAAATAACAAATTTTCAGAAGACTCATTGAAAGTATATCACAAGCCTGAAAGACATATTCTTTAATATTACAATGCAAAAATGTGTTTGTAAAAATCATTTGCCTTTGCCGGGAGTCAAATCCGGATCCCTTGCCTAGTACTACTGCACTGGGTGTCCAAACTGAAGCTGCCTCCTCACAAGGCACCTTACGTCCACCACTGAAGAGTATCCAGCCCCAAACCGGCTCAGATTTTTTTCTGAGGTCAATGCTGTTGAAGAGTCATGGTGCTATGGTTTTGACCCCAAAATCAAATAACAGTCAGGTCAGTGGAAAACTTCAGTGTCACCTCAGCCAAGAAAAGTTCTTTAAGTGAAATCAAACCTCAAGACAATGCTCATTTGTGTTTTGATGTGAGAGGAAGAGTGCATTTCAAATTCATCCCACGAAGTCAGACTGTTAATCATTTTATGAGGTCGCATTGTTAATTTTTCAACATTTTTGTCAATTGTGCAAGTTTGAATTTAGTACATAAACCATGTAATACCATTCACTTACTAAAATGTTAGGGCAAAATTTATAGGCTTTGGGTTTTTAGAACGGTATCAAAATGCCAGTACACCTGACAATGGCCCATCCTGAAGAAGTTGAAAGGAAAATATCTTTTAAAATGGAGAATGAGATTAATATATTGTCTCAGGTGCCCTGCAGTGTTAGTATAACCTGGTGCTTGCACCCCCTGCCCCACATGTTGTCAGTTGGATTGGAGGCTATTTCTGTAGAGATGTAGATGGAATGCGGTCATTCGGAAATACTTCATTTCTACTGGTGGTCTTCTAGTTCCATGAAGTGCTGAGGCAATTGTGGTGACATTCCTTGAACTTTCTTCCCCTTCTAATCCGTACTGCAGTCTGGTAATTAATCGATGTTTGGGAAAACCAAATCTCGTATGGAGAGATGGAAAGGTTAATCAAGTTTAAAGGCCGGGATGCTGTGGTAACGTTCACAAAAATATAACTGGCTGCATCAATTTCCCCACAAACATTACTGACACAGAAGTGTATTTGGCAATTATAAATGCAAAGAGTCTTTTCCCTGATAAAATGTTGGGATAACGGGGAAACTGTTACTGCAAATTGAGGCAAGTTGATGATGCAGAAGTAAAATAATTATTTCGATGAGCATTATCTCTGTAGACATAGGGAGTGGGAATCACTTTTTAAATTCTCTTTGTAAACAACAGTAATGTGAAAGGTGACGTCTGCTCCTGTGGGATTCATGTCTGCAGTCTTTATGGTGTCCTTATCAACATGACAACCAAGGAATGTGAAGTGAGTGTTTCACAATAATAATCAGACGTGCTCCTAATTATTTAATCTCGCTCTGGAGGGGTCATTTAAAGAATGTCAAACACTCGCTCTTTGCCACCCTCGACTGACTTGGCTTGGGGAATAGGTATGGTGTAGGTCACTTTGTTTTTTGGGAACATTGGCTGCTCATTAAAAGCTCACTTCAACCTCCTCACCATCATTTGCAGCTCTACAGCCTGGTGTGGGCCTTGGCTTCCTCTATGATATGCCTCCATGCAAGAGATCTTGTTCTTGCTTTACCCTTCCATCTTGTAACTTCCATTGCCTTCAAATTATTCTCCGCACTCTGTAGCCATTTCTTCCTTGGTCTACCTCTTCTTCTGACCCCTTCCATCTTGCCATTAAGTATTAGTTTGGGCATTCTGTCATTTTCCATCCTTTCTACGTGGCCCAACCATGCCAGCCACGGTGACTTGGCAAATTTAACTATGTCCTTCCCTTCTAGTAGTTCATTTATCTCCATGTTTATTTTAATTCTCCATCTCTCACCTTCTCTAATTGAGCCATAGATTATCCTAATGATTTTTCTTTCCAATTTTCCAAGTGTTTCTTCATCCTGCCTTGTTAATGTCCATGTCTCAGCTCCATAAGTTACAACGGGTCTAGTAAGCAATCTATAAATCTTCAAATTCAAAAGAAACTGCGGGAGATGCCGCAACAGTAACTTTTAACGGAGTCATCCGCTAATGTTTTGTATTCCTTGATGGTAACATTGACTTGAGGAGTTTGACATTCGCAAAATATGCCTTGTTACCTTCCATTACCCTTGCATTGATCTCTGTGGATATCTTATTTTTATTATCAAGTCGGACTGCTAGATAGGTTAGCTCCTTGAAACGCTGTAACTCATAATTCCCAATTATTATGTTTTGCAGGTCCCACTTGTTCTGAGAGGCTGTAATTTTCAAGTATTTGGTCTTCTCCTCACTAACCTTCAGCCCCACTTCTTCACCAGTGTTTTCTAAATTGTTAAACATTTCTTTCAGTTCATTCACATCTCGTGTAATTAGTGCTATATCATCTGCATATGCGAATCCTTGCTGGGATTTATGCACAATGGTCCCTCTTGAATTCAATTCTTTCATTGCAGTATGTAAGGCCAGGCTCAATGACATGGCTGAGAGAGCATCTCCTTGTCTTACCCCTGAGGTCATATTAAATGCTCAACTTGCTCTACCCCCAATAAAGGCTTTACATTGTGATTCTGCAATGTCAATTGAAACAGTCTAATCAGGAATGTCATATGCAATGTCAATGGAACCTGTCTCTGGAATATCATAACCTCTCAACACAGGTAACATCTCTTTCTTTTCATGCTGTCGAAAGCTTATTGAGATGAAATGAAATAATTGACTTTGTAATTACTTTATTTTAAAAACACAACCCAGGTTACAGCGTTGAATGTCATCATCAGGTGGTCCTCATAGAAGCACACTTGGTAGATATACCATCTGATCAAGGGAAGGGAGGGTTGGTCAGAGAGGTAAAAAGGTCAGGAGGGGTAAAAAGGTTACAATGTAGCCGGGAAGGAAAGAGAATTAAATCTTTCGGTGTCAATCGTTGACTTGGAAGAGTGGTAGGTAGGTCTAGGAGTGGGGAGGGAGTGGGAGGGATACAGAATTCCGTTGAAAGGTTCATCTTTGCAACGGACACATTTCAAACTTTCCAACTGCTCCGAAGCATCATGCCTTTGACCTTTATTTTCAAAATAAATAATTTTAGTCGCAAAGTCACTTTTATTGTCACTTTCGATGAGGTGCTTTGCAAAGAGGGATGTTATGTGCTTACTTTTTCAACATGTTAGGTGTTCTTGAATTCTCTCTTTAAATTTCAGTACTGTTTGACCAATATACTTTGTGTTACACTCTGAGCACTTTAACTTATACACTCGACTCCTCTCGTTTTTGGGGACCTTGTCTTTAGTTTGAGAGATGAGGTTCTTAAGGCATGAACTACTGTAAAAGGCACATTTAATTTTTTCTCTAGGAAAACTTTTAATAATGGGATCTTTTAAATGTTCGGGGTTGTAAATTTGTTATAGGACTGTTTTTGTAAGTTCATTCCGGTAAAGTTTATTAATTAGATCTTCTGAATAGCCATTGTTTGCTGCTAATGTTTTAATTACATTAAGTTCCTGATTTATATTTAATGGTGACATCGGGATAGGGGTTAAACCGTGGATCCGTTTGACATGAAATGCTGAAAGCTTTTGGGCAAAGCAATGTCTTGAAGAGGAATGAATAGATTGGTCCGTATACATTTCTTTCCTAAAAATGGAATACTGTAACCCATCTTTGTCTTTACAAATGGACGAGTCGAGGAAATTCAGGGAACCTTTTTCCTCTTTTTCACACGTGAATTGTACATTAGAATTGACAGAATTTAAATTTGCTAGAAACTGATCTAGTTGCCTTGCGGAACCTGTCCACACACAGAAGACATCATCTACATATCTAAACCAACAAAATACATTATTAATGAGAGGGTGAGCTGAGGAGAACGAAATTTTTTCAAAATGTCCCTATAAATGTCGGCCAGGAGTAGGGACAAGGGCAAGCCCATGGCTACACCATTGGGTTGTTGGAAATATGAACCATTAAAATAAAATAATTTTGCGAAACACACGTCTTTAGTAATACACAGAGTTCACTTATAACTGGCAATGGGTTGGATTTTAGGAGGATGATGTCTTCGGCGAGGTTCACAGCTTCCATGGGTTGGTTCACGTTGGTGAAAAGGTTGCGTACATCGAAGGAAACAAGCATGCACTTTTTCGGGATGACCTCTTTCATTAGTTTTTTGACAAGGTCCAATTAATTCACTAAACCATAATCTGTGGAAAATCTGGACTGGATTTATATCTTTCTAAATTTCTTTTTGTATCTCTGGATTTAATCACTTTCTTAATATCTTGTTGAAACTTGGGGGTTGGGTCCGAACAAAGTACTTCAGTATTATTGTCCCTGATAAAGTCTTTGCATTTCGTGTTGTAGGTGTTTCGTTCTAATACAACCGCTGCGCTGACTTTAACTGCTTTTTGGATGATCAAATTTTTATCTGTCACTGAATGTATGATGGACTTCAAGGCCTGGTACTCTGTAGAATGGTTTTTCTTTTTTACTTCTAGTTCTGAGATTTTATGGAGCTCCTGGGAAACAACTTGCTGAACCGCAATGTTTTCTTTCTGAAGGGCAACTTCAAGGTCAACCGTCAGGTTTTCAATCCCTTTCACAGAAATAGGAATTTAAGGTATGTACTTTAGGCCCTTTTCTAGCAAAGAAATATCACTATTAGAAAAGGAATGCCCAGAAAGATTAACAATTTGAGGTCCAAACTTATGGTCACACTGATAACTTGTTGATTTTGAACTGGACTCCTTATTTTTCCGTAGTAAATCAAGCCTACGGTTGTTTTTTGCTCTTTTATGAGTTACCCCTGAGACATGAGATTATCTCTCGAAAACTTTTTTGAAGTCAATGAAGAGTGTATTCAAGTCAACGTTATATTCATAGCATTTCTCCATTGTTTGCCTTACCGATAATATCTGGTCAATGGTACTTCTACCAGCTCTAAAGTCACACTGATATTCTTCCAGTATGTCTTGAGCATAGGCACTTATGGATGTTAGAAGAAGACTGGTGAAAATTTGATATGGTACGTTCAGTAATGTAATGCACCTGTGGTTTTTGCAATCATATTTGTCACCTTTTTTTATGCGTTGGACAAATCAATCCTGTCTTGCAGTCTTCTGGGAACTCATCCAACTTACAAATACTACAAATTAGCTGATGTAATGCTCTATTTAAATCTTGACCTCCATTTTTAATTAATTTGGCTGTTATTCCATCTTCTCCAGGTGCTTTCTCATTCCTTTGTACTTTCAATTACTTCTTCTCTTGTTGGAGTGAGCACTTCCGGATCTTCTATGTGACTTTGTTCTTACTCTTCTACCCCTGGAGTTAATTCCTTAATATACAGGCCATTAAAATATTCAGCCCATTTTTCTATCATCTTGTTTTCCTCCCCAATGGCTTGACCATTTTTATTTCTACAGGAGTGCACTATGGTTGTTAGCTTTTAGTCATGCATTTTACTGGTTGGTTGAACTTTTTGCTTTCTTTAACGTTATTGAGCTCTTCTAAAGCCTTTACCTGATTTTTTAAGCACCCTTTTTTTTTCTTTTTAGTAATTTATCAGCTTCTTTCCTTCTCTGCCTATACTTCTCACTTGTAAATCTAGTCTCCTTTTGTAACATATTGTATCTATCCTTGTTATTTTCCTGTATAGCAAGTTTGCACTCGTTATCAAACCAATCTGCATGCCTTTTTACTTTCGTGTTCCCAATTATGTCCTTTGCAGTTGACAAAACAGATTGTTTAATTCTTGCCATTGATATTCCACAGACTATTGCTCTGTCTGTTCTTCCTCATTCCTTGTTAACTTTATCTACCTATTTCTTTTGTGCCTCAAAGCTTGCCCAGGTTCTCTTAAAATTTTATTATTCCATTTAACCCCTCCTGGCCTATTGAGCTTACTCAAGTGTGCCAGTCGTTCACTAAAATTTACTCTCACTAGATAGTGATCATCAGAATCACAAATCGGTCCTTGTGCAGACCTTATGTCTTGTATAGAAGAGGAATGTCTCCTGGATACAGCACATGATTATTTGATTCACAATTCCTGTCCCAGGTATTTTCCTGGTACCTTAGTGAATATTTTTATGTTCAAAGCATGTGTTCTTTATGAGCATGTTGAGTGACAGAGCAAGCTGGCAGAAAGGCCTTCCATTTTCACTTGTCAGATCATGCAATGAGTACTTTCCTGCTACAGAATGCAAGGAGTCTTCCTTAACAGTTTTGGATTAAAATGTCCAAGAATGATAATTGTTTGATCTTTTGGTATTTATTGGCATTCTCTTTCCAGTTTATCATAAAACTCTTGCTTTTCTTCTATTGTTTTTCCTTCGGTAGTGGAAAGGGCTGATATGAGGCTGATGTTACGGAATGTTCCTTTTGAGGTTATTTTGCATAGTCTGTCCCCTAATGGCTCAAAATTCATCAAACTGTTTCTTATCCTTGCATTAATCATGAAAGCAGTTCCATATAACCCAATTGAATGGCTGGGTGCACTGTCTACTACTGTAAAATTCTTCTCATCAATTCTACCATTTCCTACCCATCTCACCTCTTGTAGGGCTGTAATATCCAAACCATATTTCAGCATTTCATTGGCAACTTCAATCATTCTACCCAGTTTCAACAATGTTCTAACATTCCATGTTGCTAATTTCCATGAATTCGTTGTCCTTGTCTGTTTGCCAGGTCGATACCTTGAAAATCCATGCTTATCTATCCGAGCCATGTTTATAGGATTCATAGCCAGTGAATTTTTGAAGGGTAGGGTTGCTAGCCCTATGCCTAACCCTTGACTTGGAGGGCCCGGAGTTATATTCAGGGTTTACTTTCCCAAAGAGGCTTGTTTCTTTACACATAAAGAGCCCTCTCTACGCTATCATGTGAGGCACACTTAGTCTGGTAGTTCAGTCAAGACCTATCCGGCAAGGGAGGCCCTACCAGTAGCTATGCTACCGCCGGCATAGCTCTTAACATTCGTACCGCACTCAATCCTCCCCTGCTTGCACTGAAGGTGCCTTGGAAAAGGCAGTGCCTCAGAGAGAGGACCCCAACCTCCTCCACTCTATTCTCCAGCTATTTTCTTCCTGGTTTTTTGAATTAAACCTTTATTAAAGACATTGCAATGCTCTCTTACTGTTCCTTTCATCAATGCTTAGAATTTTTATGGTTGATGTAGGGTAATGTTTTACGCTATATCCACCATTTTAATGGTAATGTTAGAATTTTTTCATTCTGTAAAATCCATTTGAATGTGTTACTCTCTCCTTGAGGTAGCATACAATGGAGAATTAATATTTTTCCAACTGCATTATGTAAGCTTGATATTTTCTGTCTCCTCTTTACACGTACAGAGTACTTGACTATCTGTGCGGAATTGATAAGGTGGGGCTAATTGCTGGCTCGGATGTCAGGTTTTGCTTGGCTTGGAAGGATAAGAAAATTGTCATTCTACCGTTGTACAGTCTTTGACCATCCATAATTTAATTCAAACTGTAGATTATCATTAATAATAATAATAAATGAGTACATCCAAGGGAAAAATAATCACAGCACTCTTTGAACTGTAACTAATATTTTATATCTACTAGTCAATGAAAATTATCCCATGCCAATCCCAAAGAACCGATGTCATGACCTTGCCTGCAGATGAAACTGTCTTTGCCGTTCTTGGTGCTGGTTCTCCCTTTTGAATCCATTGTTTTCATCACTCTTTTTTGTCGGGTGTGACGTAATGGACCCTTATTTCATCCATGGTTATGAAACGACACAAAAATTCTGCTTTGTTGTTTTGATACGTTTCTAAACACTTAATTAAAGCATCTTCAAGACACTGGTTTCGCTCAAATATGAGTAAACGCGGCACCCTCTTGCACACAGGTTTTTCATGTCCAAATTTTTGGGTAATATGCAATGTACCACATTTTTTAAAATGCCCACTATGTCTGTAGGCTCGTGCACTTTCAGAAGACTATCATCAAGTATCATTTTGTGGATTTTCTTCTCCGATTCTGGTGTCGTCACCTCATTTGGTCGACCAATGCGATGCTCGTCTTGACAGCTCATACAGCCTTGTTTAAACTCTGCTTCCCAATATTTCACTGTTTTAAACAAAGGAGCAGACTCACCCAGAGGAGAATCCAGTTTAGCTTTTATATTGGCTGGGCTGAGGCCTTTCAAATAAAAGTATTGTATCACATAGCAATGAACAATTTCCATCATTTTCACAAATTCAGTGAAAACGTTCACTATTGATGGCTGCCAGACAAATACTAAACAAGGTGGTAAAGAGCAATGTGGGAGGAGCAAATTGAGGTCATCGTGGACAGAGTCCAACACTGGAACAGCAATGTTAATGCGTTGGGGTTTTTGTTTGAAATTGAGCAATTTTGGTATGAATTTTGTGTCAACCTGTGTCATGCCCAAATCATTAGTAAAGGTCAAAAAACACGAGCCAATGGATATGTTAAGGCCCTCAGCTAATTCTCTAACGGTGATTCGATGATTGTTAGATGCTCTTTTCTTCACTTATTCAAGTTTTCATCTGTTGTTGAAGTGCTCCGGCGTCCAGCATGTTGCCCTTCATCGTTCAAATCTTCTCGGCCCTCTGAGAACATTTGGAACCACTGATAACGTTTATTCGGTCCAAGGTAGCTTCTCCATATGCCAGAGTCAACATTTGGAATGTGTCCACGCACTGAATTTTGTTTTACCCTCAAAATTTGATACAGATTCTTTGATCCAGTTTTTTGAACAGGCAAAAATGGAAGACCAGCCAAAACACGTCCAAACAAAATAGCTGTCAACAATGAACTGAACATTCAAAATTGGCAGAAAGTTCCACCTAAGTGAGAGACATAAGTACCAACATAATAGGAAATCAAATAAATGTAACCTGTGAAAATTCAAAATTCGCGATGCCTTGTAAACAGACCTCATGTGTACTGGTCAAATGAGCCTCATTTCTTTCTCTATAGCCTCTGTCTTCCGTCATGCCTTTTAAGTAGCCTCTCCCTTCCCTTCCTTCCTCTGACCTGCTTGGAAACTATTTATTTCATCTATATATATTTCTTTTATTATGGCCTTCAACATCCACCACAGCTTCAACCATATCTCTCTTATATGGTCCATTATGGAAGCAATGTGCATGATTTCATTGTGATGCGACTATTGAGGGCAGTATGAAAACCGTTAGGGCAATATGGTGGGGGGTCTGCCCTTCAACAGCAGCCGGTCGCCAGTTTTCTCCGAGCAGTCTGAGTGGAAAGACGTGCCTCCACTGGATGTGTGTTTTTTGACTTGGTAACATGTTGGAGCGATGAAGTGTTCCGTTGCATTGTAGATTGGCATGGCAATGCCAGCAGCCACGCATCCTTGATCATTTCCAACTTCCTGGCTTGGACTTGGTTTCTACAACTGGGGAAAGAGCCGAAAAGAAACAATTGAGAGACTCAAAAAAACATCCAAAAGAATATAATCGATGGTTTCAGGCATTATTTTATGGAATCGGTTCATTCTTAAGTGGATAAAATAATACTTTGTAATTCCACAGATTTATTTCACAAACACACGACCCGGGTTTCGATGTACAACGTCATCTTCAGGTGCAGACATACAGGCGACCAACATATATATACCCTTAGACCGGGGGGGGGGAAGGGGGGAGGAAAATTGGGGAGAAGGAAAGATAAAAAAGGGGGGGGCTGGGGAGGAGGATGGTGGGGGAGGGGGTCGGCAAGGCGCGCTTGTGGGTGGAGAGCCAGGCGGAA
Organism: Hetaerina americana; assembly: GCF_022747635.1. Taxonomy (NCBI): domain Eukaryota; kingdom Metazoa; phylum Arthropoda; class Insecta; order Odonata; family Calopterygidae; genus Hetaerina; species Hetaerina americana. The sequence continues at coordinate 301,650 of NW_027286181.1, read as the reverse complement.
TAGAATGAGTGGGTAATGGAGGGCCGTGGGAGAGGGGGGGGGGAAGGAGTCCCTACCGGATTATCCCTTTACTGGGAGTCCCCAGCGGGGGGGGAGGTTGTGGAATTTTTAGGTTCACTATGGATATCTCTGAGGGAAAGGTTAAGGAGAGGGGAATGGGAGGTGTACAATAGGTCATTAACAATAATTTTTTCCTTGGAGCGAACATATTTTAAAATCTCCAGTTGCTCTAAAGCGTCAAGTCTATACCCTTTCTTCTCAACATGTAATATTTCTAGCTGAAAGGCACTCTGGTGGTGGTTGTCCAGCAAATGTTTAGCAAAATGTGAAGATGGCTTTTGGTTCCGCACACAGGCCTGGTGTTCCTTCACTCGCGTACAGAATTTCCTTCCTGTTTGACCCACGTACACTGTATCACACTCACAACGTAACATATACACACCGCTCTTTTCTCCTTCTAAAATTTTGTCCTTTGCGTGTGAGAGCAGGTTTTTAAGGCTTGATTTATTATAATAAGCGATTTTTAACTTATCTTTTGGTAGCAATTTGTAAATTTTTTTCCAGGTTTCACCCAGATACAGGATTCTCCGCCATTTGGCAGAGGAATCTTGTGGTGGCTGGGATTTATAAATTCTGTCAATTGCCTGTTTTTTTATTTTATCTAAATATAGTTTATCAATTAATTTATCATCGTAGCCGTTATTACGTGCTATTAATTTAATTGTTGACAGTTCTTTCTTGAAATTGCATAGAGACAAAGGAATGCTTGTCAGTCGGTGGATCATAGAATGGAAGGCGGACAGTTTCTGGGAAAAACAGTGCCTTGAGTTACAATGAATAACTTGGTCTGTGTATGAAGTTTTCCAGAAAATGGAGAATTCCAAGTGATTTTTAACTTTTGAAATATTTAAGTCAAGAAAATTGAGTGAGTTGTTTTCTTCTAACTCACAGGTGAATTTAAGGTTCTTATATAGAGAGTTTAAATGAGCTAAGAAATTTTCAAGTTGCCTTTTTGAACCCTTCCACACACAAAAGACATCGTCTACATACCGATACCAGCATAAAACATTCTTGTTGAGTACATTCCCAGAGGAGAACAAACATTTCTCCCAGTGGTCCATGTAAATATCCGCCAAGAGGGGGGACAAGGGGGAGCCCATGGCCAAGCCATTGAGTTGTCCAAAATATTTTCCGTTAAACTTGAAATAGTTTTGCAGAACACGTTTCCAGCATTGCCTGAAGTTCACAGATGATAGGGGCAGGGATGCACTTTTGGAAGAGAATAGTCTCTGCTATACTCAGCGCTTCTTTAGGTGGGACACTAGTGAAGAGATTGCAAACATCAAAGGAAACTAGCAAACACTTATAAGTGTTTGCTAGAAACAAATACAAATAATACAAACAAAATACAAAATCCAGTATCCTACTCTGGTCCCTCTTCATCTCTGAGTACTTTCTTCCTCCCTTCATCCCGTCCAACATCCCTATACTGCTTCCCTTTCCTCATTTGCTAAACATTCTCCCCCAGTCTTCAACATCCCACTGCCAGTCAATACCCCCTTCATCCACTTTTCCTGCCTTCATAGGATTTCTCCCAACTAGATCTTTGCCCACCATACCAAGTACTTCCTCATTTGTTTTCTTGTCTATTTCACCTTTTCCATTCTTCTCTACACCCACATTTTAAGTCTCCTATCTATTGTATATTCTATCCTCCTGCTTCAATGACCAAGTTTTCGTGCTGTACATGTCTCCTCCTCCGCATATACACGCTCCTTTTCAAAGTTTTCTTAATGATTCTTAGTTTTCTTAATCTTTTCAAAGTCTTCACTTAATATCCTTACTCAACGTCCCTGTCATCAACTCCCTCCTCCTTGTGAAAGCCTTTTTGCCCTACTCAATCCTTTTATTTATGATCCTGAGAATAACTTTAGCTGCATGGGATATCAAACTTATTGTCCTGTAGTCCTCACAAGATGTAACCTTTACCTTTTTCAAACTAAGGACTAAAACTGATCTCACAAAGTCTTCCGGCCAGATTACTTCCTCATTGATACTACGAATAAGCCCATATAGCATCTTCCTCCCACATTTTCCTAAACATTTCAGTAGTTCTGCAGGAATGTTATCCACCCCCACAGCCTTATTTAGTTTCATCTCCCTGAATTCCCTTTTAATTTCATTGTCGAGTATGCCTGGACCTAAGATATCTTCCTCTACATCACGTTCCTTTTCTATGTCTAACTTTGCTGGTCTAAGTTCTTTACTATACTTTTCTTCTATATAAATAAATAAATATATATATATATACATATATATATATATATATATATATATATATATATATATATATATATATATATATATATACACACACACACACACACATAAAACTAGTATTTTCTTTAATTCATTCATTAGTATGCCTGTCATCAACTCACACCAATTTTACACCCAACACACTCCTCACCTTATGTAAGTTTTTTTTGTCTCCTTGCTGCTCTACCCCTCTTTGAAATAAATTCCAAAATAGATGAGCTTCCAATTTTTGTCCTTCAATGTTCATTTTAATCATCCTATTTCAACAGATTCTCATTACTGTCAATTCCTGGAGATTCTGACCATAAAACTGCACACATTTATTATCACAGCACTGATCCTGTGCTGTGATAAGAAATAATTGTTTCCTGTTGGTAGACTGGCTTACTAATATTTGAATATCCACACGCCTGATTGATTCCCCACTTACTTCATCAGCCCTCCCATGATGTGTGCACAACTTAGTATACCTAAATGTTGAAAAGATTGGGCTCTATTGGCCATTGCTGGCTTTATCCCTTCCACCTTTTCTCTCCATGTGACTTTGTTTACTTTATTCTTCTTTGCATTTCAGGAAATGTATGGGTAGCAGATAAGATGTGAATCCCACTAGTATAATCCTAACTTCATTTATATGTGTACCCAGTTTATTTGATTGAATGCTTTATTAAAGTACAAGGTGCATAAAAATACATCATCACTCCTGATCATATGCTCGTGTTTACTTAATACCTCATTACTGACATGGTGTCCAACATACTCTTCCAGGTTCCAGATTCAAACTGTTCATTGCCTTTATACTCATTTCCTCTCTTCTTTACTCCACGGTTGATGACCCCAGCTAATCTCTCACCAAAGTAAAATGTTAATAGATAGTTTTGAAATGAGTAAATCCTTTGGTGTGTGAAATCCAACTTCATTTGTCAATAGTCTTTTTGTACTGCTACTACTTTTTTGGGATATTATCCCAATCAATTTGTCTTCCAGCCAAACCTGCCTAATAAATGCTATGACTGAGACCATAAAAACTATTTTAAGATGCATGCAAAATCAGACCTATTGCGATGTATAGAAAACATATATTTATAGCCTTTTCCCTTTTTGGAATAGGGACTAACACTGATTTAACAAATTCTTCTGGCCAAATACATCCTTTGTAAATGCCAATAAATAGTTTAAAAAAATCTTCTTCCTGCACTATTTAAATTTTTAAAAGTAACACAGGAATGTTTTGAACCCCCATGGACTTTTTTTTGTTAAAATTTCCTCCATCTTCTTTCGTCCATTTAATCAGATAAGCCTTGAAATAAACTATTCTATGTACACTATTTTTTATCATGAGGTTGCTTGTTTAATTTCCTTATAAAAGCTCCGTATTCCTTTCACCTCTATGATATTTCGTGGTTCAACTCATATATTCTTGACTTAGCTTTGATTGTTTGCTACAATTTACCTTTCCTACTTCTTAACCTTTATCCACATTTCTAATCTTTCAGTCCATAAACCTTTGTCTTTCTTGTCCTTCGGCTTTTTTGTCCTTTTCCATTGCTGTTTTATTTTCCATTGCCTCCCATGTTAACCTATGCCATTTGTGGTATCAAACCAAGTTTTGGTTTTATTAATACCTGTCTTATCAATTGATTTCTTTCAGTGGTCATTTCTTAGTTAAAATTAGTAACTGATCTGGTACTCAGGAGTGATTCCTGGACGTATCTCACTCAGCAGATAAACAACTTTAATATTTTCCCGGAGTCATGGGTCTACTACGCTTGTCCAATGGCCTCGCCACATAATCCCCCCACCTCCCTCTTTGCAGGGAACGAAAGCCAGAACCCATACCATCCCAACTCCCCCATTCGATTCCGATCACACGGTGTGTGAGACTCATCGGCCAATCTCATGAGTCGAGGAATTAAACCGGTATTCGTGGTCAACGGCTCCCTCTCGCTTTAGGTAACACTCCAGCTGACCCATTTGACGTCGACCACGCGAGTCAAATGAGGAGACCTTTGCATTAAATTTTGTGTAGTGGGGTATACAAAATAAGCAGCTTTGGCCTCTTTTCAATTCACTGCTAATGGCTTCAGAAAGTTTGACTTAAACAATACTTGTTCATTCCCCCCCACCCCCTGTTATACGTTTCTTCGTCATCGTAATACGTCATTTGTTCATAGGTGAGGACAGTATTTCATAACTCGCCCTCACTCTGCGCCGACTCTTCGCAGCGATCGGAGGTAAGGAGCTCCATCCATGCACGAAGCCCAAACTTAGAACATTGCTCATTCAATCAAGTAATAATCATACAAGAGTTCTCAAACGAAAGTTTTTTGATTAAATTAACAAAGTTGGCTCGAATTTCGCGTTAATGGCGCATAGTTCTTTCAAAACAGTTAACTTCGATTATGTGCATCTGCTTAGGAAGTGATAAAAATATTTTATTCTTACCACGCGCGTGAGGGTTGGATATTCTCATCTGTTAGAGGCTTACTGTTGAGTGTTATAAATAGTGCGTAATCAATTTCCCGAATTCTGTGATATGTAATATCGTTATTTGACATAAAACTATCCCTTGTGTTTTAGGATGCGTCGTGCTTTCAATGCCGAACTAAGAAGTCGTGAACTGAGACTTAAAAATCTTTCCTTAGTTTTAGCTGTTCTGGTAATTATTTCCCTAATCCACTCGAAAATTGATTTTCGTTTTCTCTGATGATTATCATTTTTAAATTTGTTCCAGGGAAATCAAGGGGTGAATGTGGAACTGGTGAGAAATTCCAAACGGGTTGGATCGGAAAGGACTCAATTTTCTAGCTCCATGGGAAGAAGTCGTGATAGTAGGAAGACCACGGAATAACCCAGCCAAGGAGTTCGAAATCAAGAGCTGGTGGAAATCGTGGTAAGTAGGTAACGTTTCATATTCAGGGTTATATGTAGATAACTAAGGATTTTATCAATGTTCTGAGTTCGAAAGGCACAGGTGTACACTCAATGAGTGGCCCATTTCCATAACCAATCATCGCATATGAGCGGCGTCGTCCTGGTTAAATTATTTTGACACGTAATACCTACCGGGTTACGAGACGGAAGCCCTTAGACATTAGATGAATTCTAAATTTTTACAATTATAATTTCGTATTACGTATTACTACGCATTTAAGTATTACTACAACAGTTTTCAGTGGCATAAGTAAAATAAGAATGATTCACTTTAGGTAAGAATCGGAAGGTGACTTAGCTCTTTGGTATTCATTCGGTACCTAATTAATAATTACGACTTAGTTACCTACTCCCTCAGATTACTTCTATGCTATTCTACTAGTAGTAAGCCAGTTGATCGAGTTTATATTACACATAGTATTAGAAAAGTAGATATTATTTCTTCTCTCTGATAACATCACTCTTATAAATTTACGCACTTAAGGAAATATTACGTCAGCAGGTCTGCAAACTGGAGCATGCGGTCAATTCGCATTTAAAAAAAAATATTTTTTCGACTTTTCACGAGTGCATTATTCCAAGCGACTACCCGCGACATTCGTATTTGGAATGCGGTTGTCGCGGATAAATAGTATGGGTGATCTAGGGATACAAGAAAGAAGCACATAGATATTTTGTGAATATCTTCCTAATAACTATAGTATTTTTGCTGACATGACTTGTGTAATTTCTTGATGAACGTTTATTAGCCTGTCGTTAGAATTTCGATTAAATTTCACGTAGTGGACACGTGTAAGTGTTAAGTGGTGTTTGATAAATAAGAATGGAATAATTCACGTTGAATCCTTTTTAATAATTACTAAGGTACACCGTATGATTACTTTTTAATTATTCTGCGAGTCGCTATAAGCCTATTACTCGAATTCACATTACATTTAGCATAAGACATACGAGATTATTATCTCCCCATAAAATGTATCATAATTTTACGTAGTCCATGTAACAGCAATATTATTAAGAATGCGTTTTTCTAAAATATGTTATTGGATGGTTATATAATTGAACTTTGGTAGCAAGACAGATGGTTTATTTCGTCATTCTGGCATAACTCATATAACTTTATATTTAATGATCAATACATCTGTGATAGCAAGATGGAAGCAAATAGAGATATAGTTAAGTTCTTCGTAATTACTTACTTTTCATTCGTACATTAAAATATTACTGACATTCTTTTTACACCATCTTCTTAAAAATTATTTCTGACATAATTCGCCAAGGAGATATTAGTTAGATAACAGCAATATTTTAAAAATAAGAATGATACCTCGAATTTACCTGGAAGTAAGAATCTTAAGGTAAAATTTCTGAGACATTAAAGTGGGCAAAACTTTATCTAGTATTTTCTTTACTTCTTTCATTAATGTGCCTGTCAGCTGACACCTATTTGAAAATGAATCCTTACCTTGTGTAATTCTGTCTCTGTCCATACTACTCTGCCCACCTCTTCCAAATAACTTCCAAAATAGTTAAGCTTCCAATTCCGGTCCCTCAACACAATTCTGTTTATTTCAGTCATCGTATTTTTACAGGTCATTGCTGTCAATTCCTTAAGATTAATTCTTACCATAAATGAACTCATTCTGTGCTATATGGTGTTAAGAAATAATTGTTGCCTGATGGCAGGCTGGCTAGCTAAAACTAGATCATCCACAAATCCGATTGAGGAGTTCCCTGCATATTTTGACATCAGCCCTCCCATGATATGCTTATTACTCAGTAATATTGAAAAGATCAGGCTATATTGGCCACTCTGACTCCTTCAACTTCTGCCTTTTCTCTTCATCATCCATATGCACTTCTTTCTCCTGTGCTTTTTAGGAAATATATGGGTAGCAGATGAGATGTTAATTGCTCTAGTGTTCTTCAATGTTCATTCATAATTGTACCTAGTTAACTTGCTGGTAAGACTCATCATAGTATTAGGTGCATAAAAATACATCATCTCTTACTTTGACTATACTTGGCACCTCATTAATGGTATTAAATCAAGCATACTCTTCCCAGTTCTTGAATCAAAATGATCATTGTCCTTATACGTAGTTGTTCTCTTTTCTATGTAGTTGTTGGTGACCCCAACTAATCTCTCAAATTAAGTAATGTGTCAGTAGATACTTTTGAAATGAGTAAATCCAATTGAGGGTGAAATAAAACTCCCTGTCTTTTTGTACTGCTTCTGCTTTTTTGGGATGGTATCCACATCATTTAACAGTCTTCCGGCCAAAACCGCCTCATAGCATATGCTTTGGCTAAGCCCATAAAAACAATTACAAGGTGCATTTCAAATCGGACCTAATTGCCCTGTGTTCCTTACATATATTTATAGTCTTTCCCCTTTTTGGAAGAGGAACTAATGCTGATTTAACAAAGTTTTCTTGGCAAATTCATCCTTCATGAATTCCAAGAAATGGTTAAGAAAAGCTCTCCTTCTTGCACTTTAATTAACTCTTAGGTAGTTCCGCAGGAATGTTGTCAAACCAAATGGCCTTATTTGTTTCCAATTTTCTCAATGCTGTTTATGTCTTTCCCACAATTTAGCCTTGAAATAAATTATTCTATATGTGTCATATTCTATGTCATCATGATCTTGCTAGTTTAATTTCTTTATCATACTCATAAAAGCTTCTCTGTATTATTTTCACCTCTTAATGATCTTACGTGGTTCAACTCATATTGTTGACTTATCTTAGATTGTTTCCTACAATTTTCCCATCTTACTTGCTAGTTTTATTCCAGTTTTCTATCTTTTTAATTATCTTGTCCATAATCCATTGTTTTCTTGTTCTTTTCCACTTAGCAGTTCGTATAATTTTGCTGTAGGCTGTATATATTCCCATTTTATCTTGATAGTTCTCAGCTTCTTTCCTCACTCATGATTTCTTCTGCCACCTGAATCCTTGTCTTCATCAATCCAGTTAATGCCTTAACAATCCATTTCTTATACTACCATCCTTGCCTTGACTTTTTGAATCAGAAGTGAAATATTACTTTTCATAATTACTAAATTGTGATCAGAGTCTGCATCTAACTCTTAGGAAATTGTGTGAAATTACCTCATTGTTTCTCAATATAAAGCTAACAAATCTAACTGATCCATTTCCGAGTTACCTTCATTGTACTTGGAATGGAATGCCATTTGTGGTGTCAAATCAAGTTTTGGAAATTATTAATCCCTGTCTTCTGCAGAGTCAGTTACTTCCTCTGAGTGGTCATTTCATAGTCAAAATTGCTTTTTGATTTAGTTTAACACCAACCTCTGGGCTAACGTTCAGGCATATCTCATTTTAGTGACAGCTAATGTAATTATCATTTAACTGATTAAATTGTGTTCCAGTCTAAAACAGCGACTTAGGCATTTTTATAATTCAAGTGTTAAGGATTCTGCATCTTTCTTATATTTTCACCAGGCCATCAATCCTCTTTAAATATTTCCATACATACACAGTCCATGGTTTTGAGGTAATTTATGCCAGCCTAATGGGTGTGTAGCTTTATTTCCAAAACAGGGGCAGTTCAAATTCACAATTTATGGACTGTCCTTGACAAGGTGAAGTAATAACAGCAGTTACAGGCAGGAAATTTCTTATACTATATTTCTGCTGGTGACTCATAATTAGAAAACCAAAAAAGGCATGATTTCTAAAGTTAAAGTATAATTATAGGAGTCATATTAGGGTAAATAAACGGAATGAAATTTCATACTTTGAGACAGTAGTGACATTGCATCCTGACTTATTTAAATTTCAAAATTGAATCGAGGAAATCCTGCAGCATTTACTATTCATTAGTAGTATTTGTGTAATATCTTCCAGTATGTAAACAAGCCAATGTTAAATCTTATTCCCTAAGTCAAAGGCTGAAATGGCTCCTTGGTACCTTGTGTGGAAAACACAAGGCCACTTGACGCAAAGTCTACCCTGACCCATCAATGCATTGACTGATTGCCACTGTACAATAGGACAAGAGCAAAGTCAAAGGGTAAATAGGTTATATTAAGTAAAGGAAATATTACCTCAGTATGTCCGTAATCTGAAGCATGCGGTCAATTTGCATTTGAAAAAAAATTATTTTTTTGACTTTTCAAGACTGCATTATTCCAAATGACTACCCGGGACATTCACATTTGGAATGCAATTGTCGCAGATAAATAGGATGGATGATCTAGGGATACAAGACAGAAGCACATAGAGATTTTATGAATATCTTCCTAATAACAATAGAATTTTTGTTGACATCACTTGTGTAATTTCTTGATGAACGTCTATTGGCCTGTTAGAATTTCGATTAAATTTCACGAAGTGGACACGTGTAAGTGTTAAGTGGTATTTGATAAATAAGAATGGTATTAATTCAAATAATCATTAAATAGATAGTTTTGAAATGAGTAAATCCTTTGGTGTGTGAAATCCAACTTCATTTGTCAATAGTCTTTTTGTACTGCTACTACTTTTTTGGGATATTATCCCAATCAATTTGTCTTCCAGCCAAACCTGCCTAATAAATGCTATGACTGAGACCATAAAAACTATTTTAAGATGCATGCAAAATCAGACCTACTGCGATGTATAGAAAACATATATTTATAGCCTTTTCCCTTTTTGGAATAGCGACTAACACTGATTTAACAAATTCTTCTGGCCAAATACATCCTTTGTAAATGCCAATAAATAGTTTTAAAAAAATCTTCTTCCTGCACTGTTTAAATTTTTAAAAGTAACACAGGAATGTTTTGAACCCCCATGGCCTTTTTTTGTTAAAATTTCCTCCATCTTCTTTCGTCCATTTAATCAGATAAGCCTTGAAATAAACTATTCTATGTACACTATTTTTTATCATGAGGTTGCTTGTTTAATTTCCTTATAAAAGCTCCGTATTCCTTTCACGTCTATGATATTTCGTGGTTCAACTCATATATTCTTGACTTTGATTGAGCGTTGATTGTTTGCTACAATTTTCCTTTCTTAATTCCTAACATTTTTCCACATTTCTAATCTTTCAGTCCATAAACCTTTGTCTTTCATGTCCTTTGGCTTTCTTGTCCTTTTCCATTGCTGATTTATTTTCCATTGTCACAAGAGCAAAGTGAAAGCGTAAAAAGGTTATATTAAGGAAATATTACGTCAGCATGTCCGCAATCTGGAGCATGCGGTCAATTTGCATTTAAAAAAGAAATTATTTTTTTGACTTTTCATGATTGCATTATTCCAAACGACTACGCGCGACATTCGCATTTGGAATGCGGTTGTCGCGGATATATAGGATGGATGATCTGGGGATACGAGACAGAAGCACATAGAGATTTTGTGAATATCTTCCTAATAACTATAGTATTTTTGCTGACATGACTTGTGTAATTTCTTGATGAACGTTTATTAGCCTGTCGTTAGAATTTCAATTAAATTTCATGTAGTGGACACGTGTAAGTGTTAAGCGGTATTTGATAAATAAGAATGGTACTAATTCATGTTGAATCCTTTTTAATAATTACTAATGTACACCCTAAGAGAATTCACATTACATTTAGCATGAGAGATAAGAGATTATTATCTCCCCATAAAATGTCTCATAATATTACGTAGTCCATGTAACAGCAATATTATTAACAATGTGTTTTTCTAAGATATGTATTGCTTATTTCAATTTACTTTCAATGATTGCATCAATTTATTGACGGAGTTACCTTTTTGCAGTTAATAGGATGGTTATATAATTCAACTTTGGTAGCAAGACAGATTGTTTATTTCGTCCTAATAACTTATAACATACTGGCATAACTCATAACTTTATATTTAATGCTCCAGATATCATCAATAGCAAGATGGAAGCAAATAGAGATTAAGTTAATTTCTTCCTAATAACTTACTTTTCATTTGTACATGAAATAACTCATAGAACTTTATATTTATTGCTCAATACATCTTTGATAGCAAGATGGAAGCTAATAGATATTTAATTAAGTTCTTCCTAATAACTTACTTTTCATTCGTAAATTAAAATATTATTGACATTCTTTTTGCACCATCTTCTTAAAAAATATTACTGACATAATTCGCCAAGGACATATTAGTTAGATAACAGCAGTATTTTTAAAATAAGAATGATACCTCAAATTCACCTGGAAGTAATAATCGTAAGGTAAAGTTAACCTTTGATATTGATTGAAATCCTACTTAATAATTACTATCGTACATCCTAAGAATACTTTATTAATTATTCTTTGAGTCGCTGTTACCTGTTCCTCAAATTTAGATTTCATTTAGTATAAGAGACACTTTGTTCTCTCCATGCTAAAATCCCTTCATCATAATTTTTGGTATTCCAGATGATTTTACGTCATCAATGATCTTTGTTGAGCAGTGCTCATTAAGTGTGTTTCATTGTCATTTATTGTGTCATTTATTTCAATTAAATTTCCATGAATGCATTTGAAGTCCATAAACATTCATTGCATAAGACCGTCTTTGTCTTGGCCAAATAGGAAATTCATCTCGGGTTACAAGACAGAAGCTTGTAGGCATTGAGGTTTAGGGTTCTTCCAGTTTCCAACCTCAAACATTTCAGAAAAAATGTGTTGCATCTTTGTTATATCGGAAACTTTTCAGATGCCCGAACGTTGTAACTAATTTCTGACATTATTCGTCAAATTAGTCGGTGAACTTCTCTTCACTTGCATCTATTTATCTTGTAACATCTTGCATTTATTTAAGATTTCTCCAGAGTAATGGGTCTACTGAGCTTGTCCAATGGCCTCGCTGCACAGTCCCACCCTCCCTAACTAACTGGACTAACACTGATTTAACAAATTTTTCTGGCCAAATTCATCCTTTGTAAAAGCCAATAAATAGTTTAAAAAAATCTTCTTCCTGCACTATTTAAATTTTTAAAAGTAACACAGGAATGTTTTGAACCCCCATGGCCTTTTTTTGGTAAAATTTCCTCCATCTCCTTTCATCCATTTTATCAGATAAGCCTTGCAATAAACTATTCTATGTACACTATTTTTTATCATGATGTTGCTTGTTTAATTTCCTTATAAAAGCTCCGTATTCCTTTCACCTCCATGATATTTCGTGGTTCAACTCATATATTCTTGACTTAGCTTTGATTGTTTGCTACAATTTTCCTTTCTTACTTCCTAACATTTTTCCACATTTCTAATCTTTCAGTCCATAAACCTTTGTCTTTCTTGTCCTTTTCCATTGCCTCCCATGTAAACCTATGCCATTTGTCGTATCAAACCAAGTTTTGGTTTTATGAATACCTGTCTTATCAATTGATTTCTTTCAGTGGTAATTTCTTAGTTAAAATTAGTAATTGTTCTGGTACTATGGAGTGATTCCTGGATGTATCTCACTCAGCAGATAAACAACTTTAACTAACTGGACTAACACTGATTTAATGAATTCTTCTGGCCAAATTCATCCTTTGTAAATGCCAATAAATAGTTTTAAAAAATCTTCTTCCTGCAATGTTAAAATTTTTTAAAGTAACACAGGAATGTTTTCAACTCCCATGGCCTTTTTTTGTTAAAATTTCCTCCATCTTCTTTCGTCCATTTAATCAGATAAGCCTTGAAATAAACTATTCTATGTACACTATTTTTTATCATGATGTTGCTTGTTTAATTTCCTTATAAAAGCTCTGTATTCCTTTCACCTCTATGATATTTCGTTTTTCAACTCATATATTTTTGACTTGGCTTTGATTGATTGCTGCAATTTTCCTTTCTCACTTCCTTACATTTTTCCACATTTTTATCTTTCTAATCATTCAGTCCATAATCCTTTGTCTTTCTTTTCCTTTTCCCATACCCATGGCCATTCCCATCCAGGAGACAGAAGATATATTCCCATTTTGATATATCCCCAATTCTCCTTGTTAGTTCCCAGCTTCTTTCCCTCAGTTAAAATTTTTTCTGCTGCCTTAATCTCCTCCCTCATTGTACTGATTCAGTCAGATGCAAAATATTACTAAATTGCTAAATACTAAATGGTGATCAGGTCCACTCCTAGGAAAAAGTGTAAATGTATTTCGCTGTTTCCCAATATAAAATTGACAATCTAACCAATCCATTTCTTAGTAGCGACCCATGTAAACCTATGCCGTTTGTGGTATCAAACCAAGTTTTGGTTGCTATAAATACCTGTCTTATCAATTGATTTTTTTCAGTGGTCATTTCTTAGTTAAAGTTAGTAATTGATCTGGTACTCTGGAGTGATTCCTGGACGTATCTCACTCAGCAGATGTACAACTTTAATATTGTGTACTACTTTAATTTGTGTAGTGGGGTATACAAGATAAGCAGCCTTGGCCTCTTTTCAATTCACTGCTAATGGCTTCAGAAAGTTTGACTTAAACAATACTTGTTCATTCCCCCCCACCCCCTGTTATACGTTTCTTCGTCATCGTAATACGTCATTTGTTCATGTGTGAGGACAGTACTTCTTCATAACTCGCCCTCCCTCTGCGCCGACTCTTCGCAGCGATCGGAGGTAAGGACCTCCGTCCATGCACGAAGCCCAAACTTAGAACATTGCTCATTTTTTTTTTTTAAGGTAATCTACCGGTTAAGGTAGGTTTTTCGATGGACACAACTACCAAACAAATATTTTGTGACTACTAACAAAACACAACCCTAAATCCTACTCTACACCAGGTCCCTCTTCATCTCTGAGTACTTTCTTCCTCCCTTCATCCCGTCCAACATCCCTATCCTGTTCCTTCCCTTTCCTCTTTTGCCCAGCATTCTACCCTCTATCACAGTCTTCAACATCCCACTGCCGGTCAACACCCCCTTCATCCACTTTTCCTGCCTCCATAGGATTGCTCCCAACAAACCCCTCTCTTCGCCCACCATACCAAGTACTTCCTCATTTGTTTTCTTCTCTGTCCATTTCACCTTCTCCATTCTTCTCCACACCCACATTTCAAAAGCCTCCAGTCTACGTCTATCCTCCTGCTTCAATGACCACGTTTCCGCGCCGTACATAGCTACGCTCCATATCAAAGTTTTTACGAGTCTTTTCTTAACATCCTTACTCAAAGTCCCCGTCATCAACTCCCTCCTCCTCGTGAAAGCCTCTTTGCCTAGCGCAATTCTTCTCCTTACGTCCCTACTACTTTGACCGTGTTGGTCCAAAACACTACCGAGATACGTAAACTGTTCTACCTGCTCTAGTTTTTGCCCTCCTATTTTAATGTTAAGCTTGCCCTTTTTCTTTCTAGAAAATCGCATAACCTTTGTTTTATTAATGTTGATTCTCATCCCATACCTGTCGCACTGAATTTCCAATTCACTCAGCAATGCTTGCAGCCCCTTGGCTGACTGACAAACTAAAGCTTGGTCATCAGCAAACCTAACTGATTTTACGAATTCCCCGCCCACTTTCATTCCTACCTCTAGTTCTTCCCATGCCTCTTTGATCATTTCCTCTGCATACAGGTTGAACAACAACGGTGATAATGGGCAACCCTGCCTTACACCCCTTCCTAACACTGCCCATCCAGACTCCCCGTTTCCCACCCGCACCTGAGCAGTCTGATACATGTACAGGTTGCGGAATAGCCTCCTTTCCCTCCAATCTATTCCTATTTTCTGCAATATACTCATTAGTTTTTCCCAATTCACTCTATCAAACGCTTTTTCGAAATCTACGAAATAGGCAAATACCTCCTGGTTGTGTTCTATATTCCTCTCGATTAATAATCTCATTACTGCAATGGCATCACGCGTACCTCTCCCCTTCCTAAACCCAAACTGATCATCCCCTAAGTAATCATTTGCCCTACTCTCTATCCGTTTGTTTATGATCCTGAGAACAACTTTAGCTGCGTGGGATATCAAACTAATTGTCCTATAGTCCTCACATGACGTGGCCTTTACCTTTTTCGGAATCGGAACTAAAACTGCTCTCACAAAGTCTTCCGGCCAGATTCCCTCCTCATAAATGCTACGGATCAGCCCATATAGCCTCTTCCTCCCACATTTTCCTAAACATTTTAAAAGTTCCACGGGAATGTTATCTACCCCCACGGCCTTATTTAGTTTCATCTCCCTTAATGGCCTTTCTATCTCATTGTCTAGTATGCCTGGACCTAAGCTGTCTTCCTCTACGTCATTTTCTTTTTCAATGTCTGTGTTGGTCTGAGTTCTTTACTATACAGTTCTTCTATATACTCCTTCCATCTCTCTTGGATCTTTCCTGCGTCAACTATTACCTTACCCGCCTTATCTCTAACTATTAGCATAGCTCTTCCTTTCTTACTTCCCGATAACGATTTAACTTTGCTGTACAGCGCACCGATTTCACCCTTCCTCTGGAGACTTTCCATATTCTCGCACTGCGTCTTCCACCATGCGTCTTTTGCCTTAATTGTTGCCCGCCTCAATTTATTGTTCAATTCTTTGTACTTCATTTTGCCTAATTCTGTATTTATATTCTTCCATTTTCGCCGCTCATCCATCTTTGTAATCATCTCATCCGTGATCCATGGTTTCCTAGTCCTTTTAGCGTTAACGGTTCCAATAGTGTCTTTTGCGGCTTTAGACAACCCTTTTTTGATCATTTCCCATTTTTCTTCGATAGTAATAAGCCCTTTACCATCCTCCATTATTTTCTCTACCGCCTGTTTGTATTCCTTCCTTTTCAACCCATTTAATGCTTCTACATTCCATTTTCTAACTCGCCGCCCCTGCCTTATCTTTTTGAAACGTACGCTACATTTCATAACAACTAAATTGTGGTCTGAGACCGCATCCGCTCCCGGAAAGCTGTGGGAATTTATCACACTATTCCTAAACCTGTGTCTAACCAGGATATAATCTAGCTGATATCTTCCTGAGTCACCTGGCATTTTCCATGTATACCTGCGTCTTTTGTGGTGTCTAAACCAAGTGTTGGTGGAGACTAACCCCTGTCTCCTGCAGAACTCAACTGCTCTCTCCCCGCGGTCATTCCTCGTGCCTAAACCGTAGTCGCCCACCTCATCACCATCTCTTCCTTCGCCTACCGTCGCATTCATATCCCCCATCACTATCAAATGTTTCCCTGCTGGAACACACGCGATCATGTCCTCTAACTGATCGTATATCTTATCGACCTCTTCTTCCTTATGGTTGCTCGGTGGCATGTATACCTGAATAATAACTAAGTTCGTCGGTTCTGCTTTTATCTCCACTAGTAGTATTCTATCCGTTACCTGCTCTATGTTGACTACGCTTCTTCCTACCTCTTCATTTAATACTATGGCAACCCCTCGTTGGCTCTCGTCCCCACCGCTGTATATTATTCTATACTTATCACTCCAGTAATCCCCGCTATCTTTCCATCTCACCTCGCATAGACCTAAAATATCTATATTTCCCCTTTTCATCTCTCGCTTAACATTCTCCAATTTCCCTGTCCTCATCATTGTCCTAACATTCCACGTTCCTATTCTAACTAATTTGGTCTTCTTCTCCTGCGTCTTCTGTCCTGCTGCTGCTGGTTTTCCCTTGCAAGGGTTTCGTGGGATGACGACCGCGGAAGCCTTGCCTCCCCCGCTGCCGGGCACGACACACGGCCGATTGGGCCGAGCCCCGTGGTTGCCAGGACTCGAATTATCTCTATTGTCCATCATATTTTTCTAGGGAATGATAATTGAGGTGGTTTCCCGTTGCCTTCCTCAATAGTGTTTTTAACGTGACACCATCACTTACTGGCCGCCCCACTGGGGTCAGACGCCATTGCAGCCGCCTCACTGAGGAACAGACGCTGCGTGGACTACCTTTCGTCTGGCTCCTAACCTTCGACCTATCTGGCATGGGTGACCCTACCAGGAGCAATAATTATTACTCCCGCCAGCACAGCTCTAGGGGTCATCGGAACGCACAAGCCCTTCCACCACGTCAAGGTTGTAGTCCGGGGAGGGATTGCTCATTAGTGCTATCAAGTAATAATCATACAATAGTTCTCAACGAAAGTTTTTTGATTAAAGTAACGAAGTTGGCTCGAATTTCGCGTTAATGGCACACAGTTCTTTCGAAACAGTTAACTTCGATTATGTGCATCTGCATAGGGAGTGATAAAAATATTTTATTCTTACCACGCGCGTGAGGGTTCGATATTCGCACGTGTAAGAGGCTTAATGTTGAGTATTCTAATTAGTGCTTAATCAATATTCCGAATTCTGTGACATGTAGTATCGTTATTTTATTTAAAATTATCCCTTGTGTTTTAGGATGCGTCGTGCTTTCAATTCCGAACTAAGAAGTTGTGAACTGAAACTTAAAAATCCTTTTCTGAGTTTTAGCTGTTCTGGTAATTATTTCCCTAATCCACTCGAAAATTGATTTTCGTTTTCTCTGATGATTATCATTTTTAAATTTGTTCCAGGGAAATCAAGGGGTGAATGTGGAACTGGTGAGAAATTCCAAACGGGTTGGATCGGAAAGGACTCAATTTTCTAGCTCCATGGGAAGAAGTCGTGATAGTAGGAAGACCACGGAATAACCCAGCCAAGGAGTTCGAAATCGAGAGCTGGTGGAAATCGTGGTAAGTAGGTAACGTTTCATATTCAGGGTTATATGTAGATAACTAAGGATTTTATCAATGTTCTGAGTTCGAAAGGCACAGGTGTACACTCAATGAGTGGCCCATTTCCATAACCAATCATCGCATAGGAGCGGCGTCGTCGTGTTAAAATTGTTTTGACACGTAATACCTACCGGGTTACGAGACGGAAGCCCTTAGACATTAGATGAATTCTTCTAAATTTTTACAAACTTAGTTTCGTATTACGTATTACTACGCATTTAATTATTACTACAACAGTTTTCAGTGGTATAAGTAAAATAAGAATGATTCACTTTAGGTAAGAATCGGAAGGTGACTTAGCTCTTTGGTATTCATTCGGTACCTAATTAATAATTACGACTTAGTTACCTACTCCCTCAGATTACTTCTATGCTATTCTACTAGTATTAAGCCAGTTGATCGAGTTTAGATTACATATAGTATTAGATTAGTAGATATTATTTCTTCTCTCTGATGACATCAGTCTTATAAATGTACGTACGTTAGGAAATATTACGTCAGCATGTCCGCAAACTGGAGCATGCGGTCAATTCGCATTTAAAAAAAATATTTTTTCGACTTTTCACGAGTGAATTATTCCAAACGACTACCCACGACATTCCATTTGGAATGCGGTTGTCGCGGATAAATAGTATGGATGATCTAGGGATACAAGACAGAGGCACATAGATATATTTTGTGAATATCTTCCTAATAACTATAGCATTTTTTCTGACATCACTCGTGTAATTACTTGGTTAACGTCTATTAGCCTGTCGCTGAAATTTCGATTAAATTTCACGTAGTGGACAGGTGTAAGTGTTAAGTGGTGTTTGGTAAATAAGAATGGAATAAATCACGTTGAATCCTTTTTAATAATTACCAAGGTACACCCTATGATTCCTTTTTAATTATTCTGCGAGTCGCTTAAGCCTATTACTCGAATTCACATTACATTTAGCATAAGACATACGAGATTATTATCTTCCCATTAAATGTCTCATAATTTTACGTAGTCCATGTAATAGCAATATTATTAACAATGCGTTTTTATTAAATATGTATTGCTTATTTCAATTTACTTTCAATGAGTGCATCAATTTATTGATGGAGTGACCTTTTCGCGATTAATAGGATGGTTATATAATTCAACTTTGGTAGCAAGACAGATTGTTTATTTCATCATAATAACTTAATCATATACTGACATAACTCATATCACTTTATATTTAATGCTCAAGACATCTTTGATATCAAGTAGAGATTTAGTAAATTTCTTCCTAATAACTTACTTTTGATTCGTACATGAAATAACTAATATAACTTTATATTCAATGCTCAATACATCTTTGATAGCAAGATGAAAGCAAATAGAGATATAATTAAGTTCTTCCTAATAACTTACTTTTCATTTGAACATTAAAATATTACTGGCATTCTTTTTACACCATCTTCCTAAAAATTATTACTGACATAATTCGCCAAGGAGATATTAGTTACATAACAGCAATATTTTTAAAATAAGAATGATACCTCGAATTCACCGTGAAGTAAGAATCGTAAGGTAAAGTTAACTTTTGATTTCGATTGATATCCTATTTAATAATTACTATCGTATATCCTAAGAATACTGTATTAATTATTCTTTCAGTCGCTGTTAGCCTGTTCCTCAAATTTAAATTTCATTTAGTATAAGAGACACTTTGTTCTCTCCCTGCTAAAATCCCTTCATCATAATTTTTGGTATTCCAGATGATTTTACGTCATCAATGATCTTTGTTGAGCAATGCGCATTAAGTGTCTTTAATTGTCATTTATTGTGTTATTTATTTCAATTAACTTTCCATGAATGCATTTGAAGTCCGTAAACATTCTTTGCATAAGATTGTCTTTGTCGTGGCTAAATAGGAAATTCATGTCGGGTTGCAAGATGGAAGCTTTTAGGCATTGGGGTTTAGGGTTCTTCCAGTTTCCAACCTCGAACATTTCAGAAAAAATGTGTTGCATCTTTGTTAGATCGGAAACTTTTAAGACGCCCGAACGTTGTAACTAATTTCTGGCATTATTCGTCAAATTAGTCGGTGAACTTCTCTTCAGTCTCCCCCAAAAATTGCTGTCTCGTATTTTAACGTATTCTTAGTCGACAATTACTTATGACAACAATTATCTAAATTGATTAACTAGCATTTCCAACATACGGTTTGGTTTTTACTAATATATTACTATTGGCATATACTTCCCATGAGTGCATTCTTCCACAGTGATTTTTTGTATAGGGGCGTTGCTGTCAAAGCTGAATAGGAATAATATGTATTCCATCATGGGTTACAAGGCTGAACCACTTACACATTTGGTGAATTTCTTTAATTACCACTAACCTACATACTGACATTATTCGTTTCATTGTTTCGTTAAACTCTATTAGCCAGTCATTCAAATTTGGAGTCAAGTTTACGTAAGTGACATTTGTCAGTGTCTGGTGGTTGTTGTTAATTAAATATTTGTAAAGACTTCTATAACCTAAACTCTTAGGCATTAAGCAAATTTTTCCTTATTACCTTCTAATTTATTTACGGACATTACTCGTTTAAATTTCGGTAAACGCCTTTTCTCGAACGAAATTTTGTCATCGTCAAGTGGTATTGGTGAAATAAAAATGGTACTCAATATGCCTTGAAGGAACTAATCGTTAGGTGAAGTGACTCTTTAAAATTGATTGAAATCCTTTTTAATAATTCCTTACTTTCTTCCTCCCAGGGACGTATTTACCAGTACACCAACTACGCCATATTACTTAGTGGTATTACTTAGTTGTATTTGTATACAATGAAACTTAATTCAGCTTGAAGTAAGATCTGTTAGGTAAAATAGCCCTCGGATATTTTTTGTAATCCTTTTTAATATATAATGGCCAACATGTTTATTTAGTGGTGTTTCCTGTATCATATTTCTTTTCAAATTATTTTGCGATTCCTTATTGGCACGCTAATCAAATTGGGTTCTTCCAGTTTCCAACCTCAAACATTTCAGAAAAAATGTGTTGCATCTTTTTTAGATTGGAAACTTTTCAGACACCCGAACTTTGTAACTAATTTCTGGCATTATTTTTCAAATTATCGGTGAGCTAGATTTATTATTTCTTCAGGGTAATGGGTCTACTGAGCTTGTCCAATGGCTTTGCTGCACAATCTCACCCTCCCCATCACTCTGAGCAGACTATTTGCGGCGATATAAGGTAATATTACTTTTTGGTATGACTTAATTCAGCTTGAAGTAAGAACTATTAGGTAAAATAGCCCTCCGATATTTTTTGTAATCCTTTTTAATATATAATGGCAACATTTATTTAGTGGTCCTTCCTGTATCATATTACTTTTCAAATTATTTTGCGATTCCGTATTGGCACGCTAATCAAATTGAGATTACATTTAGCATTAGAGGTACTTTCTTATCTCCTCCATAATCGCTGTTTCAAAATATAACCTATTGTGGGTAATATTACGTTAAGTCCCAATAATCAATGTTCCTTTGTAAAAAAACGCATCATTTTTTTCGATTGACTTTTATTGAGTTCATTCCCTGACAAGTTTTCGCATAGGAATATTTTTTTTTGATATTTGATTATAGGATAAACGATTGAAGCACATAGAGGTTCTGTGAATTTCTTCTAAACAAAGTTGCTCATTGACATTACCCAAAAAAAATCGGGGATATCAATTAGCCTGTGATTCGAAATTCGTATAGCTTAAGTAGATGATATTATTAAGTTTCCCGTCGTATTTGTTAATTAGAAATTAAACTTAGTTCCCCTTCAAGTAAGAACCGTATAATGAAGCTGATATTTAATATTTTTATCCCATTAATTAATTTTTAACGTACATTTTAATATTACTCAATAAATTATTCAGCCAGGTGCTAAAAGCCCATAGCTTGAATTTAGTTATCAGAGGTACTTAATTCTCTCTTCATATTTCTTAGTATATTACTTACTCTAGTTATTATTACGTGAACAATTACATGAAGTAAAAGGTCGCATTTGTGACTTAAATATTATTTTTTCGATTTACTTTCCAAGGGTGCGCACTCTTGACATCAGTTTTGATAAGAGCGTCGTTGACGGGGTTGATAGGGTAGATATATAATTCATCTCCGGTTACAGGACGAAGCACATGGAGATTTACTTCCTAAATTTTCAGTAGCCCCCTTGTTACTCGAAATTAGATTACATTTAGCTTGAAAGATACGAGGGTCATCCGGAAAGTAGAACCCGTTCGTGAAATAAAGACACAAGTAAATATTAACAAACATAAAAAATTTTATTTGAAAGAGGATACTTTAAACTACTTCTCAACATAATCTCCAAGCAAATTAAGGCATTTGTCATAACGTGTGACAAGTTTCTGTATTCCTGCTGCATAGTCCTTCGCCGCCAGCTCATTGAGATACACGAGGGACCCATCTTGCACAAATTTTTGCATAATGCAGATGGTGTTTAACAATTTCATGAACAATTGTTCGAGAAACATTGGGAAAATGCTCACAGATGTCATCAATTGTGACGCGCCGATCGTTCCTCACGAATTCGTCAACTGAGCTCACCAGTTGGTCTGTAATGACAGACGGTCTCTCCGAACGCTCATCGTCGTGTGTGTTCCCCCTCCCCATGTTGAAGTTGCGACACCACCGCCGAACAGACGACTCGTCCATTACATTGTCTCCATACACCTCCTTTAATTGGCGATGAATATCACATGGGCGAACGTTTCTTGCATTGAGGAATTTAATCACTGCCCTCACTTCACAACTGGCGGCGTTCTCAATTTTTTTAAACATTGTAAACAATCACAGAAACAACACAGGCAATGCTAGCGTCACGCAACTTGGCTCAGAGAAGGCAGACAAGCCACTGAAGCTATCTGACCTCGTCCAGCGGCTACTCGCGTCGTCAGCACTTCATGCGGCACGAACGGGTACTACTTTCCGGATGACCCTCGTATTTTCTTCTCTCTTCATAAGATCGCTCTTTTATATTTAGCAATGCTACGTAATATTACGTTAAAAATTATCATACTAATCAATGCACACATCTAAAATACGCTTTTTTATCAAGACTTTTTTCATTCCATGACCATTTTTCCGGACGTTTTCCATTGCTCATGTTGGTGATTTGTTTATTGATGATAAAAAGTAGTGAAAATGCAAAAAGCATGATCTCCTTCGACCAGTGTAATAGTAGATAATTAAAATAAATGTGTATGTTTAAATTATAAATAAATTAATTGTAAAATCACCTTTCCTTACAGATAATTTATGGATAATGGACCAATAATACGGAGCTAACGGGAAAAAATCTGAAGGATGGAAATTATCATCACTTTAACTCCCTCCTTGATGAACCAATGACAAGATTATGGATGTCAAGACTGAAAAAAGAAAAGTGACTTCCTCCGATGAAGAAAGAAGTTGAAAGAAAGCTTAACGCGCGTGTTTCTCCACAGGATACTTAAAGAAAAGATCATTGATATCAAGAATGAAGAAAGAAGATAGAAGACTTCCTCCAATGAAGAAAGAAGTTGGAAGAAAGGTTAGGGCGCGTGTTTTAGTTAGGCACCCAGTGGTGCACGACTGCGCGTAGATAGGGCCCTTAAGGCAACCCGCCGTGGGTTTTTGCGCGGTTTTGGAGGGGAGTGTTACATATGTGTGCTAATCCCTTCTCTCCACAGGAAACTTCAAGAAAAGATCATTGATGTCAAGAATGAAGAAAGAAAATAAAAGACTTCCTCCAATGAAGAAAGAAAATCGAAGAAAGCTTAGGGCGCGTGTTTTGGTTAGGTACCTAGAGGTGCAATACTGTGCGTAGATAGGGCCCTTAAGGCAACCCGCCGTGGGTTTTTACGTGGTTTTGGTTGGAAGTGTGTGTGTGTGAATGAATATTTGTGCTAATCCCCTCTCTCCACAGGTGAATGAAGAAAGAAGATCGAAGACTAAACATCCTTCGAATGAAGGTAATTCTAACTTTCAACAATATTATGAAGCTTTTCTTTTTATCTTTAGTTCTTGTCCTTTACCTAATTATTTTCCAATCCTTCGATTTTAGAGTTAAGAGATTTGTCTTTGCATTTAAATACTTTTTCTCTACGTTGCTTAAATGACCTGTCTCACGAGATCGTTGCCCCTCATGCAAATGGGTATACAGTAAATCAGAAAAATAACTTTTAAGAACAGTAGCTGCCATGTTACTTTTTATGTTTAACATATTTAGCTATTTAGCATTTTTTTATTTAGAAACGTGGATGATGCTGGCAATTGCGTTCTTCACGCTGGCAATTTGTGTGTATTTATGAGACAAAATAGAAAAATGAAAAAGCGTAATCTTCTTTGACAAATAATAATGTACATAATCAGAAAAATAAGTATGAATATAAAAAATATATGAATTAATTATAAAATCTACTTTAATTGCAGATACGTTCTGGAGACTGAAGGAATAATACAAAACTTGACGGAAGAAAACCTTAAGGATGCATTTTATCATCACTTTCAATCCCTCCTAGATGAAATGATGTGAAGATGACATATTTCAAGAAGGAAGAGGACTTCCTCCGATGGAGAAAGAAATGGAAGTAATGATGAGGCTGTGTATTTTAGTTAGGCACCTTCATTGATGGTTTAATAGACCAGTTTAATAGTTTAGAGAATAATTTTATACATTTATAGTCGAAATAGGTAAGTAATTGTAATATCCAATCTCTTTACAGATAATAAATGAATCCTGAATGGATAATGAAGTAACTGGAAAAACCTAAAAGATGGATTATATCGTCACTTCAACTCCTTTCTAGATTATAAGATGACAAGATAATGAACGGCAAGAATGAACAAAAAACACTTCCCAAGATGGAGAAAGGAAATGGAAAAGGATATTGTAAGTTTGATTCATCTTTACAGACATTTTCCGTTGTTCATGTTGATGGTTTGCGTTAATTCATCAGAAAGAATACCAATATGCAAAAAG
The DNA here is from genome assembly GCF_022747635.1 of Hetaerina americana. Lineage (NCBI taxonomy): Eukaryota > Metazoa > Arthropoda > Insecta > Odonata > Calopterygidae > Hetaerina > Hetaerina americana. The sequence continues at coordinate 276,768 of NW_027286181.1, read as the reverse complement.
CATTATCTGCTGTGACAAATGTTATTCTGCCTAATGAGAAAAATGGTAATAAATATAATTAATAGATGAATTCCAATTTCTTTGCAGATAAATTGTGGAGACTGAAGAAATAATTCAGAACTTACTGGAAAAAACCTGTAGGATGGAAGGTTTCATCACTTTCGCTCCCTCCTGGATGAAACGATTACAAGATTATGCATGTCAAGAATAAAGAATGAAGAGAGAGACTTCCTCCGATGTAGAAAATATGGGTACTGTCTAGGGCCTGTGATTTACTTAGACACCCAGTGGTGTAATACTTGGCGTAGTTAGAGCCTTTCAGGCAATCCGCCATTGGTTTTTGTGTGGTTTTGGTGTGGAGTGTTGCATGTATGTGTGCTAATCCCCTCTCTTCACAGGAAACTTCAAGAAAAGAAGATCATGGATGTCAAGAATGAAGAAAGAAGAGAGAAGACTTCCTCCGATGAAGACAGAAGTTGGAAGAAAGCTTAGGGCGCGTTTTAGTTAGGCACCCAGTGGTGCAATACTGTGCGTAGATAGGGCCCTTAAGGCAACCCGCCGTGGGTGTTAGCGTGGTTTTGGTGGGGAGTGTTGCATGTATGTGTGTGCTAATCCCTTCTCTCCACAGGTAACTTCAAGAAAGGAAGATCATGGATGTCAAGAATGAAGAAAGAAGACTTCCTCCAATGAAGAAAGAAGTTGGAAGAAGGATTAGGACGCGTGTTTTAGTTAGGCACCCAGTGGTGCAATACTGCGCGTAGATAGGGCCCTTAAGGCAACCCGCCGTGGGTTTTTGCGCGGTTTTGGTGGGGAGTGTTGCATGTATATGTGTGCTAATCCCTTCTCTCCACAGGTAGCTTCAAGAAAGGAAGATCATGGAAGTCAAGAATGAAGAAAGACAAAAGAAGACTTCCTCGAATGAAGAAAGAAGTTGGAAGAAAGCTTAGGGCGCGTGTTTTAGTTAGGCACCCAGTGGTGCAATACTGCGCGTAGATAGGGCCCTCAAGGCAACCCGCCGTGGGTTTTTGCGCGGTTTTGGTGGGGAGTGTTGCATGTATATGTGTGCTAATCCCTTCTCTCCACAGGTAGCTTCAAGAAAGGAAGATCATGGAAGTCAAGAATGAAGAAAGACAAAAGAAGACTTCCTCGAATGAAGAAAGAAGTTGGAAGAAAGCTTAGGGCGCGTGTTTTAGTTAGGCACCCAGTGGTGCAATACTGTGCGTAGATAGGGCCCTTAAGGCAACCCGCCGTGGGTTTTTACGTGGTTTTGGTGGGAAGTGTTGCATGTATATGTGTGCTAATCCCCTCTCTTCACAGGAAACTTCAAGAAAAGAAGACGATGGATGTCAAGAACGAAGAAAGAAGATAGAGGACTTCCTCCAATGAAGAAGGAAGTTTGAAGAAAGGTTAGGGCGCGTGTTTTAGTTAGGCACATAGAGGTGCAAACCCTTGCGTAGTTAGGGCCCCTAAGGCAACCCGCCGTGGGTTTTTACGCGGTTTTGGTGGGAGTGTTGCATGTAGGTGTGCTAATCCTTTTTTCCACAGATGACTTCAAGAAAAGAAGATCATGGATGTCAAGAATGAAGTAAGAAGATCGAAGACTAAACATCCTTCGATAGAAGGTAGTTCTAACTTTCAACAATAATGTAAAGCTTTTCTTTACATTTACTGCTTAGTTCTTGTCCTTTAGCTGATTCTTTTCCAATACTAGTACTTTGATTTTCAAGTTAAGAGATTTGTGTTTGCATTTCAAACTTATTTCTCCACGTTGCTTAAATGTCCTGTCTCAGTAGATTGTTTGACTACAACACATTTATTTCCCCTAATGCAAATGGGAATACAGTAAATCAGAAAAATAACTTAACAACATATAGCTGACATGACTGTTTGTTTTATATCTTAAGCAATTTAGCATTAGTTTATTTACAAATGTAGATGGTTCACTTTTGAAGACATTTTCCGTTGTTCAGTCTGGTAATTTGTATTTATTTATGAGACAAAATAGAAAATTGAAAAAAAGAGTATTCTTTTTTGAGAAATAAAAATTACATAATCAGAATGAGAATTATAAATATAATTAATAAACAAATGAATTAATTGAAAGATCTACTTTAATTGCAGATATGTTCTGGAGATGAAGGCATAATATAGAACTCGCCGGAGAAAACCTGAAGAATGCAATTTATCATCACTGTCACTCCCTCCCAGATGAAATGTCATGATCACATATTTCAAGAAGGAAGAGAATGACTTCATCCAATGGAGAAAGAAATCGAAGTAATGATAGGGGTGCGTATTTTAGTTAGGCACCCAAGGGTGCCATAGTTCCACACCCTCCTAAATGAAATCATGTCAGGATCACATATTTCAAGGAGACAGTCTTCCTCCAATGGAGACAGAAATCAAAGTAATAATGAGGGCACCACCCTTTAGTTAAGCACCCAGTTGCGCAAACGTTTGCGCAGATAAATTGCTTGTAGTCCCCTTGGTACTAGAATTAAATTATATATATAGCTTTAATGTTTTTTCTCTCCCCTTAAAATCGCTTTCTGGTATTAATGAATGCTACGTAATAAAGTGACAACAATAATCAATGCACATGTAATTAAAGTGTATTTTTTTAAATCACTTTTTGAGCTAATCATTCCATAACCAATATTCAAGTCAGTCAGTTTTTCATGTGTTTATTGATTGTAATAAGCAGTGGAAATGAAAAAAGCATGAATTTCTGTGACCAGTTTAGAGAATAATTGTATTAATTTATAGTAAAAATAGGTAAGCCACGGTAAAATCCAATCTCTTTACAGATAATTCATTAATCCTGAATGGATAATGAGGTAACAGGAAACACCTGAAATATGGATTTTATCATCACTTCAACTCCTTCCTAGATGAAAAGATGAAAACATTATTATCGGCAAGAACAAACAACAAATACTTCCTCCGATGGAGAAAAGTTAAAGCAAGGATTGTGTAAGAGTTGGATTCACTTTTACGGATATTTTCCATTAATTCTGTTGGGGCCGTTTTTTTTCATCAGAAAGAAAATAAATATTCAAAAAACATTAACTGCTGTGACCAATATTATACTGCTTAATTAGAATTTCTGTAATAAATATAATAAATTCATGAATTTGCCTTTCTTTACAGATACTCTGTGGAGACTGAAGAAATAACGCGAAATTTACCGGGAAAAACCTAAAGGATGGAAATTTTCATCACTTTCACTCCCTCCTTGATGCAACATTTACAAGATTATGGATGTCAAGAATGAAGAAAGAAGATAGAAGACTTCCTCCGATGAAGAAAGAAGTTGGAAGAAAGCTTAGGGCGCGTGTTTTAGTTAGGCACCCAGTGGTGATAAACTGTGCGCAGTTAGGGCCCTTAAGGCAACCCGCCGTGGGTTTTACGCGGTTTTGGTGGGAAGTGTTGCATGTATATGTGTGCTAATCCCCTTTTTCCACAGGTAACTTCAAGAAAGGAAGATCAGGGATGTCAAGAATGAAGAAAGAAGACTTCCTCCCATGAAGAAAGAAGTTGGAAGAAAGATTAGGGCGCGTGTTTTAGTTAGGCACCCAGTGGTGCAAAACCTTGCGTAGATAGGGCCCCTAAGGCAACCCGCCGTGGGTTTTTTCGCGGTTTTGGTGGGGAGTGTTGCATGTTTATATGTGCTAATCCCTTTTTTCCACAGGTGACTTCAGGAAAAGATGATCATGATGTCAAGAATGAAGAAAGAAGATAGAAGACTTCCTCCGATGAAGAAAGAAGTTGGAAGAAAGCTTAGGGCGCGTGTTTTAGTTAGGCACCCAGTGGTGCACTTCTGTGCGTAGATAGGGCCCTTAAGGCAACCCGCCGTGGGTTTTTGCGCGGTTTTGGTGGGGAGTGTTGCATGTTTATATGTGCTAATCCCTTTTTTACACAGGTGACTTCAAGAAAAGATGATCATGATGTCAAGAATGAAGAAAGAAGATAGAAGACTTCCTCCGATGAAGAAAGAAGTTGGAAGAAAGCTTAGGGCGCGTGTTTTAGTTAGTCACCCAGTGGTGCAAAACCTTGCGTAGATAGGGCCCCTAAGGCAACCCGCCGTGGGTTTTTTCGCGGTTTTGGTGGGGAGTGTTGCATGTTTATATGTGCTAATCCCTTTTTTCCACAGGTAACTTCAACAAAGGAAGATCATGGATGTCAAGAATGAAGAAAGAAGATAGAAGACTTCCTCCAATGAAGAAAGAAGTTGGAAGAAATCTTAGGGCGCGTGTTTTAGTTAGGCACATAGAGGTGCAAACCCTTGCGTAGTTAGGGCCCCTAAGGCAACCTGCCGTGGGTTTTTGCGCGGTTTTGGTGGGGAGTGTTGCATTTATGTGCTAATCCCGTCTCTTCACAGGTAACTTCAAGAAAAGAAGATTATGGATGTCAAGAATGAAGAAAGAAGAGAGAAGACTTCCTGTACTGAAGAAAGAAGTTGGACGAAAGATTAGGGCGCGTGTTTTAGTTAGGCACCCAGTGGTGCAAAACCTTGCGTAGATAGGGCCCCTAAGGCAACCCGCCGTGGGTTTTTGCGCGGTTTTGGTGGGGAGTGTTGCATGTTTATATGTGCTAATCCCTTTTTTCCACAGGTGACTTCAAGAAAAGATGATCATGATGTCAAGAATGAAGAAAGAAGATAGAAGACTTCCTCCGATGAAGAAAGAAGTTGGAAGAAAGCTTAGGGCGCGTGTTTTAGTTAGGCACCCAGTGGTGCACTTCTGTGCGTAGATAGGGCCCTTAAGGCAACCCGCCGTGGGTTTTTTCGCGGTTTTGGTGGGGAGTGTTGCATGTATATGTGTGCTAATCCCTTCTCTCCACAGGTAACTTCAAGAAGAGATCATGGATGTCAAGAATGAAGAATGAAGAAAGAAGAGGGAAGACTTCCTATACTGAAGAAAGTAGTTGGACGAAAGATTAGGGCGCGTGTTTTAGTTAGGCACCCAGTGGTGCAATACTGTGCGTAGATAGGGCCCCTAAGGCAACCCGCCGTGGGTTTTTACGCGGTTTTGGTGGGGAGTGTTGCATGTATATGTGTGCTAATCCCTTTTTTCCACAGGTGACTTCAAGAAAAGAAGAACATGGATATCAAGAAAGAAAAGAGAAGACTTCTTTGGATGAAGAAAGAAGTTGGAAGAAAGCTTAGGGCGCGTGTTTTAGTTAGGCACCCAGTGGTGCACTTCTGTGCGTAGATAGGGCCCTTAAGGCAACCCGCCGTGGGTTTTTACGCGATTTATATTTTGGGGAAGTGTTTTTTTATTTGTTTGCTAATCCATTTTCTCCCCAGGTAACCTCAAGAAAGAAGAAAGAAGAGAGAAGTAAGAAGAGAGAAGAAAGAAAAGAGAAGACTTCCCAGGATGGAAATAGGAAATGTGGCGATGCTTAGGTCGTGTTTTAGATAGGCACCCAGGGTGCAAGTTTTTGCGAGATAGGATCCCGCCGTGGGATATTACGCGATATATTTATGCATGGGGTAGTGTTATTTTATTGTTATTAACCCGTCTTTCCACAGGTCATGCAATATCGTGGAGTATAGGCCTGAAGGGAGCCTAAAGGGGACCCAAGGGGAATCGCCACGTAAAATAAAGGATAACGAGCCGATTGCACGGCCTCCTGGGCTCGGCATGGAATGTGCATATATGGTTTTCCAATGACTAAGAATTTGATGTGAAAAAAGAACTTTTACTTTTAAAATTAAATTTTTGATATTAATATTTTATTAAGTTACTAATAAAGGACTAATAAAAGTGGTAAATATTTTATTTCATCCAAAATATTGAAGTAAACGTTTTTCAAACAACCTTAGATGTTTTATTGGAATATTGTTATTTATGTAATTTTTTGATTACAATAAAATATTCAAGCTTTATTGTACTACTTTTTCTTCTAATAAGGTGTGTTCCCTCCTCCAAATTCATTACAGTAACTTGCCCATATGTACAGATATGGGCAGATACTCGCCCATATGTATTTCACACTAAAGCTTTGGTTTTTTCCCTTTAGTCCAAATTAAAGGGAATAAATATATTTTTAATACTTCTATGAAGTAAACCAATTTTTTGAACCATTTTTTCTGCTTTTTGACTGCTAGTACTGGCAGTTTACTTGTATTTCACACCACTTATTCATTCTTTAATCAATAAGTTTTACAATACAATTCAAAGTTATATACAATACAATCAATAAATATAACAATACAAAACAGGTTTCGAAGATCTCGAAGAAGAAAAAAACATTAAGTAAAACAATTGCTCGTTCAATTAAAGCGAACAAATTCAACTCAAAGTAATACCTAAACCACCCTACCAATTGGATTCCACCAACCCTTGAAGAAGTTTCGTGTCACTCCATTCCTTCAAGCAAAACAATACTTTTTTTATATTCTTAAAATTGATAACGTGAAGAAAATATAACATGAAAAAATGGAAAGCAGACATAGTGCTCGTTTTAAAGAACAAAAAAACACCTTTTGATTTTCAAACAAATACCTTAACCTACCTACAACGTGGCCCCACCCATCCTTCGATGAAGAATATACCCTTTAGTTGTACGTCACACCATTTTCACAAAAAATACTTTTTTGTTATATTTTTAGCAATGCTAAGATTAAGAATAATGTAATATAAAAATTAAAAGTTAAAAAAGTGCCCGTTGTATAGCACCGAAACCAAAACCAGCACTTTCGTATGCTCAAGCCAAAACGTTAACCACCTTTACAGATGGCTCCCAACATCCTCGATGAAGTAAGAGTTTTAGTTGTTTATGACTTCATTCATTCAAGCAAAACTATGCTTTTTTGGTTATATTCCTAAAATTTATAAGATTAGGAGAATATAAGGAGAAAAAAATGGAAAGTGAAAATATTGGTCGTTAAATTTGAGCGAACAAAACCATTTGCATTTTCAAGCTTGAGCACTTAAAAGTTACATTTTTGTTGTTTCACTCCATTTGGTCAACCAAAACTTATTTTTGTTATATAAGTAATGTAATATAATTGTAAGTAAAAAATATTCTTGTTATACAGATGCGGAGAAAAAATTAAATACCAGGATTATTCGATGTGCTGCTCCTACACCAGTATTCGGCAATGGTGAACGGTATCGCCGTAAGTTTTACGACAGCCGTGAATCCACGTAAAGCGATAAATTTACCACTTCATCAGTCTCACCACGAACAGAGTCATGTCTCGCATTTCGTTTACGACGACTGCTTAAAACAATTACCCAATCCAAATCTTATTCGCAGCAAACATACTTGGAAAAAAATTAATTAAATTTTTACTCCTTTCCATTAAAATTTTAATATTGATTTTCATATCCATCTTGCCCGTCGCTCAAAATTGTTCATTTGCACCATACCTTTACTGTTTGAGCACCACAGGGGCTGTCAGTAAGTGAACAATAGCAGTCCCTTTATGAAGAAGAATAACGCTTTTTCTCCAGTGAGTGAGTGAGGATTTCCACAAATGCCATGATGAAATTTGTTTAACAGGAAATACGGTGAACACGAAATTTTTGTGGTAACAGGTTCCTACGTATTATTGAGGTGATTTTTTTTATGGAGGTAATTAAATGTAATTACTTCTGTTGAATAAAAGATAGCTCGGACGTGGGATTATGAATACTAGGAGAAGGGTTTGTATGAAATTTAGAACTTTTCCACTGTTTTTCTGTTCTTTATTTAGTATGAAAATAAAATGAAGAACAGTCTTTTTTAACGGCGGACAGCAGATGCTTATGCCGAAGTGATGCGCAACACACTATCTTGAATTTTAAAGACCGAAAAAACAAATGATACGCAACACGCTATCTTAGATTTTTTAGGCCGTAACAAAACAATTGAAGCACGTGCTGCTCAATGCAAGTCAAATAAGATCCGAACACGCCACCTTGAACCGACGGGACCGTAAAAAAACAATAAGATATTGAAGGACTGAATAGAGAAGATTGATAAAGAGATTCGTGAGAATGAACGAGGACGATAAAAATTGTAAGGAAGGCTGAAAATCTGATGGGAAAGCATATACGGCAGTGCAGTTAGTTCCTCCATCTGAGAACCTTTATAGTTTCTCCATCTGAGAACCTGAGGAAGTACCATTATTATCATCATTAATCGATCAATTAAGGCGATCACAATCTTCCAAATGAAAATGTCTCCTTGCCTCTCTTTACAAAACACAACCAAAAGTTCAAACTTCCAATAATCCCCGCTGCCTAAAAACTCTGCATACTTCTTTCCTACCATCACTCCATCACCAGACGTTCGAGCCATATCTAATATTTAAAGGGACGCGGCATTTCATGAAACCAAATTGTGGTCAGAGTCCGCAATCTGCCCCCGGAAAGCCATGCGAATTCAACACTCTGTTCCTAAAAGCTGTGACTAACAAGAATATACACTGATACCTTTCTGAGTCACCTGGAATTTTCCATGTATACTTGATTGGTTATAGAATTTGACCTCCGGGCCACTAATATAATGCAAATGACGCTATATAATTGGCAAATTATCAATTCCACCCATCCAATCTGGCACCCGATAATGGACATCGAATCAAGGTAATTTCACTGTAGCGACTACGAACCACCCTCTTCCCACGCGCAGCCTTCGGGTACACGTTCACAGCATTTGAAAAATAATTATCTTATCGTCGACGTCTAGAATCGATGGAATACTTTTCCCCTCATCAACCGCCCTCCCTCTCAACAATATAAAGAAGATGCCTATGTACCTATTATTTTCTTAAAGAGAGGACGCGTTTGCTGAAATGACCACGAAAATCGCTAGCCTAAGAATACTTCCTAGCGTGCGCTTAGGTAAAACGTAGATGCGTGTGGCACGTCAGAAAGACGAAAAACATCTACTCGATATACATACCAAAAAAGTGCCTAAAAATTTCCAACGCAGATTTTATATGCTTCCAAACTTACTTCCAAACTCTGCACTCCTGTTGGTTTCAACACCAACACTAAGAGTTTGACATTATCCGCCAGAAAGTGATATTTTCAGGCTACCAAGTGTCGAGTGGAAGAATTGAACGATTAAACATCGCCCTAGCATCTGAAATTACCAATCCAGAAAAACGACGAAAGGTTGAGGAACAGATTCCTATAATTTTTCTTGAAGTGAACTAAGTTTTTCGATTAGAACAAAAAATCATGGGAAGAGCATGGGAGGAGCATATCCCTCAACCATGAAGCCTCTCTCAAATGCAATGGCCCAATCGAGGATTTGAATAACCAGGTGATACAGTAATAACTCGATTACACCCAATTCCAGAGGTTGAGAGACCATCTACTCGATATACATACCAAAATAGTGCCTAAAAATTTCCAATGCCCAAATTTCCAAATTAATTCCACTCAAAAATTAATTCCACGCCAGCGGTTAAACATGCACTCACTCACACACACGCACGATTGTACGTACCATTCACTTGTTTACTGAAACTTCGAATCCAAATCTCTGAAAGTCGAGATTAGTACCCAATGGTCAAATAGGTTCGGTAGAATTTTTATGGAGGTGAGACAGCTTCGCGTTATCACTATCTAGCTGTAACCTGTAAACAAATTCGAGAGCTTAAAGTGGTGGTGGTCGGTGGTGACGCCGGTGTAATAAAACTCATTCACCACTTTAGAATTATCCACACTAGCAGACCAATCACCTGACAGTATCAAAACAACAAAGTCAGATAGTCGTGGTGATGTTGACGATCGGAAGAACAGGTTTCTTCGTCTTGATGGCAGGAGGAAGCGCAGGGTCCAGCAGCAGCATGACGACTGGCAGACGTTTATTATGCTCTTACTTAAGAGGATCGAGAAGAGGGGGAGGAGGGGAAGTTTCACAGTCACGTGATTACAACGTTTCACCTCGGCCTTGAGGTGATTGCATTGAAACCACTGCGCTAGCGACTGAGCGTTGCGAAGAGCGCAAACCCTACTGCGCAATTTATGCCATGGATTGAGGCAGGATAAGGAGGGAAAAGAAGAGTTGTCGGGAGGGGGACAGCCAAGTTCCTTTTCCATGCAGATAAATGTTCACCCCGTGAGATCGGAAAGAAACTCGTGCACGTCCTCGTTGAATGCGTAAAGAGCTGTCGCGGCTTCGATGATGGCTACCAAGACCGGTTACAACACAATGTAGGAGACTAATCCATGCTCAAACGATGCCTCGTCGTTGCATTGCAGCGGATCTTGAAACCGAAGTTTTATCCCTCCGGCAGTGAGTGACGGAAACTACTCGAAAAGAGGCGGTTGTCATCCAGGTCGAAGGCTGTAAGCTCCGAAACTATATATATCCTGGGTGTGGGGTTTTATAAAACCCCACACCCAGGATTGAATGTGTGGTATCGACCAAGTAATCATAACCAGTGATAACTTGATACGAGGGTGGCTAGAAAGGATCTCAGAATCACCATCAGATGTCAGCGCTAGCACGAGTTTCCCGCATAGTAATAGGTAATCAGTGCTCCGGGAAGAGATCTGTGGTTTGGACACCTGTCTATTGTTTTTCGCGGTTCCCGTATTTAATGATTCCTTCAGACCTTCAAATGAAGGTCTGAAAGAAACACATTACGAGCTATATTTTATTAAATTGCAAATTGTTTAAACTAAGAGAGTTACGGCAATGGAAATTACAGCAGTCATGGCAAAAGAGCATCATCAAGCATGCAAGGCAATCTGAAATCACTTCAAATTATTGTAATGTGTTGGAATCTTTATTGCTGTTATCAAGGTTGAATGAATGATACACTAACGTGAATTTTTTTTTATTAAGTGTAACACTATTATAGAGCTTTTCTCACCACTACAAAAATATATTGGCTCACTCAGTAGAATTTCGATGCTTTCAACATTGTTCTTCTCAAAGGGGAATGATAAATCGGATTGAATGGTTATATTCACCAATTTAGTTTTCAAGATGCGTATGCATCAACTAAGCGAATCACCCGCAAACTGCGGTTGTGTAGATGTTTAGTATCAGTGAACATGTTGGAAGAGGAGTGTGCTATGCTTCTTTTTATCACACCGCTTTGGTTTATTGCGGCAAGTATAAATTACATGAAAAGTAGTAATAAATAAATCACGAAAATAATTATGCGTGCCCGGGAGTAAAGTGTAAGTAACGTTTTTTGCAATAATTAACACGCTCACTCTACTACTCTACTACTCAAAGACCGATCCAACTTTTAATTTGATTTTACTCTCGCTAGGTGCATCCTGTGGTCCTCCTATTACTCCGCGATCTAATGCCTTTTCATTTTGCGTTCTATTATCTTTAGAAGACGCTTCTTCTTCTTATTCCACAGTTCCAGCATCTCCAATATCCCCTCTAACTTCTCGAGGAAGATATGAATAGATGGAAGAAGAATTTCTCGGAAAAAAATCTCCCGAACTGTCGCTAGGTAGTGTTGGATAAAATTCGTTCATAATGTACGCACGGAGAAGGCAGAAATCCAAGAATTAAATGCGGATGGGTATATTTCCCACTTTTATCACACTTCGTCGCATTTGGCGTGACTTTATCAATCTCCATGGCGTAAATATTGTGTATTTTACTCCGAATCACGTTCATTTTTCGAAATACCGTCGATTTCTCACATTCATTTGAGACATAGAACGTAATTTAAGTTGAACTTAGGAGAACTTAGCTTCTCCCTCACTTCGACTTGTGTTGTAGTGACAATTACCCTTCAGTACGCTGAAGAGGGCTACTTTGTGGCCGAAATACGCGTATTCGTATTCACCTTTCTTATCCTCTCCTTTTTTACCTTTTACCCCCCTTTTACCTACCTCATTATCCTTTTTTACCTTTACCCCTTTTAGACTTGTGGCGCTAGCCAATTAATTTCATTTTCACTTTGTTTAGAAAGGTAAACTGTTTACGGCTATTGGAGTTTCTCATTGGAGCTCATTTCTATCAATATGAATTTAGCAGCTTTCGTTATTCATTTTTTTTTCTTGATTTTTTTACCTCCCTCTACCTTGAACGAATAAAGTTTACTACGTAATCCAACAAATGTGTCATTATTTTACCATCACATTGGTGGGGCATTGACGTGACAAATGCATCTAGATTCCCCAGAAAATCTCTGTATACAGTATCTGTTTAGGCGAGGGATATATTTTCTCCCTTAGGCACAGAAACCTATGTCTACGAGTTCATTCATCCTTCCGCATGTTTGATATCAGTTTCATCAGTTTGAGAAAAGAAAAATGGCAGTCAGTCTTAAACAATATGATTGGCTAAAGTCCTAGTTATAAAGCTTGTTTCAAGTTTACGAAATGAATTACACATTTACTTTTATTTTCGAGAGTTGTGAACAGTTTTCTGTTTACCGCCGGGTCTTGATGGGTCCTGAGAGGACCCATCCATAGAGATTGTTATTGTCTATATATGTCAAAAAGTTCTATTTCAGTGTATCTGAGCTTTGCATCAAAAGTTAAACCTGGGGCAGTATAATACCACGCAGGATCTAGTTAATCGCGCTGTAGCATATATCACGAAAATTTTTAAAACCATCAGCTAAAAGGGTAACGTCGCTTTTCAGTTAGACCTCGCTGTAATCACCGAGTGTTTTACATTCAAATGCGTCCCAAACATTTTCTGCGTGCTGATAATCTTTTTCGGATACATTTTAATCCTTTAGGTCCTCTGTAATTTCTTGTCAAATGATCATGGTTTTCATCATGATTTAACTTTTTCAGCCTCTTCTTTCATCTGCAGCATTGGGTCCTCGCTTATCTCCAGTGATTGTCCCTTCTCCGTCTTAACGAATGCACTTCTAACTAGTGATAACTAGTGAATTTACATTAGACATTGCTGTATATGTGTTTGTTGCGTAACTACTTCTTTCTTAGCCTAGCAATGTTATGGATAAAATGAATTATACATGTTCTTTCTGTATGTAAGTTCTTTAAGGTATTGCATATACCCTAAGAAGAAAATTAATGCAATTAATTAATGATATGTACTTATTCCTGACGTCAATGAATGTAGCTGATGATTTGGGAGGTGAAGTTGGTTCGTAATAGCTCTCTTAGCAGCTTTATAAGTGGAGTTTTATAGAAATAAAAACTAATTCCCTCAGCACAACACCTGTGTAAGAAGGCCACCTAGTTGGAATCAAGTAATTTCATCATCTGCACATGTGCCGGTCATGGAGTGGATGGAATTAACTACTTCAGGTATTTGAATTATCTTTTGATGCAACCTGAGCATGTGCCAAGGTCTGTGGAGTTGGCAGCTCCTGATGTTGAAGAATCGGGGCGCTTGGCGACATATTAAACCTCTATTTAGCTTTTTTTATATAATTTTTCGCAATTGCTGCTAAGCAGTAAATATCAACAATCCACTAAAGTCTTGTTAACCATGGTGATACACTTTTCCTCCAATTGCAATGAGTCATCCCAGTGTTGATCTCCTTCTAGCAACCCTAAATTCTGGCAAGCTTCTCTGAATGTCTCACATATTTCTCCGTTTACCGTTCTTAATTCTGCAAATGAGCGAGGTCCTCTAATGGTATGTAGAAGCATTCTTAAAAAATAACATTCGGCGTTGTTAGGATGGACTGTGTAGACTCGGCCCAATGCGTCACATGAATAAATATTATTCTCAGGATCAAAGTTGCCCATTTTTCTTCTTCAAAAGGCTTTCCTTAATGTATTCCACGTATAATATCTCGGCAATTCTGAATACAATAGTGTTCTTGCAAAAGTATCTTGCTGGCATAGTTGGAAAAATGCTGTTTCTATGACAGCAAAAAAGTAAACAAATTACATACATACAAACAAACACTCTCCTTTATATATATATATATATATATATATACACACATCCAAACACGAAACATTTGGCCAATGTGGCTCATCTCTTTCTTCTGGCTATGCGTGCCACGAAACGCACTGTTCCTTTCCTGTATGATGTTGTATGAATTCTAAACCACTGTCTTTTCCTCTTGCGTGTAGTGTATTTCTCCTTTTGTGGGTGAAACAGCCCCCTGACGTCATCTCTTGGCTAAAGAATCGGGGCGCTTGGCGACATATTAGACCCACGGATCTCAGGGTAAATTGCGTTTACTCAATAGCTCAAGTGGTTAAGAGCATCCGCCCGACAAGTGGAAAGATCCGGTGTTCGAGTCCCGGTTGAGGAAATATTTTTACTCTTGTGATCCGTTCGATTCTGCCTTCCCCACCTCTATTGTGTTCGTCCTCTATATGTGTTCCTATCCCTTTTCCTTATATCTGTTTCTGTATATATGAGTATTTATTCGCCGTTTGGCGGTTTGAGTTTTCCTATTCCATCCTATGCCCCAAACCGAGCACAGTTTGGGGCATAGGATGAACACGTGGGATATGATACTGATTGAAAGATTCTTAGGAGGGGTTCTTGGGGAGGGGGAAGTCGCTCGCTCAGACCATCGCAGCCGTTTACACTAGCCATCGTCACTACTAGCCATCGACACTGATTGCAGCCATCGTCACTTCACCAGCCATCGACACAAGTATCATAATTTTCATAATTAGGTAAATTTCATTTCATAATTAGGTAACAGTTATGTTAAATTAATTTTATTCATGTCAATACCCTCAGAATGCTCATTAATATCAATAAATTACATCCACTCGCCATTATCCCTCGGGCTTCTTACGAATGTCCTGCTGCGCTCTTCGGGGTGATTCTACCCCCAAGAGGGGGCGAAGATTGATAAAAACAGGACTATCGAGATTCTGAAAGGCTTTCATGGTAGACTTGCAATTCCCTGAGGTCTATCCGTTAAGTTTGGGATTGAAGTTGATGCGGGCGTAATCGATTCTGATCTATTACTCTATAATCATAACGATGAGTATTTTGTCGTAAATGGTTCTTTCAAAATACCTATGGGTGTAACGTTTGTGGTGACCAATGGCTCTCTCCCTGACTAACCGAGGCGAGAGGCTGGTTTCGGTAGTTTTAATCACCTTCCGGTTGATTGTTGCCGTTTTTACCATTGTAGGATGGAGTCCACCACCTCACAGCCATCGCGACGGTGACAACGACGACGGCGAACAGCACCCCCACTGTCCGCGTCGCCACTACCACCTCAACGTCACCCGAAGCGTCGACCTCTTCCTCAACTTCCGTGGAAGGTTTTTTAACTGGTTATATTAACTATATATTATATTTGTTTAAATATTGGTTGGTGAAGTGGTGTGACAAGAATATCTCAACCTCATATTTTACCATACCCATTGTTCAAACAGACTAACATTTAACGTGATGACCGTACGAACCCGTTACCCGGGGGCCGTTAACCCCCCGAAAGAGGGTTAACGGCCATAAACTCACCTTAACTTCATTCGGCATTCTGCTTTCACTCACTTCTCACTATAAGCGTATGATTTTTACGTTCGAGCCAAATCGAACAAATCGACCAGATCAGACTAACATTCTTTAAACAATATTTTAATTAGTAGCCGATCTCCATGCATACCATGCAATGTAATGTAGTTTATTGGCATCTTATGGGATTCCAATGCGAATTGTCGATAATTACATTTGGTGGTTACTTCTGGCCATGAGGTTCTCACATGAGGTTTTATTCAATGAATTTATCTTGAAAGATATACTCTAGGAATTTAGCAGTTAAGGGGTACTGGATTGATTGCCATAACATCCGTCAATTAACCAATTGATATTGGAAAGTAAACTCTACTTAAATATTAAAACTTCATCACGTGATGTATACCGAAATCTTTAAAAATTATTACCCGAGGATTTTGAAGTAGAAATTTCTGGGGAGGTTTGCGATAATAAAAGGTAATTGAAATGAGCATGAGAATTGAAGCATAGTTTAGCATGTTTGGTTATCGATCCAAAATTCCCTAATTTAATTATATTATAAAATGTTTAAACTAAATCCTGTTTAGTAAGAAAATGTTTTTCAAAAATAGTGGTTCTTACATATTACTTATATTACATATTATTATGGAGACGAGGATAGTGGGGTCTCGTTTGTCGTGTGGTAAAGAATGTTTTCTCAAAATCAGAGGGTCCTAGGGTTGAAATACTGATGATGATGATGGAGTTCCAATATTTGAGGTGATCGTCGGCTAAACCAGTGTTGCCATTCCATCGGAGGGCGTGCTATGTCGGTTAGTTCGCGCAAATGCCGCGGAATCTGGACGCCGACGAGTTTTGCGCTAATTTTTAGTTAATTTAATTTCTAGTTATACATATATATATATATATGTATATATATATATATATATATTTATCTATATATATTTTTTATATATTATTCACGCACACAAACAGTGCGTGTGTGGTAGTGGAAGGGGATGTGTGTTCCAATGACCCCTAGAGCTGTCCTGGGGGGAGTAATGATAATTATGCTCCTAGGAGGGTCGCCCATGCCAGAGACCTGGCAACTACGAGGCTCGGCCCAATCAACCGTGTCTACCTGGCAGTGGGGATAACAAGGCTTCCACGGTCGTCATCCCACGAAACCCTTCCAAGGGAAAAGCTACAGCAGCAGAACAGAAGAGGCATAATAAAATGACCAATTTAGTTAGATTAGGAACTTGTCAGTTAGGACTAGTTAGGACAATGTTGAGGACAGGAAAGTTAGAGAATGAAAGGGGAAATAGAATAATATAGGGCAGTGGAGACGTAGGTAGGAAGAAGCGTTGTCAACATAGAGCAGGTAACCGTTTAAAAAAGATAAAGCAGGGGTGTCGGGTGATGGAGTTATGGTAGGAAGGTAGTACGCAGAATTCACATGTAGAGTTGATTATTGGAAGGTTGAACTTAGGGTTGTGTTTTGTTAAGAGAGGCAAGGAAATTGCACTGTACCATTCTGTACCTTAATTGATAGATTAATGATGATAATAATAATACACACAAATGTATGTGTACTTCCTAAGGTTCTCAGATGGAGGAATTATGCAGTTCATACACTTCAAGCAAGTAAAATATAAGTTGTAATACATACGCTTCAGTTTTATTCAATTAATGCTGACACCATTAATGACATGATAGTTAGCATTTTCCATGAGAAGTACAGTATCACAAAAATTAAGGGAAATATTCACAGAATATTTCTAGAGGAAAGATTTTTTTGAAGAAAAATCTCAACAAGCAATGAAACAAAATGCCGTTTTTAATTATCATAACGTAAATGCTTTCCCATTAGGTTTTCGGCCTTCCTTAAAATTTTATCTCTTCCTCGTTGATTCACACGAATCTTTTTATCAATCTTCTCTGCTCTGTCCTTCAATATCTTGCCCCAATATTCTTTCTCCTCACCACCTGAAAGGTAAATACGAGTAAAATAATGAATAATATGAGCCAAAAGTGACATTTCAGTGGCTGCCTTATATTATTGGCAATGTTTTGAGAAAATGGATGGAGCATCTGATAATAATGTGATAGGACACTTGCTATGTTTGCTCACAGGGTATGATAATCGCCGGCCTCGATGGCGGCGGGGTAACGTCCTCGCCTACCAACCCAAAGGTCGCGGGTTCGATTCCCACCTAGGTGGATTTCCCTCCATCTAGGGCTTGGTTGTACGTGATTGTCTTCAATATAATGTGTGTAATGTAGGGTTGGGTGGAAGAAGGGACTATTAGTCTCAACCTCGCCCAACTAAGTCGATAAATAAATAAAATAAAAAAATAAATAATCCTTCAAAGTCCAAATGGGTACAAAAGAGTTCCTTAGCCATGCCATGCAAAAAAGTAGCTCTCTTAAAAACATGAAATGAAAAGCCAAAATTGTATCGGGTAAGAGAAAAATCTTAGGAGAAAAAAACTGTGAAGTAGTAGCATGCACATTACGGACAATGGAAAGGCAATATCAATTCAAATTTTTCACTTTATGACTTAAAATTAAATGACTTTATGACATCATTTTGTGAAATTGTTTCATTAAAAAAAAATAACCACAACCATTGCACAATGTTTGGTAGATACACTTTTTGGTTAGAGATACAATATTATTAAGATGAAATATTTGGCACACAATCACGTCAAAAATCCTCATAATGTAGTAGTGAAAGTTTAAGTGTAAATAATGGGTTAAGAGAACAATGACACAAAAATTCAAATGGCATGAAGAACATGTTAATTGCTGAGGTATGAAAGCAAAGTTTCCTTCTGTTGCTCATTGCAAATAAGCTCTGAAAATCCTTTGCTCTTGGCTAGGGACTGCTCTTAAATTAGTCTGTGTGAATCAAGCAGGATTGATGAAATGAGGTTTCACCATAGTTTACACTGGAATGTGAAATATAAAAAATGTGACACGCTACAAGAGTATGATCAGCATCAAGAGTTTGACAACCACAGAAAGAAACAAAATGGCAGACCAATGTCTTGTAATGTTTCCTAGTACATTTTCAAAATAAGACCCATTTATTTTTTAATTTCACATATATTTATAAGACATGTTCACCTTCTAGAATACTCCGGTCCTCCCATGGTAAGTCTTTCAGTAGATCCTTGGCAGCTTCAGCTGTGTGGCATCTTATGTATGCAGCTATTGCAGCATCTTTCACGTCAATATATGCCACTGAGTCACTTTTTGGGAGATTCCTCACTTCATCCTATTTCAACAATGAATACACCTCATGGGACACAATCTTTAATGGCAAAAATCAATGACTGCATAACAAAACATTCTGTTAAATGAATAAACAATGAAAAATCCAAGAGCAGAGTATCATTTAAATTAAAATCTTGTCATCTGTATCATGAATAACTTGTTAACCATGAAATCATTCCTTCATGACACTTTGAAATACATTAAGATGTTAACACATTTTAAATACCTAAATTTAAATCAGCCAGTACTGCATGTGACCTTCAAGAATTCAAGAGGACAATGATTAAAGGAGAATAAAACTTCTCTTCCTATTCAAAAATATTAATTTATTTCTGCGTTTGGCCCATGCCTTAAAGAAAGTCTAAATGTTCAATCTAAAATTGATACCATCTATCGCAATGAGACGTTTATCAGCAGGATTTAATGTTGTCAGGATATTGTTGGTTAAAAAATTTCCAATTAATATCTAAACACACTCTTCACTAAAAGGACTTCAAAAGAAATCACTTTAAGAATTCAAGGAAGAAGTTATTGAAGGTGAAAACTGTTCCTCAGATAATTCGCCATTGATGTTTATGTATTCATGCATTTAAGTTGGATCTTCATAATGACAAATTATAAAAATTATAAAATAAAATTCATAATGAATTTTCATTATTCATTCTCGAAAGTAATCGCTTTCATGATCACAATTTTTCCTTTGCTTTGAATGAAATATTATTATATTTTTAATTTAAGTATGCCTTTTTTGCTATGAATCAATTGGTAGAGGAATATAATTCCAAAAAAAAGGAATCAGGGTAGGCCAGAAAAACGTCAAATACCTTGAACTTCCTGGCCAATTCTACTGGCTCTTTGAACTGGATCTTCACGATAACACCTGGCACAAATTGAACTCTGGGCTTGCCTCCTTTCCCTTCACTAGCCTTGTCTTTCTCCATTGCCTCTGGTGTCTCTTCCCCCTTGACCATTTCACCAGCTCGGTGCTTCTCTATGCTGTGATCCTCACACTCTCCACCCCAATAGTTACCACCCCAACCTGTCCCCATCATTTGAGCCCTCAGCATTTGCATGTTTTTCCTCTGCAGTGTCAAGTACTTATTTCTCAGACGTTTCCAATCCTTTCTGAAAAACATTAATTAAGAAAATGAAAAATCTCAAAAATGGAGGGAAACATTTCGGGTTCAAACAATTATTATTATTTGTTGCTGGAGAGAAGGGACAGATAGTAGTAATCTTTTTTGGGATGTGTCAACCACTAGGACCACATTGTGCCACTCTAAGCTCCATTAAAAGCTGAAATAGCAATTTCTAAAAAAAAGGATAAAATTTACTAGAGATTGGGTTAACTTATTCAATGAATTGCTAAAGCCTACGCATATGATTTTATTTCAAACAGAAGGTGGTGTTTTAACTTAACAATTGTATTTGATTATAAAGGTGAGTTCCAAGGAGAAACTTCACGATATATCTGACGCCCTCTACTTTATGACTTGAAAATATGCACTTTTTATCATTCATTTCAGTGAATCCTTTCACTGCTCTAGGCAGAGCTTTTGCAGCATAGCCCTGGGATTCTCTTAGGGTAGCAACCATGAAATGGGAGCAGCATCTGGGCATCTTCTGCCACAGAATCAACACTTTAACTCTGAATTATTTTCACAAAACCAGGTGACATTTTTTTTAGTTTCTACCCCTTAAGGCATGAAATAGAGGACTCTGTATCTTGGGTAATTAGAGGAGTCAGGGAAAAGTTAAGATACGATATTACAGTGAGCTGGAGAAGTCAATCAATATGATCAATATTACTGCATTGACTACCACACAAATCCATCTTCATGGCATTTCTTCGTGAAAATTATGCAACATAAATACACACTACCCATACAGCTACAAAGTGTTCCAAGAAACTGCGGGAGATGTTGCCACAGTAACTTTTAACGGAGTCATCTGCTAAGTGTGCATTACAATGCAACAATTTCAGAGTAAAAATCATTCGCATTGACCGGGATCCCAGTGAATGATGTTTACACTCTGAAATTGCTGCATTGTAATACATAAAGTGTATTGCCAATCTACTTACTAGTAGTAATACACCCCATTGTATCAGAAAACTTAATAATCTCGGTAAGGTGCATGTTCTTTTCTATCCACCAACACCATACTGTGCTGGCAGTACTAGCATCTACCACTGCCCCGGAAGATCCCCCTAGGAAGTCACAATGGCCATCTTCATCAATCACATTTAAACTCGGGGGGGGGGGGGGCCCTTTGGTCAACAGCTGAATGATATTCTTCATACTCCAAAGACTGCCTCCCTCTTTTTGGGAAATAGTTAGCACTCACCTCGACAAAATACGCAATCCCAAAGGCTCCTCTTCCATCTTTTCATTCTTGTTCCTGTTCCTCTTCTTCCGTTTTGTCTTCACCTCTTCCATTGGCTCAGCCGTGCTCTCCGGTTGCACGGAAACCCCTTCGGTGCGGCCTCGCTTTTTCTCTAAGTATAATAGACCGTCATAATTAGTAAGGATAAGTGGAGAAGGCTCTCCAAGGTCTGCTTATAACTGTTTATCATTCTATCATGAATACAGTCTTAATTGGGATGAAAGATATTACCACTGACAAATAACAGCTCTGCTCTGGCAGAGAGTGTAATTTTGGAGCAATATATTAACAAGAATGATGGTAGTCAAGGGATTGTATCATCCCAACTTACACCCCTATTTAGAATATACTTTCATATCCTTTGGTTGCACTCTCACATTTAACCAATCCTGCAAAGCCACCTAAGCTCTTAGCTTAATACTTTGAGATTTTGCGAACCCAATTTTATTTAGATTTAGGTGGTTTATTTTAATACATCAAATCCATTTGAGCAATCATGTCATCCCCATGCCTTTTATCAAGGTTGGCATTTCAAATTTAAGAGAGGCTGATGATTATCCTTCAGGTGATAGTTTTCAGAGCAGGAAAAGCAGTTTTGGAATTTCATTGAACGTTTACACATACCATTAATTCATTACCCATACTCACTAAGGATTATTACAATGAGGAATAGCCAATTTAAATAACAGTAATGAGATATTACTACACAAGAAACAATCTTCATTTCCTCATTTAGAAAATATAACCAGCCTACCACATTCACAACTCATTGATAAATAGCAAATACAGCTCAATAAGTGTAAATGCTAATAGGCTAGGAGGTCAACTAAAATGCATGTGGAATTCTTTTAATAATTATGCACTCTGTCTGCCAGCACCCTCAAAATGCTCAACAATTTAAAAAAAATAGAAGCATTTCACGTAAATTTGCTCAAAAAATCAATCGGATGACTCCTTATTGTCAAGTTGAACTGTATTTAACATGGCAGATTTGACCCCTTGGGTAATTGGCACATTTCAAGCCTGAAAGTCGCAAAAACAGTACAATTCATTTTTTCAGTCCTATTTCTGAAGATGCCCTTCCTCTCTGATTTTCAGTCCTGCTTATCCCTCATAGTTACATCTAAAATAAACCCACTTTCATATCCAATGTTCTGGATTTCAGGGATCCTTGAGTAATATTTAGGGTATGCTGGCAGTTCACAGCAATTTACTAAAAAATGAATTTACCCGAATGGTCACCAACAGATACAGAAGCGATGAATTTGGGCAATAACAATAATATGGTTTAAAATCATAGAGATATTACCTTACATAGCCTAATTCAAGATTCCATTAATATTCCATTTTTACAGAATGCACAACAGCCAAATTTTTAGCCCATTGCATTATTTAATGCAACTTCAAGATGCCAAGTGCATCATTTTTTAATTGTGATTTGAGTTTCCCTAATATTGGAACTTTTTTACTGTAAACCTGGAGCTTAATTATTTAACTGATGCTTTAAAAAATGCTCATAGTCATAAGTGCCGGACATAATTTTGCTACTTGGTTTCTTAAGCTTTTAACTTTATCAAATACTGAAAATGTAAAGAGTTGAATGCAGACGGAGAGAGACACTCACCTGTTTCGTCCTCTCGCACTTCCCCTTCCTCCTCTCCCTTCTTCCTCTTGCGCTTCTTCTGAGCCTCACCTGCTGCCTCACCCTCTTTCTCTTCAACCACTTGGCTCACTAACATGCGGAAGAAAGTGTGAGTTAAGAGCTAAAAATGTACCCACATAAACCTTATTCAAATATAAAAATTAATATCCTAAACCTCCCTCCATGAACACCTCTCCATAAAAGACCATTTATTTTTGCCCGGCAGCACAGTGTGGAAGTTTATTGGAGCAAGGCTTTTGAATAGCAGGCACTCTAATCAGAAGAAATGGAGGATGTTCAGGTTAAATAATACTACTTCTTGAGGGTTGGACAGGGTCCGTACAATAAGTATCGTGACTGGTTGGCTGTAGCCTCTACATCGGTGGATGGGGGTCCAACCGGTTGGCTCGGTTAAGGGGTCCCCCACCACTCAGGCGCACCTTAGTTCAGTCGCCTCCGGGCATGCGCTGAGACAGGAGGTGGATTCTTTTGACGGGTGATTGTTTGTGGTGTCGTCGCATAAGCATGGAGCGCACCATCGAGCAACGCCACGCTGTGAAGTTTTGCGTTAAACTCAGGAAATCCGCATCGGAGACCCTAGAACGCATTAAACAGGCTTATGGGGACGATGCCTTAAGCCGGTCAAGAGTTTTTGAGTGGCACAAAATGTTTCAGGAAGACCGGGAGCTTGTCAAAGACGAGCACCGTGATGGATGCCTGAAAACCGCTCAAACCGATGCTCAGGTGGCCAAAGTGGAACACATTTTGGACTCAGACAGGCGTTTGATCATCGCTCTAATCAGTGAGGAGATCAGCCTTTCAGTCAGAACCGTCCACATCATTGTAACAGAGGATCTTGCGATGAGGAAAGTGTGCCCGAAGCTGGTGCCGAAAGTCTTGAGCGAGGGACAAAAACTGTGGCGGGTGGAAATTTTGCAAGAAATTTTAGACTGCTTCCAGGAAGATGAAGATTTTCTCGACAACGTTATTACCTCAAAAGATAGCTCAAAAGGAGCTCAAAGGATATCAGTTTGACTCCATTGAGGTGGTTCAAGCGGTAATCACAAAGGCTCTTAATAGTATTCCTGAAACCGACTTCCAGCGGCCTTTACACGAGTGGCAGACACGCCGAACTAAGTGTATCGATGCAAAAGGAATGTATTTTGAAGATTATTGAGTAATTGTAATTATAACTGCAATAAATTTTGATTTTTGGAACCAGTCCCGATATTTATTGTACGGACCCTGTACCTCTCACCATGGACACCCTTTAAATTTGTCATTTCATTTAAAAATAACTATGCGTAATTTCAGACAAGAGGACAACTTTAAAATTTGTGTAAGTCACTCATATATGAACATTTTTTTCCATTTATTGTGACCTATGATCTCTTTAAGTTTAAGGTTTAGAATACACGACAAATATCTTAAAGCGAAATCAGTCTTTATATTTCCACTACTAAGGTTAGTTTGGAGCATGTGTTCCATTAAGTTTCCCTCTCAATATGGATACCTCTTGATTAGACAACTTGCATGCCCCTAGAATGTCGATTATTGGGACAGTTCGCTGAAAATGAACAGCTTTGGAAATACAATATATTCTATTAAAATAGATACATAGAGAAATTTCACAATTTGACCAAACACATTAACAGTTGGTATCAGAATGAATTTATAGAGCTATTCAGGATGTACAAATCCACTTTCCGAGTTGATTTATATGCATTTCCTTAACTGTTTAAACAATCTCAGCCTTTATTCACTGACACTGATTAAGTTTTGATAATTCAATTGAATTGATGTTTAGAGTACTGAAAATTATTACAGACACGTTTGCGAACATCAATTAGTGCATTTTATTTATGCGTGACAGTAAAAAAATAGAAAAATATATTGGGAATAAAATAATGGTATTAGTTAAATCCATTTAAATCAACAATGCTCACTAGGAAATTACCACAATGTGATGTTATCTCATCCAGTGAAAGAAAAAATTTTCCTTCATTTCCCTCTCTAGATTTTCATTCTTTCAAGATTTCCATAAAATGACCTGATTCAACTTGATCAACTATCAATCAGAGATTATGAATCACTTTTCCAAAATAATGGACATTACAGAAAACATAAAACAGCAGTATGGAGATAGGACTGGATGATGTGTGCTGTGGCTCACCTTCCTTGACACTCTCCTCTCCGCCACTGTCATCCCGTCTCCTCTTTCGCTTCTTCCTCTCTTTGCTCCCACCATCTTCTTCCTCACTCCCCCCTCCTTTTCCACCCTCCCCCTGCAACGCACAAACTGAAAAAACCAATGCAGGAGTCACGAATTAGTGACCAAATATAATAGGGTGAAAGGAGATATAAATTTGAGGCACTAAAAACTAAGGCTAAACCTTAACAATTTTTTGCAGTAGCTCACACAACAATAGCTATTGACAAAAATATTCCTAACATTAAGCCTTAGCCTGTTTTTAATGCCTCAAATTTATATATATTCTTCCCTTGTAATAAAAGTAGCATCTGAAATTAATTATTCGTGCATAAATAGTGTCTTTACCTACAGCAAATAATGCATATAGCTCAGTAAACTCTTTATGATAACAAGGACAATCTTTTTAACACAAGTAAATCAAAGCCATTCTACTTGTATATTTTATAAGTATGAGAGGTATTTTCTTAACCTTGGGTGAGCATGCAGAAAAATTAATGACACAAAATACCTTCTAAATTCAGAAAAGTTCATTGCATACAGGGTTCGTCCGGAAAATAAGTGTACTGAGCTCAGGAAAAAAAATTTATTACACTTTTACATTCTATATCTTAAGCTAATATTCCTCAAATTAGGACCCTTGTGAGTCGATACACTTGTTCCAGCGGCGTTCCCATTCCTGGAACGCTCCCGCGAAGGCATCATCGGGAACCTCTCGAAGACTCGTCGCCGACCTCTTCTCTGCCCTCCACGAACATCTTGTGCCACCGAAAGATCATGTTTCTGGACATGGCTGACTCCCCGTAAGCCTGGTTAATCATACCGACAGTTTCGGTAGACGATTTCCCAAGCTTTACCGCAAATTTGATGGAATAACGCTGCTCCAAAAACTTCGGCATCGCGTTCTGTGACGTGGGTCGAGCGTGGAGGTTCGCGTTAACAGAGCTCCTCACTACACCACAGCTCAGAGCCGACTGCCTTTTTCAGCATCGCTTGCCAACATACCCCCCTCCAATCGCAGCCCATCAGAGCGGTGCTGGGCGCGCCGCTCCAGGCGCGCCCAGCCCAGGAGTCAGTACACTTATTTTCCGGACGAACCCTGTATACCTAAGCACCTCCTCAACAGTCCCCAACAACTTAAACAAATCCATTGCTAACTGAGCACCAGCTAATCTATCCCCTCCTCATAAGAGATGGTTGCTTCCAGCCAATCCTTCGTGCTGGCCTTCAGCTCCTCATCAGTTTCAAACCACTGTATTCATAGCGATACTTTCATCTCGGTGAACAGATAAGAATCACTTGGTGCCAAGCCAGGCTGCGGAGTAGGCAGACAACCAACCCCCATTCAAATTCATAAAACAGTGCCTGCAGACATCCTGCAGGATTAGGGCATGCATGTTAGAAATGGCACCAACTATCATTGTACCTTGTGTTCATGTCACTTTGCTTTTGTTAAGCATTTTCACCCCTCTTTTGTTCTTTCTTGGCTTCCAAAAGGTCATAGTTCCTATGTAAACATTGGTGACGACACATGGCTTTGTGCTTTCAATTTTCTAACTTAACTACTTATTTACTATTATAGTAACTGAATTTGAACAGTTCCTGGCAGTCACCACAAGACAAAACATACAATAATCCACGGCCTTGATTGATATTTACATGGACATCAGCTCATTCTTCTTGAAACCTGCAGTACCACACTCACATAGAGCTATCACTAATGAAATTTCCATCATGCATAAACATTCACTCGTGAATTACCATTTTTTCCTTCAGGTGGGAGATATTAGAGTAACCTGGCTGGGCTTACATCTGGAGAGTTAGTTGAGAACATGCTAGCACAATCACTACTTCACAAAAAATATTATCAAGGCACCTAAGTAAGTATCACCAACATTGTAGAGTAGGAAAAAATAATAATGACCATCTAGTAATATGCCAGTAGAAGGATAAGCATAGTTTCAGATACAAGGCATCCTCCATATTTAAGGTAGGCTTTGGATGGTGATAAATGATTATTTCCTTTAAGTATTACCAGAATTTCCCCATTCTTTGCCCTTAATTCTTTCTTTCTTCATTTATTTATAACACCTGCATGTCTACATGCTTTCCAGAGTCTATTATATTCTTCCTTCCTTTACCATGCTTATACAACATCTTCCCTTCTGTCAATACTTATAACATTTCCTCCATCCACTAATGATAGCCATAACTGGAAGCCATGTCTCACTGTCCATTCTGATTCTCCCTCCACTACCTACGATGGTTAGTACACATTGACTGCCATAAATTACTCTACAAGGGGTACCCAAAAATAACCAGAATTATATTTTTAAAGATATGTATCTAATTTTTTTACAAAAGAACCTTATCACCTTCAAAGTGCTCCCAATGAAACATTTGACCAAACTGTGATTCCATTCCAGGAAACATTTTTCAAACTCATCTGTTTTGATTTCCCAAAGCTACTATTTTCAAAACTGGTTCAAAACTGAAATGCTGAAATGGCAGCATGAGCCGGCACTTTGTTGCGGCCAAAAAACCAGTCTTTCGTCTCCCACAAATTGGACCTTTTTTGTCACAGCCTGTTATGCTATCTTTTTAAAACCTCAAAATAGAGGGCATGATTAACAGTCTGACCTGATGGAACAAATTTAAAGTTCTCTATTCCTGTCACATAAGAAATACAAATGAGCATTGTCTTGAGATTTGATTTCACTTGACGAGCTTTTTATTGGCGAGGTGACAATGAAGTTATCCACTGGCTTGACTGTTGTTTGGTTTTGGGTTCATAACCATAACCACCATGACTCGTCACCAGTTAAGAACTCAAGAAAAAATATGGGTCGGTTCAGTGATGCACGCCAAGTTTCAATTGCATTCTCTTTTTGCAGTTCACTCAGGACCAGAGGTACAAATTTTGCAGCGACCATTCTCATCTTCCGACAAAAATTGGTGAGCCGAGCTCCATGTTATTACAGAAAACTTACTACTTCCTCCAATAGTCCAAGGATTGTCATCATATGACTTTTCACCTTCTTTGAAACAAGAAAACCATTTGTATACTTGAGTTTTTCCCATACCACAATCCTCGTAAGCTGTTATACCACAGTTTTTCCCAAGGAGGAAGCAAAATTTCACAGCGGTACACCGTTTACTTAAATCTGCCATGACGAAAAACAAGGAGCAAATGAAGCTGCATTTACAAAATGAATTATTGTAGCTGACCACAACCTTCCCAGATGACAGCAATGCCAGTAAAGTACTCGGAATAATTTGCGCTATGCTCACATAGCGGAATGTGTGATACTTAAGCTCTGCCAACTGCAGTACTATTCCGGTTATTATATTTATGGGCACCCTCTTATGACAATTAGTTTAAGAAATAATCTCCCCGTCTCTCAAAATCACCTCACTTACACCTAAACCCATTTTCTCGATTTCTCTCATGATGCTTCCTAGCTTCCATGCTTCCTACGCATCATCCTAAAATTTCATGTAAAAATGCTAATTCTTAAGGTATCACTATGGGTATTTTTTTCCAAAGCTTCAAGCATGGTTGAGCCAGAATTTCATGTGATGAGGAGTACTCTGCCTTCCCTACAACAGGACATGACACCCAACTTAGTGGACTCAACCATGTAGTCACCAGGTACCATCCACAGTCACCATGGAAATAATACTTGAAATAGATTCACACTACCTTCCTCAATAGTGTTTCTAACGTCACATCACTGTAATAGCCACCCCACTGGGGTCAGATGTCTTCGCAGCCTCACCTCACTGACCCAAGCTTACAGATGGTAGCAATGATAATTGCTACCATCAGTAAGCTTCTAGGGGTCAATGGAATGAGCAAGCCCTTCCACCATGTCAAGGTCATAGGGGAGGGAAAATATTACTTATTAACATAAACTTCTTTTTGAAATAGCTTTCTTACCTGCATATTTTTGCTAACCCTATTATTACAGAATGCCACTTAACCTCATTGGATTCTCCTGGTTAGTTGACATTTAGCAGTATCTAAATAGGTCATTAAACCTACCAAGATTCCCATACTGCAGTGATTCTCCAAAAATCAGTCACCAATTATTATTGCAGAGAATGAGAATATTTTATGAACATCTTTACATAGTGAAAATATTTTCATCTTTCATGAAAGTAATTTGATGACAAAGTTAAAAGTTGCTTCATAAACTTGGTACCTTTGGTAGGCATATCCTTGAATTTTAAGGTTGGTTTTTTTCTTATTTATTCATGGAAAAACTAGTTTTTAACTATTTCATATTTTCATTTATTCACTAATTTCAGTTATGATGGGCATTTAACACACATTTTTGGTCCAAATATTACTTACATTGATAAATGGATATCGTCACTGGAAGCTAAAAGGATGCTTGGAATTTTCCATTCACTTCTATATTGTTTTTCAAGTGGCATGAGCAACAATTTAATGCATGATATGATTAGCATTAAAAATATTGTCACTGTTGGAGTTTAAGGAGAAACTGCTAACAATGCACTCACCCCCTTCATCTGGTGCCTCTTCATCTTCCTCAGCTTCCCTCTGGTGCTTCCTTTTCTTGGCTACTGGGGATGAGTTCTTTTCGCTTTCAAAAGTTTCACGCTTATCTTCAGCCTCCTCCTCTGTCAAAAAAGGAGGAAGAACTTTCTAAATAACATTAACATGTTACAATACATAGTATTTCAATTAGTCACAGGAAGGTGAATATGATTAATAGTCTAAAACTAATATCACACCACTAATTTGGACATCAATTTTCTAAAAAAAACCATATATTATGGTAAAGGTAGCTGCTCTCAAATTTTAACAGACAATTGAATGATGTAAGTATTTTGAAGAAGTTGTATACATTTTGGAATAAATTCAACTAATTTGGCACTAATAATAAAGGTTGATAGTTTTTTAACCATCAAAAATCTTAATACAAACAACATTAACTGTAGAGAAATGCACATCTAAAATACTTGTAAGAAAAAAAATCTTGGGACTCAAGGGAATACGTAAATTCCCTTATAAATTATGTATATGTACATATATTACATCGTACATCAGACCATACGTCTCAGAGAAACACAACAAGATCTAGAAGAATTTTAAGAATGCATATCATAGCATGAATAAACAAAATAAAGTTTGTTACCGTCAATGGCAGAACAAAGCACATACATAAATACAAAAAAACACAGAATTCCACCCAATGGCCAATTTAATAAGTGGCAATAGGATTTGACCCTACAGTCAGCAGCCGAATGTTGGCAACGCTGAACTATCAGATAATCACTAAATAAGATGAAAACTGTAAATCACAATTTGAGGGACTGTCAAAAAAATATACAGTTCACTTATTGTGATTTGCTCTGTTGGGAAAATATTAGAAAACCCATTCATTCAGACTTCAGCATGGAAAACCTGTCTGAACTGACTTAGGTACACGAAAAAGATTAAAGTTAAAATTTTTTCTGCTCACCATTCTCGGTATCACCATCATTCTCGTCTCTCTTCCGCCGCTTCTTCCTTTTCTCTTTCCCCGTGGGGAAGACATTCTCTGCCGACGTGTGCTGCACCCCAGTGCCCACCTCCCCCTCATCCACCCCACCCTCGACCCTCTTCTCCTCCCCCCCTTCTTCTTGCTTGCAGCCCTCGTCCCCTCTTCCCCCACCCTCCTCTCCGTTCCCACTCTGCTCTATGATGCCCACTTGTCTCTTGCCCTCTCCCGGCTCAAACGTTGCCACGCTGCACAGTTGCTCGGGAGCCATGTCCGTTGGCAGGCAACACCCAGCGGCATGGAATGCCTGAAAATCCCACAAATGTCAACGATTGCATAACTTGAGCTTCAGCCAATTCTACTGTAAAAGTTAACACCAGAAATCATTCCCATGCATTCAAAATATTAGGGAATTCATCTAAATTGGCTGATCAATTTACATGTTCAGTTACCGTCCAAGAAAACTGGTAAAAATCTCCTTTAAAATAATTAAATCTACTACAGGAGTAGGCACATTAAAACCAGTTTTAATCAGTTTCAGGTCATGAAAACATTCCCAGAAATGACTGCTGACAAACTAAAAAAAGTAGGGGCCAGCCATTATCTCATTGCTCTGGAACCAATACTTTGAGTTTTGGTAATTGATCTGTTCTCCAAAATCCCCATAACTCATATTATTATTATTATAAATACACATGTGCTGATAAACATTGTCAGGTGGCACACAATTCCCAAATAACCGCAAAAGACAATAGATAAAATCAGACTTCAAAACACAACTCTCTTCAACAAAACAAGCGAATCCCCATCCCATCTACAACCATTAATCAGCAAGAAAAAAAGATAAATTAAAAAAATTAAGCTATTATATATAATACACCACACATCAATCAAATTATTACATATATACCTTACATCTATTCTTAAAAGTATACAATCTGTTAGGAAAGGGCTCAATGATCCATCACTGTGTGCAAAACAACATTCATACTGATTCCATGTATGCAAGGTTTATGGACAAATTAAACAGATATTGAATACAATGTACAAAGGGCAATTATTTATTTTTAAATTCATAGAGAATTACTATATTTAAGCCAAGTTATGAGGAACAAGCTAATGGAACATTATCATCGACTGACATCTCTGTGACTGAGTTTCGCTGCAACAAGATAAAATTGGACTATTCAAATTTTATGTTAAAAAATAGCCATAGGCCAAACCTTCTATAGCAATAAACCGCAAGCAGACAAAATACATACCTCCAGCGCTTTATTTGTGGCCTCTGCAGACTCGAATTCCACAAAGGCGAATCCTTTTAGCTTTCCATTGTGCTTATACTTGGGTATAGAGACATACACAACTTTTCCATACACTGAGAACATTTCTTGTAACCATTCATGCTTAGCATCTGGAGGTAGGCCCTCCTGCAACAAATAGAACAAGAGGTATGTGATCATGCGTAAATATACCGTGAAAATTTAAATTAACAGCAAACCCCAGAGGGTAATCTGAATTTCACGAAGCTACCTAATTTCAACAGGTATGGATGATTTAACTTCTGAAACACTTATTAGCACCATTATCGGCTAAATGAAGCTGGGAAAGTGTAGAATATTGTGTGGTGGACATGGATAGACAAATAGAGTTTACTGATTATGTTTGAAAATTGTTATTTTGGGGGTTGAAAATATAGGTGCTATGCATATGGTATAATAGACCTTTATCATAATACATAAACATAGGCGAAAATTAGTCATAATGCATTCCTTTGAAAGAATGTTGTAAATTAAACAAGAAAAATACAAAATAAATGATTACCAAAGGTCTCATTCACCTTGCTTTTTTTGACAAATAGTAGGACCAGCCAGTGAAATGATTGACGCACAATATATCAGTCATTATAAAATAATATTTTCACCAGCATACTCATTACTTACCACGTAAATCGAGCATTCATCTTCGCAAACATTACGTTGAATCGGTGTGAGACGAGCGACTTGAGTTCTGTCTTCAGAGAGGCTGAGGAATTCTGATTTACTCAGCGCATTTGCTAATTCTTCCACGCTATTAGTTAACGCTCGAATTTTATTAAACTTTAAAAATATTTCCAAATCCACATCTGCCGCAGAAAAAATAACACTCGATTACAAACAACATTTTACGAAAGGTACAGAATAAGCATTCACCTTAGAAGCTCTAGAAAAAAAGAAATACGTACATGGATATTGTTCAACCAATTTAGATAGGAAACGATCTTTTGTTAAATTAGCATCGCTAAAATAAAATTCCATCTGTTGCCGTATAGCCTGATAGGCTTTCTTTCTTCTTCGCCGAACTCGTTTTACTTCACTCTCTTTTTCTTTGGATTCATCGGAGCATTCTACTTCCATGTCTATAATACCAGTAATGGCTGTTCAACTTTTCCCTCTTTGGTCACTGCCCTTAGAACTGAATTCAGTCACAAAATACGTACTCCGGTAAGAACTTTCCTGCCAGGAATTATATTCACAATGCTTGCTCACAGCGCAATTCAGTGCTCACTTGTTTCAATGAAGTGTATTCATTGCCGCCAATTCTCCTTAGCGGCAATTTAAATCCATATTCCAAGCCGTGTATTGACAAAATAATTAATATTATACGCTGGAATTACTGCTTGGGGTAATTTACGCGACTTTTTGAATCTGCACTATAGGT
The DNA here is from genome assembly GCF_022747635.1 of Hetaerina americana. NCBI lineage: Eukaryota > Metazoa > Arthropoda > Insecta > Odonata > Calopterygidae > Hetaerina > Hetaerina americana. The sequence goes on along the minus strand of NW_027286181.1, from coordinate 243,722 downwards.
TTTAAAGAAATCAGGAAACTTGTAAACATCATACTCGTATAATGTGGAGCAATAATCCTGAAAAAATTACTAACAGCCTAAGGAAATATTTTTGAAATTAGTATAAGTCATTGAGAAAAATTTAACTTATTTCCCAATTGTTCAAATTTGTTAATGGAAAAAAAGTTATTTTTTTCAAATCAGGGAACGCCTACCTTAGGGGTTCCATAAATTTACTGCTGATCTTATTTGGAAAGGGGCCAAAAAAGTGTTGCTCTGCCAATGCCTGTTTAACAATATCAAATGATAAGTTGCCTATCATATCTGTCTTTATTTCCTTTCAGGTACAGATTTCTAATTATTACCTCACTCAAAGGTGTCTCAGGCAAACCCTCAGATCTGGTGTCAAATAAATAACTGGCGTCAGAGTAATTTGTCCATAAAACAGTCTCTCAATAAATAACTCCAATCTTACCACGCAAGATTATTTTTGTTGACGATGGACCGCGTAGTGCACCGGGTGTATTCGAAACAATTAATTTAGACTCTGTCTGGTATCTTGTTAGCTGTGTCAAACACTGGCCTGAGGAAAAAATACACTCACTGTGCAAGTGTTATAGTTAAATTCTTTTAATAAAAAATGAATTTTCAAACATTTTATGAGACAATCGACGTAGCAAGAAAAACGGAGAGCTTGTAAATGTGAACTTAAATGAAAGTAAATGCCGGGATAATTTCATTTCATTGGCAATCAACTGACCAAAGGGTGTTTTTGGGCGGTCTCTAGCGCTTATTGAGTGTTAAATAACGTATGAACTTTCATTTGTCAGCCCAAACTTATTTTATTTTGCATTTATTCGCATTTTCTACCCGTGTTCACACAGTCGAAAGAGCTTCTTCTCTTCCTTCCTCTTCCCCACCTCCAAGTCATCCTCTCTTCTGCTAAGGCCCCCAAAATCCTATTGTTTCAGAATACAAGTTGTATCTTACTTATCTGCCTTCTTCCGATATCACTTAGTGTATTCCTCTCTTCTTCGGCAACGGGAAAACTTCGCCGTCCCTCTTCATCTCCGTACAGTTCAAATTTATCGATTTTCATTGGTACTCAAATCTCAAAAAGCCTCTAGTCTTCTCGCATGCTTGCGCTTCAAAGAACAGGTTCCCTATCCATATATTAGAATGTTTACTACCTTTTTACTTATTATCTTTATCATAAATTGGCTTCTTTTTACAAATTCTTCTTCCTACGTAATTCCTCTCTTAACTTACCTCCTACGAAATGCGTTTTCTTGCTAACTACTGTCAAATGCGTAGAATACTCCATTTTTACTCCCTTATGCTTTGATGTTTAACTTAGCGTTTCTATTTCTTGAGAATTTTATTGCTTTGGTATCCTTGTGTTTATTTTTATGCAGTTATGAACTACTCGTATTCAACTTGTGAAGCACCCATTAATAACTGTAATCACTTGACAGTATTTAACTAGTGCTTGAACGTGTGCCAATCAACATGACGGAACCGCTTCGCCGCTCATTTTTAACCCTTAACTCAATCCTTTTCCTATGAAATATCCCCATATTATGACTTAAGTCGCACAGAATACGGCGGAAAACTTACTCCCCTGCCCATCACTGTCCATGTCGAATTATCTCCACTACACTTACGTACTTAATACTGTACCTCTCATAGGCCAACTGAGGAAGGCAACGAGAAAACACCTTACACACCTCCCCAGTTTTATATGAGTGATGATATAGAGAAAATGAGTTCTGGTAATTGCGAGACTCGCGCCAATCGACCGTGTGTCGTGCCCGGCAGCGGGAGAGGCTAAGCTTCCGCGGTTGCCTTCTCACGAAACCCATGCAAAGGAAAATCGACAGCAGCAGAAGAAGAACAACGATAAGTTAAAATAGAAACTTGGTATGCTAGAACAATGCTGAGACAGGACAATTAGGTAACATAAAGCGAGAGAGGGAAAGAGGAACTATAGATATCTTAGGTTTATGCGAGGTGAGGTGGAAGGATAGCGGGGACTACAGGAGTAATAGTTATAGAATAATATACTGCGGCGGGGACGAGAGCCAACGAGTGGTAGCCATAATATTAAATGAAGAGGTAGGAAGGAGCGTAGTCAACAGGCAACGGATAGAATATTACTTGTAGAGATAAAAGCAGAACCGACGAACTTGGTCATTGTTCAGATATGCATGCCACCGAGCAACCATAAGGAAGAAGAGGTCGATAGGATATACGATCAGTTAGCGGATATAGTCGCGTGTGTTCCTGCAGGGGAACATTTGATAGTGATGGGGGATTGGAATGCGACGGTAGGGGAAGGAAGAGATGGTGATGAGGTGGAGGACAACGGTTTAGGCACGAGGAATGGCCGCGGGGTGAAAGCAATTGAGTTCTGCAGGAGACAGGGGTTAGTCATCACCAACACTTGGTTTAGACACCACAAAAGGCGCAGGTATACGAATGGAAAATGTCAGGTGACTCAGAGAGGTATCAGTTAGATAATTGCAATAAGGTACAGATGTAGGAACAGTGTGTCAGTTCACACAGTTTCCCGGGAGGGGATGCGGGCCCCAATTTAGTTGTTATGAAATGTAGCGTCCGTTTCAAAAAGAGAAGGCAGGGGCGGCGGGTTAGAAAATGGAATGTAGAAGCATTAAATAGGTTGAGAAGGAAGAAGTATCAGCAGGCTGTAGAGAAAATTATGGATGGCGGTGAAGAGTTGAGTACTATCGAAGAAAAATGGGAATGAATGGAGAAAGGAAATCGAAACCCGCAAAGGAAACTATAGGAACTGTAAGAAAATAAAATAAGCCACCCTATTAAAAAATAAGCAACCTACCCATACCCTCCCAATAGATTTCTAGATTCTGCATTACTTTTATAGTTTGTCCACACAATTGAACGTCTCGAAACTCCTGCATACGAGGTTTGTCCAATAAATACGCGAACTGAGGCCATACAAACTTTATTTTGCTAAACTTAGTCTTAATCGGTTGTGTTCCCTTGAACCTACTCTCCATTCGTTGCTATGCACTTATTCCATCTTCTTTTTCACTGTTTAAAACATCCTTGGAAGTCCTCGGCAGTTAGGCTTTTTAGTTTTCTTGTCGTTTCTTGCTTAATTGTGTCCACGTCGAGACCCAGTGATGTCCCCTCATCACATTTTTTCATTTTGGCCATAGGGAAAAGTTACAGGGGGCGAGATCTGGGAAATGAGGATGATCATGATGACGATTGAATGTTTTGCCAGAAACTGGCGACCAATCAATGCTGAATGTGCAGGTTCATTGTCATGGTGAAGGATCCATCCGTCATGTTCGCTTAAAATAGTGTGCCCTGTTGATTTTCCTAAATTCAGCTCATCAGCTATCATTCGGACAGTTTTTCGACGATCGGTAAGGACAAGGGACCGCACACGATTAATGTTGTCGTCAACACGGGTAGTTGAAGGTCGTCTCGGTCTTGCATCACCCGTGGCGTCTTGTAGGCCTTCTTTGAAACGCTTGCTCCACATGAAAACGGAAGTTTCCTTCATAGTATTACCACCGTAAACAGCTGTCAATATTTCAGTAATTTCTTGATAACTTTTACCACACTTCACCAAACAACTTGATGTTGGTTCATTACTCCGTGATTTCGTTAATTTCCATTTTCCACGAACCATAAAACCTATAATAACAGATACCAACATAACTGGCAACATACGTACAGCTCGACGATCCGCCAAGCACAGACGGCTCATTGGGTCTCAGGCAACCAGAACCGCTAGTGGGCGGAGCTATAGTCCGCGTTATGGCCGCCAGATCGCTCCAGCTCGCGCATTTATTGCACAGACAACGTAATTTGCACTCATTTATAAACTTCTATCGATTGTTTTCAATTCTGCCTTGCCGAATATAAAATTAAACATCTTATTATCCTCAAATACTGCCGCTTTTTTTTCTATTTCTACAAGGTCTATCCCAATTTTAGTAGGACTGAGTAGACGAATAAAAACTTATTGCCAGGATTGATGCATTCACTCAAAAATCTTCGAAGTAGTCCACACAACACTGCTAACGGGTTTTCCACGCCTCGTAAGCCTTCTGGAAGAATGCTGCTAAGCTCTCTCGTCACCGCCTCTTGTTACGCTTCCACCGAGCCATGGGGACGCCTTTTCAGCACGGATTTGAGGCGGGAGAAGAGGAAGAAGTTTGGTGGGATAATTTCTGAAAAAAATTGGATCCTCACTCTCATATGGTCGAGAAGCAAGTTTTCCAACAAAAGCTCTTGACCATTGAGGTGCCTTGTTAAATATTAAATTAGAAGGGCACAAAAGAGGGCTGGTGAAACAGTTTATGCATCTCCGTGTGTTTTGGACCAACACGGTCAAAGTAGTAGGGACGTAAGGAGAAGAATTGCACTATGCAAAAAAGAGGCTTTTACAAGGAGGAGGTAGTTGATGACAGGGACGTTGAGTAAGGATATTAAGAAAAGAATCGCAAAAACTTTGATGTTGAATGTAGTTATGTACGACGCGGAGACTTGGTCACTGAAGCAGGGTGATAGACGTAGATTGGAGGCTTTTGAAATGTGCAGGTGGAGAAAGGTGGAGATGGTGAAGTGGACGGAATGAAAAACAAATGAAGAAGTGCTAGGTGACCAATGGCGATTATTCCTTGTGAAGGCGTCCGCAGTGTGCAGTCTATCGAGATTCAAGTCTTCCAGGATATACCGCGCGTCGGTCCATATCGCTGGGACAACAGTTTCGTCGGCCTTGCAGTCAGAGTATTCAGGTAAGAAGTGCTTGATGCTGTTCAGTTTCAGCATTAATGGTTATTTCGCGATCGCGAAAGGTACAGTCGAAATAACGGTGACATAAATAATAAGATATGGGGTAACAATAACGATCCGGAATCCCCGTTTTAGGAATATCTCCTCTTAAGGGTTGGGACGAAAAAAGGAGGGCCAGTAAAGAGTAGAGTGATGGTGGAAAACTTGATGCTGGCTTTTGCCCTATCTTATATACCTCTCTCCTGTGCTCAGGTGCTCTCCGATCGGCCAGTTGCTTATACGTCTGCTCTCCGATCGAAAGTGCGTTTCCAGGCGCTGAAAAGAGTGCAACTGTCTTCTACATTGAATTTTTTCGATTTATTTGTGGATTTCCATGGCTTCCCGAACAAAGCGTGGGAAGTAATGGCTTTCTTTTACGAATACTTTAGCGTTTCCAAAGTCAATGTAGTGGGTTGGTCCGGCCCAGGTGTCCTCTGCAATGGCGGGGAGGTACAGTTGTCCACATATAATCCTCATCGCTCTCTGATGTTCCTCTAAACGGCGTCTTAGTGCCCTTCCAATGTAGTCCAATGTACGAGGGTCATCCGGAAAGTAGTACCCGTTCGTGAAATAAAGACACATAAGTAAATATTAACAAACATAAAAAATTTTATTTGAAAGAGGATACTTTAAACTACTTCTCAACATAATCTCCAAGCAAATTAAGGCATTTGTCATAACGTGTGACAAGTTTCTGTATTCCTGCTGCATAGTCCTTCGCCGCCAGCTCATTGAGATACGCGAGGGACCCATCTTGCACAAATTTTTGCATAATGCAGATGGTGTTTAGCAATTTCATGAACAATTGTTCGAGAAACATTGGGAAAATGCTCACAGATGTCATCAATTGTGACGCGCCGATCGTTCCTTACGAATTCGTCAACTGAGCTCACCAGTTGGTCTGTAATGACAGACGGTCTCTCCGAACGCTCATCGTCGTGTGTGTTCCCCCTCCCCATGTTGAAGTTGCGACACCACCGCCGAACAGACGACTCGTCCATTACATTGTCTCCATACACCTCCTTTAATTGGCGATGAATATCACATGGGCGAACGTTTCTTGCATTGAGGAATTTAATCACTGCCCTCACTTCACAACTGGCGGCGTTCTCAATTTTTTTAAACATTGTAAACAATCACAGAAACAACACAGGCAATGCTAGCGTCACGCAACTTGGCTCAGAGAAGGCAGACAAGCCACTGAAGCTATCTGACCTCGTCCAGCGGCTACTCGCGTCGTCAGCACTTCATGCGGCACGAACGGGTACTACTTTCCGGATGACCCTCGTAGTTCCACAGCTTCCACAGCTTCCACAGCTACATTTCACCTGGTAGACATCACTTTGAATATCCTTAGCCTTGCAGAGGAGGCCAGATGTTAACCGGGTTCCACAGTTATTCGGTGATAGGCTAGGGTTCTTACTTTCTTGTAAGGTTGTTCCGGCCACATACAATCGGCGAGGGTAGCCTTCTTCTCTCTAATTACCGTTTGAATGTCCACGGTTCTTTTCAGGGCCAAATCTCGCTCCTACCCTTCATTGCCTGCAAACTCGCAGAAGTATTCCACAACGTGCAAAGTTAAGCTAGTCTTTGCAGTACTCTTTCCACGCCTTTTCTTTGTCTACGCCTCGCATTCTTTGCTAATAGTATTGCACTCTGCCGGTCAGTTTTGACACAGTTCTGCTGTAAGCAAAAGCAAAGGCAAGAAATAGCAACGGAAATTCGTCAATGTTAATAAATTTAAATGAGAATACAAAGCGTATCATAAGTTGTCAAAAGAGAATATGTATAGATTATAAGTTTAAAGATTGCATACCGCAAAGCATGACAAATATAAGTTGAATAGGAAGGAAGTTAGAGGAAAGAAGTTGTTAAATGAACTTTAATAAATTTGCTGGAGAAAATTAGAGGAAAGAATAATGCGAATGATAGTAAAATTGAGAAGAAGCGGGTCGTGGACATCTATGATATGATAAAAGGGAGGCTGATGAGTGATTGATGGAAAGGGATGAAGAGAATACGCATTTCAGAGGGTATGAAGGGAGGATCTTTATAGACAACATTTAATCAGCGACCTCCAAAATCATCTTAAATGGGAAGGCTCTCGAAAATAATAATATTATTATTGAATAATATCAATATTGAACTATATGATTTTTGAATTATATTATTGTAGATTTATTTATCAAAGAATATGAGAATAATGTCTAAACCAATTCATTCCCCACTTTTATTCTGGGAATTTTCTTTTGAAAGTTTTTTCCCCTTAAAATTGCTTGGAATAGAATTGGATGATATAACAGCAGTCATCCGTAATTATTGCTTGGCAGAGTAGCTTTTTAAGATTGGTATTTCGGTGGACACAGACAGTAAGTTCCTGAATTCCGTAGCCTTGCCTAAGACGACAAAACCTGACACCCCATATTACATTAAACTGCTTTTTAATTCCGCATACATTCCATCTCATTTAATTACGTCCAACATCCCTATTCTTTTCTTACCACTACCTTGATTGCCTTATGTCCTCCCCTCTATTACAGTCTTTGACATACCGTCGCCAATCGACATGCTCTACGTACATCTTTCCTGTCATCTTTCAGTTTCTACCAGCAAGGCTATCTCCTCCTTCACCATTACTGACTTCTTCGTTTGATTTCATATCCGTCCTATTTACCTTTTCCTCCCTTCTCCATGCCCACATCACAAAAGACTCCAGTCTACGCCGAGCATCTTGTTTCAATGACCAAGTTTCCCAGCCATACAACACTAAAATCTTCACCAGTCTTTTCTTAGCCTCCTTTCTTAACGCCCGACATCAATTCCATCCTTTTGAAATCCTCTTTGCCAAACCCACTTTTTCCTATTTTATCTTATGTGACTGTCTTGGTCACAGACACTTTCAAGATACGTAAATTTTTCCACCTGCTCCATTTTTATCGTAATAGGCCTTACGTAGATAAGCATTACGTAATAGGCAGTACCTACTTGTGTACACGCATGTTGAAATGTGACGTGTAAATGAAGATACAGATTGATACTCAGTATATTGTTTGGCGGACCATATTCTATAGCAGCCATGACAGGGACTACTTTTTTCCCAGAGCCACTATGGTGTTCATGACTCTTATAATAGGGATAGCATGCTCAGCGTGGTTTTCTTCTCTCGCCAACTTTTAAATCCTTTTCGGGAAGTTACCCCTACTGTCGACCGGTTGAAAGGTGGTCCATTCTCCTCTTTGTTTATCTCCACTTTAAATGAATACCTTCGGGAGTTTTAACGACCAAAGGGCGCTCAAAACAAAGTACTCACAAGATTTTTTACATCGAAACATCCCTTCGATAAATAGTGTAATGACCCCTTATAGTGTCCTAAGTATGCTAACGATAATTAACGCAGACTAGGCAGACCCGATCCACACGCTCAGATCTAGTTATGCCCGGCCCGTGAGATATACTTAAACCTCTCATCTTTTTTTGCTATCAGCTCCATTAAATTTGAGTGGCGTTTCCCAACAAACAACCCGCTTTTACGAGCTGTTAAATGTTCTCGCCCCGAACATCTTGTCCTCCTCCTTACTCCGTGGAGGTGTTTGGGGGCCAGCTCGGTGGTGTCGTGGAAACATTTTCCTGGTCAATAACCGAAGTGGCCCGATTATGTGTAGTGGGAGGGACGGATTGGGGAGGTTTCCTCGAAGGCGAGCTCTCGCTCACTCTCGTTTTCTCACCGCGCGAGAGCGTTAAGTAGAGACTAAAAAAATCCGCTCCTTCTCTTTTCGAGAGCGGCTTAAAATCCGAGCGGTAGATGGTTAGATAATCGTTTTTATGGAGCGATTAGAGAACGTAACTCTTCTGAGTCTTTCGTACGGTGCAAACCCTTTCTAATGAAATGTGTATTTTAGTTTAACTATTGATGGTAATGCATTGATGTACAATATGCTCATACACACCCCTCACACCGTTAGTTTTTGGGGTGAAACCACAGCAATCAACCCGAAGGTTGCTGAACAAGTGATAGAGTTACATACGATATGTACGTGGGCGCATATCCTTCATACCATTCGATTTTGAGGGAAACAGCACTCTAATTAACTTTAATGTTGGCTTGGTATGTGAGGGTGGATCACACCTAGTACTAAGCCCAACGACGTGTGAAACTCACACCTAAAGGTGGGGGGGTAGGGGCTCCAATTTCCCTGACCCACCTGTGGTTTCCTGGAAAGATCCGGTACTCGAAAAATCACCTAATTAGGGTGAAGCTGAAGGTGCCAAAGGGGAATCACCAGGAATCTGACCCAGACCCTTCGGTCAGTACCCCAACGTTCTATCCACTTCAATACCACGCCTCTGTCTTTGCGGAAGATAAATTTAAAAATAATCCTGTTGGCATATTTTTTGCTTCAAGCTGCTCTACTGTTACGGGCTTATCTCGCTTCTTTCACATCGATAGATTATTTCGAACAAGCTCTGATTTTCTCAATGCTTCAAACTTTATTCTTTATGTATCTTAGATAAGGAATATGCGATTTATATATATATATATATATATATATATATATATATATATATATATATATGATTTCGTCAACGTAACACGGAAGTGTTGAATAATAAATTGGACAGCAACAAACAATATAGAAACACATAAAAAAATCGTGAGTGTGAATATATATATATATATATATATATATATATATATATATATATATATTCACTATATATCTATATATAACTACTATACATAATACACTATATAGATCTATATATAAATATATATATTTTCACACACACGAATGTATAATTATACGAATATGCGTGTACTTGCATAATTAAACTTAAACTTAATTGCCAGGGGAAGCTTGCATTGCAACATATTTATGCATACAGAAATGAACAGTGAGCAATAAGCTCACTGTATTGCACTAGTATGAAGGATATTTCACCCTTATGGGGATAAGTATGGAATTCGTAGTTTATCATTAAAAGAAGCTCACCGAACGGAAATGCCCGCGTAGGAAGGAGAGTGTAAAAAACCTCAGGGAAGAAAATTAAGGAAATATTCCAAATTTTTCGTTCGGAAATTACCTCGTCCACGAGTTTTCACGCGTTGCTCATAAGTTCGTTTATTTTTCGAAAGCGTTCGAAGGAGGATGGATGGGTCAGGAGAGAATCCGAAGCGTTCTGCTCTCTCGATCGGAGGCGTCAGTGCCTGATGATGGTGGTGCTCGAGGGGACCGGATTCCAACCAATAGGGAGGTGGGTTGGGGCGGGAAGGGGTGATGGAGGAGAAGGACCGAAGTACTGCCCATTTAATGATATCGGGGGTGTTGGGCGAGGGGTTTAACGCGCCGCAGTGGACCATCCCGACCAATTTCTGCGGCGGCCCCTTTCCCTTTCTCCCCCCCCATCTCTTCTTTCCACCCTCCCCCCGCAGCCCGTCTATCCGTCCGAAGAATCGCCTTCCTCCCTGCCGCCAATTTCAGGGACGCAGATCACGCACGTCATGGCATTTATTATTTTTTGTAAATGAGGAGATGGGAGTGGGGAAGATGTTAGGGGCCTTAAAATAATAAGAGTTGGTGAGGAGGTGTGGCTGTGGGCAGGGTAAGGTTTGAGATTGACCAGGACGGTCGAGGTGTGGGTGGTGTCTCCCGGATCGATGCGTGGGAGTATTTCTCGACTTCGGAATTGGGTGTGGTGCAGGACTCATCTCGTATTTCAATCCTTCTTTGGATGAACACGATAATAAAGACGTAGTTTTTGGTGGGAAAACGAGGCGGATGCAACGGTGGATATAGCGATCTGTGCCGGTGAGGCTGCAAGAAGGGAGTGATTTGTAAGAGGAAGAAAGGAAGAAGGAGGAAGAAGGAGGAGGTGCTGAGGAGGAAGGGCCTGAGAAGTAGACCTTGGCAGAAGAGAGCACATTAGGTAGAGGGAAGCTAGGTGGAAAAGAATAGGCATTTTTTACTTCATGGACGGGGCGGGTAGAAATTGTGAGCTGAAGAAAACTATAATGTAGGGTGAAGTTGGTTTGTGTTGTTCTGAAGCGTTTCTAAAGAACAGAAGGACGTGAAATATTCCCAAATTATTCCTAAATATTCCTATTCCTCGTAGTAACAATATTTCCAAAATGTAACTCCAAAATAGAGGATGTGGAGCTATTGGCTGTTGAAGAAATTGTCACAAGAAGAGAATCCTATAGCCAATAAAAATAATTAAGAAGAACTCCAATACCGGTATTTCGGTCACCTGGTGACCATCTACGGGGAGAATCAAATGGGGCCTTGAATTTGGAAGACTATGCACTGGGCACTGTCCAAAGTCAAGTGGGTGTTCAGGTCGGGGGGTGGGGTATAATATATACCTGGAGGGGCAAGGGGGTAGGGGGGAAGTGATGGTCGGTAGGTGGGGGGGAGTTTGTTGAGGTCACGTGGGAAGGAGTGGGGGAAGAGTGTTGGATATTAGGAGGGGGCTGCCTATTTTTGAATTGCCTAACGAAGTTAAAAAGTGAACTGTTGATGATGCCTGGTTCATTGTTCATAAGTTTATTCTTGTTTAAGTGAATGTGTAAACTCGCGCATGCATCGAGTTTACAGTGTTGTATCGGTTTTAATAATGTTAAGTCGTTTGGAGTGATGGAGTGTTCCGTTTCAAAAATGTGTTTGGCGACAGCTGATCTTTCGAAACGTCCGTTTTTAAAGTGTGCTATGTGTTCCTTAACTCTGATTGTGGGATTACGTTTCGTCTGTCCAATGTAGGAGAGTTGGCAGTATGAGCAAGTTATTTCGTAAATACCCGATTTGTTTAAATGTGGTGTTATGTCTTTCGGGTTCCCTAAACACGTAAGAAGAGTGTTACGGTTAGAGTAAGTGACTTTGGTGCCAATTTGTTTAAAGACCTTATCAAGGCCTCGGGGTAATGTGGGGTAGAAAGGTAATGCGATAAATTTATTATTGTTGTCTTCCCGTTGTGGTAGGAGTGTTGTATGTTTATTAGCAAGTTTTTTTTGTTTCTAACTAATTTGTCTATAATTTGGGGTGTGTATCCATTGTTAATGGCTATTTGTTTGATGTTTTCCAACTCTTTGAAATAGCGTTGTTTGTTGAGTGGTGTCGTCAGTAATCTGTGTATGAGAACCGTAGATAGTCACCAGGTGACCGAAATACCGGTATTGGAGTTCTTCTTAATTATTTTTATTGGCTATAGGATTCTCTTCTTGTGACAGTAACTCCAAAAGATATGTCACTTTAAATTATTAATTCTACCGATCGAATTTGCCTAACTTACTTCAATGTATTTGCAAGCTAAACAGAAACTCCCGGTCCTCAAACCTACTTCGAATATTAATAATGAATCATGCGCGTGAATAAAATATTTTCTGGGGATTTTCAACTCTCTCTCCTCTAGCTTAAGCTTGATTCATACATTTATCTAGATGAAGTGTTAAGTGAACTGTAGTCCTTATATCCATCCTTGATCTTGAAATAATACTTAACTTGCAAATCTATCAGTTTTTAATTTTTTGAATACATGACATATTTCTACTCCTCATGAGTAACGTTAGGGCGTACATTGCCCAACTGGGCAGGCATAAAACGCTTTAAAAAATTGGTGCAAGGAAAAACCCTGCTTTGTCCAGAGGATACTGATTTATGGGATTCTACTCTATTTTAAAATTCTAACACGGATAAGCTTTTTGAAAACTGTGAATTGGCCTACCTCTCTATAGAATTGAAACAATGCGACTGTAACATATTTTTGACCGGCTTCGGCGATAAACTTCCGCTGTTATGCAGCTCCAAGCTTCATTAATAGCTGGTTACTATCTGCACCATTTTCTCCCCCTGTAGCGTACACAGGATGAACGGGCCTTGTCAACGAGAGTAAGATCTTTTTGAAGAGAGTCAAAAGCAAGGATTAATGGGGTTTTCACACAGAAAAATCAGGGTTTTACTCACTACTAACTCATTTTAGTGCTTACTTTAAGCATATGAATATTTTTGATCTGAGGGTGGGAGAGGTGAGGTCTCCTCAACTTCCCCCAACTTCCCGCTCTTTATGGGCGATCTATAATGGATGATTTGTCTATGCGATGTCAAACCTTTCTCATCCCGGGTTGATACGTTTGGAATTTAGTTATGTTTAAACACGCGTTGAAACGCGTCAAGCAAAGATGGAATAGTGACAAAGGTGCTTCAAATGTTTTTAATTGATGGTTTCCGGCGTAACCTTATGGGATCAATTCTTATTGGAAATGGGAAACAGCAACTTAGTGATTCCACTGAAAAATATTTATTGCGAGACGACCCGGGTTTCGACGTTTAACGTCATCTCCTGAAAGTGTTTTTATTTTTGTGCAAATCCATGTTAGAGTCTCTGTAAAATTCTACCTTTCCAATATCAAATTTTTTTAGGCCATTGGTTGATGTGTGTCTATGTCCTCTAACATCTCCGGAGAATTGATAGTGGAACACAATGATTGCCTCCATCGAGGAATGTGCCGCTGCATTAATTGAGTCTTGAGCCCAAGGAAGGCGAGGATAATATGAATCTACTTGACTTTGGTCATTACTAACAAAGAACCATTACTACGCCAGTTTTCTTATAATTTTCATTGTTTTCCAGTTGACATCCTAAGATTATCCTCTAAGAGCCATTTTCCACTGTTCAAAATATTTAATGTTTTCATTTACTGACATTTACTCACTTACAATAGAATCCTATTTGGGGGAGGTCTTCATTTACTATTTACTCGTTCAAGAAATTTCTTAGTTGATTAACCCGTAAAGGGTTTGAAAAATATGAGTTATATTTATGTATGGGAGATTCTGGAACGCTCCTCCATGATGACATCAGCTGCCAGACTAAATCGAAGGTCAGTGCCCATTTATTTTTCCTTTTGTTTTACATTTCCGTGTTTCTTATTACTTACTTACGTATTTCTTCATAATTCTTTGTAGTTAGAAAGAGAAAATACGGTGAATTTTCTGCTTTTGTATGCCTAATAATTATTCTTAAAAATGCTTAGTCTCTCATTAATGGGGTTGTGGTGGTTCAGTAGGTAGAGCGCTGGTCTACTAATCGGAAGGCCAGGATTCGATTCCGGATAAAGTCTCCAGGCACCCTAAGCTTCACCCAAGCGTATGATTAGATTAGGTACCGGATTTTACTAGGAAACCACGGGCGGCACAGGGAATGGAACCGGCCCCGCAAATCCTGTAGTGTGAATTTCACACGCCGTAGAGGTGTCCACACTCATCAAACCAACCTTCGCGTTCATTAACGTTTTCCTGTTAAAGGCATCTCTGAAAACTAATGTACTGAGATAATATTGTGCGGAAGAACATTTTTAAGTGAAAACTTTTGTTTCGAGTAGTTCATGTGTGCAATTGTGGCAATATTCCAAAAGATTGTATGCATAAATGTACGAATGCATGGTGCTCATTTCATCTCGCAGTTATCAAGATTGCAAAGAACGTGGTCTGTTAATGAATGAAATGACTATTAGGTATGCCTTGAGGGATATGAATGTGCGAGTTAAAAACTGAGAATTATTTTTTTGTATATGTCCAGATAACCGTTCGTTGATTCTTCATTGAAGTCGGGATTTAAAAACTATCAAGTCAGCATGCTTCGAAGCTCGCAGAAGAGGCATGAAGAGCCATAAATTTGGAAATTAATGGCATGTAACCAAGCCACATTCACAGTAATAAATCTCAAGCTTGAAATGGTAGGGTAAAGTTCAAATCGCTCTTACTCCCTGAAAGTTAGGTTGAGGGTTCCTTCCACTGTGATGTTTGGATTTCCGAGAGAACCTCGTACCCAGAAAGTCACATTGGTTTGGTTCAGTTAGGCTAGACCTACTCATTGGGCAACTATTTTGTTAATGAATAAATAAGGAAGACAAATTTCAGTCTAATTCACTTCTACCTCATACCTTCTACCTTGCTGGGAATAATTGAATTATTTTCATTTTGCTTTCCGGACGTAACTGTTGGCCCGCAAGCCCCTACGAGACTGACCAGCCACTACTGGTTTGTCATCAGGTGTCCTGAGAACCGAACCACAAGAGTTCACTAAAACCATTCTCAAGCCGGTACTCAAACCCGCGATCTTTGGGTCAGCAGGTGAAATTGTAATCTGCCAGGCTGACACGGGCACCTGAAGTCATTTATGGAAGAAATAAAATGTAATAGTTGATTAGTTTTTTATATTGGTTGGAATTTGCTATGCCGTAAAAGTAAAAAAAAAAACGGGTGACGTACAAAGGTTTCCACTTATTCATAACTCTCCTCGGTTTTAGGTGACGTATTTAGGAGATAAAATTGGGGCGAAGTCACAGATTACAACATGCGCATATAGTATGCCACATCTAAAACGAAAAAAATTTCAATTCTGTCCAAGTTCATGTACGCCTTCAAACTTTTAACCCTGAAAGGTGTTAATCGGCTAGATTTAAATTCACTTAAGCTCTCCCAACGGATACATGTACAGTTATAAGACCACAAAGTGGCTTTTATGCCGCACAATTAAGATTTGTCCGATGAATTTTTAAGTTTTCATCCTCCGTCGGGTCATCAACTCTCGACAAAAGTCCGCGGCCAAGATTGATCGAAGTTCCTGCCGCCGAGACGCCCGTACAACGCGGAAACAACAAAAGATTCCCAAGCACCCGACAGACATGAGGGAGAATGGATAAAAAATGGCTTTCTTTCTCTCTCTCCCTCCTCCTTCCGTCGGGGAAATCTTTCAATCCTCCCCTTTGTGCGCCAGCGCCACTCTCGGACCTTAATGAACTGTGATGGGTGGGGGATGGTCACACTTGTTCACGGGCTTTCTGAATACGGCGTCGCCACGCTCATCGCCGACACCTCTCCGCCAATCCCTTCGCCCCCTTTGCCTACCCTTGCGACCCACATCGTTTCCTCCGCAAAGGCCTCTCTCACGATTCCTGACTGGAGAGGAACAGTGGCTTAATGTGCACTTTTTATACTTTTCGAAAATATCCCCTTGATTTCCATGCGTATCATTATTCTATCACGCCGAGACGCGAATGCGTTTGTGACATCCCTCACCCCTACACTTAAGAACAAAAAGAGAAAAATCTTCAAATATTGTAGTAATTAAATATTTAATTCATTCAAATTCATATTTCTCGAGGTAAGCATCGGCACATATAGCCAGGGGACTCAGGGAAATCACACCTTTTGTAATAGGAAAAATGTACAAAATTACTTCAATTGAATCATTTTATTTTAATCAATAACATTCTTTCTTTGCAAGGGCATATAAGAATCATATTTTCTTCCGTTTAATCTACAATTCAATGAATCAACTTTGTTCTTTCGCTCCAAATCACATGAATTTCAGAAGACTTTGTATGATATGAACATCCCCGTACATATCTTAGGTCCGTTAAAATAATTTTAGTACTCGTAATAGGAATTTCCAGCATTTATGATGGTGGGTAAATCATTGAGCGCACCTTTCTCCATAATACTAACTCTTGATCACGTTACGCTATTAATAAGTTCCAAGATATGTTTATTGCTCACAACTTGATTGACACATATGAGAGTTAAATTATAATCATAAGATGCCTTTGTTATATAGTATGATTAATTTCGAAGATTCCGTTATGCTTAATGAAAAATTTTATGCTAACTCGAAAAACGCGCCTGTGATTCATTATTTTGGGCACATGCAAGACTGTAAAATCTTATAGTATTGATAAAAATGCTGACATTAGTTTCATTATATTTAAACTTAAAATACCAGCGATATCGGTTGTATTTTCAGTTCTGTTGGTCTGTAAATTATGAAAAAAAACTAATATGATCAGTTATAAAATCTGAAATATTTTTGATCAAATAAACCTACTCAATCCGGTCTGGAAACATGGAATTCGTTAAAAACATTTTTGAAGGGCAAGAAAGATTCTGGTAACTCAAAGTGAAGATATTCGAATCGATACGCCATCGGGCTTAGTGCTGGGTGAACTCTACCATCAGCTACCAAACCGACCTTCGGGTCGGTTTGGTAGCTGTTAGGTTATTGTGTTTATGGTATTTTTACATGTTAGTAGTTATATCAGAAACATGCGCAAAGAAAGAAAAAAATTCTCTTCCATAGGAAAAATGATAACCCAATGAGAAAAATGTCTGCACACGTAATAGCTGAGGGTTTTCCTAAGGTGGAGATGGATGTGTGTCAAGAAGAAGCAAGGGTGTGAGGTCAAAATGCTTGTGAGATGGAGACTTTAACGATTGAAGACTTGTCAGTGAGAGACTTCAACGCCTGTGGTTACATCGGGGGAGACTTCAACACGTGAAGGGTGATGCGGAGGGCGTGACTCTGCACTTGCATTCTGTGAATGGATTCCAGTCGCTCTCAATAGGGACAGACGTTCCATCCACCGCAAAATTTAGGGTTCAACATTTTTTTTGGTTCACAAAAACTCTTCGGAGAAGGCACTGCACCGCTCGTTCACGAATGGCTTGCTCATCTGGATGGGGATGGGATGGGAGGATTTCCCACGCCCCCGCTCTCTCCTTCTCCCTTCCCTTCGATCCTACGGGAGGACCCGGGGTCCCTTTGGGGGCGCTTCTTGAGCTGGCCTCGCTACTTCAGACGAATCTCTCGGCGACCGACCAAGCCATCAGGAAGAGGTCGACCCCTCGTTTGCTCGAGCTGCCTCCTTGAACACACCCTAAAAAAAGAAGATTTTTTCCCTCACAGTCGACCCCTCATAATATCTTCCCGTTTCATTTCGCCCGAGATTTCCCTTTCTCCCAATATGAAAAAAAATTAACCACGCCCCAAGCATTGATTTTATACACTTCCGGCACTGATTTTCTCACGCCTCAAAATACGCTATCTAAAAATTACACCGCAAGAAAATTGAGGGGTTCTCTTCGTGCATTCATGCGTCTTTACTTCAACAAGTCCATTAAATCATGCGAATTTGAAGATGGACGGATGGACGGAGATGAGAGAACTAATAGAAGAGAGAAGAAAAAATAGGAACGCCAGGAATGATGCCGAGGAGGGGCTCTACAAGAAGCTTAAGAACCAAATCAACCAGAATGAAAAAAAGCTAGGGAGAATTGGATAGAAGGCTTTTGCGAGGAAATGAACGAAAATATGAAGAAGGGGAATACCGACAAAGGATATAAACTGGAGAAGAAACATTTCGGAGAAAGGAAAATGTAAAGCAACAACATCAGGGATGTAAACGAGGATAGATGGAAGCTATGAATCCTAGAACTCTACCAAGGTCCGAAGCCCCTGGAAGAAAATCTGATTGAGGGCGAGAGTGAAACGGATGACGAAAACCAGGGCCCATTCATACCAAGGAGCGAATTCGATAGAGCAGTAAAAGATCTTAAGAAAAGCAAAGCTCTTGGAGAAGACAAAATCGACGGAGACATCATCAAGGCACTCGGAAACAAAGCCAAAGACAATCTGTATGGGATATTGAAAGATAGCTACAAAGACGGCAGACTTCCTGAAGACTTTCAAAGGAGTGCGATGATCGCAATGCCGAAGAAGACGAGGACAGAGTAATGTGAGGAACAGTGAACCTTGAGTCTTGTGTCACATGCATCAAAAATACTTACGCGAATAATGAGTCGAAGAATGGAAAGGAAAATTAAATATAAACTATCGGTAAATCAATTTGGCTTTAGGGAGAACAGAGAAACCAGGGAAGCCATACTCCGTATGAGAATCATAATGGAGGAAACAATAAATGTGAAATAGTAACTGTATGTGGAATTCGTGGACTTGGAGAAAGCCTTCGACAATGTGGAATGGAACAAGATGTTTGGACTGCTGGAAAAAATCGGAATAAATTACAACGACAGAAGAATAATCTATCAGCTACACAAGAAGCAAGTAGCCACAATGCAAATGAGAGGTGGGAGCCATATAAAGGCTAAAACTAACAAGGAGTTAGACAAAATCTCACCTGTATGGTTCAACATGTAACTGGAGGAGGCAATAAGAGAAGCACAGGGCATCGGATTAAACGAAATTACGATCAATGGAGAAGAGATAAACATGCTAAGCTTCGCCGACGATATTGCAATAATAGTATAAAACCAGGAGGCTCTTCAAAGGTCACTAAACGTATTACATCAAGTTCTGCAAAGATACAACATGAACATGAACAAGACGAAGACTATAATCCTAGTATGTGGAAGAGGGGAATGGAATATAGCAATCACACTGAAAAGACAAAAATTAGAGCAATTGGATTCCTTCACCTATCTCGGAAATGCCGTCACACGGGACGGTAGAAGTACTACAGATATCAAGCGAAGAATAGCTCAAGCTAAAAGAGCGTTCACAATGAAAAGACAAATGCTATATTCGAAGAAGATAAAACTACAGACAAGGAAACAATACGTGAAAACATTCGTAGGGGGCGAGGCACTCTATAGATCAGAAGCATGGACCATCGGAAAAGTAGACTAGGAAAGACTAGAAGCCTCCGAAACCTGGTACTGGAGGAGGATGCTTAAGATCAAATGGACGGATATAATAAGAAATGAAGAAGTATACAGAAGAATAGAACGAACCTTGTGGATCACCATGGAGAAAAGAAGAACCAGATGGATTGACCACACCCTGAGGCGCAATGGATTCGTGAAGAATATGAGAAGGAAAAATAGAGGGAAAAGTCCCAAGAGGAAGGCCAAGGGATAAATACAGGGGGCAAATAAAGAAGAAAGCACATTGGAAAAAATACTAGGAAGTATGCCATTAGCATCAGATAGGGTAGGACGGAGGGCTGTTGTCAACCAGTCTTTGGGTTGAACGACCAATCCTCCTGGGAAACCATAACCGGCACAGGGAAAGGAACTGGCCCCCCCTTCCCTGCTGTGTGAATTTCACACGCCGTCGGGCTTAGTACTGGGTGAACTCTACAATCACTTACAAAACCGACCCTCGGATTGAAAACTGATTGTTTAAGATGTGCATAGGAATAAGAATAAAAAAAGCAATCTATTAACATTACATGTTGTGATCGATGAGCACACTCTCTACTATCGTTACTTACTATAAATCTATATCATTTGTTTACGTAGCTAAAATGCTCGACTCTGAATCAGTTAGATTCCCTCTTATGTTTGGGTTACGAGAAGGTTGACTGGAGTGAAAACGAACAGCGACAAAGTAATCTCTGTCAGTTAGTTAAAAAAAAATACTAAAAGAAACTTCATATTTTTTTTAGATTCCACTGCATAAAAATCTGAAATTATGCCACGGAGCTCCTAGCAGATATAATTCGGAATAGCATTCAATTGGACAAACCTACACCTGAACTCAGGGAAGTTAAACTTGTTGTAACAGCGAAAATGCACAAAATTACTTCAATTAAATCATTTTATTTTCATTAATAGCATTCTTTCTCTGCAAGGACATATAAAAATCGTATTGTCTTCCATTTCATCTTCAACTCAACGAATCAATTTTGTTCTTTCGCTCCCACTCGCATGCATTTCCAAAGACTTTGTGTAATATGAACATGCTAGCAATGTAGTACCATAGGTCCGTCTAAACAATCTTATTACTTGTATTAGGAATTTCCAGCATTTATGATGGTGCGTAATTCACCGAGCGCACCCTTCTCCATCACACTAACTCTTGATCACTATTACTCAAGCTACTTTAATTATTTTATGGGATAATTTATTTTACCTTAAATCTAAACTGCTTTGGATGATTGTTGGACCAAATCTAAACAACTTTTGCACCTTGCTTCGCAACCTTTCGGGATGAATCAAGGATTATATTTAAGCTTCCATAAAGAAAACGATTTTCGAAAGGATTTTTGAAGGTGGAGGGAAGCATTAAAAGTAAGCGAGGGAGAGAATGGCTCAGATTCCCGAGATGAAGGTGAAAAATAAAACACCTCACCTCTAGTTCTTCGCTTGACCCCGTAAAACACTAACTCTTGATCACATTACGGTGCCTTTATTTTTCTCGCGATGGAAAAGCGATGCTCCAAATCTCCTCTCCGTGCAAAGGGGTCCCCTGGAAGCCGTGGGATTCCGTAAGATTTGGGGGAAAACAGTCGAGTGGAGGCGTGATGGGGAGGAGTGGAGTACGAGGAGTCGCTCGTTCCTTGATGGTCGCTTTAGACCACGAGCGAGGAGGCAAGGAGGAAGGGGGCGGCCACCTCGGACTTTTAATCGATCCGTCTAATTGCTGATAGCTAACTTGCACATTGTAGCTTTCCTTCTCAAGTTAACCCGAAGAGAGTGGCAAAATGAGTTAATCGCCATCTAAGTTCATTCACTCCTGTAAGGATTCCGCCAATGAAAAGCAGTCATAGAAAATAGCGCTAAAAGGCTAACCATTCTTAACGGGAGAAGTCATTTTAATTTGCTCTCTCCAGTGAAAATTAACAATTCTACCCTTAACACATCTGAATTGGATAAGATATTTACTTTAGCCTTTTTAATGTCACGCTAATGGAAGACTAAAGAGGACTTGTAAATTTTCTTTAAGTTGACTTCTTCGCATTATAAGTATTCCAGCTCATTGTGATGCCCCAATTACATAGGGACTCTCTTTTCTTCAATTTTTTTATTTATTCCTTCTCTAACCTTCTCATCCTTTCTTTATTCCTTTTTAAACGAAATTTTTTATATTTTTTTACAATATATGAATCTTCATTAATTACATAACTTGCACTACTCAAACAGATATAACTCTTATTGCATACTAATTTCAATCACCAATGCTAACAATGTTATCATACTTGCGATGAACAGTCTATAATCTTTAAATAAATTAAAATGACCAGTCCATGATCGTCGAATTGATTTAATACACTCAATCCTCCATAATGCTAACTTTTTATTATTACTAATATTTTTCTGTTCCGATAATTAACTGAGAACTATTATTATCTCCAATCGGTTGATGCATCTCGTAATAGGCACATGACGTACAACTGATGCACTCGATTTAGTCATTGTCAATGCATGAAAAGTATCTAAAACAATCATTAAATAATAAAATATTGGTGTGAGGGTAAGTGATCAATTGCGGAACTTTTCCAGTAAAAAGTAGATGGTGGTTGTTGTTGCCAACCTCCTCACCTAATGGCCTTTTCCTCAAAGAGGTCAGTAGTTACGGGAGAAATACGACAAAAATGGACTTGATGTAGCATTCCACAGATACCTATCGATGGGAAATTTCTATGAAACAGACGTTTAGGTCTCACACGATTCATCCACATTCCTACATTTATTCTTTATGCTCGATCGATTGGTTGGAGATCTTTTGGAAGAGGATATGTTCTTACGGCACCTTGGTTCCTTCCCCGCAGATCTCCTCGCCTCGGCCCGCCGGGCCGTGACGCGCCGAGTCGGTGGGCGGGTCGGCTGAGGGATGGGGCCGCACTCGGCGTCCGCGGCGGCTTGCTTCAATTACGGTCGAGTCACGGCGAGTCCGTGCTGAGGGGGGCGTGATCGACCATCGCGCACCATTGCACGTGCAGCAGCGCTGCTCGAGAACGGCGACTATGACGGCGCCCCCACCGCCGAAAACACGAGATGATATCCGTGCTGGCCGCACGGCGAAGGGCTGGGCGATCGGACGGCCGTGATAAGCACCCCTCCCCCGCCCTCAACCCCCTGCCTCCCGTGGGGGCGTCGCCGCCCTCTCGCAACTGCTCCAATCTCTTACGCGCACACCGGGGGCCATGGTGGCAATGTTGTCATGCCCCCCGGGGTCAGATCATCGGATTTCCATCAATACTGTTCAGGGCATAATCCTACCCTCGGGGGAAAATTAAGGCAGAAAGGAGTGAAGGTATCTCTCGCTGTGCTCCTAGGTGTCTTCTGATGTTAGTTTTCTAGGTTTTATCAATAAAAATAAGTCGCTTACGTTGCAGGTAGTCATATTTTACGGGAAAGTCTATCAGGGAAATACATATTTATTCCTTTATTGGAGTAAAAACCCGCTGAACAGCAATTTTATTGGCTAGGAATATGCAACGCTACTGCTATATTTTTTTGCGTGGACTGCTCAGGTTCTGATTTTGTATATGAGAGTTTTTAATGATTTTTAAGTACAATTCATATAAAGCACTCGACTGTTGTTTTAATTTTACTATTCCATTATTACTGTTTGGTTTGCTATAGGATAAAAATGGGGAAAAATATCACTTAGCAACGAAAAATTTGAAACAACTCAACATGTACAATTGAATTCCATCTGATGCAGTTACCTGTTTCAGCTTTCACCTTTCTCTCCCTCTTCATACGGTGTTCAATGATTTGCCTCTGGTAAATAATTCTTCGGTGCTGACTGTCGAATGCAGCGTCTTACAGAACTACGGTCGCGGGTAGTTCTAGCCTATTAAAGAAAACCTCAAGTTGAAGGATGCAGACATTGTTTTCGGCATTTAAATTAAATAGGCAAGGTGCTTATTTGTTTCTTTAATGAAATACTCGTTGGTTGACAAGAAAATCTATTCATTTAATCACCCTCAGCGATTTCAACGCGTACTTATGCTATAATCCGCATGCGTAGTGTTCGCGCATAAAAAAACCCGTGTATATATCATGTGCTCTGCGTTGCCGGGGAAACACGCGCTCCATGTGATTCGTCCCCTCTCCGGGGTCGTCTGGGGACAAAGAATGCCAAACGGGTGCAGGGGGACGTCAGTGGGGGGCCGGGCCCGTCATTCACTGCGTCCGTCCATTAATCACCGCCTCCCGTCCATCTTCCTCGCATTCTGTATTCATCCTTCGGCGCTATTAATAGCCGCACATGGAACGACTAATCCGACGAAAGCACGAGGTATCGGGATACACGGACAAGAGATTAGAATCGCAAGGTCACGATGCACTTGCTGATAGGACGCCCCTTTCGACTGCTTACGGAACTACGCTCGGAGGGGGTCCGTGGAAATGCGAGGCAGGTCAGGTGGGGTTCTGCTGCGGTCGAGGTCCTCAGAGTCGATTCCCGGGGGGATGATGCATTGGGAATCAGGGTTTGGAGCTATTGGAGCACTCTGTCACTTAACAGGGCGGACAGAGGCGTCAAAAAATTCTGGATATATTTAATCATCGACAATGGTCATTTAAAAGAAAAATTTCTGGAAACTGTCGTAAATCAGGTGTAATTATATGAAAAAATAATAATAGGAATGAAAATTTTAATAGGCAAGATTATCTTAAGTGCATAGAAAATGAATGCAAAGAGATCATCATAAGTAGTACAATATACTCCAGAAAACCTTTTACAAATTACCGGTAAGAATTCGTACATCAGACGAGTTTCAATACATTTCAATCATCATTAGGTCTAATTGGTCTCCATGGCAATGCAACACCTCAAATTTATGAAGGTTTGAACTTTATTTATGAGTAATGCAGCTTCTGACGCATTGAACATGAAAATGAAATGAAAAGAAAAATTAACCAATTTTTACTTGCTGGTGCGTTTGGTTTTGTTTTGATGGAAAATTTTATGACACAGTAATGCATTATTTAATATTCTCCTTAATTTGTGATTTTCTTACTGTACAAAGTCGAGACAGATACTAATGCACCCGAAAAATGCATGTACCGTAATAAATAAATTAACTGTAGTCCCTGCACATAAGATATGGCATTGCTGTAGGAATGTGGTTCACAAAGGTTATGATATAATCTTGGACTCTAAAACAGTAAATTCTAATGACTGAACAGGAAATAAGAACTAGTTATCAGATGAGGCGACTGGCAACTAAGGCCTTTGCAGATAAAAAATAAGCTCTTAGAGAAAATACGAATTATTGTCATGATTTCGTTAGTAGAAACATTATTTCTAGAACGGCGGAATTAAAAAAATATTAGTTTGAAAAAAATGCTCCGCCGACTCGAACTTGGTGTAAATACATGCAAATATATCAGTTTTTCTATAGTTGTTTATTGCTAAATGAGAGATATAATAGGTTTAATATAATTTAGACTACATTTATTAAATGTCTATATTTTTCAGGAGTTTTTTAAAAATGTGAAGATGGTTATCTGTAATAATTTACAAAGAGAACAATTCATGAAGCGGTTAGGATTGGAATAGAAATAGTCTAGTAGAATTTTAAGGAATTGAGATTACAGGATAATATTTAATCCTATAAAAAGCGTCTTAAGTAACATCGTTAGATCTCTTGCCAAGGTCCAAGAGCCAGTCAAACATCACGCAGGCGAAACTACTGGAGAACTTCTAGAGCAATCGTAGCCGGTCAATTCAGTGATGAACTTGGCAAGTTGAGTGGTGTGCTTCGCGGAACACTGGGATTGGAAACTGCGGGGATTTGGTAGAAGACTATAAAGCACAGTCACCTAATGAGCGTTGATGTGATTAGGAACACCATTGAAATGTCCCGACAGCAGATTTTTGGAACAATTCTCCAGAACAAGCATTTATTCGCGCCAGCCGGGAAGAAGGAGAAATGCCTTCGAGAAACTCGCTTGTCGTCCGCTAGAGGTCCTTCTGGTCTAAGTCACATCGCCATCGGCTTGGATGAGCGCGGCGTGGCGCCTCCTCCGAGTGAGTGAGTGAGTACTGGGTGCACCATGAATCAATCAATCCATCAATCAATCAACCAACCCGCGGTCGCTTCCCGAAACGCATCCGAGAACTCGTTTCTCTTCTTCGCCGCGGAGAGAGTTATGGCTTTGGATTCAATCAATCGCCTCCGTGCCCAGCGGATCCTCTTTTGTCCAATCCCTCGGCATTCCTCGTCGATCGTTTCCCTCTCGTGCATTCATCCTTTTCACTCCTTGGCTTCGAAAACATTTTATTCCGTCATCGCCCGCGAGATTATTGACCTCTCTGGGGCGATTAGCTGTACATGAGCGGCTCTAATTCTATCCGAAATCATGTTCATTTTATGGCTCGTCAAAACTTTTGAATTGTAGTTTCCATTTTATTTTCATCAGGTTATTTTTGTTCATTGATGTCATTTTTTTTTACAGCGAAAAAAATCCATGTCCACAAACATCTCCTTATCGCGGTGTCAAAGGAAAAGGGGTAACTGTACTTTGATGCTATTTTATTGTGACCATCTTTCGAAACATCCGTCACTTAAAAAAAACATTTTCCAATGCTCACAATATGCTTTCGGCAGTTATTATTTTACCACTAGGAAAATAAGGACGTAATCTCTACGTAAGATATTCATTAGATAAATTCTTCCATTTGGAAAGAGTTTTCATTCTTTCGTGAAGTCAAGGAATAACTTAAATCAACTTGCGGTATTTTCTTTTTAATTAAAATCAACTCCAGCAATTCCTTAAGCTGAATCTATCGTTCATTGAACTTAATATAATGTTTAAATACCATGTGTCCTTCCTGTGAAAAAAATATAACAGATGATCCTCTCTGTCCCTTAACGGCAGTTGTATTCCATTTTTAATCGGTTACGAAGACATACATGAATTCTTCGGCGTTACTTTGTTACTGTTACATTCATCAACGATTTTTAGTTTTTAGCAATGTCCACTCAAAAATTAAAGTGGCCGGAGTAATCAATGGGAAACTGCACTAGTGGTTATCCTGATGTACCTGTTGACAAGAGGTACAGGACCAAAGGAAGGAGTGAAGTGCTTTTTCGGCAAATCGAAATAAAAATTTGGGGAGGAAACCCCTAATCCGTAGTTGAGCGTTCCGTGCGCATATATCACTAAGAGCGCAGAGTAGACCACTAGTACTCTGTCGAAGGCCTTATTGAAAT
The DNA here is from genome assembly GCF_022747635.1 of Hetaerina americana. Taxonomy (NCBI): domain Eukaryota; kingdom Metazoa; phylum Arthropoda; class Insecta; order Odonata; family Calopterygidae; genus Hetaerina; species Hetaerina americana. Next base: position 217,171 of record NW_027286181.1, on the reverse strand, counting down.
TCACAAACCACAACACAGCATCCGTATTATATCACATATTTTTTATTTAATAACGAGCTTTTTACATTTGATATACTTATGCAGAAAATTACTCACTATTTGAACCGAATTTTAAGAAATATTTAACCCTTTCTAATTCAAAATTCAATTGCTTTCTCTCTGCGATAATTTCCGATCTTCAAACTGTACGTTCACCTTTCACCTTTCTCCCTTCGCCTACAAATGCGATCTTATGCTCAACTACTATTAGGCGTATCCTCCTCGTAACGTTTTCAATTAGTCCATGAAGGTGCTTAGGAATATGAGGCAGGGAGTAGACTGGAAAGCTGATTCAAAACCTTTGTTTGTATCTTTCGGCACAGGTAAGGGCAGCATAAGGAGAATCCGAATGGTAATAGTTATAGACATGGGTGGACAGGGTTGTTCGTTATCGCCATAATTTTCAGTGTATGTACATGCTGAGGACTTATTCAGGGTTCACTGGTAAAGGTTTGAAGTGGAAAGTAAAGTTGGTGGCTAAATAGTTAAGTCAGGTTTGCATATGAATTAGAAATAGTGAGACAGGCAGTCAAGGAATAAAATGCAGTTATTCAACCCTTCGCGAGAGCAATAGGTAGAGATTTAGAAATGAGGGTTCGTCGTGACAAAAAAAAACAAAAAAAATTAAGATTCTCCAGAAGGAGGAATGTTAAGTCAAGCATAAATGAGGGAGGGAATTCTCACTAGTATATGGAGCACTTGGGCAGTATTATGGAAGAAAATAATATTAATGGGATCATTAGAAAAAAGTAACGTTGGAGAGAGAAGCATTGGCAAAAATGGGTACGCAGGTGACAAGTACGCAGCTAAAGACACTAAGAATATTAATGAAAAATTAAACATGGGGCGTAGATAATGAATCCGATATCTAGGCAAGTCTCAGGCAATAGTGACAGCAAGGCTGGAAGCAGAATAAATGGTTACGCGAAATATTATTAAATGATAAATGGGAGAATTTTAGGTTAGTGGGATAGAGGAAGGGAGAAAATGGGGAAATGTACTCGATGAATGCAGGCAAAATGGGTCTGCCTAAAAGGTATTCAAAATGAAGAAATAATTAGCATTTCAAAGAATTAATACAAATCTTTTAGTGAAACAAATACTGAATCGAGGAGAACTGAAAGCGATTCAGTTAATAATGCACATTTAATTAGTTATAACGCCGCCCTTGGGTAGGTAATTAACCCATCGCCATACACAGTAACGCACATATAGGTTTCCATATCATGCGCTAATTTTCACAAGAAAATTATACGGGAAACTGAGCTCTCAATCGAAATACACGCGCTTAATAGATACTCATCACTGTGGTTTATGTAAGGGACATGTGGAGGATTAATAATTTTTTGTATTTTATTGTACCCTGCCAGCCACCGCTAGGGTGTGTGGCAGGGGGTGAATGCCCACCACACTAATTTTGACCCGAATACTTTTACCCCAACCGCGATCGGAAAATGTAATTCTGATCCCTTTCGTGGAAAAAATTACAGCTTAAAACTATCTTTCAATGGCACATAGAACGTGAAAAAACCTTTAAATTTTGCACAAGAGCATATTTAATTTTTTTAAACTAAAATAGGAGGAAAAAATTCATAAAACTTGGAGTGCTGATTCCCTGGTAGTGGCATCTTTTAAATTAACCCCTGGTGGATTCGTCGCCGTAAAGTGGAACGCGTCGTGTCAATGTCCAATAAAAAAACTCTTAATTTTGACTAAGGATATCTCATAATCCCATAACTTTTATTACCCACATTTACATCGAGAGAGATAAGAAATAGTTAAATAGAACGAAATCATATTTGTGTCCTCTATTCATTTGTGAAAAAATTTGAATAAATAAGAAATCAAACTAAAGTCGTCTTCTGCTTGAATATGTGCTTGTTAGGTCAGAGTTTGAGTTCACTGAGATGGAAGATGCGTTGAAATTCACACGTTGGTGGTGAGGCGGTGGGTGGGGTTTGGATGCGGGGGGAGGAGGGGGATTACTTGCTTCCGCTCCGCCGCCTCCCATTACTCGGAGAGCTACGGTCCACAGAAAATCGCAACGCTTGGATTTATATAAAGAAAATAGTGATATTGTAACAATATATATGATCATATTTTGTCCAACTAATAATGTGGTTTATTAAATTGAAATCGTTAGAAAAAATTAATGGCAATCGTTTGACTATGTGATGAGGCCAGAGAAGCAAACTTGTTAGATTTTGACGCAAAATTAGCGCATTTAGGGAAAATTAAATTTTACATCCTGTTTAGGGTTTAAACCTTCTAGTTTGGAATGAAAATGTCATTCTTATGCATTCGTAATCCTTACCTACTACCCCATGAATGAATTAATGAGAAAAATCAAGACAAAGCTTACATTTGAACAGCTTCGATTATAATTTTCTGCCCATTGTAAAACTAACAATATACAAACATATGTATGCATGTATGTGATGCATATATAATCAACTACAGTTATGAACTCGAAAATCGAATTGATAGCTGACGGTGGAGCTAAACCCGACGGCGTGTGAAATTCACACATTAGGGTAGGGGGACCAGTAACTTACTCTGCGCCACCTATATTTTTCAGGAAATTCTGGTAATTGAAAAATCACACCGCTCGGGAGAAGCTTAGGGTGCCTGGAGGTGTCCCGGGCCCTACCTTCCATACATATATATATATATATATATATATATATATATATATATATATATATATATATATATATATATATAATAATGGGCTGACACAATATAACACAAATATAATAGAATAGCAACATTTAAAAGGACACTCACACGGTAAATTGTTCGAGCTTTCGGCCTTCTCAGAGGCTTTCTTCAAGTGAGACTGAAAATATGCTGGATAGGGGAAAGGGGTATGGGCGGGGAGGGGAGTTGTGGGGAATGCTGGGAGGGAAATTAAAAATAGCGGTTAAGGGTGGGGATTTTGAAAGAGCGGAAAGCATATATGTAGGCAGATTCTCGAGTTCTAACCTCTATATTGGTGGCTGAATCAGGTAGGGATTCCAGGATGCTAAGAGCAAAACACTGGTCGAATGAAAGGTTGTGGGAATTGGCGTGTGAAGGGATAGGAAGAGAAGAGAGTGAGGCAGAATTGCAGGAGTACCGGTGATTATTCATTCGAATGGATAAGGGGGTAATGCATTCGCCTATGTAAAAGGAAGTGCAATATTTGCATGACAAAAGATAAATAATGTTTTTTGAGAGGCAATTAGCGTGGGAACGAGGTGAGGGGGCAATGAGGGGATGTAGGGAGGGGGGAGTGGACCTAATAAGATTACAGGTTTTACATCGGGGGCGGTTGCAAGTAGGGGAAATACTAGGAAATTTGTCACGGGGGGGCGCCAAAGGGTTGGTGGATCTCAGAAGGTTTTTGAGATTGGCGGGTCGTCTGTATGCGATAGATGGGCATTGAGGATGAAGGATGAGGTCGAGTCATTGCCATGTAAAATTGGAAACAGCTCTTTAAGGAAGGTTTTCAGTCTGTGTGATCCGGGGAAATAGGTGGTGCAAAGGTTGAGTCCTGCGTGAGATGTGGGCTTGTTTTTATGCGGAGTGTGTGGTCGGATGGAGCGGTGGATTTTTTTCGTAGTAGCTTTTCTGGGTAACCGCGTTTGAGGAGTGCAAGATGTAGATTGTCAAAGTATTTGTTGAGAGTGGCTGTGGTGTTGCAAATTCGGTGTCCGTGGATAGAGAGAGAGTTAGGAATCGAGAGTTTCGTGTGTTGAGGATGACAGCTTGTGTGGTGTAGGTATTGCTGATGGTTAGTGGCAGATCGTTCCCATCGCTGTGCCTTTTGTCTGTAGGTAAAAACAATTTTGGAAAGAGAATGCATTTTTAGTTAGGACGAAAGTGGCAAGATTGAGGAGAAATTCCGTCGAGGGGCGCTGGGGTAGGGGGCGTAGAGAAAGATAATGCCGGAGGGAGGATAAACCTTTTGCATGGGGAATAGAAGTATAAAGTGAGGTAACGTCGATGGTGGCCATAAGTACGTTGGGTGTGGAGGGAATAGAGACAGAATTTAGACGGTTGAGGAAGAGGTATGTGTCTTTTGTGAAGGTGGGCAAGGAGAGTACAAGTGGTTGTAGGTATTGGTCAAGGAATGCGGAGATTCTACCTGAAATTCCCGTGTTCGCCTATCACCACTAGATCCTTACCGCTTCCCTCCCCCCCCCCTTCCCAGCATGCCGCGCGCTTCCCTCGTCCCAGCCCTCGTATTCACTCCAACCTTCGTCTTTCCTGAAGAGGGCCGGCCGAAAACTTAAAATTACTTTGCCCTTATACGTGTTTTCTATTAATATATTTATGTTCTATTGTGCCTATGTATATGTAATTATAGAGAGAGAGAGAGATGGTTAGATAGATAGATTGACCAAACATCGCAGTACACATAGAACAAGCACTGACAGAATATCTGTACTATTAGTATAAGTAAAATATGAACAAACGAACTTGGTCATTGCTCAGGGTTACATGCCTACAAGCAGTCATAGTGAGGAAGAAGTCGATAAGGTAGATGCACGTTAAGGTAGATGACATAATTTTGTGGTGTTCCTGGAAGTAAATATTTAATCCTGATTAGATATAGGAGGGCAACGGTAGGCGAAGGAAGAGATCGTGGAGAGGTGGGGGACTATGATTTAGAAACAAGGGACCGCGAGGAGAAGACAATAGAGTTCTGCCGGAGACAGGGTTAATCGTAAGGGACACCTGATTTAAATACCACAATAGGTGTAGGTATTTATGGAAAATTTCCGAGTGATCATAAATATATCATTTAGTTTATATAATGGTTAGGTATAGACTTAGGAACGATGTAACTTATTCTCACTGTTTCCTGGGAGTGGATGTAAGATTCGGACCATAATAGAACACTAATGTAGTGCCGGATTCAAAAGAAAAACAGGGAAAATGGTCGAAGAAATTGAATATGGAAGCATTGACCAGGGCGCTAAGGAGCATCAGTGGTCTGCAGGAAAAATTAGTGAGGATAGGGAGATGGGTACCATAGAGGAAATACGGTAACATATCGGAGAGGGATGTCGAAAGTCGCAAGCGGAACTATGGAAAAAATAGCAAAGGGTATGAAAACTCTGGCTTAAAGACGAGATGGTTAGGAAAATAGACGAAATAAATAAATGGAAGAATGTAAACGCAGGAGTTAGGTCGGAGTCAGTATAAACAGATGAATAATGAACAAAGCCAGAAACAAAGATGGTGAAAGAAGCGTGGTGGAAGACGCAGGGCGAGAATATGGAAGGTTTACAAAGGAAGGGTGCTACATATATATAAAATGAATATATTTATTTCTAATTAAATGAAGAATACAATGTATCTTTCCACTGTCCTTTATTCGCGTGCAACTAGTTTCAACGCTCAAGAGTCATCATCAGACCCGATGATGACGCTTGAGCGTTGAAACTAGTTGTGTACGTGAATAAAGGACAGTGGACAGATGCATTGTATTTTTCATTAAATTAACATGAATTTCCACAAAGTTGAGCCGGGAACAATTGAATATTTATTTATATATTTGTTTATTCAGTACATAGTCTATATGCTAAAAGAACACATGAATGGATAAACATGGACTCTCACAGAAACATTTTACGTTTCGGCCGTATTCGGTCGGCGCTTCTTGGCGTATTTGTCAAACGAATCAATGCATGATATTCTTGAGGTGAGAGGGAGGGTTAATTGATGTCGATCGATCATTCTTAAGTAATCACACTATGGACTATCTGTGGGGCGAGCTCAAAGCTACGGGGCAATTTATAAATCATTTGCTAACAATGGTGTATGAGGCAGAACTCTTCCCTAAATCACATCCTGTAAAATATGTAAAGACAATAGATATTAGAACAGATTTATTGTTATTTCAGTACTCTGTATGGATAATTCAAACGACTTAGTGACATATATTTTAAAGAGGGGCAGCAGAAAATGGAATAAGATATAAGTTTAAGTAATTAGGCGGTAGGAGAGCTTTAGTTTGTCCGGAGAAGTAGTCATAAGCTTTCTGAAGAATAAATTTTTAGATATGGATATTTATTTATTTTGAATTAGTTCGGAAATAAACCTTTGATCTTTACATCGGAGTTTGAACATTGACATGACAATTTGACAATTACATACATCCAAACCCTAGGTGGAGGGAAATCCACTTAGCCGGGAATGGAACTGGCGACCGCTGAGTTGGCAGACGAGGACGTTACCCCGCTGCAACTGGGGCCAGCTCCAGCTCTATGTGCTCCAATGCGTGTATTTAAGAGGGCGCACTGATGCCGGTTGGGTAAATCCGAATAAAGTTGTTGAATAAAAGTTGATTTTTAAAAAGTGGACGAGTGCAAAATTATATGTACACACTCAAAATGGATGGCATACACTCTATTCAAGCGAGGGGATAAAAGTGAATTTATTTCACTTCTTTATCGTGATTTAAATGAAAAATAAGTCTGTCATTTCCTGCCTTCACCTCTGCTCATCCGGAAGAATAGTACGGTGCACGCGAATCACTATTGGGACCCGCTCCCGAGGAACTGTACGAGCCTCATTTGGTGATGGAGGGCCTTCCCTCGCGACTTCCCGAGCGGGGGACCCTTCCTCCCTTTGGTCGTTATTTCTCGCCCTTGAGGCGAACACCCTCCGCCAAGGGCGTGGAGGGTGGGGGGGTTGGGCGGGGAGGGCGCCGGGTATTGTCCGGATTACTCCCCATTCCATTGGGGCGCGATCACATTTCGCCGTGCGATGCTCTCTTGTCCCACTTGCGCTGCCCTCCGTCGGAACATTTGCCCTCATCAAGTGCCGCCGGCATCCAGTCTCTCTGATTGGAGATCCCGCGAGTCCATTACGGAAATCATTAAGGAGAGGCAATCTGGTGCTCTACTCCTCTTTCAACTATCTCCACCGGTGCACACATCCGCCCTTGCATGTCTTATTGCATCGCGGTCTCCGTCGCTATACCTAATTAAAGAAATGGAGACATCACGAATATTCGTGATCCGCCGCGAGAAATGCTTTTAGCGACCATCTCTCGGACGTGGTGGGGAAAACAATGAGGCAGCAAGCAGAGGAGTAGGATCACAACAGGTAATCCTGATGGTCAGGTTTCAGGGGAACAAGGCTGAAATTACGCAGGTGGCCGTTGTTAGGATGCAACGGCAGACGGCACGGACGTCATGCGATATCATAAACGTTCAAATAACGGAGGAGGATGTCGCAGGCATCCAATACTATCAAACAAAGATTACCTAACATGAGGTCATTCTGAAATTTTACATCCTCTATATTTTAATTTCCTTTGTCTTTTGAATTATGCAGTCTTGAGATTTTGTTTTTCGGGGACCTAAAAGTTGGGGGTCTTGTAGCATCAAAACCAGAAAATCCATTGCATGCAGAGTCTTGGGTAAGGTGGGATTCGAATCTGCGAACCTCGCGGTGGAGTTACCGTCAAAAGAGAAAATCGGATCGTTCATGTCTCACTCACAATTAATCTGCTTGGTGCAATAGAGTAAACACCTGAAATAATATTTTCCCGAACTCGTTATGACTTGAACTTTATTTCTCTGTTTTGGAATTGCAAGCACGAAATTGCAAACATGCCGACCTTCCTGATTCCGTTGACTGTCATTCATCGCTCGCAGTGGACGAACGAAGAATCATTTCGCGGAAAGAGGGAGATAATCTTTACTTCACGCGAGCCAAGCTTCCCACTAATTTCAAGCCAGAAGGCCCTCTCGTATTTTCTAGTTTTCCCAGGCGTAATCATCTCAAGAGGGCGTTGAGGTCGCAGGCATGCGCAGCGTGACTCGAACACTGGACTTCCGATTGAAATCCCGCGCAATGGAGATGCAGATGGGGGAATCGAGGGGTGTAGAAATCCGACCAATTCGAACGGTTCGTATTCCTCGCGGAAACATAACGGGAAGGACGTGAATCGGAAGAAGTTTGAACGGTGGCTTTGAGCGAGTGCATCGGTCCAAATCCGAAGGTCAGGTGTACGTTGCACAATAACACTGATTGAAGTCGTGCGTGCGTCACATTGCAGTTGCGGCAATGTTGGTGGCCGCCCAACCACTGCACTCATCAGCGCCAGTGGAAACCTGGGAGATGCGGGGGAAACATATGGAGGAGTAAGGGCTTTGAGAAAGCCTGTCTCTCAATTAGGCTGCTCGTTACGTGAGTGACGATGTTCCCAAAGGGTGGCAGTCGGAGAGGCCTCCAGGCCACCAAACCCTTTCTGTCCATCCATTCTCAGGGAAAGAAGCATTAGCCCTCAAAAAACATTCTAATGCCGGGGATCGAACACGAGACCCCGACGTGGGTAGCCACCAAGGTCTTAAACTGACTCGAGACCTTCATCTACATAATACCCCGCACGCCGCCGCAAGGGCGTGTGGCGGGGGACCTTCAAGTACGAGTTGTGGGTGCAGGAATACTCGTAAGTGTATGCTAATTTATTTTTACTCCATATGAAACCGTTCTCTGGAAGGAAACGCGGTTCATTATTAGCCTGAAGCTAACCCAATTTGTTGCAGAATAAAAGTGTCGTTCGACGGTAATATGAAAGTTGTGCTGTGTGAAAAACTTTGAGGTAATATTTCCTGGGTTTAAAGTTTATACGGTAATGTGTTGAAAGGCGTAACTGTTTTCGTTTCATTGGCATGAAATGAGTCGGCCTAAAACATTTGCATTCGGGTCGATTGAGGATTAAAGCCATCATTTCCATTGTGTGCAAATTATGATTTTCTCCTATTTTGGTTTACCGTTCTCGTCGTGTGAATGGCAAGACGTATTTGGCTCCATTTTCACATTTATTATGAGAGCGTGTCCCATTTTAAAAAAATATTGCTTTGGTTTTCATTCGATGAATATCCCTTCTCGTAATTTTAATAGTCAGGAGTTACTCCTGTAGCTTTTTACAAACATGAAAAATAATACGTGCTAAAAATTGGCACGCATGGTATTTCCTGCAGAGGCATATACGTACTCTATTATTTTCGAAAAATGTCGAGAAAATTATCCACGTTTCTCGTATATCGGCAGATTAGATATGACTGACTTAGGGAGAGAGATGGCTTCAAAACAGAATTTTATATATTTCACAACCATAATATAAGCACGGGTAAGAAAAAATAATTATAGCGTACTAGTATATTGCTATTTCATCAATTTATAGTATATTGCTATTGCTCGTATATTGCTATTGCCTATATTTCCTTAGCCGAATCTATCCTCTGCTTTAGCATGGTGGTTGCCTTTTGACCTCTGGTCTCAACGCCCTTTTCACTCCGAATCGCGGAGGACAGGGTGGAATGAACGGAAGCACTCGACAGAACAATTATCTCGAGATGCGGATTTCGTTGAAATCAAGCGAGGGAGGGAGCGGACGGTGTTAGGTGATGACGGCAGGGGACCGCGGCGGCCCGTCTCGCGTTCTCCGAGGGGGCGGCCGACCAACTGGCGGGCGGGCCCTCCGGTCCCCCCGACCCGAGGCCCCGGGTTCGATTGCCGCAGATGGAAATATTCTCCGGCGGCAATCCCGTTTCCATCGGAATGGCGGTCGGGCCGCAATCCTGGGATGGTTTGGTGCGGCTTTTCGAGGGAGTATTAATGCTGACGCCAAGTTATTCTCTGCGACCTTAATCCTCTCCTCGTTTCACAATAGTGAATCCATTATTATTTTATTCATGCACCAGTTGTGGATCCTTGGTTATTTTTATCTATTAATATGCTATAGCGTTGAAGGTGACCTCGGTCGAGATCTAATATATTTCTGGAGTCATTTTAGTTTGATTAGTTACGCCGATAAATGGAGGAGTACTTTAGCAAGATGTCAGCGCTCATGATTGTCTGAATATATTGATAAAGAATAATGTAATAAAATTTTAATTATCAGTGTAAATGGAAGTTCTTGCAGACATTTGTACGGACGCCTATGAATTAAAGGAGTGAACTTTGTTTGACGCAAAATTATAAAAATTACAAGGGTCATCCGGAAAGTAGTACCCGTTCGTGCCGCATGAAGTGCTGACGACGCGAGTAGCCGCTGGACGAGGTCAGATAGCTTCAGTGGCTTGTCTGCCTTCTCTGAGCCAAGTTGCGTGACGCTAGCATTGCCTGTGTTGTTTCTGTGATTGTTTACAATGTTTAAAAAAATTGAGAACGCCGCCAGTTGTGAAGTGAGGGCAGTGATTAAATTCCTCAATGCAAGAAACGTTCGCCCATGTGATATTCATCGCCAATTAAAGGAGGTGTATGGAGACAATGTAATGGACGAGTCGTCTGTTCGGCGGTGGTGTCGCAACTTCAACATGGGGAGGGGGAACACACACGACGATGAGCGTTCGGGGAGACCGTCTGTCATTACAGACCAACTGGTGAGCTCAGTTGACGAATTCGTGAGGAACGATCGGCGCGTCACAATTGATGACATCTGTGAGCATTTTCCCAATGTTTCTCGAACAATTGTTCATGAAATTGTTAAACACCATCTGCATTATGCAAAAATTTGTGCAAGATGGGTCCCTCGCGTATCTCAATGAGCTGGCGGCGAAGGACTATGCAGCAGGAATACAGAAACTTGTCACACGTTATGAAAAATGCCTTAATTTGCTTGGAGATTATGTTGAGAAGTAGTTTAAAGTATCCTCTTTCAAATAAAATTTTTTATGTTTGTTAATATTTACTTTTGTGTCTTTATTTCACGAACGGGTACTACTTTCCGGATTACCCTCGTATGATGAGATAACATTATTTGAGGTAGTTTTTATGCATTAGGTTTTCGCGCGGAAAATACGGGTACCAAGTCTTATGAACGGGAAGCCTTTATTGGTTTCTGGATTCTAGACTGGCAAAATACTCCCAGAAGTAGACGAAGCGATTTAAACGATATGTGTGTAGAATGGAGACTCCAACAGCCCGCGTGAAGGCTTAAATTACCTCTTTCAATTATGGTGAATAAGATTGGAACAGACATGCTCCCAGACATGTATGACCATTGCGACCACGCTTGGTAATGAGGAAGTGGATAAAATATGTATTTTGAACACAGAATTAGATCGCATGCAGCTTAGAGGAGCTAGATTTGTAAAACGTTGCCGCGGTAAACTGAGTAGTGTATGACAATTATTAGCGAAGCTAGGTTGAGGCTCACTCACGGAGCGAAGGTTAAAATATAGAGTAAATCTTTTGCATAAAATGGAAGGAAGCCTCTTTGGAAACTATATTGAAAATATATTATTACCCCCATCGTAATACGGTAGGTGAGATCATGTCGGTAAAATTAAGGAGATTAAGAGTAGATAAGATAGATAGATATAAGATGCAATTTTTCTCACGGACGACAAGGGTTTAGAGTAACGTTGTCCGACCGCGCATTCTTATTTTGAATCAAAAGTAGTCCAGTGTGTAATCACTCCCTGCCACACACCCTGGTGGTGGCTTACAGTGTACTATGCAATAGCAATAATAAATAATGAAATTATGGATTATCAAAAAAGAAATAATTAATGATTATCGTAGGAAGAAACAAGTGTTTTGATGGATTTTATTCCATTTGTTGAACCCTCTGCTGGACGATTTCATATCATTGTATTGAAATGTCTTTCCTCGAGTTTTCAAAACTCCCATCAATTTCAAATTTGGACCAGAAATACTTAATAGACTCGAACTAGAGCCACTTTCCCGGGAGTTCTTTAGATAACGGCGGGACGTCTATTGTCTCGAAGTTTGAAACTCATCGGCCAACTTAATCAGTCGGTAACTTCTAATCCAAACGCAGTTTTATAGATATTATGAACGATGCAGTCATATCGATCTCAGATTTGGTTTTTTTCGACACACAAGAATTTACGTGACTTGGAACGATTCATCGCGAGTATTTAATCTTAGGTGAGGAAGGTCACGTAGACACGAAGGTTTCAGAATGTAGGTTAAAGGTACTCAAAGCACGTTTGGTCACCAGCCACGAATGCACAATCCCAATTATTTTACCTCTACACAAATATTAGTTTGATCATCCACTCGAAAAATGTTCATTACACGAAAGAAAGTACTTACATGTAACAATATTCAATAACAGGATACATATATTCAATTCATGCGGAAGGACTGTTAAAATTATGGGTCTATTAAATTAAAAAATATAACATGCAGGATATCGAGAAATGTATTCACAGCCAATTTTAATTATCTCCTACGCGATTGCTGTCATGTCTATTTTTATTTCTAGTGGTTCGAGGAAAAAATGACATTTTAAATCTGTCCTTTCTACTATAAATCTCCCTGATTTTACGTTGATGATCTGTTCTACCATAGTAAGTCGGTACGTGTAACATGTCTTAAACATCCTCAGATTAGTTACCTGCCTCAAATTTACGCAGTAAATTTAACCTGTATTTAAACCTACGGTCAAATAGTGGCTCCCATCCTAATTCTTCCAATAGTGTCGTGAAAATGCTACGCTAGTAATAACAACTTTTCACAAAACTAAATACTCGACGTTTATCTCGAATTAGTTCCAAAATTAAGCCTACTTCATGAGAATCCCATACCCTTGAGGCATACTCAAGGTGAGGCCCAACTAATGAGAAATAACAAGCTCCTTGACCCTTTCGCTCCAATTCCCCAGTATTATTTCAATGGGTCCTAACTTTTTATTTGCTATTCCGCAAATTTCACGAATGTGTTTTCCATAGTACATATGCCTAGTTATCGTTACACCCAAGTATTTTACCGATTCTACGAGTGTTATGTTGGTTCCCTGCATAGTGTGTTTTCGGGTGAAATACTCATCCTCCAAAAATATATTGAAACATTTATTCAAATTTAATTCTAGCTCCCATGCCTCGTACCACTTTTGCATTGCAATTAGATTGTTAGCTAATAATGCTCTATTTTCACGACAGGATATTTCCCTATATATCACTGCTTTGTCAGTAAATAGACGAGGTTTACTGGGAACCCTAGACCCGGCTTCCAAGGCATCGTGCGGCTGTGGATGTGCTACTGACTTTTTTCGACGGCACATTCCGAAAACAATTGAGTGGCCTTAATAGAGACCAAATAGGTGTGTACACCGAAACGTATATAAATATACATATAGAATATAAATCTAAAACATATCAAACTCATGAAAATATTCATAGATCCAGGCATGAAAATGGGCTTCAGAGAAACTTTTTTAAATCAGCCAGCCGAAAGCCTGACTTACAGCAGCCTGCCTGCTGGTCTAACTCCGCGGGTAGGAAGCTAGACCTTTCCTTTTTTTTAAAATCATAGCAGATGTTTCCCATGGTTGGTATTTGGCTAACTGGGAGGTAGTGCCTTTTGACATATTTGTCGGAGGAATTATTTGACCGATTCCTCGGCACTCCCGCAAAGGCAACGAGTTCATCCTTTTCCGTGAAGCGGATATTTGCCTGTCCAATACGTCGTCCGAGCCCGTATACACATCCCATCACGTCAGGTCAGACCTTTCATCTCGTACGTGTGATTGACTTAGCGTATCGGCGATCACCAGTTTGGCGAGGGTCATTTCGAAAGTCCGTCTCGGCAATTTATAGTTTTTCTCGATCTTCCTCCTATTCCTTAACGACTCTTTCTACCCTTATGTCTATAACATTCGTGCTTGTCTTTTCCATTTTTCCTGAAGTCTTTAACAAACTTACCGTTCAGAAAAGAACGAAAATAAGAAATTAGTGTAAACAATGAAAAAAATTGTCTTTGAGAATGTACGGAAAGTTAGGCGCACGGTTTCGCAATGAGGGGTGTTTCATTTTATCACACCGCGTGGACGCCTTGGACCCGTCATAGAAGGTTATTGCATTTAGTATCGTCCTCTCTCTGATAAGATCATTTCCACATAACCACTGGCTCATTCTTAATACATACATTTATTTTGTACGCCCATTCGACATCGTATAAATAGTTCTCAGTTTTTCTTCATTCATACGGAAAGAAACGTACTGCTCTCGCCCTAGTCGGTGTGGTCGTGTTAATTCACTTCAATATCGTGCTGCCCATCCAAGTATGCCCATTTTGAGCAGCCCGTGGTCCTTAAATTCATGAATACCGCAGAGCCCGAAGTGAGTGGGTTTGGCTGTGGCTCAATAAGGTCTGAGGACTTGAAAATGTGTTCGCATGCTCTCTCTAAACAGAGAATAGGTAGGTTCTTGCGGTGATTAGCTTCCCATCTAAATACGGTCGGTCTGTTTTCTCTCGAGAACTTCAGTCTTGCACCCAGCCCTACGATTACTGCCTCTTATCAAGCAAGTGGATATACGTTTCCTTTTGTCATTTTAACGAAAGCCCGTTTTCCATGTTTCACGGAAATACATACCTTAAAAATCGTTTTCGAAAATAATTAAATATATATTCCTTATGAATAATTTTATTCACGCAGTGATATTATTTCCTAAAATGAATTCGACTATAAAGCTGTTATATTTTGTGTATACTTAGTTGAACTGGGCACTATTTCTGCGAACTGAAACGCAAACGATTTATAATTTTTACTCTAAAATCCGCCCTACGGAAATAGTGTAAGCCGACGGATTGATCTGTTTAAATTCGGACGGAGTGTGAATATTCGCGCGGTTGTGGAGTTTCATAGTATGCAGCCTAACATTCAAATATGACAAGATGGCTTTCCTCAAGGGGAAATATTCCGGAGGTCAACTAGTCCCCCAATCGGATATCTGGGGCTGGACTACTGGGAGGGGAACATCAGTCAACAAGGGGGATAAATGCAGAAACCAACATGCTCCGGTTTGCAGATGACATCACAGTAGTAGCGGAAACGCGAGAGGACCTGCAAGAAACTCTTAAGTGCTATGGATCAAGTACTGGGTGAAAATAATATTACCATCAGCAAGAAGAAAACTAAAATCCTTGTGTGTGGAAGAGAGAAGTTGAAAACAGATATCACAATTCGAGGGGTGAAACTAGAGCAAGTGGAATCCTTCATTTACTTGGGCAGCAGCATAGCATGAGATGGAAGAAGTGCGACCAACATCAAGCGAAGAGTAGCCCAAGCTAAGAACGCATTCATGAAGAAGAGGTAATTACTATGTTCAAGGAACCTAAGACTGGAAAAAAGGAAACAATTCGTCAAGAGTATCGTGTGGAGCATGGTGCTCTATGGTTCAGAGACTTGGAACATTGGAAAAGTGGACCGGTGAATAATAGAAGCCTTTGAAACATGGTGCTGGAGGAGAATGCTGAAGATTATTTTGGACAAAGTAATAAATGAGGAAGTATATAGAAGAGAATAGGACGGTACAGAGAACTCTAGGGCAAAGAAGAAATAGATGGATTGGACACACATTGAGGACAATGGATTGATTAGGAATATAATAGAAGGGAAGATTCGACGAGGAAGACCAAGAGACATGTACATTGGACAAATTAAGAAGGATGTAAAACAGAGAGGGTATCAGGGGTTGAGGGAATTGACATTGAATAGAGTAGAATAAAGGGCTGCAGCAAACCAATCCTAGGATTGAAATACTGATGATGATGATGGAGTTCCAATATTTGAGGTGATCGTCGGCTAAACCAGTGTTGCCACTCCGTCGGAGGCCGTGCTATGTCGGTTAGTTCGCGCAAATGCCGCGGAATCCGGACGCCGACGAGTTTTGCGCTAATTTTTTTTCCCGCCACTGAACGCGCGAACCTATTAAAACGCTTATCGCCCTCTAGAATGACGTCATCATCCAGGCGAACGGAATATATCGGAGGCGGGAGGAGCAGGCGGCGGAGAGGCCTCCCCCTCCAGCACCCGCCGCCCCCAGACACCGCGGCGGAAGGGGGATGGCGAGGTCACACGCCTCCTGGAATAGGGTTTGACATGCTGATTTCCGCGCGGCGATTTCCGCGCTCGCAGCTCATTATGTGTTTTGCGTTCCTTCGCGATCAATACAGTCCGGGGCCGGCGAAGAATGGGGCAAAACTTCAGCGTCATCCAGCGATCGCCTCCTCTCCACCCCGACGACCCTTCAAACACGTCCCCGCTCGGCGATTCCGCGCTGGGAAGGGGCCGCTCAATGGAGGGAGGGTGGCCTCTGAAAGGCCTCCCCTGACGACGGACGCAGTAGACGAGAGAGCCGGTCGGATCCCTCCCGACTTCGATTGCGGGCCCACCCCGACATATCGCACGTGATTACGAGCGATATGGCGGACCATGCATGCGATTACGAATCGTGTGAATAGCATTTCCATATCTGAAAGAAAAAAACATGAATCGACTCTATAAGGGATAACATTTTAATAGCAATCTGCGTAGAGGTAGACTACCTCGTATACTACTCAGGGGTAGGTTTTGTGAGGATTTCAAACATTTTACGCGATGCCATGCTTTATGGTGTACTTATTCCTGTATTAGGAATGTAGGTACACTAAGGGTTCTGTTATACTCACATCATACTCTGGCCGCTTTCATCATATTTAATCATTTTATAACTCCCCACATTTTTTAACTCCCTTCACACCGTCCATAATGATTATTCTCTCTCTCCTTCTAACTCATCCGACATTCTCCTCTCTATCACAGCCTTCCACATCCCTCCGCCTCTTGATATCTCCTCCGTCCACCTCACTCGGCTGGTGCGAATCTCTGACGGCAGCCTTCATTTCTCCCCATAGACCGTAATGTTTGTTTCTTTTCCGTTCGTTTCACCGCCAGGATTCTTCCTTCCGTCAGGATTCTCCTTACTCATAATCCAAACGCCTCCATTATACGTACAGGTTATCTTCTGTCCTCGACGATCCGAAGTTTCCGAACAACACCAAGCTGCGCTTCAACACAACTTGTCAGATTTGCAAAAGACGTTCAATGCTTCGAAGGACTTCTTCGATGACCTCACCCTCTATTTCACCCCGTAACCAACAGCCACACTATCTCGCTGTATTCTAACCTATGGATGTGAAATCAGGGGGCATCGAGTTAACCATTCAGGAATAATCAGAAAACTAAGGGAAATCGAAAGAGCTTGTTCAATCCCAATAACTCGAAGCTATTCAACCGATGCGCCGTGTGTAGTAATTACTTGACAACCTCCACTTGAATACATCATAAGGGAAAGAATCGGAATTTTTAAAGTATCAAAGAGGACTTCAAATTGACTACTACGGAAAGGTAATTCCAGGCATTGCCAACTTGAGGAAAAAATATGTCCAGAAACTACTATGATAAGAAACAATTAAAAGTTGGCAAGATGATTTGAATTCCAGTCTAAATGGAAGACCCATATTTGAAGTCATTACAAATATAACAGATAGGCTGAAAATTGAGATATTAAAAAATAAAATGCTATACCCAAATAATTGATGGCCGCATACATTTCAACGCGTACGTAAGAAACATTGAGAAATCAAATATTGAACATTTGGGAAAAATGTGAACCATAAGGATTTGAGGATACATCAACATACAGAATACAAAAATTTTTGAAGTCCGAAGGCCAAAGATACAACATTTGGCATAACGTGAAATATAAAATACAAATACCAAAGAAATTATCTGGGAGTCTTTTAAAAACGCCAAAATCCGGAAGGAACTGGAAAAATTGGCAAGGTAAAAATCAAGGAAGAAATAAATATGAAGATTAGGAAGAAACTAAACCAAAAAGGAAAAACAAAGAAATAAAAGATCAAATATAAGGAAAATGAAATTAAGAAAAGAGAATAGAAAGCCTAGAAGGTGGAAAACGACAGCAAACTTTTGGAAGAGAAGGAAATAAATGAAGGGAAGAAGACAGAGAAAGAAGAGCGCCGGCCACCTGTGGCTGCAAGATGGCGCGCCGCGCATGTACCTTCTTTGCAATCAATTGCAGTGATATTAACATTTTAAAACTGGGAAATAGTATGCGAGTAAGCTAAATTTAAAATTCAACGGGGAAGTATGCATTCGCAGGAATCCCCAAAACAACTGGTAAAAGTTTTACTACTTGTTAATAAAGCTTTATATACCTTTTAAGTAAAAAGCAAGACCAAAAATTCTGGGAATTTTCTCCCCAAATCAGAAAGAACATTAGAAGCGACAGGGAGGCACACTTGACATCTGGTACCATTCTATATTCTTTCTTTTTTTGTTTCTTTCTCCACTTCTACCCTTCTCTCCCCTTCTCAACGTCGTGTATCTCCAATAGTATCCAACGGATGTCCAATCCTGGAAGTTCAAGCGAAACCATAGGAGTATTTGCATACGACAACAAAAAGCACGCATTTTCCATTCCAGTAATTTTCAGGAGAAAATGAACTTTGAATCGGCTCTTCTGAAATGTCAAATAATGGGTAAATAAAAAGTAGATTCGTTTTTACGAATGTTTCATTATCCACTAATTGAGATCGGGTAGGAGAAGATCACCTGCAAAGAATTCATCGTTAGAATTGGGCTGTCATGAATATTTTAAGAACAAATATAATATTTTAAGTTTGCTTGATTGTTGATCTCTATAAAAATATTCTTGAGACACCAGATAAAAAATAACTTTTACAATATCTGATACACGAACAGCAAGTCAAACTTTTGCCGAAAATAATTGCGGGAAAAATATCTCAATCCGGAATGATGGAATGGATTCGAAAAGCGCCAGGAAACTTATGGCAAATCTGGGTGAGTCGGCAACCCTACTCCCCGCTCCCACCCCTGCAACTGCGCAGTCGGGCGCCCCCGCACAGCTCAAGACGCCCTCCCCCCTCACCTCCGGGGGTTGGGTGGACGGTGAGGAGTTTCTTATCCACCTTCCATCCCCACCGGGAGATTGCACCCGCTCGTGGATCGTCGCATAATGGCAGCCAATCGGAGGTGTGGCGGGCGAATGGAGGGACGCGTGGAGCCGAGCGACCGACCGTAAGGGGGAGCGAGAGGGAAAGGCTACTTCTTACCTCCCTCTCGCTCCTAGAGAGAGGGAGAGTGAAGGGTGCGCTTATTTGTCCCTCCGCCCACTTCCGAGACCAATGTCCCCCACTTGACGGAGGAACATTGAATGCCGAGATCGCAAGCAGTTATCATACTTTCCCTAGGGTAACCCGGAGACGGAGGATTCAATTCAATGCCTCCACGTGCGTGAATGTCATCCCTTGTGACTGAACTCTTAGGGAGACTAGTCGAAATCAGCCCTCGATTTAACAACGTCCCGAGGAAATATTTTTCAGCGAAGAGTCGTCCATTTATTCGGTGAATTCCACCTCAAGGCAGGGGGATATGGTTTTTGATTCGTGCGTAAGGTAAAAGAAATATGACAGCATTTCGTGCCGTCACACTCGAGACTTCAAACCCAGGAAGTGATGCTGCAATGCTGGCTTAAGCGTTAATATTGATAGTTGAAGAGTCTTACTCTCAATTGAGGTGCATCAACGAAATGCAAATCAATGCAAAGCAATAGGGATCATCAAAAATATCCTTGATAATTCTGATGAGGACAGAAATTTCGAAATTCCTGGAAAGCATATAGCGTTGAAATATGCGATATATGCTAAATTTCAGGAGAACTGAAGGAATCGTTTTGAAAAAAAACACGCTTTACAGCATTGAAATAAAATAACTGTGCGCGAGTTGATTTTAAATGTTCTCACCGTCGGAAGTCACACCGCACCGTAAACCCGTGAAAAATGTTTGCTGAGTTCAGAACGCATTCGGTTATTCACGCCCACTTATCGCAACCATGCTCCTAAGTCCCCTTCAATTCGAAGAACCGTCGGGGAGGAATTCAAAATCCATTTCCGATTGACGATTCCTCCTCTTTCAAGCCCGCTCTATTTGAACAAAGCAATTCTATTCCGTGGGATATTTCCAATGGTCGGGAATGACTACACGACGAAAGGATGAGTCGGATGTCGCTCGTAGAGGTGAGAAGCGGGCATGGTTAGAGACAACGGACGTCCTGCATGCCATCCAGTTGAGAAGTTAACCACACTTGGCGCGTCAATGTCTCACCAACAACTGGAGAGCCACATCGGAATTTGAATTCCCTGTTGGATCGAGGGTTACTAGTAAACATTTTCCCCTCTTCCCTGATGGGAAGCTGATGAGAGTCCACTCAGGAAATATCAAATTGTCTTGGCGAAAGTTTCTTTCTTGGCAGTGACAACGAACGCCTAAAGGGACTTAAGTAAGAGTGTTTCTTCCGTAATTGTACGATAGCCCTGCGGGGTTAGGTCGTTCGGAACTCTTCGCCGGTGCAATGGGGGAGCTGAAACCTGCAGATAGACGGAGGCACCGGCCAAATCCCACACTGCAATGGACACCGCAGATTCGGTGAGTGAAGCTTTTAACTCCAACTCTGCGCTCAACACATTGCTATCATTCTTGCCAAAGAAAGACCCTGTCTGCAAAAACAGTGAAGTTGTTACCATTACGGTTCCTAAATAGGTACTTAATGATCCGCGTTTCCATAACTTAATGAGACAGAGCGATAAGAGCGTTATTTCCGCCGATCACATTGACCCCACTAATGTGCAAACCCTCCTCAGAACAGCGACTTCCCTTGATCTGGAAGCAGCTTTGGATAGAGGGACTCCTCAAAATCGCGAAATCTCCCATTCCCACCCACCTCTTAAGGATCATAAAATCCTTCCTGGAAAAAAGAGCGTTTCATGTGGACAGCGTCGGCTGTATTTCAGGAAAAGAAGCATCAAAGCCGGAGTCCTTCAGGGCTCCGTCCTTTCGCCATTGCTTTTCTCCTTCTATGTAAACGACGCGCCGCGAACACCAGGCGCCGAACTGTATACATACGCCGACGATACGACGGTCACTGCACAAACAGGAAATCCGACATGGGCCGCAGAAAGATTACAGACGCAGCTAGACGCCCTGGAAGAGTGGCTGAACAACTGGAAGCTCCAAGCTCCAAAAATGCGAGCACGTAACTTTTTCCAGGAGGTAAAAGGCAGGCGTCGGGCTACCCCTTTTCTGGGAAATGAATGCATTCCGCGAAAAGAGAAGGTACAATACCTCGGGGCCATCCTTGATAAGGGCCTCAGGTGGGGCTACCACATCAAGTACGCCACCGGAAAAGCAAAAGCCGCCGTCACAGCACTCAAACGTATCCTGCAACCCAGAGCACTGCTAGAATATCCAGACAAAGAAAACCATCTACGCGACAATGATCCGACCCCTTCTCAGCTAAGCCTCCCCGGTGTGGTTGTAAACAGTGAAATCACACCTAAAGAAACTACGGACCAATCAAGACAAAATTATTAGGAGAATAGTCGGTGCCCCGTGGTTTATAAGGAACACAGACCTGAGAAAGGATCTACTTCTAACACCGATTCTGGCTGTCGCAAAAAGGCTGGCTTCAGATATTGAATCCTAACCTCAAGAACCCACTCCTCATGAACCTCTGGGGCTGCTACCCCCCAGGAGCAACCACGACGGACAGGAGACCAAAAGTGGACGTAACAGCCCACGTCCCTGTCCCCGACTGACTGAACAGAAGGATGATGAATACATGCAAACAGCGAAGAACCACGACAAGAAGAGGAGATTAAGACAAATAAAGATCTGAGGAGACAGATAAACAAAAATAAAGGAAGTGAAAAACTTAACTTATAAACTTAAAAAAAGGAGAAACTCCCCCCCAAAAGATTCATGCTGTAAACAGTTTTCAGCTTGATGCAGCAGTTCAGACGGTCACGTGGACTGAGAATATCCCTTCGCCCTTCGCTAACAACTGACTCCCAAAGACCAACTACACGCCGCAATGGTGACCTCCACATCTTCCATGACGTATACCAAGCAGCACCTCCTTCCAGCTCATGGCTTCGCCGGACGTTGCTTGCCTTCCTGTTCTTGCATCGCCACAGTGATTAGCTTCGTAACACTTGTACCCTATCACACGATTGAAGGAGTACATACAACTGCATATATTATCCAGAATTTTAAGCTATATGTTACAATATTATGGTACATGATTTCTCGGAATATATGCAACTTTTTACTCTCATATATTCTAAAAAAAATGTCTTTCTTCTTTCCTTTATTATTATTATTATTATTCAGTAATCTACCGGTTAAGGTACCACTACGTAAGTTTTTGATGGACACAAGCTATCAAATGATACAGCGACAATTCCCTTATTTCTACGAACGCACCAACCCAACATCTCATGATACAATAAGCCCCTCGTTACCGTGGAAAGCGATGCCATCTCAGTGAAACCGAATAAATATTTTTACAATCACGAAAAGATTTATCGTGATGCGACAAATATGATACATCTCCCGCATTTCACGTAACCCGACAAGGCAATTAAGGAAACCCGAGTTGCCTGCAAATCGGCGATATGTGTTATGCCCAATTACAAACCACATACGTTTAGACAAACGCGTCACTCCGAGGCAACAGGCCGTTCAATCAATCAAAATGAATGTTTATAGGAAAACCGAATGTCGTGAGTGAAAATCCGCTCGTAGCGAACGTTTCCTGAAGCTCCGTGGTTTTTTATCATTTATCAAACGAACTCGGAGAGTGAAATGGGTGGGGGCGGGAGGAGAGGTCTGGGGCGATGACACCGCCTCTCCTCCCTCCACTTTCCCGCACCCCCTCCTTCGGGTCTCTTCACTTCCACGTCCTCGCTCACCCCATGGGTTTTTGCATGCGACAGGTTTACAAGGTCTGTCCCAAACTTAGAAGAACTGATCTGATATAAAATAATGTACTCCCAGAATTGATACATTCACTCAAAATTCTTTGAAGTAGCACCCTTGTCCCCTCTATACACCGCTGCCGGCGGGTTTTCCACGCCTCGTACGCCTTCTGGAAGGCGGCGCCCGGAATGCTGCTAAGCTCCCTCGTCACGGCCTGTTAACGCTTTCATTGTACAAAATTAAGTTTCTACTACTCTCTTCTTTACATATTTTTCTATGATTCCTATCATGAAATCCCTTAATTTATAAAAGATTCTTTACATAATATAATTCTCCCAATATTATCAATACTTTGCCACTTTTCTTACTTAAGGGACTTCTTAAATAGGTGAACGGTTCTACCCGCTCTAGTTTATTATTTACTCATCTACTGCTAAATGTAGATATTCGCTCTACCCATTGACTAAACACTGACATTCCTAAATCTTGCCTAACACTAACATAGCGTGACACTTTACACTGCATTAAAGCTTCCTTTAGTTACTCTTAAATTTCTACCTACTTTCCTCCCATTCAACATGCCTATTCTCTTCCTCCCCTTATTGTGTCTGCGCAACATCACAGAAGATTATGATGAAGGGGAGGAGAGGCCATCTATTATAGTCTTCATCGTTCCACCAGAAATCAAAATAGTCACGTTTTTGCCTCCTGGCTTGGATTTTTCCCAATAACCCTATCTCTCCACGCAATGCCTGGTGCTTCTTAATTTGTTGTCCTTTCTTTTAAGTTTTCCTTTTCCATCTTTCTCCACACCCACATCTCAAAGGCTTTCAATTTAAACCAATCATTTTGTTTTAACGAAAAGTTTCCTCGTCGTTCAAAACCACGCTCCATGCCAAAGTTATCACTAATCTTTTCGTAGCATCTTTCCTCAAGGTTCCTACTACGAACGTTCTCCTCCATGTGAAATCCTCCTTTCCTGACGCCATTATTTTTCTTGTCCCCACTACTTTGACCTCCTGGGTACAAAGCACTTTCAGTATAAGAACTATTCCATCTGCTCCAGTTTATGCCCTTCGACTCTAACTTAGCATTCTCCCTTTTCAAAAATACATGGCTTTTGTTTTTATTGCATTGACTCTCATCCCCTATGTTTCACACGGATTCCCTAATGAACTCAACGATGAAATTCCATGTGTAAAAGAATCCAAATTTCCATATGAAATTGAAATGAAATTATTGACTTTGTAATTCCACACGCTTTATTTAAAAACACGACTCAGGTTTCGACGTTGAACTTCATCAGTTACGCCGGAGTCAATAAATATTACATTAAATACTTAATATCAATAAATATTATGTATATGGTACAACAAAGCAGTTATACCATTATGCTGATGATCAGTCAATAGATTACAACATTAAAGTGTGGGTCGACTTTGATCACCACTGTCATCGTATCATACCTCCATCTTACAATCTCTTTCCTAATATTTTTTCAAAAATGCATCTCTACCTCCAATTGGCTTAAATCGATCGAAAATTTATCATAAATGCAATTTTATTGCTGAATATCGGCACTTAACTACGTTGGAGTATGGCAATAGGTATTTTAACTGTCTTGCTGCCGTCATCACTATACATTCGTTTCGCTTTCCCAGCGATCTCGGCGCGTGAGTTTTGAGAATGAGGACAAAAATGACACGGGGAATCTCAAAGCGGGATCTCGGGTGAGTCTGCGACGTGCTCTTCACGTGTGACCGTCATTTTCGTATACGTATATGGCGAGTACTCACGCCTATACACACTCCTTAAACTGTTCCATTTCGTGATCGACAATGCCAAAAAGAACTAAATTTGTGATCATTTCAAGTAACGCATTCCCTTGGACTAGCTTCTTCCATTCTGGCCCGTCCTTCTATATGCTTCTTTTGCCTCCGTCGCACATCCGTACATTGCTGCATGCATCCTTACTTCTCCTGAGACTCCTAGTAATCCTCGCCCCTGGAGCATCTCACTCAATGGGTTTCTCGATCTACTTTCGCTCCTCGCTGACCCCCTCTTGCTCCTCGCTGATTCCTCTCCTTTCCGTGGATTCGGTGCAAACACCCCACCCTCTCCTGTTTTTACCAAAATTACTCCTTAAAACTTTTATCCTCATTCTGGCATGCTCAAGTTTTCCTCTTCCTCAGCAAACATTCATTTTTTGATTCTCCATTACCAATAACAAAGTAACTATCCCGGTGATGTTGTGATAAAAACCTCGTCTTTCCGCATGACCGCACTAGAATGTCATTAAATAATGTAGTGCTCTTTACAGTACTCTGTAGTACTCAGTTTACTCTGCTTTGTCTGTTTTTCAGTTTCCCCCTCCATCCCTTATCTCTCTCTCTCTGTGGGGAAACACTGCCGCTACCTATGGTGTTGGGTCACATTCGCTACCTGTGTCCTTGGGGAGGAGACCGTTGTATGTTGCATGTCCATGAGGTAGTGGAATTTCACCTTTTTACTTTTCAAATTCTAACTTGCACGTTATTGTATAATGTTTTCAATGCATCCTAAGGTTCACTTAATTGTTAGATGCTAGTATACGTGACTGAATGCGTGTAAAATGAAAGGTTTTTTGCATAAATGTGTACACCACTGTGGGTATAGGTTTGCATGTATGTGTTGATTTTGCATCTGGTTTAGTTCCCTTTTACAGGTGGTGACCTATCACTCCCCGCCACACGCCCTTGCGGCGGCCTGCGAGGTACTGTATAGATGAAGTGAAACAATGCTTGTGAAAAGTGAATTTATTTGGAAATACTGAGTGTATTATTTCAAAATGAAGGAATTTCAAAAGCAATTAATTTATAGTATGCTTCACATGCTATCAAAAATATTTCAGCTGGCATTCGCGCACCCAGTTATCTCTTCATCTATCTTACCTTCTTTTGCAAATGTTCTGACAGGTATATGTGCTCATACAATCGTTCAATTCTTTAGTCGTTTAAACTCTCTCGCTGATTATTTTTCACGTTCTCTTGTCGATGTCTTTATTCTTGTTTATTTCCAAAAATCAGTGTAATATTTTAAAAGTCACCGAGGAACATTCACCGAAATTTCATTACCAGAAGAAACATTTGTGGCCATGAAATTTTGAATGAGTCTTTACCGCACCGCTTTAACGTTCATGGCGTCTTACATTTCGTGGGCATTTAAAGATTTTCCTTAACCACTTCTCAAAAAAATGCCGTGGCGGAAGATTTCTCTCTCTAACAGCAGCGTGGTCACCGCTTGGAGTATGTGCTCGTATTAATTTTCTTCACGTCAGCAGCAGTTTTTAAAGCACTAATTCGGGTTAATTTCTTTAAAGGATTTGTGAAATATAGCCAGACTATGCACTTCAGTATCTGGTAGTATTTTTTCAGCCCGCATCGACCTTTTTAATAGGTTTGGTAGAGGGATACAGAGTGTTAATTTGAATCATTAATTAACCTGCTAAACCAGATCTTATTATATTTAATTGTAATATTTTCCAAAGCTCTCAGCCCACTCAGGTGCGAGTAGCCTCAGATTCGAATGGCAGCTCATGCAATGAAATAAACATTGAATTGTTTTTTCACAGTTACATACTAATTGAAAGATAGTACGGATGTTTTTGGAGATATAGAGATTTTTTTCGACTCATTTGTATGCATGTATATTGTATTGTATGAATTGAATTGCATCTATTGCACAATTTTCCGTTAAATAATAGCGAATCTATTTTAGCTCTCATATTATTCGTCTGCCTATTTCCATCCTAAAATCCTTCGTTATTAACTCGTTGAAGGATTTATAATTCCTCAGCGATAGCGTAGATTCTACTTTTCAAATAGAAAGGCATTTTTGAAAGGATGTATTAATAAGCGAGTATTTCGTGAAAGAGGCTAACGATGACGTCATACGGAAATAGCAGTTATTTTGTCGATATAAAGTTTTTTTTAAAAATATAGAAGTAAAAAAAAATTGCAGATATCCTTTCAGCGAGTGCCTAACCTCTCGTAGACTCCATATAATTAACTGCTTGGAAAATATACGGACGGAACCGATAATTTTCGTATTAATTTCGGGAGTGAAAGTGTTGATGATTGGGCGATGGGAAATAGGCGTTCGGAGGATTTAAAAGGAGGGGGCTGGTGTGGGGGAGAGAGGGGAGGGGGGGGAGAGCGGGATCGGGATCAGATGTGGTCGCCCGATAGAGTGGAGGCTAACCTTCCGAGAAAATGAGGGAATAATGGGCGTGGTCACCGCAGGGACGTGAAAGGGGCGGGGGGAGGGTCAAGCGAGGGAGGAGAGGACCGGGGGGGGGGGGGGGAAAGACCCTGCCGGGAGCGGCCCTCCCACTTTTGGGAATAATTCCGAGGAATAAACGCGACGGACTCATTAACCACATGCCTACTTTGAAATGTGGCTCTCAAACCATTTTCCTTTCAAGCAACACTTCTGACCACAGTCTGTCGGTCCTAATCACCCTTTGAACGAGTTATGGGTGTCTATTACTTCAACCGATCGGTATTGAGTAAAACGATGAACATTGATGCCGCCTGTCTTCAAAATGCCGATCTGCTCTTCGAGTCGAAGGTCTCGAAGCGAGAAATTTGACATCAATGGGCGACTTTTCTACCGAAACGTGGAGGTTCGTGAGCTCCAAGGATGACGCCACACATTACTGTCCCAGCGGAATGCTATGTTTTTGCGGCACCATTTCCTGTCAATGCTTATGTTTTCTTCTACCTTGATGTATAAGGTAGACTCCGCAGTAACTTGGAATAAAATGCAATTGATAAGGCGTTACTTAAAAGTTAGAGAGAATGTCCTCCTGTAGTTATGGAAAAGAATGGTTATGAAAACTTTGAGAATAACTGGTTCAGCTTATTGAATAGAGTAAAAATATTGCACTCTATTTACATTATTATTTAAGAAAAACCGTGAAGACGATTCCAGAAATATCATATAAGAATGGAAATTTTATTGCCCACTTTAAATTCAAATTAAATTCAAGCCTACAATTGCTTCTTGGAGTCCTTTAAGTGAAGTGCGCTAGAGTGAATGAATGTTTTGATGTGGTAGAAGACGCCGAATTCGAATTTCTGGAAATAATACGTCTCTAATTCGTCGTAAAATAAAACATAATAGGCTCCCGCCGTTGCACCCCTTGTCAAATTGCGAGTGACCATGCCTCATTTCTATGCCAATTGCTCAAAAATTTCTCCTATGAGAATTAATTCTGTTCGTGAAAGAATGCAAAAATATTTTTGCTCAATTTTAACTGATTCACTTTAATGTGTAATCTTACTTACCTAATTAAAAATTTTTATCAATTTTTTCAAAACTAACGCGGAAATACTCGTCTTCTTTATAGTTGGTCCGGAAACCCATTTGCCAATTAAAAACTTCCATACTATCCGGAAGATATAGATTTAC
The DNA here is from genome assembly GCF_022747635.1 of Hetaerina americana. NCBI lineage: Eukaryota > Metazoa > Arthropoda > Insecta > Odonata > Calopterygidae > Hetaerina > Hetaerina americana. The sequence continues at coordinate 189,078 of NW_027286181.1, read as the reverse complement.
CAATGGAGATGGAGCGTTCATAACCCCAGGAAACTTAATTTGCTGCTGAGTAATTGGGAATGAATGTTTTGTTAATCGAGGGCCTTGCTTGGCTGAAAGCACGTCAGCTCGGTTAATGTGTTATAGAGCAATAAAGAGGAAATATGAATTGCACACTCAGGAATCGTATATCGTGGTAAACTACAAAAACGGAAATCGACTCAACTCTCGAACTGACCTTTTAATCATGTGAAAATGAGACTATGCATCAATTGAAGCGCACTTTTCAAAAGGGGGCGAGAAGCGAACAGTAAAAAGCAAGCGCATTAGTAAGTACACGCATCTTTATTCTCTCCTGAAATCATTAGAAAATGTCATTGAACTTGCGATAATCGTTCATAAATGTTTTGCATGTAGTAGAACAGCGTGTTACTTCACCGGCCATAACTCTTTGCTTTATAGGCATAAAATATCATGCAGTAATTAACTTTAATTCTACTCAAAATACCAATTTTGTATTTGTGGAAAGAAATTTGAAATAGATCTTATTCGTTAATCACACGGTGATAAATGCTTTCAGAATAACATTTGAAAATCAACCAAATTTCAAAATATTTTTCAATTAATAAATTTAAAACAATTTTGAATGAACTTAAATAAACAATTTAAGATTGAAAGGAATTGATCGACTGTTTAATTAAAATATTTTCAGACCATAAAAAATGCAGTGGCCTACAACATAGTAGTAAAAACAGCAGTCAATAAAACTGCGGTTCTAGAAACCTTATTTATGATTGCTAGGGTGATATAACTTGCTATTGCAAAGACAGGCAATTGTAGTAAAACAGGTGAAGAAAATAAGTAAAACAGGTGAAGAAAATATACTTTACACTTTCAGCCTTCACTTCGTGGAGTTGTTTGATGTCCATGTTAAATGAATTTGTAATTTAATGTAAAATAAAGTCTGTGGAAAATTGAAACCTCATTTGATATGGACAGGTGGAGTAAAACGAATATTTTCCCTGCATATATGTGGTAGTAATTATAAGGAGAGGCAACAGACGACTGGAGTCAATTGCACCATTCGGGATGGAAGTGGAAGGCGATGCAGTGGACTAGGATGTCCAGGGAAAGGTGGAAGAGTGGAGAGGAAAACCCGACGTCGGCATAGAACGAAAGACGCCCAAGTACGAACGTCCCAACCGACGGAAGGCGTACTCCTGTACTGGTTCTTTCCACGAGGCACTCCAAGGAGGGGTGGATTCGAGCCAGGGGGGGTGGGACCCTGGCATATGGACAAGTACATAGATGTGGTGTAAACTACAAAAACGAATATCTACTCAACTCTCGGACTGACCTTTACAACTCTAATGGTTCGGAATGGAATGAAGGCAATATGGAATTATAAGTAGCAATTGATGGGAAAAGTAGAGTGACCCTCTGGGTGAGAAGCCAGTACAGTAGTCACCACAGCAATCTTGCCTACGAATGTATTTACATTACAATTGTTAAAGGCTATTCTCTTTTTGGAAAATAATGAAAAAACTCGACTTGCATTACTAATAAATAGCAGGAGAAAAAGTTGTGGAAGTCACCTTTTATTGACATTAATCATATTTATTTGAATCTAAAAGTAATAACTTGATGCATATTCTTCATATTCATAGTATCCCGGAAGCCATTGTAAGGGCGTATGGCGGAGGATATTAAGTCACCACCCGTAAAAGAGACGTAAATCACATGCAAAACCCACAAATTCATACCAATCTACACCCACAAGGTCGTATATATTAATGCAAAAACCTTTATAACCTACGCACATGCAAATACATATACTATCAACTAACAACATGCACACGCACTTAACAATAGTCCTTATGTCTATGCAACTTCGGACAAGTCCGGACTTTTAATTAAAATGTATTGAATATTTCTATAGTACTTTGGTTTCTTGCTTATTTTATTCTTATTATTAAAACTTACATGTGCAGATAGAAAATGTGAGGTGGCACAAAAGTCTCAAGTATTTACAATCAAACTTGCCTTGGAAAAATAACATGACATCTCAAATCCAACTAATATCACAAAAGATAATAAATTAAATCTGACAGGGGAAAAGGAAACTTACAAGCACCAATCACTAAGAGAAAAAAAAATAAAATCTCCATCCCATGAACATCAATCAATCAACAAGAAAAAAATTAAAACTAAGCTGTTTCATACAATTTTACGCAACACATCAATGAAATCATTATATAAATTGTTTACATCTTTTCTTAAAAGTATATACCCTTTTAGGGAAGCGCTCGAATTGTTGAGCAGGTAAAACTCTTCAATCAACAATTGTTTTATTAAGAAATGAAGTTTTTTTAAAATTAGTTTTTTGTGCCCGTCATTTTACCAAATCATTCATCCCTTTAATATTTGGATTTCCCGCCTCTTTCCTTAGTTCTGCCCAAGCTTTCTATTCCTTCAGAATGCGGAACATTCCACGAAGTCTCCTTATTTTTCTTCTACTTTGTAATGGTTCCCAGCCCAGTGTTTTTAACATTTCAGTCTAACCACTCTCCATTCTCCTATGCTTCCTCAGTACATATCGGACAGCCTGTCTTTGTACCTTCTCCAGTTTTTTAATATGTCCTTTTTCGTACGGGTTCCATACAAGTGATGAGCACTCAAAACTGGTCTTACCAGGGTCTTATACGCCTTTTCCTTAGTTGCTCTAAAGCTCGCTTTGACGTTTCTCATCACCCAATGCAGAGTTTTGAAAGATTTTTTTACAATGTGTTCCACGTGTAGCCCCCACCCTAAATCCTGGGTTAAATATACACCTAAGTATTTATAGCAATCACCTCTAGGCATGACATTTTCCTAGAATTTGTAGTCCCTATTGGTTCCATTTACCTTGTTACTAAAAGTGATGGATTTGCATTTGCTAACATTAATATCCGTCTAATTATTTGCCTCCCAATTATGATTCCTGATTGTCCGGGGAAAGAACGAGTATTGGTATCTATCTGTACTGGAATCTATCTCTCTTATGTTATCTTTGTGGTCTGAAGTATCTAAATAGTGCGGGACCATAATAATTCCTTTAGTGTCATTGTTAAACTCAAACTAACTATATTTGAGTAAGCCAGCACAGGATGTGAAAGAGTAATAAAGTGGGTAGTTAGTAGGTACGAAGGCAATCGAGTGAAATTCACTATCAATTTTTGAGGTAGTGAATGGTCATATTGAAAATGACCATAGAAGTGAGTGATGAATAAATCTTGGCCGATGGGTATGTACAGTCATTCGTGTTCTGATTACAATAGCGGCTCCATTGCATAGCCGCGGCTTTTCTTCCAACTGGCAGTAGGAACAGCAGATCCAGTTAAAGGGCGGGCATAGCGGCCTCATAAGGCACGATCCCACTTACGATGGAAATGAGGCAAATATTCAAATGAGTAAGAGAGATCTAAACACGCAATCAAAGGGAGTCGCGATACCCTTCGAGCCTCCGGCGGTTGGTCATTGCTTCTGGGAGAACTCGCCGCAACTGACGAGATACCTCCAACGTGTCTCATGACGACGTACGGAGAAAAAAGAACATCAAGGCGTAGGATAGAATACATTAAAGTCTTACTTAGCCAGGGCCCTCATACCTTAGATCCTGAAGGGTCGAACCAAAAGCGTTACGACAAATCCCACGATTTTATAGCAGGAGTAATAGGATGGTACACATTTTTGAAAGTGCCTCCGGAAGTAATGATCATGCGTGTATAACTCTATGTACACTCCGTTCATGAAAAGTTCATGTAGCACACTTCTTTCTTTCTATTTCTAATTGATGTATTTAACCAATATTATTTCATTACCCACTCAGTCCTTCTTTGTTGCCATAAACATTCCCTAAGTGCACCATGTTCACTGATTTTTTGCGTAAATACGTATCCGGGCATATTTTAGTTTTGCTTCTATATAAGGAGCATTTTGGAGAGAAGTACATGATATTCATTTTCATTTTTGCTGACAAAGACATATTATTATTTAGTTTCCCCATGTATTATTTACAATTTATCCTTAGCTTTCTTAATTACTATGAATAATTATTGAATACGAGTATTTCATCTAGTTGTTTCGTAAAATATATTAAATATTAAATTGATAATGTAGTTAATAAAATATTCATATTTTCTATCGATATATTATGAACGGAAGAGAATTTTAGCTGGAATTTCCTTTCCTGTTAATTGATATTTAGGCTGAATTGGGTCCTGTGAACTATTACGAGTGAGACTTAACAATGGCAGAAACGAATAATAGATTATTTGATTTTATTATTTCAGATCGGAAATGAATATTTAGCCCAATATTGTATTGTAAGTATATTATATACAGCACGCTATTTTGCATTTGCCTGGCCATTGAGTTCTCCTTAGATAACATTAGTTTTGAAAGTTGGAGGTAAAAAGGCTTTTAGTCATTTAAGTGTTTTTATTAGTATATCTACGAGTATAAAAACCTATACACTGGCTAAATAAACAATAACCCTTGGGGTTTCTGATGGAGAAATTATACACAGTGATATGATTATAGTATTGCCGAGTATCTAGGGATATTGATCGATGCCTATTAGTTAGGTTTTCAAGATTGGTTAATTGTATCAAATTCGGCCAAATTGGACGTCACGCGCTGTTAAAATCACTCAATTTGTGGGCAGGTACAAACTGCAGTAAATTGACATTGTTAGTCTAGATTAGGTTAGTTAGTCATTTTAAAGAGAGCCTAAAATGTTTGCGTTAGTTTTCAGGGGTGCAGATTCACTATCAACAAACATGACACTTAAATGCCAGATTTTTGTTCTACGCTCTCATTGAATACTAACTCAAAATTGTGATTTTAATTATACACGGGGTGCGTGGCGAGGGCAGCGAATTGAGGTCGGCGATGGAAAGCAGAGCTAGGGAGGTTTACGAAGGTATGCGGGGCCGAGAGGAATGGGAGGGAAAGGCTCTTAATCGTATGAAATTTCTCCGGTTGATTATTCCGGACGGCGCCCACTTGGGTCTCTTGGGGCCTTTTGTGGGGAAGGCGTGGGCTGGGCATGCACGCAAAGCTGCGGTGTCCGCCGCGAGAGCGTCCGGGCGGCCGGAAGGCTTAACCTCCACGGTGGCTTACCATGCCCAGGAAAGGGCGAATTTGCGTTTTGTGCCCCGGGGGCCTGAGATAGAGCGGTCTAGAGCGCACACGCCCTTATAGACTTTAAATGCTACACACCACGATACGTAGAATTTGAAATTGGAAGAAGACTCCCGAAAAGCCCTGGGGGAAATCGCTAACACCCTTTTTTAAAGGTGGTTGGGGGGGGGAGATACCCTTGCGTGACCAAGAGGACCGATCCTCGGTCCATTATGTGGTCCCCTACTCGGGAAGAGGGCTTTTCATACCTCACGGTGGCTGCGCCACAAACAGTATAATGAGGGACGACGTCTCCGGTTTTCGCGCATAATTAAGGAGACGGAGCATTAAAGTCTCCGGAGAGCGAGTCGGGCATTCAAATCTCCTCCCTCTGTTGCATATATATCAATGTATATCACGCACTCTTCACACAAGTCCCTTTCGTTTTTCTATATTTGGATTCCGATTCGGTCTCAACCCACAGGGAAGAGGCGAAAAGGGGACCCGTATATGGTCTGGACTGGGTGGAACTATACTTTCGTCATGATTACTTCAACCTTCGGATTCGATCAAAGCCCTTCTAGAGCAGTGATTTCGAGATATTTAAGAGGAAGATCCAGTCTGAGAACTCACGGCATTCCTGCTTTCGAAGGAATACACGGTGGCACATTCTATGTCGAGCCGAAAAGATTCGTGATCTACTGCACAACTCTGAACCAATCCTCAGCGCCACTTGGAAAATGCAACTCTACATTGAATAGAGCATTTTCCTCTGAACCTTGGCTTTAGAAACATATTATGTATGCACCAATGTCTTTTGTAGCCATCTGAAGTATCCGTATAAATGCATAGGTTCTTCAGAATACTGTTGAAAATCAAATAAAATTTCATTTCTCGTCCTTGTTAACAGAGCTACGTGGTTGTCGGTGTAAACTAAATAAAAAATTGCTGACATTTTAAACTACCGCGTCTCAATTTAAAAATTGATCTCCATCCAGAATTTATCAAAATGTGGTTAAAATATCTCATCCCGTCCTTTACCCTGTTGAGGGTAATATATATCTTCTATTTTTTCACTCATTTATTTTGCTCCTTATGACAAGATACTGCAGTTTGAGAGATAGGTGGGAAAGTAGACCCTATATGCCGTAGAAGTGCATATATGTGAGGAAAATCAATATGCCTAAATTTTTTATGCGTTTATCTCTGCTGATTCGGGTAAATAGAGAATTTTGTTGATTCTGATCCCAATTTTAGCACTATCCGAGTATTTTTCCTCACGCCTAAATGTCTTAAGAGACTCAAGGAGTTTTAATGAGGGAAATGTCTAAAATTACTCTACTCACAGTCTAAAATTTTTTTCTAAGTCTCCGAGGAGTGCATGTATTTTAGTGTTTTGTTTTGATAGCACCTCAATTGAAATTATCATTATTCACTTTAATAGTGGAGTTCAATTGGTTAAGTGATTTATGGAAATAAAACTTATCTTCTTCGATATTATTGCATGCGTAAGTCCAATGTTTAAACTAGACATGTTTATAATGACGAAAGAAAAAAAAAGGTCGACTTTAAAAACTGTGGGTTGGAGACTCTATTAGTCTTACGTTTTCCAGATGATATAGAATTCATGTGGAGCTCTAAAATTCCCTCTGTAGTGTTACAGGTGAACTACATTTTTGAAGTCTTCGTACTCACCTAGCATTTGTAGTGAAAACATTTTGGAAAGCAGTAACATTTGTATTAGCGAAGGCTAATATTACCGAAGAGAAGGTTCTAGACATACTTTCACGGAAAATTGCAAAGAACATGGTAACGATTTCATAAAAATGAAGTTGTAAAAATGAGATTTCATGAAAACATTAGTATGAATAAGCATTTAAATGCTCTCTGAAAGCATTTTAAAACTAAAATACATACATTAAGGACATACATTGAATATTTACTGCAGCGATCGTATTACTGCACGTCTTTTAAATGTTGAATGGTGACGTTTCAAAATAAATCCCCGTCAGTTACAGCAAACGTATTTTTATTAAAAGTATTGGTTCGTGTAAGGTTGTTATTCAGTATCTATGTAAAATGAAATGTACCTCGTATTAGCTCTTCTTTTGGATATTAGTTTTAAAATATTAATAGCTTTATTTTAATTACTCGTGGACTGCTCCATGTAGATTTACAAAAAATACAGCATCATTTACAATAAATGCAATAATATTCGTTCGATGAATTCCTGATTATTCAGGAAAATCTGCTGTTACTTTTGAATCTCTCTCTCCGTCATCGCTCAAATGAGTGCTATATGCTCAATTCGCTCAAAACATTTTGCGTAAATGATTCTAAAAAAGTTCGAATACTATCTGGGTGAGCAAATTTTTACTATCCTTCAAATATTCAAAGAGCATTTATCGTCTTAAGCCGTCATTCGTGGGGAAATGTAGCCTTCAATTAGTTTTTCTGAATGGTTCAGTGGCTGACTGTTTCCACGTCGCCTTCCTGTATTTCACATCTTCAAGAACTTCCTTTGATATTTTCCCCTTCGCTCTAAGCTCCACATTTTTTCCAATTAGGCTCAGCTCGCACTTCTCCTGCCCTTACCATCACTACCGTCGAATTTCGCCGGCGCCGGTGATTAATTTGCGGCGACTGTTGACGTCAATTAATCAGATTCGGTAAATTTTGGTCGTTTGTCATACGTTGCTTTTATGTGGACTAAATCTTAGAATTCGCGCTTAGTGCATTCACGCTAATTGTCAGGAAAGAGTAGTTTTGTTTCTAAAATCAATTCATTGCAAAATACAAATTGAAGTAATATTTACGTTTGTAAAGTGACATGAAAGTCGTCGGGGTGGGAAAGTTTCAAGGTGAAGAATACGAAAGCCTAGACTTGTGATGTTGATCTTGTGTTGGATTTTGAAGTGTCACTGTAAGTGCGTCTACATCTACATAATACCCCGAAAGGGCCTGTGGTGGGAAGTGATAGGTCACCACCAGTAAAAGAGAATAAAACTACATGCTAAACCAACAAATTCATGCCAACATACACCCTACAGAGGCGTATATATTCATACAAATACATAATTTTTCGGGAAAAGGACGAATATTTGAATCTACTTGTACTGAAATCTATCCCCCCTATCTTATACTTGTGGTCTGACCTACCTTAATAGTGATTGGCCATAATAATGGAATCAGTGGCTTCACTGTGTGCTTACGTATTTCAATTGGTAACGTTTTGGTTGCTGCTCATGAAATATGGCTGCTGTCAGTGTGCTGAAATTGTGTGAACAATGTTTGGAATAGTGTGTCCGTACTAATTGAATGGCTAGTGAGGCCATAGTGCAGGCTAATTGGGCAGAATAACCCTAGCACTCTCACTAGGGTTGTTCGGTCCAAGTTGAATATGGCGTCGACGAGTTTCCTTGGTAAATTGTTTTTCAGAAGCATGTTTCCGGTAATTTCAAAGTTTTTGTCAACATAAATCGGCACAGATAGCTTAATTATTCCGTGTTTATTGCTAGAACACTATTTATTTTTCGTTTTAGTTGGTGGAGAGGGCTTGAATTTAAAACTATCTAAGGGCCCTTTCTTGGATTACAAGAACAGACAGGTAGTATCCGTATAGGAATAATCAACCGTGGAATGAGAGCTTACTGCGGAGAATAGGTTCAACGAAGCTCCAGGATCAAAGTTATTTTGCCTTCAAGTGTCCATTGAAGGGCAGCTAATTGAAATACAGTACGGGAGTATTGGGTGGGCCTAGATAGGGTCAATTCCTGAATACTGCAGCTGACACATCCGTACCTAAAATACAATCTATTCGAGCAGGTGTTTTGAACTGAGGATCAGTGAGAAGCAAATTGCGTATATGACAACGAGCATGCTTGATAATCTTGAATTTAGGACGCCTTAAATTTAAATATAGCAGTTTCAGGTTTAACCTTGTGAAACTCCTTCATGATGAGGGTAAGGTAACTTTGCACTTCCTTATTATGTGGAAGTGCCAAGTTTCTTTCTTACCCTCATTACGACGTAAATTTGTCTAATGCGAGTGAAGAAAAGTTGAGGGAACGTTATATGAGCTTAATTTTGGTCTTAGCAATTGCAACAAGACCTAATCCAACGCCCTGTATTGAACATAAGTCCAAGAGTGACCTTGTGCCAAGCTGTCAGCCACCGAAAAGGTTTCAGATGCAGGATCCAACGGCACTCGAGCTGTGATTATTATTCCTGAAGGAAGTTTATGTATTCTGTGGCCTACATATGTCATGCAATCCTTCCCAAAGATGACATGTGGATTGAAACTGACAGGGATGCTGCATTTGAGTCAGTACTGGTAGCGTTTGATGACTTAGTGATTGTGAGCGAGAGTCAGACCAGTGAACAGACTCTTTTTTCCAAAAAAATCAACGAACAAGCAATTCTTTAGTTAATTAGTTTAATGCCGTAACTCACAGTCCTTCCGAGTTTATTTTGATTTCTCCCTTTTTTATTACAATTTTCGTAATGGTTTAACGATAGTACATAAGTTTTACGTGTTGAAGTTTCTCCGATGAATTCGTTAAACTGGGACAATGAGAATGTCGTCAATATTCTGGCAGCAGAGAGTTGTTTGTGGTTAAATTGCGACCCATCTGTACCTCTAATTATTGTGAGATTAACATTAGCTTCCCTCGACATCGGTGTGTACTTTGCCGAGTTAACCTGTGTCATTTCTCCACGTAGTGCAACCCAACGCTCCTTCAAGCTATTGAGTCTTTTTTCTCCTTTAGAGCTGATCATCTTCCCATGGAGCCGATCTTTTTGGTCGACGCCTCTTGGCTTCGATTTTTCACCTTTAGGTTCAAACGATAGCAGTCGCTTTGGCGACCATCTTGGAAAAACTTCGATAAAAATTAAGAGACACGATTTTATAGCTAAATTTTGGACGGTTTTTGATGTGTGTTTGATGTGTTCGGACGGTTTGTGATATGTGATAGGTTTTCCGACACAGGGCAATGAGGAAGTTCTATGACTGACCCAAATAATTCATTGAAAAACTCTCATTTCTACTGTTTTAAATAGAACATAGGTTCAGTTAATTTAGGAGTTGAGAACTGAGTAAAAGGCAAACAAAACCTGTCTTAATGGCTGCAGGAGAAGAGCCTTCGGAGAGAGCAGCTTTTTTCTTTTGCATCTCGTCCACAGTAGTCTTGCTCTATGCCTGATTACCAATTTTGAGAAAAGCAAGAAATGAAAGCAAATTCTTCATCGTGAGATGAAAGTTCAATGCGAAGGTTAAAAAAAATTCGAACAATTCCGACACAGCCATTCGTTTTCTTCGGCAAACAGTCATACTAAATTTTATTAACCTAGTTTTACAATAGTTTCCGTGACACTTAACATTAGCTTGCCCTCGGATAACTTCTATCTAATAGATTGGTCATTATTGATTCAAGGCTGAGTATTTGACGAAAAATAAATGAAGCATTTACTTATCTAAATAGTGAGTAGATATTAAAGAAAGTAAAAGCAATATGAAGCCAACTGTTCACAAAAAGGGTAATAAGTTCGACAACATGGAAGGTATCGCTGGCAAGGTGAGACAATGCGACAATACGACAATGGTCATGGCTTTGATTCTATCTATACCTTTGCATTCATCTACATCTACATCTACTCAATACCCCGCAAGCCGCCGCAAGGGCGTGTGGCGGGGGGTGCTAGGACACCACCCATAATTTAGAAAAGAAAAATAATAATAAAAAAATCGCATGCAATAACGACAAAATCATATATAAAAAAAAAACATGGCATACATTCATGCATGAACACTTACACCCCACACACATGCAAACACTCAAACTACCAACTAACATACACATGCACCTGAAAGTATACCTAACATCTCTATAGTGTTTAATTTTGTGCCGACTTGTAAATTCAAAGTTTTTAATATTTCTAAAGTGACTTCGGTTTCTTGCTATTATGATTACTGATTGTTCGGGGAAAGAATGAGTATTTGTACCTATCTGTCTTGGAATCTATCTCCCTTAGTTTATCTTTGTGGTCTGATCTACCTAAGTAGTGTGGGGCCATTATAATTCCTTCAGTGTCATATTTAAACTCGTTTGTTCTGAACCTTTCTAAAAGTCTAAGCCTCGCTTGTTCTCTCCGCACTTCAAGTGGTTCCCAGCCTAAATTCCCTAAGAGACCTGTCACACTTGTGTTTTTATCATAACAATTTTTAACAAATCTAGCGGATTTTCTCTGGACTTTATCTAATTCTTTTTGCCAAATTTTCTCCCACGGATCCCAAATACTTGCGGCATATTCCAAATGAGGTCTAACTAGAGCAAAATAACACCTCTCTTTAACTTTTTCATTACATTTCCCCACCACCCGTTTTATGAAGCCAAGTTTCTTTAAAGCTGATCCGCATATTGTCCTGATATGTGCTCCCCATGAAAGGCGTGGTGTTAGAACAACCCCCAAATATTTAACTTGATTTGCCGTAGTCAATACTGAACCCTCTATTTTGTAGTTTATATCCTGTTCCTCGCTTCCTTTATTCCAAAATTTCAAAACTGCACATTTATCTATATTAAGTGTTAATCCCCATTTATTGCACCATCCCGAGATATTGTCTAAGTCTCTAGAGAGTAGCTCGCGATCTAGTTGGCTCCTTATTTCCCTGTATATCACCGTGTCGTCAGCAAATAACCTTAGATTGCTACTAACGTGTGTGCTTAAGTCATTTATGTATATTAAGAACAGAAGAGGCCCTATTACACTTCCCTGGGGGACGCCCGAAGTAACATCTCTCTCCGTTGAGCACAACCCATCTATGACTACTATTTGTTTGCGGTTTGACAAGAAGTCCCTAATCCAATTAATTATTTTCTCATTGATCCCATAGTATTTAAGTTTGTGTAACAATTTATTGTGTGGGACTTTGTCGAAGGCTTTTTTGAAATCCAGGAATACTGCATCGACTTGGGTGTTGTTTTCTCCCGATCTAAGTATATCGTGAATGAAGAGACCAAGTTGTGTTTCGCAAGATCTGCTTTTCCTAAATCCGTGCTGGTTGTGGATTAGTATTTTCCTACTATCAAGAAATTTCATAATGTTAGTGACAATAACGTGTTCCAATATTTTACAAGAGATCGATGTTAAAGAAATGGGTCGGTAATTGGTTGGTTTATCCCTATCGCCGCCTTTATAGATGGGAGTTATATGGGCTAGCTTCCAGTCGCGAGGCACTGAGCCTTCTTCTATCGATTTTAGAAAAACAATGTGTAAAAATGGGGCAATGTCGTCAGCTAATTCCTTTAATATTCTAGCAGGTATTTCTTCCGGACCAGGTGCCTTGTGTGCTTTGATACTACGGAGCAGATGTACTATTCCCTGCTTGGTCAGTGTTAGATCGCTCATGCATTCGGTCGTTGGCAGCTGTTTCGGTGGCCATCTTGCACAAACTTCGGTAATAATTTCGAGGCATGATTGAATTACTTACCTTCGATTATTTTTTTTACGTTCGATCAGTTGTCTTCGATGCCTACACGCCGACGCGACCATTTGCGTTGCAAGAAGTGTTTATTTTTGCTTGCATTGAACTTGTATTTCTTTAACAATGGGCTCAGAGTATTTGTTACGCTTTTAAAATGGCGAAATTTGTTGTTAAATGTTATATATCATAAACAGCGCCATAAAATGCTTTGAAATTATAAACATTTAGAAAATATGTAATAACGTGATAGTAATAATGACGATTGCCAGGTTTTTAATGCATCGAGTATATTATGAGCATTTATGAGTCCTAATTACTGCCATGTATATTTTGTGTGAAATATCGACCAAAGATAGCGATAAATAAATATAATATTGGACAAATATGATTATCGACCTCGGGTAGGACTCCGGTTAAACTATTTATTTTATCACACCGTTATTTAGCCTAACCTAGGCCCAGGAGTGGCCAGCCCGGCTAAGAAGTAGAAGGTCGCCAAAAATCTTCTTCTTCTGAAAAATTGTATCTCTGATTACTCCGAAAAGAGGAAACGAGAAAAGTGTCCTGCAACCTGCTAAAACTACCCTTCACCAATGGTGAAAGGCGGTAACTTTACCACAAGGCCCTTAATGTCAATCCGGTACAATTTCCACAAGGAGCGAGAGAGTGAAAGTCACGGAATCGGTGATGATTTATGAGATGAAAAAATGAACCAAGGAATTAGATAAGGATGTCACTTCTCACTTTTACTATTCAGAATATAATCTTGGAAAGGCGATGAAAGAAGCACAAAATTGGGTATCAAAGGAGTCGAGGTGAATGGCACAGAAATTAAGATACTACGATTCGCAGATGAAGTCGCAATAGTTGCAGAAACGCGAGAGGAAGCAGCTCTGAATGATATGAACCAAATACTTACGGAACATACGAGGGTCATCCGGAAAGTAGTACCCGTTCGTGAAATAAAGACACAAAAGTAAATATTAACAAACATAAAAAATTTTATTTGAAAGAGGATACTTTAAACTACTTCTCAACATAATCTCCAAGCAAATTAAGGCATTTGTCATAACGTGTGACAAGTTTCTGTATTCCTGCTGCATAGTCCTTCGCCGCCAGCTCATTGAGATACAGGGTCACTCCTTCTTTAAGTTCTTCATCGCTGTCAAATCTTTTTCCTGCCAAAAAGTCTTTAAGCTTTGTAAAGAGATGAAAATCTGAAGGGGCCAAGTCCGGGCTATACGGTGGATGGTCGAAAGTTTCCCATTTGAATTGCTGCAAAAGTTTTTGTGTTATCCCAGCTGCATGAGGCCTGGCATTGTCATGAACGAGAATGACACCAGTAGACAATAGACCTCGCCGCCGATTTTGTATTGCCCGCCGTAATTTCTTTAATGTTTCACAATACGCATTGGCATTAATAGTGTCTCCACGGGCCATAAAATCAATAAGCAATACACCTCGTCGATCCCAGAAAATGGTTGCCATGAGTTTCCTGGTGGACAGAACTGTCTTGAATTGTTTTGGTTTGTTTGGTGAATGAGCATGATGCCACTCCATTGACTGTCGTTTACTCTCAGGTGATGCATAACAAACCCATGTTTCGTCACCAGTAATTATGCGAGTCAAGAAAGAGTCTCCTTCATCAGAATAACGTCCCAAAAACGTCAGTGCTGCAGCCATACGCTTGGTTTTGTGCTCATCTGTAAGCTTGCGAGGGACCCATCTTGCACAAATTTTTGCATAATGCAGATGGTGTTTAACAATTTCATGAACAATTGTTCGAGAAACATTGGGAAAATGCTCACAGATGTCATCAATTGTGACGCGCCGATCGTTCCTCACGAATTCGTCAACTGAGCTCACCAGTTGGTCTGTAATGACAGACGGTCTCCCCGAACGCTCATCGTCGTGTGTGTTCCCCCTCCCCATGTTGAAGTTGCGACACCACCGCCGAACAGACGACTCGTCCATTACATTGTCTCCATACACCTCCTTTAATTGGCGATGAATATCACATGGGCGAACGTTTCTTGCATTGAGGAATTTAATCACTGCCCTCACTTCACAACTGGCGGCGTTCTCAATTTTTTTAAACATTGTAAACAATCACAGAAACAACACAGGCAATGCTAGCGTCACGCAACTTGGCTCAGAGAAGGCAGACAAGCCACTGAAGCTATCTGACCTCGTCCAGCGGCTACTCGCGTCGTCAGCACTTCATGCGGCACGAACGGGTACTACTTTCCGGATGACCCTCGTATTTGTGCATCGACGGAATGGACTAAAATCGTTTAGCGCGGAAGAGAGAGGTTAGCTAGATAGGTATTTCAACTCGAGGAGTGAAGTTAGAGGAGCTTCATCTACCTGGGCAGCAGAGTTACTTGGGATGGACGAAGGTCGACGGACATCCAGTGATTAGTAGGTCAAGCTAGGAAGGCGTTCATGAAGAAGAGGCAACTGCTGAGTGGAAAGAACCCGAGGTTGTATTCAAGGAAGCACCCTGCATATCATATTCACATTAGGCATAGGAAAGTAGACTAGCTGAGAGTAGCAACCTTCAAAACATGGTTCTGTAAGAGTGTGAAGAAGCTTAAATATACTGAAAAAGTAGGGTACGAAGATGTTAATGAAAAAACAGAAGAAAAGGTTGGGCCATGTGGAGAACTCTATGGCCAAGAAGAGCAAAATAAATTGGGTACATATTGAGGCACAATGGATTAGTTAGAAACATACTAGAAAGGGAAACTGAAGGGAAGATCCCACAAGAAACATAAAAAATATTAAGTTTATATCTAAAAGAGGAAATGAAAGGAGCGTATGAATTGAGTATCAAATGGGTCGAAGAAATGAACATGCACCATTTCAACCAAGTATTTCGGAACCAAGAACTTCGGGAATATTATATGAACATCAACAAGAAGAAAAATAAAACCAATGTTTGGAAGTGAGACGCCAATGATGGATATCAAAATTCGATAAGTGGAACTAGAGCAAGTGAAATACTTCGCTCAAGCAAAGAAAGTATTCTTGAAGAAGAGGCAATCACTAGGTTCAGAGAATCTGAGGTTGAAAACAAGGAAGCAGTTCGTCAAAACACTCTATGGATTAGGGATGTGAAACATTGGAAAAGTGGTCCAGCTAAGAATAGAAGCCTTTGAATCATATTTATAGACGAGAATGATGAAGGTTAAATAGACAGACAAAGTAATAAAATAGGAAGTACATTTATAGAAGAGGATAAGCAGAAGGGGGAATCGGAGAACATTGTGGAGAGGAAGCATTAGATGATACACACGCCTTAGGACACACCTGAAGGCACAATGGATTAGTAACAAGCATTAAAAACGGGAAAATGGAAGGAAAGACTATGAGACGAGTACACAGGGCAAGTTAAGAAGGATGTAAAACAGAAATACTATCAAAGGGCGAGAGAGTCAACACTGAATAGAGAAGAATGGAGAGTTGCAGTAAATCAAATCTTAGGATTGAAGTACTTGTGATGATGAGGATCGAATACTGATTTATTTTACACGTATACATTTCCAAAATGAGAAGTCGTCGTGCGAGTTTCAACACCCGTCGACTTCACTTCCCGACCACCCTTCCCCCTATCGTTCCTTGCGATTGCGTGCCTCTTACAAACCACTCGCCCTCTCTGCTCTGCGGAAATTAACAAAAAAAGGATAACAAAAATAAATTTCGGTGTTAGAAATCTTTTTTCCCTCGACAAGTATTATTAGTTTAATTACTTATTCCTGTGAATGGATGCAGGGGCCATTAGCGACTCGTCTTCATTCACATATTAGTTATTAATTCGCGTGGAGAGAAAGGCGCGAGAGCTTCGATCGAAAATCGACGGTCCCTAGGACTCTTTCTTCCCACGGACAATTCGGGATAGTAACTGCAGGGTTATAGATAGCAAAAATCCCACTTGCCACCCTCAACGTCGATAAAATGCATGCACTTTCACCATTCTCGTGTATTTGGCTGTCAAACCCCTTCCCGCATAGGACTGCTCCCTAATAACCGTTGTCCTCGATACAATATTGCGTGCCTTTATTTGTTCTTTGCTGTTTCCAAGCTTCTCCTTCCATCCCTCGTCTCTCTCTCTCTCTCTGCGGGGAGGGTGACGCGGCTTACGCCGTCCGCTGCCCACAGCGGAGTGTCACATTCC
The DNA here is from genome assembly GCF_022747635.1 of Hetaerina americana. Lineage (NCBI taxonomy): Eukaryota > Metazoa > Arthropoda > Insecta > Odonata > Calopterygidae > Hetaerina > Hetaerina americana. The sequence goes on along the minus strand of NW_027286181.1, from coordinate 172,273 downwards.
CCCCCGTGACTTTAAGGGCGGAAACTATGAGTTTCATGTCCATGTGATAGCACAATTTCCCATTCTTACTTTACAATTTGCATGACCTATCTTGTCTTGGTCGAAACCTGTCTTATAAATAGTTGTGGTTCTTTTTCATTCCCTATTTTCGTAAAACAGATAACTAACGTTTTAGGTGAATTAACCACTTTTTTAATTTGACGCTCCCTCCAGTATGCATAGAAATTTGCCCATTATTTGATAGACTTTTACTAATTATTTTGCCGTTTTCCCCTCCCTCTCCCATATCCTCCCTTATCATCTACCCACCCGGTGCTTGCACCCCCTGCCACACACCTTTTTGGTGGATCTAGGGGTATTTTTTATGTGCACGTGGATGTCTTAACCTTTTGGTTTTCCTTCACGAGGAACCGAAGGGAGGTTTGGCCTCCTCCTCCCCCCGCTCCTGCGACCGCTTTCGATATCCCTCCGTGGTCAGGCGTAGCTTAACGATGCCGTGGACAGGTCTCCTCTTCTAAGTGGAGCTTCTAAGTGGGCCCTACAAGTTCCTAAGCATTCACTCCGTTCCTTCTTCAGTATCAATCGGTACACGCAACAACTGGGTCACTTGACTTTTATCGCCTTCGAAATAATCTCTTTCCAAAAGGTCTTCTATGTTGCATTGCCATGTTATTAAGGGGAGTGCTGAACAGCAATCGATATGTTTCTGTGTGAATCTAACTGAGGGTTCGGTCCTGTGCGACGTATTTTCCTTGCGACTTTATTTTTTTTCATCTTTTCTCTTTGCTGTACTTAATATGTCGTTAGCTATCTTTTTCGTGATAGCTGCACTGACTCGTTTTTCCACAGTAAAATATCTATCATGCTATATAGTATGTTTTATGATGCACTCTCATGGGCAGTTCTCACAAGGATGCCAAAACGGGGCGGTACTAGCAAGGCCTACTGAATTTTCTATTCGAAAGTTTTAATCAGCAACAAGGGATGATTGTTCGAGTTGTGGTGGGAAACAGGGGTCAAACTCAGGAAGTCTAAGAGGTAAATTATCGAGAAGGGTTTCTTAAATTATGAATAGCGTATAATAATTACAATAGGTTACAAGTATTCATTATTCTATATTTTCATTTGTTGTTCATGAACGTTCTTGATGGATTTTCATGGTATCATATTGGCCTTTCAGTTAGAATATTAAATAGTTTAGAGTTGAAAAAATAAGGTATTTTTGGAAAAGATAGCGTTTGTTTTATTTGGGCATTAAATTTAGACCAATTAATGGCCACTAAAACTTTGATTGTAAAAAAATTCATTTGTAACAACTCGAGAACGAAAAAACCTATCTAAACTTTTATTAAGGTACCGAATTCTGAAGACGAAAACTAAGAAGGTTCTTGCACTTTCTTTGAATTAGAGAATGTTTTGAATAAATTGAGTTGATGAAAGATTTTACATTAAATTACAGTCTTATCCCTCGTAGTCTTTCAGAAAATAGATTTTCTCATTTCCTTTGCGATAAGTTGATTTTTGTCCTGGTGAAATTTTGATAAAATGGAATAAACATACAAACCTTGATGCTCAACCAGTTTTCAACGATGAAACAGACGAAGTCATTTCCAAGCACAGAGTTTTTAATTTTCTTTTTACAACAGGCACTACGCAAGGCTTTGTGTATGATTTAAAAAAGGCTAACTCCTTTTCAGGGCAAAGCGCAGAATAATAATGACTTTATTTGGTTTCAGATATGACAAAAAGAACTTTTCCCCATTGCAGCCCTTTTAATGAACTTATATTGATAAATTGTATGTAAAATTTAATATTCAATTTTATTTAGTGTCTGGGTAAATTAACAAAACACAAGAGTCAAAAAATAGCATATAGAGGCAGTGAAATTAGTTTCAAGAATTAAAATGGTTTTTTTTGCAGGAAAGCAGTGAGTGATTTGCATGGCGCATTTATTTTGTTTTTACCCATTTTCACGTCGTTATTAGGTAATCTACCTATTGAGGTAGGTTTTGGATGGATACAACTGCCAAATAAATATCTTTTTTCTACTAATAAAACACAAACCCAGCATCCTACTCTACCACAAACCCCTCTTCATCTCCATCTACTTCCTTCTTTCTTTCATTTTGTCCAAATAAATAAAAATGAAAGCATCGCTACTCTATTCCTATCCCTTCTTTGTTTCCCTAACATTCTCCCCTCTAATACAGTCTTCAACATTCCACTGCCGATCATTATGCTTTGCATCCACTTTTCCTGCCTCCACAGGATTTCTTCCAACAAACCCCTCTCTTCACCCTTCATACCAAGTACTTCCTCATTTCTTTTCCTTTCCTCTCTTTGTCCATTTCACTTTCTCCATCTTTCTCCAAACCCACATTTCAAAATCCTCCAATCTACGTCTACCATCCTGCTTCAATGACCACGTTTCCACGCCTTACTTAGCTACGCTCCATATCAAAGTTTTTACGAGTCTTTTCTTAACATCCTTACTCAACGTCCCCGTCATCAACTCCCTCCTCCTTGTGAAAGCCTCTTTGCCTAGCGCAATTCTTCTCCGTACGTCCTTACTACTTTGGCCGTGTTGGTCCAAAACACTGCCGAGATACGTAAAATGTTCCACCAGCTCTAGTGTTTGCCTTCATATTTTTAAGTTAACCTTAGCTCTTTTCTTTCTGGAAAATCCCATAACATTTGTTTTATTTATATTGATTCCCATCCCATATCTATCTCACTAAATTTCCAACTCACTCAGAAATCCTTGCAACCCCTTGGCTGACTGACAAACTAAAGCTTGGTCATCAGCAAACCTAACTCAGGTTACCAATTGTCCGCCGACTTAAGTTCCTATCTCCAGTTCCTCCCATGCCTCTTTAATTATTTCCTCCGCATATACGTTGAACCGCACCGGTGATAATGGGCACCCCTGCCATACACCTCTTCCAAACACTGCCCATCCGGACTCCATATCCCCACTCGCATCCAAGCAGTCTGAGACATACACTGCACAGATTGCGAAGACGTTTCCTATTTCACCAATCTATTCAGCAGCCATTATTATATACTACATGGCTCTCGATTAGTGATCTCATTACTGCAATACCATCACGTGTGCCTTCTCCATTTATTCCACAGTAATAAATTGTGGTGTTTTTTTCGTGCATTATACGTATGCCGGAGAAATCGCAGCCTACTTAATGTCAGGGGAAATGTCCATTCAAGCAGAAAACTAATAGGCTTCATCGAGTCTCAGGGTTTGAAATAATTTTGCGTGACCCCGCAGCTTGAAAAACTTGAAAGGAACCGAAGAACCCAGGGAAAGAGTCGTAAACACGAGACCGTAAATTTAAGATATATGGTTGAACTAGAAGAATGCAAACTCAAGTAAAAGATAACGGATATTTTATTAGACAGTCAGAGGAAGAGAGAGGATGACATAGATTATTCATGGCCAACATACCTGAGACCAAGGGAAAGGATTGTAGGTTTGCATAAGAAAGGGACTAGTATGTAAATTTCACGTCTGCGTAGAGAACTAGCTTCACTGAATTTCATGTTAATTTATGAAAGTTCTTGATATTTTTAAACGTTCAAGGACAAGAAATATAGTGATCCAATTTTAGCTGGAGGATCTGTTGAAACTTGTCAAACCTCCAAGCGATACTCTATAAAGATTGAGAGTACAAGTTGGAAATATATTCAATGAAATGGTTTTTTGAATTAATATTCCAGAACTCAAATGTATCTATTAAATCATGGATTCATGCGTATTTATTCTTAACTGTGGATAAATAAGGTTAGTCATTCTTGGTGGAATTGAGAACATCAGGATCCCTTTTCCGTTTAACCCACCACCAATGAGAACACTAAGTTGCGTAAATTGTGTTAAAATAATTCTGCAATACGATGAAAATTTTCAAAAATACATTAAATTAAATACGGATAATCAATTTGAATGCAACAATTTCAGAGTGTAAAAACTATTAGCCTTTACGAAGATTTACGCTGATTTTTACACGCTGAAATAGTTGCACTGAAATGCATATTAGCGGATGACTCCGTTAAAGGTTACGGCATCCCCCGCTATTTCTTGGAATTTACGGAAGATCAAGTCTACAAAAATTGAATATTTTCACCACCGATAAAATGAAAAATTGAGAATCTGAGAAACCTTTACATGGCCTTGGAATAAAACCATAGTAAAATACTCTTCCAGAAAGCATCCCCGAAAACCCATAACATACAGATATAGGATACATATCTTATCGATAGTCCAAATCTGAGAATACTAGACGTGGTATGAATGGCAATGTGCGGGGTAAAAGCAAGTGTGTGTTACATCTAGATATAACAGACTAGCAAGTTGGCACTTTACGCAAAGCAGGAGATTATAAGGAAATTAGGATTTTTTGGAATTTAGGACCAGTATATTTCTTTATCTACTGGTTGGTATCGATGCTCTGGTGTGTTTTTTTGCTCATTGCTGTTGGTTCTCGATGGAAAGGAGTTGACCTTTAACATCAGTTCCTGGAGCGCGATTGGTTCCTTTCCCCTGGCCGAGTGCGGGCCGTCTCCTTCTTAGGAGCTGTGTACACAAGCAGAAGGCTCTCTCGCCCTCCGATATCTGTATCGATCGGAAAAAGAGCTAATTTCCGTTCACCGTGGAATTATTATAACCCCCTGAAAACAAACGCCGGCTTGGTTGGGGAAAAACGCTCTCGTCTGAAGGGGGGGCTCGAGAGGGAGGGAAAATGAAGTGAAAAACGTTTTGATTGGTTTTTGTTTCGTCGGAAAACCAACAGTGGTGTGGTCGATTGAGACGTTTCCACCTCTCGCTTTGCCTTCACGTGTGTGTGTGCTTTGTAAATGTGGTTCCCATATGGCGCCCACGAGTGTCGACCGCTCTCCATCCTCGGATGGCCCCCTCTTACCGGGCACGCTCCTCCTCGCCCCTGAAAGTGATCACAGGCCGACGGGCCGCCGCCACGCTGGGGCGCTGCGTAAAACACACATCCACCCACCCCGGCCCGAGATCCTTATCCCGGGACGCCCATTTCCTGCGCCCGGGCCGTGGGGAGCGGAGGGGGGGGAGGGAGGGAAGGGCTCCCGCCGAAATTGGTGCGGAACCTCGTTCATCTCCGACACCAAAGGTGAAGCCATGTCTCCCCCTCCCTCCCCCGCCCCTTCTGCACAACTACCCTTCGGAAGCGTTGAAAAATCCCCGCGGGGCCCTGATAATGAGGAGACGGGGCCAAAACCAACAATCACTAACTAACACCAGGTTAACGTGCCGGGGCAACCGCCCCCCTCCCTCTCCCACAGACCCGCTATCATCCCCCCCCTGCTCCTCCCCCTGGAATCGGCCGCCCCCGAGAGGAGATTGGACCCCTCCCACTCCCCCGATCCACCCCCATCATCCCTCCGCAAATAACTCCCGCGCCCTCCTCCCCCATCACCGCTCCCTCCTTAGGATACCCTCGCCGGCGTTTCCCGCGATCCGCCGAACGAATTACCGCCCCTTTCCACCCCCGATCAGCCAGCGGGGCCGCATTTAAGGGGGCCCCATCATCGGCCAAACAAGACATCACTTTCCCTCCTCCCCCTGTGCCATCATCCCTCGACTGCTTCGAACCCTCGAATCCCTCCCCTCTCCGATTCCCCCTCGTCGTCCGAGGGGGAGGAGACGACCGATCCTTAATGTCTCAATTTCTACGCGGGCGTGGACTCGTCGCGCGGGTTGTCGCAAATTGCCCGGACCAATTTGTAGCCGGGTCGATCCTCGTTGCGGGCCCTGATTTACGGCGCCGCTCGCCACTTTTCGCACCCGGCGTGCAAGAATCCGTCCCGTCGCCACCCCTGGATTCCTCAGCGCTTCCGACCACGAGGACCGAGGGCCGCCGCTCTTTTCCCCTCTTCTGAATAATAACACACTTGACAGCTTTCTCCTCCGGTCACAAGGATACTCTCCACCCCTGTTATGGCATCCTTCTGGAAGGAATGATGCCAGCGTTCTTGATATTACGATATTAGGCCAGTGCATTTGTATTTCCCAAGTGTTGAACGCAGAATGATGGATTGGCAGGCGGAGAATAAGTCACGTAGCTCAAGGCTTTGAAAACTTTCCTAAATCAAGGTCTCTCTCTCTCTCTCTCTCAAAAGGAAATTTAGGCATTTACAAGGGGATGATCTGGTTCACCAGGTGCCACTTAAGGATTTCCTTCTGTCCACACACATTCCATATTGCGATTGCAGGAAAAACTTGACGAGATATTTTCTCTAGCAGGGCAATAGAAATTTGGCTATGAAAAATGTTGAAAAATCTTTTATCTAAACCATAGTGCGTCCCTTCCCGGGCAATATGTGGATTGTTCTTGAGCACATTGGTGGGTCGGGCCCTAGATGAATTGACTTAGGCAAGAAAATAACCTCGAAAACGCAGCAATGACCTGCTTTACGGATTTATTCCACTTTTAAGAAAGCAATCCTTCAACGCGGGTCCTCCACCTCCAAATGGACGACTTCATCGATGGGCGAAGAATGTTGTTTTTACGTATGCTCTTTAATATAATGGATACCTGTGTGTCTCGGAAGTAGTGCATGGGAAATATATCAGGTGATATTGTACTGTTATTATTAATATAGCAGTAATTTATAATTCATTTCCAGTCGGTAGGTGACTCACCTAAGCCCTTATATTTAAAACTCCTACTCTTAGCCATTTGATATTTATGTTGGCCGAGTTTCAACTGGACCGATGTGAATATAACATGCAAAAGTGTGCCAGTCAATTCCAGTTTATCCTAAACATTCGGAATTAGTCACCATATACATACGATATACATCGTATGGTATGCCCTAAACTTCACGGTCCTATTTTCTACAACTTTCGGCGATAAATATTATTAGGAAAGTACTATTTAATGGAAAATGTATTTTTGCTGCAACTATGATTTAAATTTAAAATATACTATAACAGTAAAAATACATAAAAGGACGGTCAAAAAATTTCCACCCATTATACTTTTTCTAGCCATTTATTGTAATAGTTGAATTTTGGCACTCGTTTCAACCATAAACCCCTCATTCTTGTCAAAGTTTTTGGCAAAACCCAGGTTTGTTATATTTTACATGGTTATGAAGTCCAATGGGGTAGATTATATATAGATACAAATAGAAAGTCAATTGGGTTTAATTTCTGTGGTAGCAGTATTATTTCTTACATTATTACAATGCTCATATTTTGCATATTACTTTTAATATAAAAATGAAATGCATGATTAAAGAATCCCATTGCTAAAGACGGAGAAATTGATTAGCGTTAACCATGAAAATAATTTTTCTCATCTTAAACTGTAATGAAAAAACAGATTCCGTAGAATTATGTAATTATTATACATTACTTGTTTGTCACACACCCAGTCAAAACTGCCTGTTTTCAACTACAAAAATTACATCCTTTAAATCTCAATGAAAGGTATTTTATAATGGCATCAAATCAAAAAACGCCGTTTCATAGAACGCGTCGAGCAGAAATGAAGCTCGGATTCTCTTTCTAATCGAAAGATTGATTGACAGTGTGGACTTTTATTTTAAACTGCGGATAAACTGACCATAAACTAAATTATTCCGACCACAAACAGACTGTAAAACATAAAACAATGTCCCTATTAGGCCTTCTTTACCGCTTCACTGAAATTAAAGATCCAATTGCACTCTATTCGTACTTCTCAACAATTGTCCTCCCCATAATATCATATTGCTCCCAATTTTGGTCCACCTCATTCCCAACTAATTCTAAATCCCTCGATTGCATATCTCACTTCTTTGCCAAAATCGTCAAATACCCAGTCCCACATTTCCACAATACTGTGTCCTCAAATGCTGATCTGTCTTCTTTATCCATTTCTAGTCCCCATGACAGCAGACTTAAAGCTGATTTAAAACTCCTCCACAACACCCTAAACTCGACTATTGATTGCCCCGAACTGCTCTCTCTCTCTCTTCTACTTCAGGATACCTACTCGATCCACCCGCACCCACTCCCTACTCCATCTCTGCCTATTCCTAGGATATCTCCCACCAAGCGCTCGCCTTTATTTCGCCTCTCCTCCCTTCTAAATTCACTCCCTCACGCTGTCGATCCTTTTAATTTATCAGGCAACAATTTCACCACCCAACCTTTATCCCACCGTTCAACAAATTAAATTTTTCCTCAGTCCATGTTCGGTTCTCGTTGTTTATTGTTATGCTGTTATTGTCTTTTGTCCTCTTTTATGTTTGTTATATTTTTCACTGTAAATTAGCACCTCTGCTGTATGTGAATAATGTTTTTAAATAAATAAATAAATAAAGGGGAATAGATTACGTAATCGGAATGAGATTCTCGTCTGCAGTGAATCTTTGCTGGCGTATTTAGCGCGTTGTGTATTGGACGGTGGAGTACTTTGCTCCAAAAGAAAACTTTCAATCTTTTCCCCTTTTGAGAGCCTGTGTTCAAATATTGTCCTGCCAAACTCACCCCTTTTTATGGCGCAGTTTAATTTCATCATTCGTTGATTTCAACCGTTTGGAAATGTGCCCACCTCTTGACTTATCCTTGATCGTTCATTACTTACAGTCTTAACCCACGCTCATACTTGAAGGTTCGGTTTAAATATCGAAGGCATTTAAATAGAAGTGTTTCATCAATAGTCAAGGCTACTGTCTTCTTTATTTTTGATTCATTCGTTGCCACATAAATTTATTTTCTATGTGATCTTACTGTAATGAGGTAATTTAGATACATAATAATAATAAACAATTTTTATTGCTCTGGGAGCAAAGTCCCTTGGAGCAGAATACATGCTACATGAGGCTACCAATGGAGTGAAACAGGTTTACATAATGCATAGAATAAGTTAATTAAACCAGTCACAAAACACAATTTAACATCATTGAACGAAACATATAGTAACTTGTTCCAGCGGCGTTCCCATTCCTGGAACGCTCCCGCGAAGGCATCATCGGGAACCTCTCGAAGACACGTCGTCACGGCTTCTTTGACGGCGTCCAAAGTCCCGTATCGCGTTCCTTTCAAACTCCTCTTTATCTTCGGGAACAGAACAGTTCTCTAAAAAATGTGGATCATTTTTGCAGTGATCCGCAAGTTGCGTCGCGATTTCCAAACGATTGAGTCTTTGATCATCACTGAGCACTTTCGGCACCAACTTTGCACAAATTTTTCGCATCTGTAATTGCTCCCTAATAATCTCGTGCACTATTGTTTTTGGCACATAACACTGCTCTGCTATCATCCGAACACTAAGACGACGATCAGAGTTCAGTACATCGCGAACTTTTCGCACATTTTCGTCGGTGAGTGTCGTTGATGGGCGTCCAGGCCGTGGTTCGTCGTCGACCTCTTCTCTGCCCTCCACGAACATCTTGTGCCACCGAAAGATCATGTTTCTGGACATGGCTGACTCCCCGTAAGCCTGGTTAATCATACCGACAGTTTCGGTAGACGATTTCCCAAGCTTTACCGCAAATTTGATGGAATAACGCTGCTCCAAAAACTTCGGCATCGCGTTCCGTGACGTGGGTCGAGCGTGGAGGTTCGTGTTAACAGAGCTCCTCACTACACCACAGCTCAGAGCCGACTGCCTTTTTCAGCATCGCTTGCCAACATACCCCCCTCCAATCGCAGCCCGTCAGAGCGGTGCTGGGCGCGCCTGGAGCGGCGGGAAAAAATCAGTACACTTATTTTCCGGACGAACCCTGTATAGCCGTGCGGTATTTGGGAAGATGAAATGTTTTTGTAATGCGGGTTGATCTCTTTGTCGTAAGTGAATTGATTATAAAATTTTCAGATAAATATGAAGGGGGTTTTTAATTCAGAACTTTAAATAATTGTGAGGCCTTTTGAAGCATTCTCCTCTGCTCGAGTTTTAGCCAATTCAATATTTTATAGTAAGGAGTTACTAGTTCATTAAAACGAATATTAAAGATGAATCTTAGACAAGAATTTCGGAGCCTTTGCAATTTTGTACTTAGCTCCTTGTTCAAATCAGCGTAGACGACTGAGCAATAGTGGAGATGTGGTATTACTAACGTTTGAACAAGCTTCTGGCGTAATGTTATAGGGATTAGGTGTCTGCAATGCCTCATAGTGTAAAGAGTTTTGTAAACTTTATTAGAAATGGCATTTACTTGCTCGCGCCAGGTTAAGGTGCTGCTTAGATAAACTCCTAGGCTTTTCACTGTATTTGAGTAGTCAATTTGAATATTTAAAACATTTATTTTAGGGAGATCACTTGCGAGCAGCATATGTACATTGGCGGTGCTTCCAAAGATTATCGACTTGGTCTTTTTGGGATTCAGATTTAGCCGATTTTCAGTCGGCCATTCACAGATGAGTTGGATATCTTTGTTGACCAAGTTAATGGCATGGTTAAATTCAGAGGGGTAGGACTCAAGATGTATCTGTAGATCGTCGGCATAAAAGTGATGTTTACAATGAGTTATTATGGTAGCTAGTTCTTTTATAAAAATTGTAAATAATAAAGGTCCGAGACCCCTGTGGAACTCCACATAGGACAGGTTGGAAAACATACATTCCCGTCTTCATCTTTAACAGCTTGCTGACGATTAGACAGATGGGAGCGGAACCAGCGAAGGACAGAGTAAGAGAACTTGAGTTTGCTCATACGTTCCAGCAGTATGCCGTGGTCTACTGAATCAAAAGCCTTGCTCAAATCGAATTGGACTAAAACTATTACCTTTTTTGCGTCTATGGATCTGCGTATATCATCAGTTACCTTTATCAAAGCCGACTGAGTGCTATATAGCTTTAGCTGATACTCATCGAAAAAATTCTACCGCGTAAGATGCTCCACTATTACCGTATTAACGATTCGCTCGAGAGGTTTGGAAATAGAACTAAGAAGTGCAATAGGTCGGAAGTCAGACATTTCTTTCGGAGTTGTTATTTTCATTATCGGCCGAACTAAGGCAGATTTCCACAAGGTAGGGAATATAGAGTATTTGAGTGAACAATTATAGATGTCTAGTATCATAGGCATTACTACTGGGAGAATAACATTTAGCATTCTTGCACTGATTCCATTGACGCCTGTTGAATTTGATTTTAAACTTTTCATTTGTTTTATCAGCATTTCGGGTGTATAGTGGGGGAAATAAAGCCTTCCATCGTCAAAGTCGGAGATTAATGCATGATCTAATGACGTGAGATTATTTTGGGATTGAGTAGAATGGTTACCATCCTCGACATAATTTTCATCCTTGGAAGCAGACGTGAGAAAGTAGCTATTTAAATCATCCAAGGGGAAGTTCATTTTGAATGGGGGACGTCTAAGCTTTCCAAGTCCGAGGCGCCTCAGCTCCTGCCAAGTGGACTTTATGTCCCATTTATCGGAAAAGCACGAAACATAGTATTTTTGTTTAGCGGTACGGATTCGGTGCTGCCATTAATGCGAGCCACTTTGTATTGTTCGTGAAGGGTCGGGAGTTAGTTCTTCTGAAATTAAGACGATCCCTGACCGCCATGAAGTTCCTAATTTCGGAGGTTAATCATGGAGCTGGATGACGTTTTGGCTGAATAACTTTTTTGGCGCATGTATATCAAAGAGTTGCATGAGTAATGTATTGAAGATATTAATTTTTTTATCCACCAGATGGGTTTTGAAAAGTTCACTTAGGTTAGTTTCAAGTGAATCTGCTGCAAATTTGGACAAATCAAAATTCTTGAAATCATGAAAACACATATAATTAGGTTTATAGTTTTGCAGTTTAAATCTATATTTTATGAAAACTAGGTCGTGTTCAGACAAAAAAGAAACAGGGAGCTGTCCATACTCTTCAACCTTGGACATGTCGTCGACAATAAAGAGGTCTATAGGGTACTGCTATTCACAAGATTATGGGTGGGCTGGTAGGGAATGATGAATAGGTTACCACTAAATAGTAGGTCACTGAAATAGGTGCGTTTTATTCATGATGTCAATGTTAAAGTCACCACACAGAATCACGCCTTTGTAGCTAGGAAGAAGACGGATCAGAGAAGGCTCAAGTCTTCAGACATATAGCCTGTTTTGGGGGGTCTGTACACGACACAAAACAATATTTTACCCTCCTTTCCAGCTATAGTATTTCAATGAACATATATTTTGGCCTGAAGGGGGAGTCATCAGACTTTAAAAACAATTGAAATGATAAGCTCTCGTGCAAGTACACACAAACACCACCACCAACTCTTCCTGGTCCGTCATTTCGCAAAATGTTGTAATTACTTAGTTGGACGGATTCCGAGGGGATGTTTTTGTTAAGCCAACTTTCAGAAACAGCAATGACATGATGATTTCGAGCAGAAAAGTAGTCCCGGAACTCATCAAGGTGTCTGAATAATGACTGTGCGTTTACATGGCACATTTTTAACATTTCTGTGGAGTTATGCATTTATGTGAAATAACTGAGATCTTCGAAGCAGGTCATCACATTTCGTTCCCCCCCGTCACTTATTCTCGTGTAAATCCTTCCTCCTCGTATCCAAAGAAATTAGAATTTTCCTGCTCTTTTGAGCTCCCTGGCTTTAGCGTAAAGTTTCTTATTGAACTGTTTGAAAGAGGGCCTCGTTTATGAATATCGTCTGATTGGGGACGTTATTGAACCCAATGTCGCGTGTACTAAGGTCGCGTTTAACTCTCCGCCGGCTAAGCTAACCATTCCTTGCCTCTTAAATCGAAGCATAATGATAGGGGGCCGATCTGAGTCCCTACGAGTTTTAACGCGATAGACGTAATCGATGTCCGATGTATCCACTTGAACTTCTATTGCCAGGCCTATCTGATGGATGATAGCACTAAGTATTTCACCTTCTTTGATTGGAACCCCATGGATCTCAACTACATTTCTTTTGGTTTCTTGCTCTAATTGGTGGGTGTATTGTTCTAGTTCTGACACCCGTTTCTGCAAGGGGTACAAATCACCAATTGCTTTCTCGAGTTTTTCACCAAGGCTCGCAATTGCACTGTTGACTTTGCTAATGGACTTATTCAACTCATTCATTGTCTCGTGACGCCACGGAAGGGACTTTTTGATCTCACCTTGCTCGTCCTGGAGGCACTTGATTCGAGTAAGGATTTCGTTCAGTGTAGCAGCTGCGGGTTCTTCACCAGCGAGCCTGCCATTGCTCTTAATAGGGGTGGTATCACTTCCGATGGAACGTTTCCTCTCAAGACACGATACACAGTGCCATGGCCGTTGCAGGTCCTCCAGGGTTCGTAGGTCTTCCTCCGTCATCGAAGAACAAGCGGGATGGTACTGTTCACGGCAATCGCCACAGGAAATATTGCCTTTGACGCGCTTTACAATGTGACCACATTTCCCACATTTTGACATTAATGAAAATTGAATTTCCCTCGCCACCCCAATTAATTTGAGTGGGAATGAATCACTTGAAGTAGATGGGAGGACGCTTCCCAAGCGGCAGGATGTCAGTTATTGCAAACCTCTGCGCGCCGACCGTATCACGAAAAAATGGCATATACGATCGAGCAAAGTAACGAGATTAAGTTTCGTGATAAACTGACAAAATCTCCTGAGGAGACTAACAAAATGATTCGTGAGGCTTACGGGAACTCTGGTCTGTCCTAATCACAAGTTTCGAGGTGATTAAAGACCATTAAGGAGGGCCGGGAAGAGTTTCACGACGGACAATGGACAATGAACCTGTATTAATAAATGGAAATAAAACTGTATAGTTGTCGCCACTCGTAATATTCTTTGCATTTAGATTCTTGTCACTCTTTTATATCTGTTTCAGAATTGATTTAATGATAAATGGCAATGTCTCAGATTAAAGCTTTTTTGCAGTAAAATATAATGTAATTATTTCACAATAAGATTGTTTAATATTTGGTCCAGGCTTGCGATAGTGTATGACGTTTAAATTAGCCAGTGTCGAAAGCAAGACCTTGCAATCCAATCGAGTTCAGGGTATTCCTTTTTATAGCTATTCATCTGCTTTTAAATCGCGAAGACTCCGTAAAATTAGTTGACTTACCTCCATTGAAGGTAGTTTGATTACTCCCAAACCTGGCGTACATGCAGTACCGAGTTCAGTGCAGATCGCTCTTTGGGGGGTGGTCGAGTCGAAGGCGGCGAGAGGCTCTGCCGTCGAAGGGGGGATGCAAGCGGGCGCCCATCGCAAACGCCCTCCCCTTTACCCTGCCGCGCCACGGACATGCCCTCCTTTCTCTCCAATCTTACCCACCTGCCAAATACAATTTTCTGCGAGACTACCTGACCCTACTGCTGTTGGCCGAGGCGCCAATTTGCCTTCCGGTGCGATACCAACCCGGTAGTCTGCGAAATTGGCTGAAAATAGCAGTGGGCCTAAAGTTAATAAGAGTTTGCGAAGGTGAATTTCTGCGGAAAGGCTCAGGGGTCTCCGGTAAAATGAGATGATTTACCTCGATAACACTCTACTCCAAAACAGTCGAATAATCCCTTGGTGAAGAAGTTAAAGCACATTATTCCTTAAAACCATTTTTATTCACAAACTGCACATTTTATTTTTATTTGTAATCCTTCATGTCCGGGTAGAATGCTTAGGCTTTGCGTTTTTTGTTGAAAATATTTTAATTAATTAATGGATCAAGCGGTAAATATTAAAATTAATTATTATTTAAATAATAATTAAAAATAATAATAAAAATAAATAATATATAAATATTTTAATTAATTAATGGATCAAGCGGTAAATATAAGTAACGTGGACAAAAGCGAGAAATATATATTTTGCTATAAAAGTATTTTTAAGTATTCAGATACCCAAGCAGGGATATTGCAATAAGGGTGAATTATATAAAACAGTCTTTCTTTGTTTCTAGTCCGGATATTTTCTTGTTTTCGGGCTTAAATTAACAAAACATCATCCATTTCACAATTCCCCTGCGGGACTGGGGCTTGTGCATCCACTTCCAGTCGCCAAAGAATACTGGCCGATGCAGTATAGGGGTTGTCCCTATTTTTGCGAGTCACCCGAAGGATTTTATTACATTCCCATTCATTCCGTACATTCTAAAAATCTTGATGTTTACTCACACATTCATTTACTTCCTGGCTGGGTCCCTAAGAGTGGATATTTAGTCTCACTTTTGACCTGGGCACCATCGACTCTTTCGCCGCCGTCCTTGATCATTGGTGAGGGGTGAACGAGAGGAGATAATGATTGGAGTGCCCTAGAGGCCTTCTCTGGACTTACTTTGAGGTCATACGACGTCTTTTTGCTCGACTCTCTCAAAGGATTACAATGTATATTCATATATGTGAGTTCAAGTGAGAGATGGAGACAGGAAAGATGGGTCAGCTCGAGGTAAGATGGAGAGATAGCAGGGAATAGAGGAACGACTTTGTCAGATGAATGTACTTGATGAATGTTTTCTTAAGAGCGTTATCACCGTTAACAGTTGTCAACATTTCAGTAATTTCTTGATAACTTTTTATGCACTTCACCAATTAACTTGATGTTGATTCGTTTCTCCATGATATAGTCAATTTCCATTTACAACAAACAGTAAAAACAAGGACCACAGAAACTAACGTAACTGTCCCTACAGCTCGACGACCCGCCAAGCACAGACGGCTCTTTGAGTCTCAGGTAACTAGCGCCGCTACAGGGTCGGGCTATAGTTCGCATCATGGCCGCTAGATAGCGTATTTATTGGGTAGACTACGTATAACGGAAAGTCAGCGTTGGTTAGCTATAGTAATCAAAAGGAAACTCGGGAGAAGGGATGACGACCTTGCTTGTAGAAATAAGTGGAATCCCGGTCAATCTATTGGTCGTCCAAGTGTACATGCTGACAATCTGTCGTAGTATTAGATTTAGGGGAGGTGACCGACAGCTGAGGTGAAGGAAGGACGAAGGGGTGGAAAGAAACCCGGCGTCGGCATTAGCCTACTCTTTACGAAAGGTGCCAAGGGGTCCGCAGCTTAACGTCTCATCCGACGGACGGCGTACTCACTCAAAGTGCCCTCCACAAAACACGTCAAGAAGGGATCGAGATACCACTGAAAATATTGAACACCGCCAGGATTTGAACCCGGGCCATCGGGGTGGGAAGCCAGTACGATAGCCACCGCGCCAGCTCGAGCCCCCTACTTTGAATTGAACAGCAATCACTTTTCATAACATATTTGGTATTAAATCCTGGTATTAACCCTGCTGACGCAAGAGTTCTTAACAACAAGAAAAACATCGCCCATGATTCTAATTTCTCTCTGATTTTTGTAAAAGGAAACAGATTTTGGGAAAATTTTCCATCATTGATTTAAGGTACTAAGTTATTACTTTTAGCATATATTTCGGTATTATTATACTTATATAATCTTGATTCATAAGTAATACTTCCGATGAAACTGAATAATCAGAGATTGAGTTTTTATTACGGCCATAAACTTACGATTACACCGAAAGGGAAAAAAATATAACAGCAGAATTTTCGCCTTAATCCAGTATATTCCGACATACTTATCGTATTTACTGCCGATTGAAAAAGAAAATAAAACTGTGGTTTAAAGTATTCGTGCTTGGGGATTAGGGACCTGCCACAACTTCTCATGCTTGGTTAGCCCTCGCAAAATACCTTGAAGATCTTATATAGTTATATTTAGATATGCATATACTTGCAAACAAAAGGTACTTATCGTGGAAGTATCAGATTCCTCAAAATAAATTGGGGAACTTTCTGAGAAAATCTGAGGTTTTCCGCGGGCTGGAGAATTTTTCTGGAGCAACGGAGAGTAGGGAAATTGATTTCTCCGCTGTTACATTAGGTAGTTCCTGAATTTGTGATTGATGGAAAAATAAAGTTTTCATTGCATTTGACATTAAAATATATTCCTCCTAGAAAATATTCTCGATAAAAGTAATGTTACGCTACAGCTTCGATCTTTCGGTATTATCTTCTCTGTCACTGAGTTCAAAATTGATAAATTATCTCATGAAATCAAAATTTTAAATAACATCCTTACAAGGCGCCTACTGTTAAAATTTAGGACGTATATCAAAGGTACCGCCAATTCTATGAGATCATCAGCAAAAATTCCGGTTTTCCCCTGCTTAAGCACGGCTTGAATGATATGGGTGATGAGTTTTCGTCGGCGAGCCACATATTAGAGAGAATTTGGGAAAGATTTAGGTGAACACCCGTCGGATCTCTGAGACCGAGGACACTTCGCTCTGTTAATTTTTATTCGAAATGAATCACAATGCATGGGTCCGTGGCGATCATTTGGACTCGGATTCGCAGTCTTTCCGTGAACCAACGAGACCACAGGGCAGGCCATCGGCCGATCCTTTCTTTCGCAAATATTGTATGCCTACATATTACCCAGCAAGCCATCGTTAAGGTAACGAGCAGCGATAGGAGGCAGCGAGAGATTGCAACTAGGACATGTGACATCAAGAGTTAAAGTTTTCTTGTTTTTTGGCAACAATATGTGTATTTAAATTATTAGAATAATTTAGGCCATGATAACTACAGGTACATATTATCGTGTTACCTCATAGAGTAGCAAAATAGTGTTAGTAATAGGACTTATTAGGGTTTTCTTAAATATGCTTTATAAATATGGCGCAATTTCCGAAACTAGATCTGTAAATATGCCAGCTGGTATTTGATCTGGCCCGGATGACCTGCTACGGTTAGCGTATTATAGCGAACTCTCTTCTCTAATGTGTGAAATTTCTATTTCCGGCATCGTTTGGCCGAAATGATTTGGCTACCTATCCAAGCCCAATGGTGAAAAGTTAGTGGAAACATTTGGAAAGAAGGAATTGAATAAGTTGGCATTTTCCAAACTCCTGTTTACTCTATCGTATTAATCATTTTTGAGTAAATTAACTGGGGCAGACATTTCCCTGAGCGGCTCTAATGTAGAGCCATATGATATTGCATTCTTTTGGATTAAATTCTCAGCTAATCCTTTCCTTTTTGAATTCTCTTAACGCTTTCTGAAAATCCATCTTGACATTCACCCTAGATATTTTATAATCGTAAAATTCTCATTCCGTTAGTCGCTAAAGATATATTTCCTCATATCTTTAATCTTACCGTGACATACGTAGCCTTTGACGTCTTAACGATTTTCTAACTTCCGCGTTGTACACCAAGTTATCTTAAACATATTTATATCAGATGAACCTGTTGGCGGCTAAGCGCGTGATACCAAAGAAGTGATTTCACATGCCCTCAGTATTTTGGTGTTTACCATCATTCTTAAAGTTAACAAATGAACTTCGCAACACGCGCATGGCTTTTAATTCAAGCCATTGTAACTCCCGTTTTTAAAAACAAGTAAATGTTTCTTTCGTGCATCTTAATTATGATCCCACATAGGGAAAAACTTTGAATTTTTCTGCTCTGTTGTCACTGCCAATGCAAATGCATAAGTAGTAAACCTTGACTACTCCTTCGGAACTAGATTCCACTGGAGCCATGGGGTGTATTTTTGGAATTTTTAGCATAAGGGGTGCATTATTTATTATTATTATTATTTTATTTTAATTTTATTATTATTTTTATGGACACTTATATATATTTGTGAAATAATAATATTTTAATGTATATTCCCTTTTCATTCTTTATTATTATTATTATTTTATATTTTTTAACTTAATATTTTTCTTAATTTAAATATTTTTTATTATTTTTATTTTTTTAAAATTATTTTTATGTTCCTTTTATAAACTTAGGAAGAGGGTGGAAGATTGAAGAAAAATAAGGTGATGAATGTGCTTAGGATGGGGTTAGTGGCAATATCAGATTAGAAATTGATCAGGTAGGGTCAGGTGGAGTGAGATGATGGAGTTCAGGAGAGCGTGGGCCGGTCTGTTTCGTTTCAATGGTTGTTACATTCCTTGCCGGGGTAGACTTTGGTGGAAAGGGAATGGTTTTTTTTATTTAGGGTGGGGGAAGTTGGGTGGACTGAAGAAATTTGGGTTTTTTCTTCTTGGGAGGTGCTGAAGGAGACGACTTTAGGAGTTGTTGAGGATATCTAGATTTTCCAGTCGGAAGGGTTGAGGACCATAAGGAGGAGATGAGGGGGTTTATGGAGAGAGGCATAGACCTGCTATAACTGTGTAGTGCTTTAATGGGAAGCTTATTTACCGTATGAATATTTAGTTCTTTGCGGATAACGTTGTTAGGAACGAACCAAGGGGCTCCCGTAATGAGCCGGGTCAGCTTGTTTAGCCATACTTGAGTTTTACTGATCGCTCCTTTTGGGGCATTGGTCCATACTGGGCACGCGTAAAAGACTTGTGGGAGTAATATGGATTGGAGGATAGCGAGTTTGGAGTTTAAAGAGGTTTTGGAGGTTCTTGAGAGTAAGGGATGGAGAGCGAAGGTGGCCGAGCGAAGTTTAGCTAATTTGGATTCTACGTGGGTGGAGAAGGTTAACTTTTCGTCAAGAGTGACACCGAGGAATGCTACAAAGGTTTTTTGAGGGATTATCCGGAGATTCAGGGTGAGGTAGGTGTGGGTGGTTTTTGAGGGGGTGCGCGAGAAGCAGAGTTTAGTGCGCTTATCCGGATTGACTGCAAGCTTTCACTCTTCGAGCCAGTCACCTATCAGATGCAGATGGTCCTGCAGAGCGTCGTCGATCTTAGAGGGCCACCAGCTTTGGGCGGCAATGGTGGTGTCATCTGAATACAGGGAAATGTGTGTCAAAGGGTGGGAAGGGAGGTCATCTATGAACATGATGAAGAGAAGTGGGCTTAAGACCGCCCCTTGCGGAACGCCAGTTAGCTGCTGTTGGGAGGGAGATCGATGCGTATTGTGGAGGATAGAAAAGGAACGATTGTTAAGAAAGGACTGGATAATTTTAATAAGATAGAGGGGAATATTTTTCTTGGCCATTTTGAGTAGAAGGCCTTCGTGCCAGACCATTCCTTGAGCAGTTTTTATATATAAGGCCTTTTCAGGATCCTTTCGTCAATCATCCGGCTGAGGGTTGCGGCCCGTTTGAGGGGCCGGCCAGGAATCCTGGGCGTGAAAGATTGTTGGTGGATTCAGATCCATCATCGGGTGTCGCTTGAAGTATTAGGTTGGAATTCGAGTGCTCCGTGTGCCTGATGGGACGCTAAACTGAGATATACTATATATTATCTGTCCGAAGACATAAGTAGAACAAATCGGGGGAAAACTTTATTGTAGATCAAAGTATATATTACTAAAACTCTGCAAAACAGCACCTCTGTGCATCAACACACCGATGTTAACGCCTCGTCCACGTTACTGGTTCGTTTTCTTGTAGGTGTTGAAGGGAATCTCGTTCGGACACTTCGTCATGGCCTCTTTGACACATAGTGCAGTAGTCCAAAATAGTACTCAAAATGGTTGCATTTGGGTCATCCTCAAAGGCCCATGCCTCGTCACCAGCAACCACCTATTCTAAAAATATTTTGCCACTTTCACCGTGGTCCAAGAGGTCCGAAGCAAGATTGTCACACGAGCAGTCTTCCGGCAGCACTTTGGGGACCATCTTGGTACAGCTTTCTCATGACTAAATCTTCTGTAAGAATGCAACACACTGTGGTTCTCTGAATATTGCACTCTTTTTCTGACATCCTGACACTTAAGGGGGTCAATCAGAATTGAGCATGTGTCTCACTTTTTGCACATTTTCATCACCCTTTGTTGTTGATGGTGGTCCAGGGCATTCCTCATCATCAACCTCCTCTCTACCCTCCCGGATCATCCTGCGCAAGCAGGAAACCATCACTTGGGCTCCATCTTCATAACCATTCTTAACCATGGTCATGGTCTGCGAACCCGATTTCCCGAGTTTAACACACCATAGAGAACGTGAAATGGACCGACAGGAAAACAAATGAGGAAGTACTTGGTATGGTGGGCGAAGAGAGGGGTTTGTTTTGGGAGCAATCCTATGGAGGCAGGAAAAGTGGATGAAGGGGTTGTTGACCGGCAGTGGGATGTTGAAGACTGTGATAGAGGGTAGAATGTTGGGCAAAAGAGGAAAGGGAAGGAACAGGATAGGGATGTTGGACGGGATGAAGGGAGGAAGAAAGTACTCAGAGATGTAGAGGGACCTGATGTAAAGGAGGATGTTGTGTTTTGTTAGGAGTCACAAAATATTTATTTGGTAGTTAAGTCCACCCAAAACCTACCTTCACCGGTAGATTACATAATAAAATAATAAATTCTTGCCAAAAGTTACACAAGTTTTATTATTATACGTAATATATATTAGCATATAAGTATATATACGTATACAAATACATACTTACATATAAATATACACTTGTATATGTTTTTGCCCTAAATATTGTTTGAATTTCACTCGCCGTGGGGCTTAGAATTGAGTGAAATCTAACGAGATATAATAAAAACGACCTTCTGGTTGATTACTGTGTTTATGGTCCATGTGTACATAAATACATACTTCACACCCATCTACCGAGTTATGATGCTTTATGTGCGGACTTGGGATTCAAAGCTGATTTGCGAGGCCGAGAACTTTGACCCGAAGTGCCGTCGCCGTGAGCAATGTCGTGATCGGTACAGTGTAAGCACTCGATCGGATCGATTGACGCCGATCCTAGGGATCGTGATGATGCGGCATCGAAGCCGTTATGTCGATTGATACGCTCCATCGCCCTCCCCCTGCCCCTCCTCCGCCCTCCAATCTCACTTCCGGCCCGCTTTGACCCCCGCAGCACCTCTCGGAAAGCAATCAATCGACACGCCACCATCTCACGGCCGCGCCCTTCCCCCACCCCCCTTATCCAAACCCCCCCTTCCCTCCATCCCCCCAGCGACCGAGACACGCCCCCCACTTGGGTCCAATAAACTCCCACTTCCGCTCCCACACCCAGCCAGGGTATCAAGTATCAAGAGGAGGCGGTGGACACGCCCACCAATCGGGAACTGGCATGGGGGAGGGGAGAAATCCTCCGCCCCCATCCGCCCACAATAACCACCATCTCTCTCTCCCCCGCATATAGACGCGAACCTCGAAATCAGAGCGCTATTTTTAAGGCGAGAAGATCCCGAGCCCTCCTCCCCCCGACCACAATTACCTCACCCCGCCCGCTTCCTGCTTGCTCCCTTGACGCCATATGCCAACGCCACAGGTGGCGTGTCCCCCCACGGTCTCTTTGCAGGAAGTGTCCTAGTCCCAACTCGACGCATTCGCCAGGGCTGCGATGCGCTCGCCGAGTACATACTGTACTAGAACTACCAAATTGCAGTCCCCCGAGATAAGTAATGCGTAGCCAGTGCAGCAAATTATATTTGCATCACAATTTTGATGGCTTAGATATCGAACTTCATTCAAATCGCAGAGGTAGTATTTAGGGGCGGCGACCGACATTTAAGGTCATTTGCACCAATAGGGATGGACAGGTAAGGATGTAGGGTGGAGAGGAACCCCGCGGTCGCATTTGCCTCAGGCAGCTCGAAGACACTGCAGGTTCCATTTCGACACCGACACTCCTTAATAACCATCTATAAAGGAGTAACAATTCCCATCGCCACCTATGGCTGCGATATTTGGGTTCACAAGATCAACCGAAGTAGAATCGACCGTAAAATAAAGGAAGCTCAAAGGCCCTGCCTGTTATCAATGTGTAGGGGCTACTCTACGGTCAGCACTGACGCGTTGTGTATAATTTGCGGCCTACAACCCTTAAAACACGAGATTCTAGAATTCTAATATCAAATTACAATCCGGACAAAGGGCTAAACACTTCAGTCTCGAACTTGATGAAAATCAATACATAAGGAAAACCGTCTTAAAAAAGAGACAGAGGGAAGAAACCAGGGGCAGAAGAGTGATAAAGGCTCATGCACAAAGGACATTTTCCCTGTTATTTGCGATAGATTAAAACTAAAAATCAACCTATCACATAAATCTACCCAAATGTTATCAGGCCATGGAAATTTTTCAAATACCTTTACAAATTTGGGAAATCAAGAACTAACCTATGTGATATTTGCTTAACAGAGGACAAGGTCAAACATAGAATTGAAAAATGTATTCGTTATGAAAGAACGAAACTAGAAATATGACACAACATGGTGGAGAAGAAAATTAAATGGTGCGAAATAGTATTATTCTATTTAAATAACAATTGCAAACTCCTATTTGATTTCGTCACAGGAGTGGTAATTAAGTAATGTAAGCAGACACATCTAACACATTTTATTATCAGTGTAAATTTTCCTATTTAGCGTGCTCTACAACTAGGTGAAAAGCCAAAATATTTCATACATTCACGATACAAACTATTTGTATCTGTATATATTATGTTGTATGTTTCTGTGCTTGAGCCGAATACTGTGAAATTATGTTCAAATTGTACTTGGAAGTGCCTAAATTCTAATGTCCTGTGAATTCTGAAAATGGTTAAGTGTTTAATTTCAAATGTATTACTATGTATCTATTGGGTAATTGAGAGCTTGAGCAAATAACTGTTTTACAATGTCATTTCGGATAACTTGGGCGATTGAAGACAAAAGGGGAATTAAAGCGTGAGCCCCTCAATCAACATATAGTAGTGTTGTATAACTATGTATGTTGCTACTTGAATAAACAAGGAAGAGTTGGTTAGGATGTCTCTAATGCTACCACACCCTTATTTTTTTTTACCCTTAACGAAAGGCGCCAAGGGGTTCGCAGTTTGACGTCCCATCCGAAGGACGGGGCACTCACTCAGTGCACTCCACAGAGCTCCAAGTAGAGATCGAGATACCACTGAAAAATATTCGACGCCGCTGGGATTCGAACGCCGGGCTCACTGGGCGAGAAGCCAGTACGATAGCCACCGCACCATCTCGGTCCTCCCATTAAAGTCGCACTTCTCTGGCATTGTTTGGGACGCCAGTTGTACCCTAAAGGTCCACAGTTTATTTTGCAAGGCCCGCCCAGAAAGATTACCTGTACCAAGTGAGTTATTTGCACTGCGAAGTATATACACAATTTTATGCGAAATACTTAGGTGACACAGCTGAAGAAGAGATATTGTGCGAATCAACACGCGAAAAATTATGACTCATTTTAAATGATTTTATATCCTCATATTTCAGCATTTGGTTAATAAATTTATTAGTTTGATAACTCTGGTACCGCATAAAAAAGAAACGGCGAGTAGTGACTCATGTCACAACATATTTGTTTATTTCCAATTGTGTGAATGTACTTAAAGGTACATTGCATTTATTCAATTATCATTGCATGGAATTTAATAAAAATATTCCAGTTCTCAGAAGTTACCACCATTGAAATATTTTTCTGAAGGGAAATTAGTAACCGACAGAGAATACGTAAATTTAATACTTATGGCGACCTTGACGCATCGACTTCTTCGGAGCACTAGAAAATCCCTTAACGCCGAGACATTGATCGGAATTGGTAATGATTTGCACACTGATAATGTTAGAAAAATGTTTACTTTCGTAATCAATACCATTACGAAACCGTTTTGGAAAATGGAGAGGGAATCATCAGAATTTGAAATCATAAAATAATTAGGAAAAAATGCTTAAAATATTACCTTCGTATCTGAGAGGAGGAGAGTTAAGTTTGAAAATGCATCGATGAATTTCGGTGCTTGCGTTGGAAAAATATGGTTTCGAGGTATATTACTCACTGAAATCCGCCATGCCACAATATATGTTATCCTGTCATGCCCTTGCGCTATTTTTCATGTGGAATCGTAGTCATTCCAGCGGAATGATTGGGATAAATAATTTCACTTGGGCCATGCCTCCCCTAAGGGATTCTCTAAGTACCTGTAGAATATTCGGAAATATTTTCTTCGATGGCTCCGATTCCAGCTTAATTGACAATTTAATTATTGTTAGGTTTTTCTATCGGGTTGAGGTATTTTTTTGACGAAATTTGACAATGATTACGGATCACTATAGGTTTCGAAACACAACGGCTTATTGATCGGCGATATTTTTTCCATTCTCTTCCACCGGACATCCATATCGCTTTAAATATATTTCTAAATTGAAAGTTTCCTATTTTAGCTCATTAATTCCTTATCTGTAAGCAGTAGAAATCGGATTTTTCAAATCCGATAAAATTGAATTACAATGTTTTTGGTTCCACAGGGCTTAATGCATAATGCATAGTATAATGCTTAATGCATAGTATATCCACAGGACCATTCCGAGTGTATATAATATAAGCACTGGGAGGCAATGGAATACTGGAAGCAGTCATAGACGGCAGAATATTGGGAAAGTGAAGTAGAGGGAGGAAATGAGAATGGGTGTTTTGGATAAAGTTGAGGAATGTAGATGAAAAGAATGACGTGCACCAGAAATTTAAAAATCTACTTTTTCCATTTTTTTTCCAAATTTCTGAAATGCGTGACGGAATAAAGAGACAGAGAAACCATGGGAAATGTACGAGATGGTTAGAAAGATATAGAAGAGGAAATAGAAGACTGTAAACACAAAATTAGGGAGGATAAGGTAGATAGAGATACAAGAAAAACTGAGCGGGGAAAGGTTGAGAAAGTGTGGTGTAAAACTTAATGCAAGGGTATGCAATGTTTACAATGAATGGGGTTTAATTGGTGAAATGCATAGGAGGGTGAAAGGATTGCCAGAAATTAGGAAGGAAAATCCGTCCAAAATCGGGCATACATACTATATTAATTAAACCTGGGAAAATTCAAGAGATAAGGAAGAAATATATAGAGAAACTGGTAAAGACATTATGCCAGCAAGCTTAGACTTAGAAAGAGAATATGGCAGTAATGAGATTAGCTAAGGTCCAGGCATACTTGATTGCAAGATAGAAAGGGCATTAAGGGAAATAAATTAAAGCCATGGGGGTTGCTATATTCACGCGGAACTACTTAAAAGTGGAAGGAAAGGCTGGGGGAATAGTTTGTATGGGTTAATCGGTAGCGTTTATGAGGCAATGCGTGGAGAAAAGAGGCTTTCATAAGGATAAATGGATTTTCGGCGGGAACGTTGAGTGACGATGTTAACTATTGACTCGTTCAACTTTGACATGGAGCGTGATTGGGCATGTAAGTATGGTGGCTGAAGCAAGTCAATCGGCAGCTTTTGAGATGCGGACGTAAAGAAGGATGAAAAATGCTAAATGGACGGAAATGAAAGCCAACGAGGAAGTGCTAAAGCATGAAGGGGGAGGAGAGAGGGTTGTTTGAGAGAAATCTAAATCTAAGGATGATTGCAGATCGGTTTAATTGGGGATTGATAGAGGTGAGAATATTACGCAAACGAGGAAGGGGTAGGAATAATATAGGTATGTTGGACAAAGCGAAGGGGGATTGAATGCGTGCGGAATCGAGAAATAGTGGAATGTATTGAGGTGTGTCAGGGTATATCCTATTAGGCGTTGCGTAGAAATGTAGCGAAATTCAGTCTGTGTCGATTCAAAATCTACCTTAAAAGGATAAATATCCATAATGTACCAATAATAATAAGATGAACATATTATTTTAAAGAAAAAATTGTAGTTGAATGCCTATTAATTAAAATCATGAAAATTAAAGTAAATCCATTGATTATATTATCCACCAATATGCTTCAACAAGTATTTCAACTGATGTTTTTACATTTGATCAATATTGCTTGAGTAATTTGTGTTTTGGAATACTTTTTACTTACTGAAAAGTTTTACTGCGTAGAAAGTAATCTTGTTAATAACAATTGCTGTTCATTGCACTAACAATGCATAATAAGACCTGGAAGTAGGTACCAGAGCAATAATTATAAAAATCTAAACTTTTATTTAATGTTCCTGTAGAAACTAATAGATGGGCGTTATTTTTTTGGCACATATTTCAAATTATCAAAACGATTCCATAAACTTCTATGGAAACGTTGTTTGGGGAAGAAGGTATGAAAATTGTTTTTAAATAATCGGTTTCGTTAGTCTCTTTTCCTCAATTCTCTCATCCAAGTGATCCGCATTTCTAGTTTGAAAACTTAAAACTTCGCAATGTATGAAAAGTTTACACTAGGTCATATATACTGTAAGGATGTTTATTATATTTTTTCCTATTAGAATGGGATTCATGTATTTCAAACAGTAATGGCATGTAAGTAGGAATTTTGTTGACCTTTTTAAATTTTTTAAATCTTTCTTTTTTATTTTTAACCTTCAGTATTATGTTCCAAATATTAGCACAGAAAATAAGACGTGAAATAAAACATCGTTTCTTCTCTTTTTTATGCTGGGTCATCGAATTTTTTTGCACTTGATCGTGTACCTAAGACGTGTGTAATCTAAGAAATTCACCGTTTTTGCCAAATTCACCTAACATGGCAGGTAATGCCGTTTATCGTTATCCTTTATCTTAAAACTCAACCCTTTATTATGAATTATTTCAGGATCGATTTTATTGATATATCTTTGTAAAGTTACGATATTTGATCTTAATTTTGTAAGAGTAATATGTAAGACACCGAAATCTTTATTACTCCGCGTTTTTGTGAAAGTTTGGATAAAACAGTTTGAAGTTTTGATTAGTACAGCTTTTCTGGTAAAAAATCTGTAAATGGTTCAAACTGGTTTCCTTTTATTGCTCTTAATTTTTTTGGACCCTACCTTGTACCTACATTGGAATCTTATAAGTTAAAAAGGCGACTCCTGAACTACTTTCGGAATTAAGATATTAGCATCTTTTTATGGAAGTAACTTGAAAAATTCTCGCGGAAGATTTAATATGTCACTTCCAAGTGGGAATCACAATTTCCTGCTCTTAATAACGAATCCGAATGTGCGCTTCGTGTGTTGCGTGTTTGTGTGTGGGTGTGTGTCGAGGGAAATTACGGTTTACCATGATCCGATAAGGATCGGCCAGGATCTTTCTGTCGGTGCGATCATTCAACTTACAATTTTTATTTAATACCGCTGAGGCGTGACATAGCGGCGAGATAAAGGTATGTTAGCGTTTAAGCACTTCTAAGCATTAAAATATTCATGATTTCAAGTCAAAGATAAATATTTAATACTTAATTGGTCGCCTTCTGATGTGGGTATATCTAGGGCACTAACATCTGAAGCTTGGTTGATAAATCGAATTTCCTTATAGCCTTACATCATAGTTTCGCGAGTTTTGGTTGAGGCAGCTAGCAGAGCAAATGTGGTGCTCTTTTTGAGTCTCCTTCGCACCTCACTTTACCTTATAGCATCCTCCTAAATCTTTCCTTGCCCACCCAACATGCAACCTTGACACGCTTGCAAATATGCAATCATTTATCAAATTCTTTCTGTAGCGGCTCAAATGGCAGTGTGTGGCAAAGAGGGGCTCGAGTCAAGGAGACGGAAGATTCAACATTTTGAAATAAATAATGGATGGTCGCTGCATTAACGCATTAAATTTGATTCCCTTCGATCATTCTTCTCCTTTGTTAAAAGATTATAGCATCGTGAGTTTGGACAACGACTACTCTCATACAATCGTCGCAAGGGACGTCAACGTAGATGATTGTTTAATGCGTGCAATTCCCTGGCGAGCCAAGGGGTGGCAAATGCGATGCCAACAAAAATGCATCGTTATAAAAGACTCCCCGAAAAAAAAATTCCCCCATCTCGGAAATGTCCGGCAAAAATTGCCCACCCCCGGCAGGCTGAGGCTCTTACATGTACCCGGACCACCGTGCTTTAATAGGAAATTTCTCCTGATTCGGTCATCGTGCAACCAAGAGGAAAATTGACGATATTGCGTCTTTATCAGCTTACAATGAAGCCATAGAATCCCCCGACCCGCCCCACTCCATAATCCATACCGAATTATGACACATTAATACGTCGCGTGAAAGCAAGATGGTCCTTTCCCTCCCAAAGCCCCCTTTCAAGGCACCTTTTCTATCCGAGGGATTTCGCGCGGGTGGCGATATTTTCGGCAGTAAAAAAAAGAGAGGACAAGAGAGAATCACTAGCAGCGCATGAAGGACCCACACGAAGGCGCGCACCGAACTGTACCCGCAAGCGAGGGCCCAGGAATAAACCCCTATCCCCCGGGATGGACCTATCCTCAGGGACGGTGGGCTCTCCTTTCTTTTGATGGATGGAGCCTTCTCGCTTTTTTCTTCCTTTCCGGAATTTTTAAGGACGGGGCAAGTGCTGTCGCCAATGGGGAAGGTGAGAGAAATGGGCGTCGGGCTGGAGGGCGGTGTGGTGGCTGACGATTCAATCCCCCTTCGGGCCCATCTCGCCTATCACGGCCCCCGTGAAAGAAGGAACCGTTAAAAGACGAAAGGGCCCGCAAGTTATTCCAAGCTTTTTTGGAATGCTTTTTTTCCCTGAGAGTTCCCAAAAGAGTGGAAGGGTGTTGTCTGGGGGATGGGTTGTCCGGGAGGGGGCTGGCCGGTGGTGGAGTCTGGAGACCCTTCCTTCGCGTGGAATGAGGTGTGGAGAAAGAGGCAAGGGGGGGGGGGAGAGGGGTGGGAGTGGACGGCTGGCCGTCCATAAAAACGAAGAGGGCGTTTAATTTCGCGGCCGATTCTCACCTCTCACCTTCCCCAATCGAGACGACTTTATGCGCTGATAAATTCAAGCGGCCTCTGCCGTATGCATTTAACAAAGATGTCCGAACTTTTTCTCAAGGCGCCTTTCCAGTCTTGTATATATATGTATATATATATAATTATTATTATTAATATACATATATATATATTATATGACTTGGACAGCAACAAACAATAAAAGAACACATAAAAAGAACACCCACACGTTATTTATTAATAATTTCGTCGGAAAATGTAGCTCCGTCTTCATCGGAAGGAACAGAAGTACTCATATATATATATATATATATATATATATATATATATATATATATATAATTACTTAGTACAGAGTGAACACTATACATCTATCTTCTATATATCTCTATATATCTATAGTTCATCTAGAGGCACTCTAGAGAGCAATGTAACACGGCTTAACAAAACACAAAACTGTGTATAGAAAACATATAAAAGGACACTCATTCACATTTTAGGCAAATACACACATAAATATTTTTTTATATAAACGTAGTAGGGACGTAAGGAGAAGAATTGCGCTAGGCAAAGAGGTTTTCACAAGGCGGAGGGAGTTAATGACGGGGACGTTGAGTAAGGATGTTAAGAAAAGACTCGTAAAAACTTTGATATGAAGCGTAGCTATGTACGGAGCGGAAACGTGGTCATTGAAGCAGGAGGATAGACGTAGACTGGAGGCTTTTGAAATGTGGGTGTGGAGAAGAATGGAGAAGGTGAAATGGACAGAGAAGAAAACAAATGAGGAAGTACTTTGTATGGTGGGCGAAGAGAGGGGTTTGTAGGGAGCAATCCTATGGAGGCAGGAAAAGTGGATGAAGGGTGTATTGACCAACAGTGGGATGTTGAAGACTGTGATAGAGGGGAGAATGTTAGGCAAACGAGGAAAGGGAAGGAACAGGATAGGGATGTTGGACGGGATGAAGGGAGGAAGAAAGTACTCAGAACTGAAGAGGGACCTGATGTAAAGGAGGATGTTGTGTTTTGCTAGGGGTCACAAATTATTTAATTAGTAATTATGTCCATCCAAAAACCTACCTTAACCGGCAGATTACCTAATAATAATAATTATATATATATATATATATATATATATATATATATATATATATATATGTGCGTGTGTGTGTGTGCATGTATATATAAAGGGAGTAGATGTAGCGAGTCACTTTTATGGCATCACGCTTGACTCTCCTCTTTTTGAATCCAAAGTGATCATCCCCTTGGTAATCATATATCTCCATGCTCTTAACGATGATCCTGAATGCCACTTTAACTGTGTGTGGAATCAAACAATGTTCTATAGCCTATTTATTCAATCATACGAAACCTCTCACTTTCTCTGGGTTGAGAACTGACACTTATCTGATAATATCTCCCGGCCAGATTCCTTCCTCAAAAATGCTCCTAATTAACTCTTAAAATTCTTGCTCTCACGTTTTCGTAAACCTTTCGCCAGAACGTTATCAGCTCCCGCGGCTTTAATTGATTTTAATTCCCTCAATGTCAATTCTCCCTCGCAATCTAGTACGTTTGGAACTAAGCTACCTTTGTAGATGTAATAATCTCGTTTTATGCTGAAAATTGCCGGCCGAATGTCTGGATCATATAATTTCGCTTTATATATTCTTTCATTTTCTCTTGAATCTGTCCTGGGCCAATCAATCAGTGTCTTATCTTTGAATGTTTGCATTAATTTTCCTTTCCGACTTGCTGATAGATCTTTTCATCTTTCTATGCAGTGCTCACACTTCAACCTTCGTTTGTAAACTTATCCATTGCGTCTGCCTCCACGCTTCATCTGGATATTAATAGCCCGCTTCAGTTTGTTATTTATCTATGCATTTCCTAACTAAATCCGAGTTGCCACTCTTCCATTTCCTTCTCTAATTCTCTAACCAGCTCGTCCTTAATCCGTAGTTTATTTCTTTTCCGACTTGCTTTTCCTATATTTTCATTTGCGTCTCTCAATGTCCCTTTTTTGACGTTCCCATTTTTCTTCTAAAGTACCTAGCTCCCGTTCTATGCTCGTCTTCCCGTTTTATCCGTTTTAATCTGGCGTTACAATTCATCAGGACTAAACTGCGGTCTTACCCCTACCCACTCCTTGGTATCTATGTGAATTGATCACGCTGTTCTAAAATCTATGCCTTACCGTAATGCAGCCTGACTGAAATCTCTCCGAATCACCGGATATTTTCCATGTTTCCTTACGCCGACTGTGCAAACCAAGTGTTCGTAATGGTAAAGCCCCCTCATGTGCAGAACTCTATTGGTATCTCCCGCCGTCATTCCGTGATCCTAAAACGTAGTCCAACAACTCACTGCTATGTCTTCCTTCGCCTACCGTCATGTTTCAATCATTTATCACTACCACTTATACCCTCCCGACTTCTTCGTGTGTGTGTATATATATATATATATATATATATATATATATATATATATATATATATATATATATGTATTCGCCTATGTAAAAGGAAGTGCAATGTTTGCGGAATGCATTACCCCCTTATCCATCCGAATGAATAATCACCGGTACTCCTGCAATTCTGCCTCACTCTCTTCTCTTCCTATCCCTTCACACGCCAATTCCCACAACCTTTCATTCGACCAGTGATTTGCCCTCAGCATCCTAGAATCCCTACCTGATTCAGCCACCAATATAGAGGTGAGAACTCGTGAATCCGCCTACATATTAGCTTTTCGTTCTTTCAGAATTCCCACCCTTAACCGCCATATTTAATTTCCCTCCCAGCATTCCCTCCACACCTCCCCTCTTTCCCCTCACCAAAGCAACAGCATATTTTCAGTCTCTCTTGAAGAAGGCCTCTGAGAGGGCCGAAAGCTCGAACAATTTACCGTGTGAGTGTCCTTTTAAATGTTGCTATTCTATTCTATTTGTGTTATATTGTGTCAGCCCATTACATATATATATGTATATATATAAATATATATATACCTGTATATATACTCATTTATATAGAAAAAGATATAAGGAAAAGGGATAGGAACACACATAAAGAACGAACACAGGAGAGGTGGGGAAGGCGGAATCCAGCAGATCACGAATGCAAAAATATTTCCTAGACCGGGATTTCAACTCCGGATCTTTCCACTTGCAGGGCGGAGGCTCTTAACCACTTGAGCTATCCAGGAAACGTTATTTAGACTGAGATCTGCGGTGCTTAATGCAACCAAGTGCCCCGATTCTTTGGCCAAGAGATGGCGTTAGGGAGCTGTTTCACCCACCAAAGGAGAAATAGACAGGACACACAGAGGAAAGGATTATAGTAAAGGAATCATACTAAATCATAAAGGATAAGAACAGTGCGTTTCGTGGCACGCGTAGCCAGAAGAAGAGTAGTAGTAGTAGTAGTTTTGAGGGGAGGCGACCGACAGCTAAGGTCATTTGCGCCATAGGGGATGGATCAGAAGAAGAGACGAGCCGCATTGGCCTAATACACATTCAAACACGAAATCCCGCCAAACCTTTCCTTATCCTCCAGGGTGAAATAACAATGAAAAATGAATCTATGGTATTGATCAAACCAAAAATTTCATACCTTGTTTTTGAGAGATTTCAGATCAAATATACGCGCGCTAGAATCATCGACGCCCATGTATATAATATCTTGGGACATTAATTAATAGTCTTGCATCTAATGGCCTTTCCAATACATGAAACGATGTGAAAATACGCAATGATTTCTTCGTAAGCACCTAAGCCCGTGTAGACAAACCTCAAACATGCATTCAGGAGCTGGCTGTTGATGAAGGTAAAACAAGACTTTATACAGAGGAGCTTAAAAAAATTGACGCTTTGCGAGGTCCCAGGTAACCTCTCCCGGTGTTCCTAGTACAAAATGGAAAGCGGTTTCTTTGATTTTTATTGAATGTGTTTACTGGTCGACACCGCTTGGTGTAGGGGAGGACTTCCGGATCTTCAGAGTATCGCCGCGCGGAATATTTAGTCGCGCAGTGGTGTGACTTAGCGCCACTAGCTGGAACTCGTTCTTGATACAAAAAAATGAGACGTCGATGCTCCATAGAAAACACATTGGTTGCCACGCATTTCGAGAGATTGTGATATCTTCTTTCCAGAAGACTATGCACTCGTAGCAGTAACAAATTAGCAAATACATATAGTGTTTCTTGTTATTGGTTTCCGGCGCAACTTAACGGAACTTGCTACTATTCATTTTGAATGAAACTTCCCATATTTCCACCGTAATTTTTATAAATTTTGTTTGTCTCCACCTTGAAGATGAAAATGACGTTAATGGTCGAAACCATGGTCCTGTAAGAATATAAACAAATTATTGCGGAAAGATACAAAGTAAGAAAATTTTACTAAAATGAATAGGAGTTTTTTGTTACTTGGTAACCGTTTTCCTTAAATGAAGAACACAATGAATGTTTCCACTGTTCTTTATCTATCCACTGTTCAAGAACAGTGGAAAAATGCATTGTGTTCTTCATTTAATGAAAATGAACTTCCACAAAGTTGAGCCAGAAACAATCAAATACTTAACCGTTTTCTTCTTTACCCATCACGATACTAAATTCCTTATAGTTGTGACTACGTTATGTCCATTATCATTCGCTAAAATCCACTGCAATTAGAAATAAAAATCGCCTGATATTTTGCCACAGCCTTGGGCGTGTCAAGCGGTTGATTTATACCAGTGCTGAACGTAATTGGTGGCGCACGTGCCATAGGTAAGCTCCTCTTAAAAACGGCAGAAGCTAATGAATGCACGGGCGACGTAATGGGGAGACGGGAACGTTAAACTTTCCATTGTGTGACGTAATGGGAAGGCATGAAATGGGTAAATGCGAGTGCTTCCCCCCGAGACACCCCCGAACGATGGGTTCCGGCGAGAAGGTCGGGGGATTGATGGGCGAGAAAGGAGCCAGGGGAGAGAATGGCTTCACTGAAAACGGAGTTAGGAGCGAGAAGTCGACCGTGTCCGATGGTCGTCCAAGAGGTTTTATGTCGCATTCTTCGGCGGCCCCTCGGAGATAAAATTCGGGCATTAAGTCCCCGTCGGATTAATCACTAGGAGTGCTAAAGTGCGAGAGAGTGTCGAGGTCAGGGCGCGAAGTGTGAAGCTATGGGCCCACGATGAAACGAGTAACTGTACATGCATGCGTAATCATCCTCCAGAGTGAATGGTATTCCGAAATCCCTAAATTGAGGGTTCCGCCTGGAACTATTGAGAACTTATGTAAGTTTGAAAAGTATGCTGGCTGCATTCTCGATTCTCCATCAGAGCACGCGGAAAAGTAAAGTGGAAAGAAATTACTTTTTGACGGTTCCTATATTACTTTAATTATGAAAATAAATTTAATTCTTTTAAATTAACAGGAAAAAACAACTCGTATTTATCCATGCGCAATCTAATTGCCCTTTTTAATGAAAGTTAATTCAAATTGAATTTTTTCATTGATGATGTGATAGACATTAATTTTAAGTTTAACCAATTTGTTTTACTGACCAAAAATTTTGTTTTAGTTTTCTGAGCGGCAGGGATGAACAGGTGTACAAGACATTTCCCGGAGTAAGGATTAAGTTGAAGTGAGGGACGGACGTAAAGTATCGCCAAAATAGGTGAATTGTGACGATTGAGAATAAATTATCCTTGTTAATTAGGCATTTATTTTAATAAAACTTAAGTACGCATTCCTCCAGAGGTAACTCTATATCACTTTCTAAGCTTGTTAAATTTACAAATAGTTCAATTAATTAAGAAATGACGTATTGGTGATCAAATTTTCTATTCCGCTTGCGCTTGATCGGTCAAGTTTTGCTGTTGCTGCCATAATCTATCTCCCCATCACGGACAAACAAAGATAAAAAAAATTAATATCATTATCTATTCCTCACACCAATAATCGTAAGGCTCTTCGGATACAGCGATTTTTACTAATGTGAATTTCTACTAATGTCAAATTTTGTTCTCCTGCCGCGATATTCAAATAGTTAAACAATTTGAGAAATATTTAGCTAAAAAATTAAGTAAACTTTATCTTCTCTTCTAATTTAGCACCAATACATAGATATTGTAAAATAGACGAATTTTTTAAGTACATTGATTCCAAAGGAAAGGAATAATGCCCCTTTGATCTTCAGTTGTTCAAATATTTTTTCCAAGAATACATGTAGAATTAAGTCGCGTGATGCTTTATTTCTCATCTTGCGTCCAATTACGTGCGTCATTTTAACGTTCATGCTGAGCAACTGGCGGAATTCAGATGAATGCATTTTTTTAAATTCTCCGTGGGATGTCACTAGCTATTTTCTGGTGTGCATAATCGAGGCGACGTATAAATTACATCGAAACTTGTCTAGATCTAATTAATAGGAAACACTCGAATATACCGTTATGGCAACCCTAGGTTTCGCCGCTGGCCCTCCGTCCAGAGTCCTCCTTCCCTCCCTCGCCTTTCGAGGAGAAAAGACGTTTTCCATCAACCCCTTGAGCAATAAAAAAAGAAGTTCCCATTTTACGAAATTAATATAGCAGGGGCCGTCGGGGTGGTCTCCTGCTTCTCTCTCTATCTCTTTGTGAAGGATGTGCTTCCTTTCTTCGCCGCCAGGGGGGATGCAAATCTGCGAGTGTGGTCCCGCCCCCGCCGGCGTCGGAGTGGCCCTCCCCGCGGCGGGACCGGACCGCAGGTGGGGCAGAGGGAGGCGAGGGAACGGGGGATACTCTGCCCCTGCCCCAATATTGCCCCCTGTAGTGCCCTCCATCCACCCCTTCTGGCGACGGGGGGCCAAGTGGAGTCGTACTCAATGATACTTTTTTCAAAACCGCGATTTTTTTCGACCGAGTCGACCCAAAGAACCGTTCGCACTGACAGATTGACTCAGGCTATTATAATTCTCTGGAGCGGGAGAAATGAGCAAGCAGTCTTCCGAGGATTTATGTCCGAGGTTGGTGCTATTCCCTTATCATCACGGCACGTTGGATATTTCTAATGAAATATAAGCTGGAATACCTTTTTGGTGTATGCTATGTACACCAAAATTCTATATAAGCGGCAAACGGATCAATATGCTTCGGGAATTCGGAAAATTTTACACAAATGTGTTTGCCACTGGTTTAGGGAAAGGTATGGTCATAAATCATTGGAGCGTTGAATCACTATTTCACTTGAGTAAATGTGCATACCTACACACTATTTCACTATTTTTCCACGTTACTAATTTTTATAAATCATAATATATTATTTTATTCGAAATTTTATTATGAAATAAATGCGTCGACAGTCATTTAAGATTCAGGGGGGAAACATTTGACTTGACTTCAACAATTTCTGTAACGTAAAGCTGAACGTTCTTAACCGAAGGGGTAAGACTCTAATATGTTAATATGGATTCATATTGCCAGGTAGTCCAAAAATTTGGGAAATATTTTCAAGAATAACTTTATTTAGGAAATAAATGGAATGTCAACACTGTGTAATGCGCTTTATCTCTGCATTATGGATGTTCAGATGGCGAGACGTCGCAGCGTTGTTGTGTTCTAGGTACGTTAGGAAGTGTCAATGAGTCGCGGCTTTCCCTCCACCTGGCACTGGCGGATGAAGGCCAGCAGGGCCTTGGTTTGGACAATGTTGTGGGGAGAACACATTCACGAGGAAAGAAGACGTTTTCCTTCCTGGATCTCATCTCGGCGCTCTGGCGTGCTTCCATATCAGATCCGAGCAGCGCGCGCGTTCCTGAGACCTGATTTTATTCATCCCTACCCAAAAATTAATTCCTCCGTATCTAACTCCTGTTCATCCCCTACATTTCCCTTCGATTCTTCATGTTTACTTCTCTATGAAAATCAAGCACTTTGAATCGCATTTTTCATACTGAATACAGGATACTACATCAACGTCTTAATTACCAGCTTCTGACTTACGTAT
Organism: Hetaerina americana; assembly: GCF_022747635.1. NCBI lineage: Eukaryota > Metazoa > Arthropoda > Insecta > Odonata > Calopterygidae > Hetaerina > Hetaerina americana. The sequence continues at coordinate 134,786 of NW_027286181.1, read as the reverse complement.
GGTAGGTGATGATCACATATTAGCATACAGTTTTCAAAGTACGCGTTTACGATAATTCCTCTCCGTCTTGACATTCTGTCAGATGCTATAAATATTGAATCTCGGTAGTACCGTATGAAGCCAGGCTCATTCTATCAAAATGAAATAAAGGTCACCCTATAGTGGTCCAATGTAACCTATGATCTATGTTTCGATGGCTCTACAGGGAAGAGGAAACTAAATTGGTTTTTCAGATCAATTACATATAAGGCATGAGAAGGCTTAATAAGTGCATGGAATATGAAACATTATTTAGAATGACAGATTAAGAAAAAGAAGGTACCAGAAATACTCGGTATTCTACATTGGGAAGGTGAAATGGACAGAGAAGAAAACAAACGAGGAAGTACTTGGTATGGTGGGCGAAGAGAGGGGTTTGTTGGGAGAAAAAGTTGGGAGAAAAGGGGGTATTGGCTGGCAGGTGGATGTTGAAGACTGTAATCGAGGGGAGAATGTTAGGCAAACGAGGAAAGGGAAGGAACAGGATAGGGATGTTGGACGGGATGAAGGGAGGAAGAAAGTAGTCAGAGCTGAAGAGGGACCTGATGTGGAGTAGGATGTTGTGTTTTGCTAGGGGTCACAAATTGTTTAATTAGTAATTATGTCCATCCAAAAACCTACCCTAACCGGTATATTACCTAATTATAATAATTCTACATTGGCGTGATGTGAAATTGTGGGTGTAGGGAAGGAAGTGTTCGTCTTGAAAGAAGTGTTTACCGACAAGATTCAAAGAATGGGATAATGGGAGCGCGATGAGAATCTAGTCAAGACTGCTATGGAGTAGAATCCTAATGGGCAGTGTTCGGCAACTGATTGTGAGTGGAGCGTTCCAGATTCCAATCCTGGTGATTCCTCCGGGAATCACTCGGCCCGTCATCGGATCGAATCACTGGGCTGACATCTGGACTTGGGATCCCATCGGACCACTAGCCACCGAAACGCTCTTCGCTCCCATCCGATTCGAGATCCTGAAGCATTCGAACGACGACTCGCGAGACCCAAAGCCGGCCCCCTGACCGCAAAGCGGAGGCACCCCGTGACGCGGCCCAATTGATAAGGCCTGGCCCACCACAATGGGGCGATACAAATATTATTATGTCAGTCTTATGAGGGAGGGGAGGCCCGATTACTGGGGAGTGGGCGGGGACGACCCGCCGGCATGGGGGGGGGGGAGGGGCAGCCTTCCGCTGAAAGCGCCCCCGCGGCGGGGGTGCCCGTAATTGTGACGGAGGGCGCGGTGGGAGGGTGAGTGGGTGGGGACGGGCGGAATTAGTGGCAAGGCTGGCCCCTTTCATTCTCGGCGGCGGGATGATAAAAAGGGACGCCCTCCGCCCAGCCCCTTCGACGGCGGAGGGCGTGCGACGTGGACAAAGCGCACGCTCCCGAGTCTCATTGTGAGCGCCCCCTCGCACAGGCCGAATTTACTCGGTGAACAAACGCCATTTTGCGCCCACCTTCACGAATTCGTCTTTACAACTCCTCGCCACGAGTCGGCCCGTAGGACGCGCGAACCCATTCGAATGCGGGGGCCGAGCTCCTCTCGCAGTCAACATACGTGCAGAGCGTCGGGGTCACTTGGCCCCTCGCTCTTCACAAGTGGCCTCCCTGAGCTCGCTTTCGGACACCTGAGTCATTCGTCGATAAGTTATCTAATTTCGTGGCATGTTATACCGACTGATAATAAAGATATGTGAGTCGCGGTAGTCTAGGGGGTAGAGCCTTGGGCTGCTCACCGGAGGGGCCCCAGGCAAGGCATCCTCGGCGCTTATAGCTCCACCAAAACTATGGGGTTTTTCGGGTACCAGATCTTCCTGGGAAACCATAACCGGCACAGGGAAAGGAACTGGCCCCACGCCTTATTGGGTTTAGTACTGGGTGAACTCTACCATCATCTATTAAACCGATCATAGGGTTGATTACTGTGTTTATGGTTTCTTTTAATGATGACATGTCCCAATAAGTATTTAACGTAGTCGTGGGAGTTGCAAATTTTTTCAAATCCTTTTCGCTCGTTCGTGATGGCAAGGTATACTCCACCCCAAAGCTAATCATGAGACACGAATTGATATCTTGTGTCTGTTTAAGAGCATGGGCGGTCATGGTTATTCCTGTGGCATTAGCAGGATTTATAATCATGGTCCTCAGGAGGTCGAAGATGCTCGCTATATTGTGGTGTAGCTGCTGGCTCTCGACGATATAATCATCTCTCCCTCCCTCTTGTACCCTCGTTAGACTGATTTCATCCGCTTTTATTAATGCTGCCCATTATCTTTCGTTTACTGTTATTCCTACTCTTGGAGCCTCAATGCAAAAACGAGAGAGTTAGTTACAGGCGGGCATCCGAATGATTTTGTTCCCATCATAATAATCCCAAATTATCAAGGACCAAGTTTAGATCGGTAATCGAATATTCAATGAGTGGAATTTCAGTTTTAGCATTCCATGGTCCACGTACAACCACTTAGTTTTGCTCTTAAAATTGCCACCCAGAATTCCTCAAAATTTTCTACGAATGGAATGGCACACATTTTTTTCTAATTTCCTGTTTCTTACTCGTCGTTAATGTAATTAGTAGTTAAACGTTAGAGACGCATGCGTTGGCAACGTGATTATTCTCCATTTTCACTACAGGGCAAAAACTTCATCGACGTCAGTCAGTACAGGTTCCTATCGGGACAAGAAACGGTGGTCTTTGGTGTTCCCAGAGGTTCATAGTAAGTAGTTTGTTATGAAGGCGACCGGCAGCTTAGGTCATTTGCGCCATTAGGGATGGGCAGGAAAGGATGAAGGGTGGAGAGAAACCCGGCGTCGGCATTAGCCTACTCTATACGAAAGACGCCAAGGGGTCCGCAGTTTAACCTCCCATCCGATGGACGGCGTACTCACTCAAAGTGCTCTCCACAAAGCACCTCAAGTAGGGATCGGGATACCCCTGAAAAATATTTGTTGTCTCCAGGATTTGTATCCGGGCCCTCTCATAGGGAAGCCTGTACGCTAGCCACCGCACCATCCCGATCCCCCAAGAGCTTCATACCAGACAAATTATGCCCGCTGTTAATATTACTATTTTATCGTTATAATTTGTTCAAATTTGATCGGGTTACTAAACACATTCAAAATGTGCATATGCTCAGAATAAACGGTTGAATCCTTTGTAAAAATCTCAAGAAATCGATCTATAAGTTTGAAGATCCCTCAAAAATTTTCCAGTCTTCGAAAAACTAAAAATTCTTAGAGCCATTTTTGATGACGTTTATGCATAAAACTACTTATTCTTCCAGGTGGTAAACTAAGGTTACTAAAAATAGCTCGTATTATTAATCATAAGCAAAATAATTGCATGACTCTATTGAATATATGGAATATATAAAAGTGATGAAACTTATGCATTGAAAATCACTGATAGAAATTATTCTTCGACAAAGACCATCTTGGGCGGAGTCTCCCTACCTTGTAGAAGATCATAATTTCCACGCGGTCGCTTTTGGGTATTTCCCACACGCAATGCTAGGTTTGCGGGATAGTTCACCACGCGGGAAAAAATTCAAACGACGCCACAGACATTGCGCCATGCGATAAACGAACGGACGGCCTTCTGTGTTTTTACTTTCGGATTGCCGTGAATCATTAACATTTCCTCTGGTTACAGCTGCTCCTGAAGACCTGATGGGCTTCCGAATTGATTGACCGGCGGACAGGCATTGTTTGCCACGGCGGTTATAACTCACGTGATTATTTCATTTATTCCTCATACGTTAACTCAACCTACCCGACGAGTTTCACTCATTCAATTCTCTCGTCCCTCGGGTTCTATTTTCCAGGCGCCTCCACGAGGGCAAGACATTTGTATTCGTTTCTCCAGACGTCCGAAGTCGGGAAGGAACCCTTCCAGGGCCACATCCGGCCTTTTTTACGGTCTCAAGGTTGGACCTCCCTTAATTTAATTAATCCTTTTCTGCGGAGGGCTCTTTCAGGGGCGTCCGGAGCGTCGCCGACGGCAAGATGCCAACACAGTGGCCCAAATGGTGGCGAGCGCCAATCCTTTCTTTAAAGTCTTTTCTCATCGGGAAAAAAGAGAAAAGCATTTCTGCGCGGTATTGGTGCAGCTGCCGCCGGGGTGGGCCATGAAGGCCCCCTCGGGCCCCCGATTTTCAGTATAAGGGGAAGTGAAGCGTGGGCGGAGGGGGTCCTTGCCGCGAGCAACGAATGCAAAAAATATACGTGTACCGAGACGTGATGTAATTTGTTGAATGCAGTGATAGAGCAATGGCATTAATGTCCCGTTTGATTTGTGACGAGCCTTTTTGTGAAATTGCTCATTAAAAAAATAAATTTTCTGAATATGAACAGTTTATATATACGTACGCAATTTCCTCTTGTCTTTCGCAGGATAAAACGATAAAAAAATACGAAAAATTAACGCGGGAGGCTATATATTTGGAAAAAAGAACCATGCTCAGCCACTTGTGTTTACCTGACGCAATTAGTACATTCACATTCATACATGAATATATTAGTCGTCGAATTCATTAAGCAGTTGAAGAATCTTAGGGTTAGTGCTTCGGTTTCTGTCAATTGAACGCAGTGAAAACCTAAAACACGTACAGCATAGCTTCTAATCAAAATGACTTCATCCTTGCATTTAAATATATGCGTTTACATGACGCAACGAAGGATTTCATTGGTAGTAATTTTGAAATATCAAATGGTTAATAGATCAATACATATCGACGTATCTTGTAAGCATATATCCCATATAAATGAGTATATATATCCTGCTGCCAATCCTAGCTGCGGGCCTTCCTTCGGGGAGAGGATATCCTGGATGGTGGGAATTGGCAGCCTCGGGAGGGGGGGGGGAGGGTGACGGAGCGGGGGTGGCCGGCCCTACGAGGTATCCTCGGCAGACTCAGAGAATTGAAATGGTGAAAGTCGGTGGATAACAATAAGAAGAAGTCGAGAATCGAAGACTCGCCATCCCCAGGCCACGGGGGGGAGAGGGGTCCCCGGTGGCAACAATGGGCCCCAGAGAGAGGTCACAATGGGTGCCAAATGAAGACGTTCTCACCGGAGGCCCCCTTCGTCCCTCCTGCCCCTCTCCGGGCTACCGAGAACCACGGTGAGGGGAGGAGGGTGGGCGGAGCGGACAATGTCTCCTGCGGGGGGGGGGTGGCGGGTGGGTGGGTGGATGTGTAACCCCCGTCTCGGGGAGGAGGCTGCGAATCAATTGCCGGCTACTACCCGCGGTGGGGATCCCCTTTTCTCCCTCCCCGCCTCCCTTTTCCCTCTCGCCTGGCAGTGGGTGGGAGGGCGTCTCGCCTCCAGCCGTGGCGGTGATTTCCACCCCCCCCCCACCTGATCCACCCCCCTCCCCCCGTGACGAGTGACGAAGCAGGCGAGCGCGGTGGAGCAAACGGACGCGGGCGTGGAAATTGGGATTCGAGGCGGTAAATGGGATTAGCGCGGGGCGTTTAATGGCCTTCGGTAATAATGGCGTGTGTAAGTGCCCTTTCGCGTTCAAATTGATTGTCACCCGCCCTCTCTGCCCTTTGGTTGGATGGGCCCCGGTGATTGGCGATGCGGGGTGAGGGATGGTTAGGGAAGCGGGTGAGGTTAGGGAATAATGGACGGTGCCGGAGAGAGGAGGAGCTGGAGACAACCCAGGGGGGAGGGGGGCCGAAGGGAGTTGCGGCGGGGTAACCAGTGCAGTCAAGGTTGTTTTAATACCGGTATATTTTTCTAAAGTTAAAAAAATTACGATTATAGCCATTTTTAAGGAGTAGTCCAGGCAGTTGAGTGCTACTCCTGCTGGCCGGAGGGTCCGTGTTCGATCCTGGGAAACGCCTCTTTTGAACCCACGGCGCCACAATGTTTTTAGATTTTTCGGATAACCGGGGTCCGTTCCTCAAAATTATGAGTCGATTTACGTATATATCTCATGAAAGTTCTTAAATATGATATGAAATCTTCAAATTGTTCCATTTTGTCATTCAGGCAGGTAACACGTACTTTGAATTTTATAACCAGCTGTGAATAATAAAATGGAAAATCACAAGGAGTTGTAAACTGACTTGCTGCTTTGGTTCTCTTTTCTGACGGGCGAATTCCACTCCCCCTCCAAGTATTGGACATGGGGTTAGGTGAACACTGCCACCAACTATAAAACAAATTTTCTGACGTATTATTTTAGTTTTGTTTTTTTCCTCACATTTCAAGGGTCGGCATTTGTTGAAAACCTTATCTATCCAAGTTCTCCGGTATTATTGGCGGCAGCAGAACTCGATATCAGTCGGAGACTCAGGCGTGGATTTTTAGCATCGAAGAAAAGATGAATGATAATAAATAAAATTTTAATTAAATGATGAGAGTTTTTACGAGTTGACTCTGGAACTTTTCCGCATCGTTATTGTTACATCCACAAGCTGTAGATGTGGTCGTACTTATGCATCGGAGTAAAGTTTTATATGTAAGGGTCAGGGTAAAGAGTAATTAATCCAGAAATGTCTACGGAATCTTTTATTTTAATTATTTGAGATTAGAATCTACCTTATATAAATAAAATTAAGCTACAATCTTTTATTAATCCTACAGGTTCCTACATAAAAAGCTTACGAAGGAAAATGTACCCTCGTACGATTTTCTTAATCTTATTGTTTGAGACGCAAGTACTGCGCTTTAGGGCGCAGTACTTGCGTCTCTTTTTTTTATTTATTATAATATAATTTCCTTAACTTTGTTTAATTCTTTATTAAAACAATTAAACAAAGTTAAGGAAAACTGATTCAATGTGAAGTTGCTGATGTTTCATATTAACCCTATATGTTAATATAATACTCTCCATGGTCATTTACGGAATCCCTGGCAGGTTAATGACACTTTCCCATCAGATAGAATTAAAATTATAATCTAATTCACCTAGCATTGTAGTCATTTTTGAGCCAATACCAAAGATAAAGTTTAAGATTAATGATAAATGGAAAACGTTAGAATTGAGATAGTAAAAAAATGAAATAGGTTAAGTACTGAGGAGGGACAAGCTGTACGTTGTGTATTACGGAGCTGCATAGTCCTGGATCATGCATTCAATAGTATGCGGTGTTATGGTACAGCCTCTATCAAGGGAAATGTGCATTTCTGATTGATTAAAATTCCGTAGTAATTCAGTTAGAACGAATGTTCCTTGGACGCTTTTTAAAAGAAAACTATCGATGGAGGGATCTCCAGCATAAACTGGGTGGGGATAAATTTGGGTCAGTTGTTTTGGTCGGTTGATTTGGTCGGCCGACCCCGGTGGCGGCGGGGTAACGTCCTCGTCTGCCATTCGAAGGGTCGCGGGTTCGATTCCCGCCTGGGTGAGTTTTCCTCCACCTAGGGCTTGGGTGTTTGTAAATGTGATCATTGTTATCGTTGTTAATAGTTCGATGTAAAGGCCAGAATGTGCTGTTTTCGGACTTATACTGAATAAATAAATAAAATAAATTATGTTGAAGTAACTTCCTGTAAAAACTTATAACGGGATGATTCTATCCGTTCGCCCGCAATAAGGGGTCTGGACAAGAGAGGTTTTATTGAAGACATTGAGATTGTGAAAAGCAGGTTAGAATGATTTTTTATGCATCAAACGAGAGGGTATAAGTTGTCTCGTGGAGCAATGTTTACATTGTATCATTCGTTTGTAGCTAATTTCAGATGTAAGCAAAGTTTACTGAGTGAAAGGTTCCGCATTTACAAAAAAAACATTTGCCAAGATGTGCAGACTGTCGTCACGGACTCATAACGACCTACATATGCCAGTTATACAATGTTGGGGGGGGGGGGGTGCGCAAATGAGTGACATGGAATGAAATACCGACAGTTTTAAGAAAAGGACATAAGCGTGAATCGGAGAATTCTCTGGTTAAAGTGGATTACAATCGAAGTAGTGCAATTAATGTTACTAGGTGGAAGTTACGGGTTGTGATTCAAATAAGGAATAAAAATTGGATGATCAGAAATTGGGGATTGGATGGGAGGGCGGGCGTTTGTGGGATGCTGGGGGCTGAGATAGAAGGGAGAACCTGAAATTGGGGCTTCGAATGAGGGAGGAAGTCGCAGTCATTTGAGGTGACATTAAGACGAAGCGAGTGCATGGATTCGCGAAGAAGTATCTGGAGTGTGGGGACATTCCCTGTCGTTGCGCAGGAGAGCCTAAGAAACAAACGAAGACGTTTCTAACGGCCTCTGGCGTTCGAGGATCTATAACGAAGACAAACCATTGACAAATAAATGGCTTCCGCAAAACGCTTGAGCATCGTTAAAGGAGCTGCTCTCTCTCTCTCTCTCTGAAAGCATAGGCCTGTCGAAAATATTCTTAGCACGATGTAAGAACGGCAAATACCAAGCGTGAGTTAGATATGAACTAAGTGTTGACTTATGGCGGGCTCTTTTGGTCAGTGAAATATTTTCGCAATACATGACTCAAGAACGGGTCATGTACTTCACGGAGCCAAAGTTTGTGATGGCTCTGTCTGGCTCTTGATTGCAACTCAGTGTCGATCACTCTTTTCACCTGCGGCTTGAACAACTGCGCCTCACCTGTCGTCGATTCGAGTCCAGTAGCACCCTTTCAATGGTCTCAATGGCCCTTGGGTGTTTGTGTGGAGGCACAAAGCCTCGAGTCACACAACGACGCTCGAGGGGGCTTGAAGGGGGCGGCGGGTGTTGGGGGCCGCATCGCCACTACACCTCGAGTAGTCTTCCCCCTGGGCGACGTGAGCAATGGTATTTGAGAGCGTGTAATATTATTATTAAATAACTTCCCCTTGGATGCATTTGACTTTGGAGGTTGACGAATTTAATGGATGATAGCGACGGGGGTTTGGAGGCTTCAAAGGTCGAGCACTCGAGTGCCGTCCGTAAGGTCAAGGGATGAATCCGTAATTTTAAGGATGAATGGTGATTGAAATCACTCTTACCCACTCGGGTTACCCATATATTTACTAGCGCCTAAAGTCTTCCTGCTTGTCATATACGCGGCACTTGAATAAAACAATACTTTTGATAATAAACCCAGTATTAATCATACAGTCTAGCTTTTAACCTTGTAAGTGGAAGGTACACCGTGGTGTAGTACCATTTACCTTAATGAGTGACATTCACCGTAATCATCCTGGGATATTACGAAGTTCATTTGTTAGAACTAAGATTTAGTAGATTGAGGCAAGTATACTCTTCTACAGACTGAATATCAAGTATTACGTCTTTTCCATTTTCTTCTGTATTAATTGTGTATCTAGTATGCTCGTAGAAAAAGATAGATAACTAATTAAGAGTTGGGCATTGTTAGCAGTGGGCTAATAAGAGTGAATATCCAATCTTCTTCGGGCAGTTTGCCTTTCAGTGTAGTAAATCTTTGCACTGGGGGGACGTCTTAGAGTTGAAATTAGCTTAAGAAAATTGAGTCGAGAGCACGCACGCATGGAGAGCGCATTACACACGTTCAGTTTCACTTTAAATTTTCAAACATTAGCCAATGCTTTCTTTATATTTTAATAAATGGTTTTGTGGGCAGATTAAAGCCAAGTGAATACATTCTCTGGTATACCCAGGGGTGTACGTAGGTACATACTTTATAAAAAAGGGAATGAGAACAGGTAAAGGCCATTCATCCAAATTGTTGAGAAATATTTTAATGCCTTTATTCCCAGAATAATTATCAAAATGCTATCCATCGCTTTTGTTTTATAAATGGCTAGTCTTAGATATTTTATCACGATAATTCTCGAAAATTCGTTTCTCGAATATATATATATATATATATATATATATATATACATATATATATATATATATATACATATATATATATATACATATATATATATATATATATATATATATATATATACATATCGTCTACATATATATATATACACATCGTCTTCAGAATCTTCTGAAGACGACAGCCGAGCTGTCGAAACTTCAAATAACATATTGTGAGGGTCCTTTCTTTGTCTGTATATTCTACAAATCTACATCCGTGCTTTTATATATATTTGCGTCGCCGAAGAGCGTTCCATTTCGAAGAGATATATATATATATATATATATATATATATATATATATATATATATATATATATGATTCTGAAGACGACAGCCGTGCTGTCGAAACGTAAAATAACAAAGTGTGAGTGTCCTTTCTTTGTGTCTCTATATTCTAAAAATCTACATCTGTGTTTTTATATATTTGTGTCTCGCCGATGAGCGTTCCATTTCGAAGATATTATATATATATATATATATATATATATATATATATATATATATATATATATATATATGCATAAAATTTATACATATGTACAGATACAACTAAATTACAGGCACTAATGAAAAAGAACACAACACCCAGTGATATATTTTACCTTTCGCGGGTCAGATCACCATCGTCGGACGGAAAAGAATTCGAAACAACTAGGTTTAAATAATTAGCTTCTACCATGCTATCAATTTTGCGTAAATATTGTTTGTACAGGGTAATTATATCGACTTGCCTTATTTTAGATCAAAAAATTGCTTATCCCAGGCAGACCATCCTAGTAATTTACTTAAATGATAGATACTTTGGGTAAAAACTTAGATGGTATCTATTGAAATTTACGCATTCGGCACCGATTATCGTGAAGACTGATACGGGTATGCCCGTTTTCAAGCAAATCTACAATAAATATATATATTCGTATAAAACCGTTGAAGAGTACGGGAACACATAACATATTCCGTGTTGCTATTATTGATGTTACGAGATTTATTCGTGCATCTACTCCGACCCGACTGACAGCATCACTTCTTCGAATCAATTCCCTTCTTTTAATCCGTCTCATCTGGCTGCTACTGAATCACTGGATATATGCATCACTGGACACTCTGATGTCTCTCTCCATTTTGCAAAATTCAAGGCTAAGCACTCAGTAAAGTGCGCTCACGCGGCACCCTGAATCATTCCAAGGTAGGGTGCAGGGAATTGGAGAATTATCCAAACCAGGTGGCATGCAACCTCAGCCGGCCATCCCAACAATGTTGGCCAACACTGCCGATCCGAGTGGAGGAGGGTGTTTAGGGTATAAATAGTTTCGGGAGACCCTTGTGTGGCTCCCGAAGTGAGGCTGGAGAGAATGAATGGGGAAGGGCTTCCGTGGGGGGGACTAGAGGGGGTGAAAGGGGTGAGGGCGCGAAAGGCAAAGGGGAAGGGGGTTAGTGGGAGTACAATGGAGGAGCGCAAGGAGAGGGCGGAAGAAAAGGAACCCAACCTCCAAGGAGAGGGGCTTTCCCCCCTCCAACACACCACTTCGACGCCCCAACACCATTATTATTTTTATTGTTATTATTATTATTGTTATCGCCGCCATTATTCTCTTGCTTCGAGTGTGGGATCGGAGGAGGCGTGAGGGTCGCTTCGGCACCTCCCCATTGTCCGCAATCGCCTGCCAAAACATCGAGGAGGGGCGAGTGGGGCGTTTTGGGGATGAGTTGGGTGTGTGTTGGGGGGCGGGGAGAGGGGCGTTGGAAGGGGACCAGGGCTGGCCACCTTCCTCTCCTCATTCATTCTTTCTCTCCTCGATATCCAAGGGATCCTCGCATCCCCAAACTCAACGATGGCGGAAATGGCTCCCCTTCCCCAAAAATTTTCCCTCTGCCATACAAAATGTTTACGAAGAAGATTTAAGGATAGGTTAGCAGTACGATACTATTTAAATACACGCGTCACCAAATATAGTGATAAAAAGTACGCCAGCGTATAGAGTTACCGGTAGCATTTGCCCTCTATCCGTTGAGGCTATAAAGGTAGCATCTACATTTGAATCGACTCTGGAGCATTACTGGAATTGTTCAATGACTTATTTATATTCAACATCCGATAGCGACGACCTGAGTAAATGAGGCTTCTCAATTATTATCTCAAGATAGGAAATTGTATCATAAATAGACTAAACTCAATGAAGATACATCTGATTCATTTTAAATTCGGATAAGACTGCGGAAGCATTTAAGTTTGGTTCATTCGAGTTTCTTAATAACTTACCAATTGTTGCATTAAAATGCACATTAGCGGATGACTCCGTTAAAAGTTACTGTTGCGGCATCTCCCGCAGTTTCTTTGGAATTTGTCAAAGGGAAAACACCATACGTGTTTAAAGTTGGCTTTTAACCTCGTGGACAGTGGCGCCTCGCGCACGACTACGAATGCATGTAACATTGTATGTACGGTATTTCGTCATAACATCTAGTTCCTTTAAAAGCCCCAAAATTTCAGAGTTTAAGAGGACGCCTCGGTAGCTTAAGTGGCTAAAGCACTCGACCGGATATTGAGGGATCTGGGTTCGAGTCCCAGTCAAGGCGAATGATTTTTACGCTCTGAAATTGTTGCATTAACTTACCAAGGATTTATTTCTGCAGCTTTTTGTCAAAAAAGGGAGCAAGGAGCGAATCATTTTTCGACGCCACATTGCGACTCGTTTAAAAATTAACTTATATATTCCCTGTCGTACTTTTGATTTTATAGTGTATCGTTGAAATAAAGAGAAGTTATGTAACTGTTTGAAAGCCAGAAGCATGCAGAAGAAGACGAAATATGAACTTCAATAATTGCCTACAGTGCTACTAGACTTTCCACTTCAATGGTCTCCACCCCAAGAAACTTCAGTTATTACATTTGGTATTTGTATTTAAGAATTTTGATCCCTCAATGGATGATGTAAATGACCTATTTCCTAATGATTTAATTGGCAACTGCGAAGATTTAATATCTTTTTATAGGTTATAAATTGCAAAAATCCCCTATTTAAATTTGTCTCAATTTCATCTCATTCTAATTTGCCTTTATGTTAAATAAAACTTCTAAGCCATGTATTCTTATTTTGAAGTCACTTCATTTCGATTGTTGGAAATTATTTTCTCCTGGCAAACGAAATCATATTCACATTGCTTCTTTTGCAATACACACTCGGCGAATCCACGACCACCTTTCTAGTTGACTGCCAATGTGTCTCCCACGGATGAGAGCCCCATTACGGGCATGCCTATTCTATAGATTAGGGACCCATTACGACTCCACCGCACCTGCCTGCTTCTTCTCACAATGCGGGTTCGCACTCCGGTGCGTCCGACCGATCGATTTGCAGCATCATCACCTCGTTCCCCGAGAGGGGCTTCGGACTCACCCCAATACCTTCCCCACTCCCCCCAGACCCTCCCCTTCCCCTCCCCCCGCCCATCGCCGAGCAGTTGGACAAACACGGCGCGCTCGGGAGTGGTAATCAATGCAGCTGCGGAACTTGGCGAAAGCCGCCTTATATTTTTACGAACGACGACACTTTTGCCTCAGCGGACACCTGCTCAAGACGTCGAGGCGTCTTTACTCCGGCGCTTCGTTCGTAATGCTCGCGTCCACCTACTCGCTCAAATGATTGGGTTGTGAATTTTCCCGGTTATGTGGATCGAGATCGTGAATAATCGCAAACTAACATTTATTTATTTGGAAGGCGAATGTACATCTACATCTACATAATACCCCGCAAGCCGCGTGTGGACTGTTAAGTCACTACTGGTCAAAGAGAATAAAACCACATGAAAAATCAACACATGCGTGCAAAACTATACCCTCAGTGGCGTGTACATTTATGCAAAAATCCTTTCATTCAAAGAACGTTCTTGCATGCAGAAATGTAGAAACGATATGCTTATATATGTAATGGCATTATGCCGTAAAAAATATCTCAATATAAGTTCGAAATCGGAGAGTTGTGCGGGTTGATAGCGCCGATAGTAAATGTGTCGATCATAATCTAATAGAAATTGCAACTTCCTGTTTCTCCCGGTATCTTCCATGCTTACTCACGCCTGTGATGTTGTTTGAACAAGGTTTTAGTTATTATCAAGCCCCGTCTCTTCGGAACTCGACTCTTTTCTATCTGCAATTACTTTTATTCCGTTAACCATATCCTCCCACCTCTCTCCCATTCCTTCATTCGCCTTCCACTGCGTTGCCATTCCCCGTCACTCTTCGGTGCGCTTTCTTCCGGCCAAGTCCCGATTATTTATTCAACTTTATCTAAGTCGTCCTTCCAGTGACTGCTTGTCGGCATTCATACACGTACCTGGATTGCCGCTGGATTGATCGGGTTTGCTTTTATCTCTAGCCAAATCATATTATCACCGACATACTTGTCATTCACTACGGTTCTGCACAGTACCCTAATCAGTGCTACGGCCACTCCACGTTGACTCTCCTCCGCCCTATTAGAAATTGATTGGTGGCTGATACTGCAGTAATCCTCTCTGATTCTCCATCTCAACTCAGACAAACCCAACATATCTATAGCCTATTTCTCCATTTCTATTTTGGTATTTTATAACTCCCTTGCCCTCATATCATCGTCTTAACATTCTAAGGAATTTTCTTACTCGTGGTTTCGTCTTGGCTCATCTTTTCCTTTGCATTCAGCTCGGCCGTGCAGAGGATTGCCTTGGATAACGACCGCTGTCTTCCCCGCTGCCGGGTACGACACCTTACTAAGTGGACCGAGTTCAAAGATTGCCTGGATTGTCCCGTTGTTTCTGTCTTTATTTATAGTTTAGCGGTATTTTCCATTTTAGATAGATACTTTATTACCCTAAAAGCCACCACTAGTATGTGTGGCAGGGGGTGACCACACACCAGACGGATTTTGACCCGATTATGACTCTAATATTTATTCATAAAAAAACAGTCCGACCTGCTTTTCACAATCTCGATGTCTCCAATAAAACCTTTCTTTGTCTATACCCCTTATCGCAGGCGTGCGAAAAGAATTATTCCGTAATATTCCTTTAAAAGAAGTTACTTCAAGATACTTTACGAAACCAAATTAATCCCCACCCGGTTTATGAAGGAGATCTCTCCATCGATAGTAACCTTTTGAAAAGCGCCCAAGTAACATTTGTTGTAACTGAATAACTACGAAATTTCAATCAATCAGAAATACATATTTCCCTTGATAGTGCTGTACTATAACACCGCATAATATTGAATGCATGATCCAGGACTATGCGACTCCCTAATGTACAACGTACAGTTTGTCCCTCCTCAGTACTTGACTCACTTCATATTTTTACTATCTCAATTCTAACATCTGCCATTTATCGTCGGACAGAGCTATTCTGATCCCTTATCGTTCGCGAAAAAATGACGTGTTATAATCTATCTGTCCTATATTGAATCTCTCTTATTTTACGTATATGATCTCTCATACTGTACCACGATGGGGGTATTAATATATTGTCAACATTACTGCCAAAGTTACGTCCTTCCAAATTATGCAAGAGAATTAGTCTGTAATTTGACATTCGCTCCGCGAGTGATTCCCAGCCTAGCTCATTTAATATTTTGGCTATGCTGCTAAGTTTATCATAACAACGTTTTACAAATCTTGCTCCTCTCCGCCGCACGCGATCCAATTCGGCAATCAATCCAACTTCGTGAGGATCGCATTTACTTGCAGCATATTATAATTGAGGCCCTACCAGCGACAGAGAACATTCCTCTTTGACTTTTCCATTACATTTACCCAGTACTCTTTTAATGAATCCTAATTTTTTTTGTTTGTCCACATATACCCAGCATGTATTTCACCCAGGAGAGATGATGATAGAGGGTAACGCTTATATATTTAATCGTGTCTACACATTTAATTTCGGTGTTCCCAATGCATTAGGCGTTCGGGAGGGAATTGCTCTTTTTTCAAAAATTTATCACCAAGGCCTTTTTTATGTTTCAATGTGATTTCCAAGTGTCGCACCACCGTTGTATAGCATTAAGGTCATCTGATAAAACTTTTGCGTCTTCAGGATAACGGATATCGCGGTAAACCACTGCATCGTTGGCAAATAAATGTATCTTACTATTGATTACGGAGTCATTGTCCTTAACGTCAAGTAAGAATTAAAGAGGGCAAATGCCCTGTGGGTATGTGCATTGGAAGAGTGAACGTTGACCATGCTTGACCGTTGCCACCAGGACAATTTCCTAATTTCAGCGTGATTTATATAATAACAATAATTATCATATCCTCCGCCAGTACAGCTGTAGGTGTTAACAGAATGTGTGAGGCCTGCCGCCGTGTCAAGTTCGAGGTCCGTGGCTCTAACCCAATCGAATAACCCTCCTTTCCTTAATGGTACAAATGAATTTAGCTGTCGGTTGTCTCGGCTAATAATTAGTGCAACGAGAATAAATGCATTCAAATATATTTATTTCTATGAAATTAATTAGACTTCCATTATCATCCTGAAAGCCAAATTAACTTGTTTCATATTTCGGCGACGGGATATTTGTATTAGTGTATTATATGTATTGAGGATCGAATTCGGGTATTGTTTGCTTCAGTAGCTTCCCTAGTCGAGTATTCTGGTTTTGCCCTCAGATAGAGGATAATTATTTATATGAAGTTGGATATAGATGGAGGATGATGCTGAGTATAGGAAGATTAAAAAGTTGAAAGCGATGGCTGCCGTGAGGAATTTGAGAGAGAATTTTACGATCGTGCGAGGAGATATGGAAGAGTAGCGGGACTTATTATGGTGATATTTATAGAATATTAATGTACAGCAGAGGGGACGAGAGCCAACGAGGGGTTGCCATAATAAAGAATAAAAAGGTAGGGAAAAGCGTAGTCAGAATAGAGAACATGACAGATAGAATATCATTAGTACAAATAAAAGGTGAACCAACAAATTTGGTCATTGTTCAGTTATACATGCCACCGAGCAAACATACGGAGGAAGAGGTCGATAGGATATACGATCAGTTAAAGGACATAATCGCATGTGTTCCTGCAGGGAAACATTTGATAGTGATGGGGGATTGGAATGCGACGGTAGGCTAAGAAAAAGATGGTGGTGAGGTGGGGAATATGGATTAGGAACAAGGAATGACCGCGAAGCGAGAAAGCAATTGAGTTCTGCCGGAGACAGGGGTTAATCATCACCAACACTTTTTTCAGATACCACAAAAGACGTAGGTATACAAGGAAAATACCATGTGACTCGGACTTGTATCAGTTAGAGTATAGATTAGATGGTTAGGCACAGGTTTAGGAACAGTGTGATCAATTCGTACCACTTACCGGGAGCGGATACGGACTCGAATCACAAATTAGAACTCATTAGATGTGGTCTCCGACTAAAAAAGATTAAACAAAGAAGATGGTCTTGGAAATGGAGTGTAGAAACGTGAACCGGGAGAATAAGAGAGGAGTATCAGTAAAATGTTTTGAAATAAATGAGTGAAGGAGCAGACACGGTTAGAATACAAGCAAATGTGAGTAGCAAAGGAGGGATATCAAAAGTTATAAATGATCTATAGGAACTGTAAATAGGAAAAAAACAAGGAAACCATAGGTCACAGACGAATTGATTGGGAAAGCGAGAAAAGGGAATGGAAGAATATAAATACAGAATTAGGTAGAAGAAAGTACAAAGGGTTGAGTGATAAACTGAGGTGAGCACCTGGTAGGGTGATAGAAATGTGGCAGAATGCGCAGAGCGAGAATATGGGAAGTTTACAAAGAAAAGGTGAAATTGGTGCGCTGTACGCTAAGTCAAAAGAACTATTAGGAAGTAAAAAAAATGCGAATGAGTGCCTTATCAAATATGTGTCAGGGAAATTATTGATCAAAATGTGTATGTAAGGGTACATGTATATCAGCAATCTTAGGGATAGAAAGGATATATGACGTAGATAGGGCTTGATTATGTTCAAGCATACATGATGGGGAGAGAGGAAGGACATGATGGGAACTGATTTGAAATAAGGCTGTCGGGATAGTTAAGTTAACGCGGAGTTCCTTAAGGGTTAGGAAAACATAGAAGGAAGAGTTTTTATCGAATAATTCGTCGCATGAATAAGCGAGAAATTTTGCAGGAAGATTTCTTTAAATCAATGTTCTAATGCCATAAATGGGAAAGGCAGCCATATGTGTGGGCCAAAGAACAATAAGTATGACTTTGTTCGATGCCAATGTGTTACGTATAATCTCTGATGAGAGAATAGAAAGGAGGGCACGTGATTACTTGAGGAATGACCAACTTGGTTCAGGATGATGAGAGGTATGCGTGATGCCATAGCAGTAGGGAGATTACTAATATAGATGATCGTGGACGACAATTAGGATGTGCATGCTTTCAGAATGCTCTTGAGAGAGTGAATTGGATAGACTGAGTGAATGTATTGCAGAAAATCGAAATAGGTTGGAGTGATACGCAGCCTGCACATATTTCTGACTGCTCAGGTGCGAGTGGTGGATGGAGAGTCCAGATGGGCTGAGTTGGGAAAAGATAAGAAAAGAAAAGCGTTACGACAAGTAAGAGAGGGGTTTCGAATATTACCCTACTTTTCAACGAAAATGTGAAGGCATTGGTAACAGCAGAATAGGAAAAACTGAAAGTGCCAGGCACGGTGTGGAGGAGAAGGGATTGTTGGTAGAAAACCAAAGTAGATGGATAGGTGGATGCAGAGAATTTCGATTGGAGACCGGATGCTGAAAACTGTGGTAATGGGTGACCGTATGGCAAGCAAGGAAGGGGTAAAAATAGGATATGCAAATTGGATGGAATGAAGGGACGGAGGAAATATACGGAATCGAAGGGTTTATCGTAGGTGAGGATGCTAGGATGTGTTTTGTTCGGAGAGGCAAAATATATTACTCTGGCTCTGTTTGTTTTTCACCCACATTCTATCTTAAACAGTGCGTTATTTAGTAAAATATTAATTGTTTATCGTTTTAAACATATCAAATTTGATATTTATTATTATTATTAGGTAATCTACCGGTTAAGGGACGTTTTTGGATGGACATAGTTAATAATTAAATAATTTGTGACCCCTAGCAAAACACAACATCCTACTCTACATCAGGTCCCTCTTCATCTCTGTGTACTTCCTTCCTCCCTTCATCCCGTCCAACATACCTATCCTGTTCCTGCCCTTTTCTCATATACCCTAAATTCTCCCCTCTATTACAGCCTTCAACATCCTACTGCCGGTCAATACGCCCTTCATCTATTTTTCTTGCCTCCATAGGATTTCTCCCAACCAACCCCGCTCTTTGCCTACCATAACAAGTACTTCCTCGTTTGTTTTCTTCTCTGTCCATTTTACCTTCTCCATTCTTCTCCACTCCCACAATTCAAAAGACTCTAATCTACTGCTATCATCCTGCTTCAGTGATCATGTTCCCGCGCCGTATCAAGTTACATCGAGCCTTTTCTCAACATCTTTCCTCAACGTCCCTGTCATCGACTCCCTCCCTGAGAAAACCTCTTTGCCTAGTGCAATTGTTCTCCATACATCCTTACTACTCTGACAATGTCAATCCAAAACATTTTCCAGATACGTAAACTGTTCCACCTGCTCTAGGGTTTGCCCTAATATTCCATATCTATCGTAGTGAACTTCCAATTCACTCAGCAATGCTTGCAACCCATTGGCTGACTGACAAACGAGAACTTGGTTATTAACAAACCTAACTGATTTTACGAATTCCCCGCCCACTTTCATTCCTACCTCCAGTTCTTCCCATGCCTCTTTGATCATTTCCTCTGCATACAGGTTGAACAGCAACGATGATAATGGGCAACCCTGCCTTATACCCCTTCCCAACACTGCCCATCCGGACTTCCCGTTCCCCACTCGCACCTGAGCAGTCTGAGACATGTACAGGTGGCGGATTAGCCTCCTTTCCTTCCAATCTATTCCTATTTTCTGCAATTACTCATTAGTTTTTCCCAGTTCACTCTTTCAAACGCTTTTTCGAAATCTACGAAACAGGCAAATACCTCCTGGTTGTATTCTATATTCCTCTCGATTAATAATCTCATTACTGCAATGGCATCACGCGTACCTCTCCCCTTCCTAAACCCAAACTGATCATCCCCTAAGTAATCATTTGCCCTACTCTCTATCATTTTGTTTATGATCCTGAGAACAACTTACGCTGCGTGGGATACCAAACTTATTGTTCTGTAGCGCCTTTACCTTTTTCGGAATAGGAACTAACATTGATCTCACAAAGTCTTCCGGCCAGATTCCTTCCTCATAGATACTATGAATCAGTCCATATAGACTCTTCCTCCCACATTTTCCTAAACATTTCAGAAGTTCCGCAGCAGTTGGAATGTTATCCACCCCCACGGCCTTATTTAGTTTAATCTCCCTGCATGCCATTTCTATCTCATCGTCGAGTATGTATGGACCTAAGCTATCTTCCTCGACGTCATGTTCCTTTTCTATGTCTAACTTTGTTGGTCTAAGTTCTTAACTATACTGTCCTTCTATGTACTCCTTCCATCTCTCTTGGATCTTTCCTGTGTCAACTATTATCTTAACCGGCCTTATTCTTAACTGCAAGCATAGATCTTCCCTTCTTACTTCCCGATAGTGATTTAACCTTGCTGTATAGCGCACTAGTTTCTACCTTCCTAAGCAAACATTCCAGGTCCTCACACTGCGGGTTCCACTATGTTTCTTTTGTTTTATTTGTTATCCTCCTCAATTTATTATTTTACTTCTTGTACTTCCTTCTGCCTAAATCTATGCGTACATTTTGCTATTTCTTTTTCTCGTCTATCTTTCTAATCATCTCACTCGTGTTCCATAAAATTTAAAGGAAGTGTACTAATCCCAATGCTATTTGTATTTAAATATCGCTTTTTAGTTGGTTGCAAAATTAATGCCTGGATATAGCAAATAGAGTACGTATCCTGAGATTACTAGTTTATTGAGATACTACGGTAACACTATTCATGTGAAGAGAATGATTATTGGCAGGCCTGTTAATTTCGTATATATTTCCTATCTATTACATCGGATAATTATTTATTCTTAAAAATACAGATTTTCAAGTATGATGTTTCAAACAATCGCCCTATCTCATTTCTATCAATCCTATCTTCCGTTTGTGAGCGTATTATTCTTCACAGGATTTATTATTTCACCTCTCCATTTTTATCTTCCCAGCAACATAGTTTCCTCCCAGAAAAATCATACCTGACAAATCCTGCTGTCTTTCAGCACCACGCCGTAAAGACTTAAGACAAATCAAGTCAACTTGATGCCATCTACCTTGACTTCTCCAAGACTTTCGACGCCCTGCATCATCAACTCCTCCTTCATATACTCAGCCAACAGTTTGGCATACATTGTTTCTCACCAGCGGAACCCAGCGTGTGATACTCTCGGATGCCTTTTTCTCTTGGTCTCCTGTGACTTCTGGAGTTCCCCGGGGCAGTGTCCTTGGGCGATATCTTTTCAATTTATTCGTGAATGATCTTCCTTCACGACTCCTTTCCTTAAAGATCCATACCCTTATCTATGCTGATGATTGCAAGATTTACAAGCAAGTTGAAGGTGAATACAGTAAGTATTCACCTTCAACTTGCCTTAAATCAAATTTTCCTGGGGTGTGATAGCTGGAAGTTTAACTTAAACCCTGGAAAAAGCAACATCATGACTCTTGCCCTGGAAAAAAATCTGACATTCAACTATACACCCCATTAACTCAACTTCCTTATCAACTCCCTTAAACAGCGCAACAAATATCAAAGGCCAAGGCGTTGTAACCGACCATAAACTTAATTACTCCGAACAAATTCAGATTGTAAAACATAAAGCAATGTCCCTATAAGGCCTTCTTTACTGCTTCATACAAATTAAAGATCCAATGGCACTCCATTCGTACTATTCAACAATTGTCCTCCCCATAGTATCATATTGCTCCCCAATTTGGTCCACCTCATCCCCAACTAATCCTAAATCCCTCGATTGCATCTCTCACTCCTTTGCCAAAATAGTCAAACACCGAGTCCCACATTTCCGCAATATGTCCTCAATTGCTGATCTGTCTTCTTTATCCATTTATAGTCCCCAAAGCCGCAGACTTAAAGCTGATTTAAACTCCCCCACAACACCCTAAACTCGACTATTGATTGCCCTGAACTGCTCTCTCTCTCTCTTCAACCTCAGGATACCAACTCGATCCACCCGCACCCACTCCCTACTCCATCTCTGCCTATCCCTAGGATATCTCTCAGCAAGCCTTTATTTTGCCTCTCCTCCCTTCTCAATCACTTTCTCACATTGTCAACCCTTTTAATTTATAATGCAACAATTTCACCAGCCAAGCTTTATACCACCTTTCAACAAATTGAATTCTTCCCCTGTCCATGCTCGGTTCTCGTTGTTTATTGTTATGCTGTTATTGTATTTTGTCCTCTTTCATGTTTTTGCTATATTTTTCACTGTAAATTGGCACTACTGTTGTATGAGAATAATGTTTTAAAATGAAACAAATAAATGAAATGCCACCAACTCTTTCCCCTTTTTCTATTCCATGTCTCTACCACCATCACGCAAATCTATTTAGCTAATAAAAATATTTGATTAAGAGTATACCTTTGAGTCTGGACATCTATTTAGTCAGAAAAACCGAGCTTATTATCGTGTTGAACATTCAGTGGCAGCAGCTTTCTTCGTGATTGATTTTCTTTTAACGCCTTACAAAACCTAAAATTACACGCATGCCCCCTGTTTTCCTAATAAAAATTAGTTGCGAATAAGTATAGTCGTTCCTCTGTCGAAGTAAATTAATTTTATAATGGCAGAGAAACACGTTTGATTTTTTTGCTGCAGACGAATTTCTCAAGGGGTGCGGAATATAAGTAATTTACCTTCGTCAAAATCCTGGCCATGTTATTCACTGAGTAACGGTTTAAAGAAACGTACTATTCATTTAGCGCATATAATTTTTCGCGGCACGCATGGTCCGCCGGCGAATGAAAAAAGTGAGCTGCGAATAAAAGACGGCACGCAATTGCATGCAGTCGCACGCATCGCCTGCAACAACAAGCAGTAAACGGTCTCATTACGTCCCTCTTGAGGGTGCACAAATGCATCGGCGCAAAATTCGGCCACCCGTCCCGTGGGGAGGGGAGGGGGGGACACACGAGGGGTGAAAGAGGGAAAAAGTGGCCGGCGGGCGAACCCTTTGCTTGGCTCCGACGGTGCGGCGGCTTACCTCAAAGGGACGGAGGAAATTGGAGGGAGGGGCGGAGGGGAGGCAGATAGGGGGATGGGGGATGGGAGGGGAGGGAGGCGGGCGTCAGGGTGGAAGGAAAAGGAAACAAATGCTTTCATTGGCGCGAGTGTGCTCGGGAGATGGTAATCCCAGTCTGACGCGTGGCCTAAGCCGTGGGTGGGGCGACTGTTATACGTAATTTGCAATCAATTAAAGAAAACAATTATTTAGTTTCCTACCAGATAATTTATGTTTATGAGTAAACTACATGTGATATATATATATATATATATATATATATATATATATATATATATATATATATATATTTTTTTTTTTTTTTAAAGGTTATCTACCGGTTAAGGTAGGTTTTTCGATGGACACAACTACCAAACAAATATTTTGTGACTACTAACAAAACACAACCCTAAATTCTACTCTACACCAGGTCCCTCTTCATCTCTGAGTACTTTCTTCTGCCCTTCATCCCGTCCAACATCCCTATCCTGTTCCTTCCCTTTCCTCTTTTGCCCAACATTCTACCCTCTATCACAGTCTTCAACATCCCACTGCCGGTCAACACCCCCTTCATCCACTTTTCCTGCCTCCATAGGATTGCTCCCAACATACCCCTCTCTTCGCCCACCATACCAAGTACTTCCTCGTTTGTTTTCTTCTCTGTCCATTTCACCTTCTCCATTCTTCTCCACACCCACATTTCAAAAGCCTCCAGTCTACGTCTATCCTCCTGCTTCAATGACCACGTTTCCGCGCCGTACATAGCTACGCTCCATATCAAAGTTTTTACGAGTCTTTTCTTAACATCCTTACTCAAAGTCCCCGTCATCAACTCCCTCCTCCTCGTGAAAGCCTCTTTGCCTAGCGCAATTCTTCTCCTTACGTCCCTACTACTTTGACCGTGTTGGTCCAAAACACTACCGAGATACGTAAACTGTTCTACCTGCTCTAGTTTTTGCCCTCCTATTTTAATGTTAAGCTTGCCCTTTTTCTTTCTAGAAAATCGCATAACCTTTGTTTTATTAATGTTGATCCTCATCCCATACCTGTCGCACTGAATTTCCAATTCACTCAGCAATGCTTGCAGCCCCTTGGCTGACTGACAAACTAAAGCTTGGTCATCAGCAAACCTAACTGATTTTACGAATTCCCCGCCCACTTTCATTCCTACCTCGAGTTCTTCCCATGCCTCTTTGATCATTTCCTCTGCATACAGGTTGAACAGCAACGGTGATAATGGGCAACCCTGCCCTACACCCCTTCCTAACACTGCCCATCCTGCCTCCCCGTTTCCCACCCGCACCTGAGCAGTCTGAGACATGTACAGGTTGCGGATTAGCCTCCTTTCCCTCCAATCTATTCCTATTTTCTGCAATATACTCATTAGTTTTTCCCAATTCACTCTATCAAACGCTTTTTCGAAATCTACGAAGCAGGCAAATACATCCTGGTTGTATTCTATATTCCTCTCGATTAATAATCTCATTACTGCAATGGCATCACGCGTACCTCTCCCCTTCCTAAACCCAAACTGGTCATCCCCTAAGTAATCATTGGCCCTATTCTCTATCCTTTTGTTTATGATCCTGAGAACAACTTTAGCTACGTGGGATATCAAACTAATTTTCCTATAGTCCTCACATGACGTGGCCTTTACCTTTTTCGGAATCGGAACTAAAACTGCTCTCACAAAGTCTTCCGGCCAGATTCCCTCCTCATAAATGCTACGGATCAGCCCATATAGCCTCTTCCTCCCACATTTTCCTAAGCATTTTAAAAGTTCCACGGGAATGTTATCTACCCCCACGGCCTTATTTAGTTTCATCTCCCTTAATGCCCTTTCTATCTCATTGTCTAGTATGCCTGGACCTAAGCTGTCTTCCTCTACGTCATTTTCTTTTTCAATGTCTAACTGTGTTGGTCTGAGTTCTTTACTATACAGTTCTTCTATATACTCCTTCCATCTCTCTTGGATCTTTCCTGCGTCAACTATTACCTTACCCGCCTTATCTCTAACTATTAGCATAGCTCTTCCTTTCTTACTTCCCGATAACGATTTAACTTTGCTGTACAGCGCACCGATTTCACCCTTCCTCTGGAGACTTTCCATATTCTCGCACTGCGTCTTCCACCATGCGTCTTTTGCCTTATTTGTTGCCCGCCTCAATTTATTGTTCAATTCTTTGTACTTCATTTTGCCTAATTCTGTATTTATATTCTTCCATTTTCGCCGCTCATCCATCTTTGTAATCATCTCATCCGTGATCCATGGTTTCCTAGTCCTTTTAGCGTTAACGGTTCCAATAGTGTCTTTTGCGGCTTTAGACAACCCTTTTTTGATCATTTCCCATTTTTCTTCGATAGTAATAAGCCCTTTACCATCCTCCATGATTTTCTCTACCGCCTGTTTGTATTCCTTCCTTTTCAACCCATTTAATGCTTCTACATTCCATTTTCTAACTCGCCGCCCCTGCCTTATCTTTTTGAAACGTACACTACATTTCATAACAACTAAATTGTGGTCTGAGTCCGCATCCGCTCCCGGAAAGCTGTGGGAATTTATCACACTATTCCTAAACCTGTGTCTAACCAGGATATAATCTAGCTGATATCTTCCTGAGTCACCTGGCATTTTCCATGTATACCTGCGTCTTTTGTGGTGTCTAAACCAAGTGTTGGTGATGACTAACCCCTGTCTCCTGCAGAACTCAACTGCTTTCTCCCCGCGGTCATTCCTCGTGCCTAAACCGTAGTCGCCCACCTCATCACCATCTCTTCCTTCGCCTACCGTCGCATTCCAATCCCCCATCACTATCAAATGTTTCCCTGCAGGAACACACGCGATCATGTCCTCTTACTGATCGTATATCTTATCGACCTCTTCTTCCTTATGGTTGCTCGGTGGCATGTATACCTGAATAATAACTAAGTTCGTCGGTTCTGCTTTTATCTCCACTAGTAGTATTCTATCCGTTACCTGCTCTATGTTGACTACGCTTCTTCCTACCTCTTCATTTAATACTATGGCAACCCCTCGTTGGCTCTCGTCCCCACCGCTGTATATTATTCTATACTTATCACTCCAGTAATCCCCGCTATCTTTCCATCTCACCTCGCATAGACCTAAAATATCTATATTTCCCCTTTCCATCTCTCGCTTAAAATTCTCCAATTTCCCTGTCCTCATCATTGTCCTAACATTCCACGTTCCTATTCTAACTAATTTGGTCTTCTTCTCCTGCGTCTTCTGTCCTGCTGCTGCTGGTTTTCCCTTGCAAGGGTTTAGTGGGATGACGACCGCGGAAGCCTTGCCTCCCCCGCTGCCGGGCACGACACACGGCCGATTGGGCCGAGCCCCGTGGTTGCCAGGACTCAAATTATCTCTATTGTCCATCATATTTTTCTAGGGAATGATAATTGAGGTGGTTTCCCGTTGCCTTCCTCAATAGTGTTTTTAACGTGACACCATCACTTACTGGCCGCC
Source organism: Hetaerina americana (assembly GCF_022747635.1). Lineage (NCBI taxonomy): Eukaryota > Metazoa > Arthropoda > Insecta > Odonata > Calopterygidae > Hetaerina > Hetaerina americana. Next base: position 108,152 of record NW_027286181.1, on the reverse strand, counting down.
CCACTGGGGTCAGACGCCATTGCAGCCGCCTCACTGAGGAACAGACGCTGCGTGGACTACCTTTCGTCTGGCCCCTCACCTTCGACCTATCTGGCATGGGTGACCCTACCAGGAGCAATAATTATTACTCCCGCCAGCACAGCTCTAGGGGTCATCGGAACGCACAAGCCCTTCCACCACGTCAAGGTTGTAGTCCGATATATATATATATATATATATATATATATATATATATATATATATATATATACTCTGGGACGAACCCTGTATATATAACCATAAGCACAGTAATCAACCCGAAGGTCGGCTTGGTCGGTGTTGATAAAGTTCACCCAGTACTAAGCCCTATGCGGCATGTGAAATTCACACATCAGGGTAGGGGGGCCAGTTCCTTTCCCTGTGCCGGTTACTGTTTCCCAGGAAGATCTGTGACCCGAAAAATCTCACAGCTTGTGTAGATCTGCCGGTGCCCAGAGAGGTTGCCTGGTAATTGAACCCGGGCCCTCCGGTCAGTAATCCAACTTCTACCCCTCGACTTTCAAAATTAATATTTTTTTTTCGAAACGTAGAGTGGTTTTTGTCCGTTATTCAATGAGTGACAGCTGTTTGAGATAATGGTGGGTTCCGATTTGATTAATTCCTGTTTTAAATTGTCATCACCAAATAATCATACATAACCTGAGTAAGTAAAAAAATTATCTCAATGCTCTCTGTTAATGAGAGATAAAATGAAAGGAAGTGGTGGCGGTTACCAAATATATTGTATTCCAATGACATAAATGCCGCAAGATCAGGCTAGCAGTGGTCGATTTCCCCCCGGTCACGGAGGATAGAATAGGAAAGCCTTTACCTGAAACAAGTGTTTACTTGAATAAACCAAGGTCAATTTTACTGAGAATTTATTTCCTTTGGGATAGTGCGTATACATCTTAAATGTAGAATTCATATGTCTTAGTAGTAGTTTTGAGGGGAGGCGACCGACAGCTAAGGTCATTTGCGCCATAGGGGAAGGACAGGAAAAGATGAAGGGTGGAGAGAAACCCGGCGTCGGCATTAGCCTACTCTTTACGAAAGGCGCCAAGGGGTCCGCGGCTTAACGTCCCATCCGACGGACGGCGTGCTCACTCAAAGTGCCCTCCACAAAGCAGCTCAAGTAGGGATCGAGATACCTCTGAAAAATATTCAACACCGCCAGGATTTGAACCCGCGACCTCAGGGTGGGAAGCCAGTACGTTAGCCCCCGCACCATCTCGATCCCCTTCATATGTCCAACTGGCAGCAATTCAGTTACAGGAAGTTAGTTGTTGTCTGAATTGACTATATTTCAGCTGGAATCTCGTGTATCTGTTACATGCTTGGCGTGCTGATTTATTGAGTTTACAGTTAAGGATGAGAAAAGAATTTATCTTTTATGCAGTTTTGAAGAAAAGAGAGAGAGTTATTTCAGGGCGTATATGTTGTAAACATGTATACATTTTCCTGTATGTTGACCTGTATAATATGTGGAGTAAATTTGGTCCCAAGTGAAATATTTTTAACCGAAACAAGTAAAAAAATTGCCAACAGCTCTCATTTAGAAATCAAGCTTTTTACTTACTTTAGAAAACAAGCAATTATTTGGACACCATTGACAGAATTAGCATTTCGAACCAAGGATGCAACAGTACTCTTATATTCTAAATCTATGAAACACATTGTTTTCCGTTAATTTAGCTACAGCGATTGAAATATGAACGTCCGGATTAAAGTCATCCTTATTTCTAAGTAATGAATGGCAATTGCAATTGGAAATGAGCATTTAAAACTGTCTTCGGTTAGGATAGAAACAAAAAGCAAAGAACCCATTCAGAGGCTCCGAATTGTGAAATTTCCGTCAAACTCACGAAAGGACCGCTTCGATGCGATCGTTTAATTTAACGCATTCTGATTTGCACTTTAAGTTCAGCTAGCGTGTTCATGTCGCATCCATGCGCTTTCGTCACAGTCAGCGTTGGTGGAGGGGACTGAGGGATAACGAGGCCCCTTCGCGCGCCCCCGGGAGCGGATTCTGCCCCCCCTCCCCCCGGGGTCCGTCGCGTGGACGGCGGCGGGCCGCTCCCCGGCACCCAACCCAATCCTGCCATCCCTGCGGCGGCAACAGACGTGAGACGCGCACCGGAGCACGTGGAAAAAATCGAAATCTTTTCACGCGATCACCCCTTGGCTTCACACACACGATCCGCTGGAGGACGGGCACGTTATAATGCCCCCTGCTCCCGCCTGCCAATCAAGACAGGGAGTCTCGGGGGCTGAGAGAATATCCGGGGCCGATTTGGTGGGTATCTATAACTCGGGGCACCAGCGTTCTCCGGGGGGTTTGGGGGGCAGTCGCTGCGTCGTCCTTGGGATCCTCAGTCGATGACAGTGCCGCTGGGCGCGAAGCCGTGAATGCGAAGGTCGGGGCATCAACATGCTATCGGAGAAATCCGCCAAATTCGCCCAAGTAAGTCGTTAGAAGTACGCAGGTAGCCAACGAGAGATTTGGGGGATTTTGTCGAATTCGAATCGTATTTGTCGAATCACTGGAAGCAGTCAAGTGCATTGCACGGGAAAACTTTGAAGGTCACCCATGATTGCTTTGATCGGTGGTGAGGGTAGAACCGAACTCAGGCCTACGGCGTGTGAATCACATCATAAAGCTGCGCCGCTTGACTTTGTTTCGGAGAGAATGGATCTAGATTCCAAATAATCTTACAATTTTAGTTTTGGATGGAGTATCCAGGGGCTTCGCCATGATTTGAATCCTTTGACTTCTCAGTCAGGCGTTCTGTGCCTAGTAGGCCAACACACCCTATTTATAAGAAGTAGAAAACCTCCAAAGGCAGATATTTGAATGTACAAATCCAATTAATCTTAAATTTTTCGTTTAAGAATGATTTGATTAATTGGTGACAATTCAATCGAGTAGTAGAAGTTTTGAGGGCAGGTGACCGACAGCCAATGTCATTTGCGCCATTAGGGATGGATGGGAGGGGATGAAGGGTGGAGAGAAACCCGGTGTCGGCATTAGCCTACTCTTAACGAAAGGCGCCAAGGGGTCCGCAGCTTAACGTCCCATCTGACGGACGGCGTACTCATTCTAAGTGCCCTCAACAAAGCACCTCAAGTAGGGATCGGGATACCAATGAAAAATATCTGCTGTCTTCAGGATTCGAACCCAGGCCCTCTGGGTGGGAAGGCAGTTACGTTAGCCCCCGCACTATACCGATCCCCCAGTTCAATCGAGCAACTCACATTACGCTTACATCTGATTTTAATTAAAAATGATGGGGTTGATCAGGAACTGGGCTGTATTTGGTCAATGTGTTCCCAGAGGGACTGTTGCATTTCCTGGGATTGGTATTCTTCACACTTCGGTGCAGAGATTGTGATGCACTCTTGTAGATTACATGCGTAAAGTGCTTCGACTGAGATGTCAAGTTGTACATGCGTGATGCACTTGGACATGCTCTATGCTTTCGAATCACTGTTCCTCATTCTCCCTACAGTAGGCAGAAATTGGACGTTCCTGAAATTAAAATTAATATTCTTCATTCAAATTTAGAAAAAAATGCATCAATATTCATCTGCCAACGTTTGAAATGCAATTTATGGTCCCGTTTTTTATCCTTTTCCAATTTCTTCAAAAGAATAAATCTTGCTCCGTCTTTTCCTCTTTCAAATCACATATTTTTTTGTTTCTTTTTGCCTCATCAGCATATTGCTCTTGAAATATCACACTTGACACTTGACAACTTTCCCTACGAGAAAATTCATTCACTCTGCTGTCGCCTGTTATTTATTTTCTCCAAACGTTGCCGAACCCCCTTCGAGGGCCCCGAGTATTGCATGCTATGTCTTAGAGCTCTTCTTTCTAAAAATGTATCAATTATACTCTAAAGGATTGCAGTTGTGTTTAAAAATTGATTTTTATAGGTCTGTTTCGAACGTTTTCGTGATTTAAGGTAAAAACCCAATGGATATAAGGAGAGTCTACGGAGCGTTACTTAGCGATATTAAAGAAACAGCGCACATTGTCAAGTGAACTGAACGAGGTTTACTGAAAGCTTCGCTCATCACCTCAGGGATAAAAAACTTTTACGTAAATAATTGGATCGAGTGAAATAATTTCACGCTTGAATTACAGGAATTCACAGCTATATCTCGCATATGAATATGTTCCGTTCTGCTCATCAATGTCATATACTTTTAGTGAAAATCAATGAGTAAATAATAGAAAAATTGGTTTACGTTGAAATAAAAATAAAAGTAATTCCAAATATAACGTAGGTTACTAGTTCTCGTGCCTTATTTTTTTTAACGAGAACTTTGGGGTCTGCTCTTCTACTTTGCTTGCAGGATTAGAGATGATTTTTCAAAAAATTAAAGGAAAAAAGATGGAAGGTATCAGAGGAAAATATTCGATAGATCTGAACAATTTTTACTCGAAGGAGGGCAATTTGCGGAGTGGTTCCGTTTCAGTAGGAGGCGACACCCGTTCAGGGCTTCCGGCGCGTGGAGAGGAATCGCCGGCAGCAGCGCCATCCCTCATCCAAATGACACCTCAACGAACAGATGCTCGCATTCCGGCACCAGAATTGAAAGATGGGCGGCCGCGATCACGATAGCAGATACGATGTACTGGAAGGCCCTTGACTACTTCACATTAATGCGTGGACGGAGTATGTCAGCTCGTTGGCCCAGTAACGCCTGTTCTGCCGATAAACATTATCTTTTATCTTGTCGGCTTCAGATTCCGTTATGTATATGGCCGTAGAGTGTTGCTTGAATGAATAATGGTGATTCTATGAAAGATTTCATGCGAACTCGAGTGGGGAAAATTTATGACGAGGGTTCAGCAGCGCATTATTGATCTACCAAAACTTGTTCTTTTAATGACCCCTTTTGCCCAGTAAACAGAGAGTGTAAGCCTTATTTGTATTCATTATTGAGGTATTATCCACCATATACTAAGATGCTCATGGCGCTGCAAAAGACAAACTTCGACGGTTTCTTTGATTCAAGGAATTTATCTGTTCAGAGGATTAATTCATTGAGGGATCCTAATTTCCAATTTTTATGGACGTTTATACTTTTTCAGCATGATTTTTTAATTAATATATTTTACTTTTTAGTAGACAAGCTTTAGTTTGTCAGTCAGCCAAGGGGCTGCAAGCATTGCTGAGTGAATTGGAAATTCAGTGCGACAGGTATGGGATGAGAATCAATATTAAGAAAACAAAGGTTATGCGATTTTCTAGAAAGAAAAAGGGCAAGCTTAACATTAAAATAGGAGGGCAAAAACTAGAGCAGGTAGAACAGTTTACGTATCTCGGTAGTGTTTTGGACCAACACGGTCAAAGTAGTAGGGACGTAAGGAGAAGAATTGCGCTAGGCAAAGAGGCTTTCACAAGGAGGAGGGAGTTGATGAGAGGGACTTTGAGTAAGGATGTTAAGAAAAGACTCGTAAAAACTTTGATATGGAGCGTAGCTATGTACGGTGCGGAAACGTGGTCATTGAAGCAGGAGGATAGACGTAGATTGGAGGCTTTTGAAATGTGGGTGTGGAGAAGAATGGAGAAGGTGAAATGGACAGAGATGAAAACAAATGAGGAAGTACTTGGTATGGTGGGCGAAGAGAGGGGTTTGTTGGGAGCAATCCTATGGAGGCAGGAAAAGTGGATGAAGGGGGTGTTGACCGGCAGTGGGATGTTGAAGACTGTGATAGAGGGTAGAATGTTAGGCAAACGAGCAAAGGGAAGGAACAGGATAGACATGTTGGACGGGATGAAGGGAGGAAGAAAGTACGCGGAGATGAAGAGGGACCTGATATGCAAGCCTTAAGCGTGTCAGTTTACGAATGAATTGAGTGTTCATCCAACAAACACACTAACGTATAGCGAGAAAAGTTCAAAAAGCTCAAAAGTTTAAGCATCACTATATACTGAGGAGTGTAAAAATGCCAATTTAAACACTGATGAGACAATATTTTTTCTCCCACGCTTATTTACTTTTATAAGGGGCGACGACATGGAGGTCATGATAATGTTTAATAACCATGCTTTTGATATAGAGTAGGATGATGGATTTTGTGTTTTGTTAGGAGTAATAAAATATTTGTTTGGTAGTTGTGTCCATCCAAAAACCTACCTTAACCGGTAGATTACCTTAAAAAAAATATTTTATTTAGAGATCAATAAATAGTACCATCGACGATATTTCAACGAGAGCTTCCCAATGTAAGGAATTTGCAACGTTAAGAAATTCTTTAGGATACGGAAAATAAAAACGATTTTGCGTGTGCTTAAAAGAAAAACGCCTCTGTTTTTTCTTTAAAATTATTTATTATTTAGAAACATTCTTACAGTGCCAAAGAGAGCTCGATCATAATTCACAAACCTTATGTTTGCGTATTCTCCCAATTTTTTTCAAATTTTTAAACGTTTTTCCTTCAAAAGTAGTAGTGCTAAGTAACTGTCGATGGACGTTGAACTGATACGACGGAAAAACGGAGTTGGAAATTTTATAATACATTTTGGGAGGCGTATTTGTGTATAATAATCTCTAAATTTAACCCAAAATTGTAATTAAATATGGCTAGTGATAATAAAAGGCCTATAAGAGATATATTTTCGTCTAAGGTTTTCTTAAAATGAAGGCTTTTGCGTGCGAAAATCAGGCACGCGAGAGAGAGAGAAAATAAATGAAAATTATTATGAATTCCTGCCCTTAAGAAAAAAAAGAACCCCTATTTAAGCCGAGAAATATTAATGCAAGCCTGTTATTCTGAAATCTTGCAATCTTTCGGGTGTATTACCGAAAATAGTAAATATGTTGCAGATGTATGATTTTTATACAAACCATTTGTAGTATTACACGTTCTTATTAATTATACGTAGCTGTCAAGAATCAGGAGGCTAGAAACTTGTAGTTTAGAGATTCCTATGTAGAATTCCCATCCAATTATACAAATACCACATGCAAGGATTAAAGTATACATCCATGCGAGTAAGAAATCCTGGAACGATCACCCTGATAACTTTATAACGAGATTAGTACCGATGAGAACCTAAATAGGGAAACATTCTCAATTGGTCGTAATAAATATTACGACCTTTGGAGACTACTATTTTTAGATTTTTCATTGGCCTTTAAGTGTAATCTAAATCGAACTTCATTTCGCTGGTCAGAGAACGTATGGACTTAACTGTGGATAACCGTATACTCTTTACAGCATCACCTTAATGACATTTGGCATTCGGAATGACTCCTTACGTTTTAGCCCTTGACATTAATGCTGAATTCAAATATTGAATTTAAAAATTATTTTTGATTATCTTTTATTAATGATGGATTTACAGCAACTATAAACATTAAGAAAAAAGATTACTATACGAATAGACTTGACTTTTCACTTAACTATTAACTTAACTTTTTATCCACGGTCTAAGTTGGTGAGATGGAGTTTACCATGAGGCTTAAAAATGAAGCAAGATGCAAGCAATCCGCATCGTATTCTCTCCGTACTGGCCCTTTCACTTCGGTAATCCAAATCCCGGTTTTATTTAGAATAAAAAAGATAAAAATGAATGAGCTTTTTCCTCCCTTTCCGCAAGACTAGACTTTTCCCTGACTAAATGTAGATGGGGAAGTTTTCCCTCCACGTGGTAGGTATACCCAACTCCCGCCCTGAAATCCCCATTCCCTGTCACGAATCTCCACCATGGATCCAATCCCTTGTGTCCCACATTCTCTCGCCCCTCTCTTACTCTTTTCTGCCCACGAAAAAAAACTTCCCCCTTCGCGCCCTCAAACAGGAGGAAATTGAAAAACAAAAGAGCCCTTAATCGCCGCCAATAAGAGAGGTGAACCGCAGTGCAATCAATCGCAGCCACCCAAAGCGCCCTCTGCGCGCGTTATTACCATTATTATTATTCTCATATTCATTCTTATCCCTTCAATATGGGAGAGAGAGAAAAAAGAAACGAGCGGTGGAAATCACCTTTTAACATTTCCCACCGGAAGGCCTCGTTCATCTCGCTCTTTCGTGACGGAGGTGCCCCTCCTAAAATGGCGTGCCGCGTCACTTGGGCTACCACCACGCCCTCCTCCTCTTCCTTATTTCTCTCAAAGTAGCTTTTCTCGGGATTCCCGGAAATTCCCTTTCTGCCCAATTCACACGCCGAAGAGTCGTATCCTCAATATTTGAACATCTACACACATATGTATACACACTGCCCTCTTTTCAGTAGGAAAACGTCAAGGTTGACTGCTCGTTTGCACTCGGTAAAACGTACCAAAGTTTTACTTTCCCCATTTTAATCTTACATATGTCATTTCATGCAAGTCATTTTTCGTTTATTCCACATTCATCCATATATGACACCCTGAAAGCCACCGCTATGGTGTGTGGTAGGGGGTGATTACACACCAAACTACTTGAGACACAAAATACTTTATCATCCTAGTGCGTTCGGATAACGTTATTTTGATCCCTTATTGCTCGTGGGAAAAATGGCATCTCAAATCTGTTTGTTCTGGGATAAAAATCTCTAATTTCATTTACATGATCTCTACTACTGTAGTATTAATACATTTCCAATACCATCGCTAAAGAGACCTTCCGATTGCGAATATTATTATTGGTAAGCTTTGAAACAACCTTTAAACAACACTTAAAAGGTGTGCAAGCCGAGTACCGGGAGCTATTAACATACGTAAAGATGTTTTCGCTATAGATGGGAAGGCCCAGAAGTACCCGGCCTGACCTAGAGATGGCGGTAGTTGTTTAAAAAATATCATTGTATGAGAAAGTATGCAATCTATTAAGCATATGTTTCAAGTTTGACAACGCCACGTTGTTTAGTATTTGTTTGGCAGCCATCAATAGTGAACGTTTTCAGTGGATTCGTGAAAATGGTGAAAATTGGTCATCCTTATGTGATACAATACTTTTACTTGAAAGGCCTCAGCCCAACCAATATAAAAGCTGAAATGGATTCTAATCTCCGTGAGTCTGCTCCTTCGTTTACAACAGTTAAATATTGGGAAGAAGAGCTTAAACGAGGCCGTTTGAGCTGTCAAGACGAGCATCGCACTGGTCGACCAAATGAGGTGACGACGACTCCAGAAACGGCGCAGAAAAACCACAAATTGATACTGGATGATCGTCGACTGAAAGTGTGCAAGCTAGCAGACAAGGTAGGCATTTAAAAAAATGCGGTACATCGCATATTGACTGAACATTTGGACATGAGAAAGCTATGTGCAAGATGGGTGGCGCGTTTGCTCCCACTCGAGCAAAACCAGTGTCGTGAAGATGTTTCAATTGAGTGTTTAGCAAAGTTTCACACCAAATAAGTAGAATTTTGGTGCCGTTTCATAACCATGGATGAAACATGGCTCCAACACTTCACACCCGAGATAAAAGAACAATCAAAACAATGGATTCAAGAGGGAGAACCGGCTCCAAAGAAGGCGAAGCCTTCTTTAATCTGCAGACAAGGCCATGGCGTCGGTTTTTTGGGATGCGCATAGGATAATTTTTATTGACCATCATGAAAAAGGAAAAACTATCAACGGCGAGTATTATGCGAACTTATTGCAATGTTCGAGCGAAGAAATTAAGCAAAATCGGCCGCATTTGGCTAAGAAGAAAGCGTTGTTTCCTCGAGGCAATGTACCACCTCACAAATCCGTTATTGCAATGGCCAAAATTCATGGAATAAAGTTTGAATTGCTACCTCATGCACCCTATTCGCCAGATTTAGCACCCTTGCTTGGATTATTTTCTGTTCGCAAACTTGAAGAAATGGCTCGGTGGTCAAATATTTTCCAACCATGAAGAAGTGATGTCGGCAGTTAACGGCTATTTTGAGGAGAAACACATTCTCATTATAAAAAAGGTATCGAACTTATTGAACATCGCTGAGAAATGTTTACTATTAGTTGAATCTTTTCGAAGATGAACCGGAAAATTATTTGACTGAGTTGCCATAGTTAAAATGCACGTACGCTGTGTATTTAAAAAGTACTATGGACATGTAATGAACATCACAGCCGCTTCTTAGAATCATATCTTCGTATAAAAATAATGAAATATTTACAGATTATGGATCATAAAAAAATATTAATAAATTAAGAGTTTTTACTATGCTTTTAATTTTTCGTTTCGGGGACACGTTGTAGGACTACAGACTGAACATTCTCCTTATTTACCAACAAAACGAACAATAGGAATAAAAGTATATAAGAGTATATATATATTAATATATATATATATATATATATATATATATATATATATATATATATATATATATATATATATAGATTATACGGAAACACTCACACGAGCAGTATAATATTGGGATAGCACAATATAACACAAATAAAATAATAACATTTAAAAGACATTCATACGGTAAATTCTTCAAGCTTTCGGCCTTCTTCAAGTGAGTCTTACTTGAAGGCCTCGGAGAAGGCTGAAAGCTTAAACAATTTACCGTATGAATGTCCTTTTAAATGTTATTATTTTATTTGTGTTATATTGTGCTGTCCAAATATATATATATATATACATATATATACATATATATACATATATATAAATATATATACATATATATATATACATATATATATACATATATATATATATATATATATATATATATATATATATATATATATATAATGTATAACACTTAGCACTAGTGGACACAGACAAAAACACAGAAACACACAAAAAAGAGACTCACTATTTTTCGAATTTTCGGTGGTCGTTGCCACATTTATCAAGGAAGAGAGGGACAGAACTCACTCAGAAGTTCTGTCCCTCTCTTCCTTGATAAATGTGGCAACGACCACCGAAAATTCGAAAAATAGTGAGTCTCTTTTTTGTGTGTTTCTGTGTTTTTGTCTGTGTCCACTAGTGCTAAGTGTTATACATTATTATTCACGTCCGTGAGACTTTCTAAAAGTGTTATGTATATATATATATATATATATATATACATAACACTTTATATATATATATATATATATATATATATATATATATATATATATATATATATATATATATATATATATATATATATATATATATAATGGGCTGACACAATATAACACAAATAGAAAAGAATAGACACGTTTAAAAGAACACTCACACGGTAAATTGTTCGAGCTTTCGGCCCTCTCAGAGGCCTTCTTCAAGAGAGACTCTCTTGTAGAAGGCCTCTGAGAGGGCCGAAAGCTCGAACAATTTACCGTGTGAGTGTTCTTTTAAATGTGTCTATTCTTTTCTATTTGTATTATATTGTGTCAGCCCATTATTGTGCCGCTCGTGTGAGTTTTTCCGTACAATCGTTATATATATATATATATATATATATATATATATATATATAACGATTGTAACGACTGTATATATATATATATATATATATATATATATATATATATATATATATATATATACACAGTAATCAACCCGAAGGTCGTTTTGGTATGGGTGACGGTAGAGTTCACCCAGTACTAAGCCCGACGGCGTGTGAAATTCACACATTAGGGTAGGGAGGCCAGTTCCTTTTCCTGTGCCGGTCTCCCAGGAAGATCTGGTACCCAAAAATCATATAACTTGGTCGGAGCTGCATATATATATATATATATACACACACAAATACATATGTATGAATTTGAGCTTATAAATATCCATACTTTTGGTAAAATTTAATCAGCAGATTTCCTTGTTTTCCCTTTTATCCTAATTTTACGTATCACTTTCGTGTGTTAAAAACTGTTTCTCTTCCCCCCCATGTCCTGGGGAGAACTTTCCTATGCGGGAAGGCTGTTCTCCTCCATGCCAGTTTAATATTTGTCCTTAGGTCTCCCCGCCAACACGGAGCAAAATATAGATACACCGGGACTAACACAAGAGACATATTTCCTCCGGGGTGGCGAATGCTTCGGGTCAAATCTTCGATGCATGGCATCACCAAATCCCGTACGCTCTCACCTGCCCTACTCAGGCCTTCACCTCTTTGGCACTCGCCGGAAAGTAAATGCCACGGAAGTCAATCGACCCACCTTGCGCCCGTTCACGCGAAATCCACGGTCCAAGGGGGGGGGGCATTGCTCCAGGTCCACGCCGGCCATCCGAAAGCAGCACTCGGTCAATATCTGGGAGGATACTACATATTGTTTGAGATGCATTCAATTTGTGTTTTTCTTTCCTAAACATTTGCCTAATTTAGACCGATTAAACTGCTTTTACCTGTCAACACAGTTTCGCTGAAATTGTGTGCACTTCTACTGCGTCGTCACGATGGTCGCTGAAAACGCTTCACAAGGCCTATGTTTAGCCCAATAGAACTCGCTCTAGCATGGCTGCATGCGTAGGGTGTTTATTCCGGAGTTGAGAAAAACCATTACTAGGAGACAAGATGAGCATTAGTTCAAAATTGTCGCAGAAAAACTGCTGATGAATGACTACCTTAAGAGGAGGAGTGAAGGCCGAAATCTGAGCGTAGTCATGAAAACTGTTGCATACACCTGCTTCCGCTTTTCCGGAAGTACTTGAAGGCATTTCTTCTTCGAAACATCTTCGATATACATCACTGACCGTTGTGGCAATCTTGATAGAGTGGGAGAGGAGAATGATACCCTTACTAAAATACACATCGTACCAACTTTGCCTTTCATTTTAAACACTTGTTTACCCCAGGATGTGATTCTCCGTCCCTGTCGAAGTGCTGTAGTGTTGCAGGCCACGTCTGGCGAGAGATCCGCAACCGTAAATCGGCGATATTTACGATTTTTTTCGTTGATTTTCAGTATCAGTTCATCCGTCACGAGGCAAGGCCGACCACTGCGTGAGCAATCAATGGTTCGGCCATTTTTTAAACTGAATGCACCACTGCCTCACTCCGCCTATGCCCATTACTCCGTCTCCGTACACACGCCAAAGTTGCCTATGAATATCAATTGGCTCGTGGTCTTTTGCCTGTGCAAAACTAATAACAGGTCGCATTTCACAACTCGAGGGATTTTCTATTGCAGCGCACATTTTAATAGTTCGAAATGTGAACAAATTAGAGGAACCACAGTCCATGTACACACTACCACAGCAGGATGCGTACTTATTGAGTGTAGGGGCGTTTTAGACACCACCAAGCTGGTGGCTCTAGCCCTATACCCACAGCCACGTTAGACCGAAACATGTGTCACTTTCTGGTCAGCCCTCGTGTTATTTTGTGGAAAACTCTCGTCGACTTCACGATGGCAGACGCCGTCATGTACGAGTTGGGTTATTCCAGTTTGCTGTTTTCAAATGGTTTTTATTTGCATGCACACCTACGGAGTCGGCTCTCGGTAAGGTACATGCACGGTGCAACACTTTTTCCTTGCGTCCGTTACACATTGTGTAACTTTGCAGTCATTTAAGAGTATTTCCAGAGGACTGGTACATTCATCCATTTGTAGCTTGAGCAAGCGGGCTTCCGGCCCGAAAGTAACCGCTGCGTCGAGTTAATGCGGAATCATCCGTGGATTGGGGCCTTGCGATATCTCTCATTCGACGTGGTTTCGGGGGCGTGAACGGAAGGTCGGTAACAAAGTGAAACTCGCGCGCCCAAGGTGATTCCGGAGAAGGCATTCCGGCGGTCCTTCGACCGTGTTTTCAATTCATTCTTAAATATAGATGGCTCAAAGGAATGAAAACATAATGACCGCCGCCAAATGTAAAAGGGTCGCCACGCCCACCACACTCGATCGGACCACGAAACCAAAGTGCGTGTGGAGCAGCTACGGCGCCGCGAATTGAGCGACTCTCCTCCCCGCCTCTTCTTGCTAAAGCCGGGGAACTTCTTTTTTCAAGCCTACATATTTAGTTTGAATGAAAAGTGACGGATAATCACACACCAGATCCGTACGTATCTGTCATTTCAAAGCGGTAATGATGTTGGGTATTTAGTATTCATGGCCCAATCGTTATTATTTCGATGCTCATTGAGCATTGGTTGCAAGTGCGTGAGGAAAGTATCATGTGAGATCATTTTTTTCTTCCTCAGCCGGAAAGCCCTGATTTCCATCCCCCGGCCGCGTCACCCCCATTTGCCTGCCCATCCCCTGCCCGGCCACCCCCCCCCCCCTCCCCGCTCTCCCCCGGCAGCCTCCCCCGAGGACCTGCTCTGCGGGACAGAGGATCCGGTGGAATTGTCCGGGGAGGAGCCTCGTCTGAAACCATCGCGTTAAGATAATTGGCGTTGACTCAGCTGAACGTTACCAATTTTCCTTGCCACGACCGTTTCCACCAAAAAATTAGCTCCAGTGCGTCTATAGTGGAAAAATATAAATGGGATGCCAAAGTATAAAGATTGGGATGGAAGTATCAGTTACTTTTGTTATCTGTGCGTTTATGTCGATAATCCTCTTGAATTCACAATGTAGTACTCTGTATGGCTAACTTCAAAGGGTCGATTCTCACCCTCGGCAAAATATTACTGACTTCATTTGAAATAGGACAATATTAAAACTAATTTTTGCAAAATGATGAGTGACGAAGAAGGATTAAAGCAATTTTGAACTTAATCACACATGAAAATTCAAGGTTTTCTTGCACGAAAATTAGAATTTATTAGAAGAGCGTTGGTGAAATGTGATGAAAAGATTAAAGATACATGTTATTTTTCCCTCGTTAGGCTTCAATTAGAATATGCTTTAAAGTATATGGAATCCTCACGAAGTTGGATTGATTGTCGTATTATACTGCGTGCAGCTTAGAGGTGCAAGATTTGTAAAATGTTGTCATCATAAACTTATAGCCCATTACAAATATTAGAGGAGCTAGGTTGTGAATCACTCAGGGAGCGATTGTTTAATTACAAATTAAATCTCATGCAAAAATTGAAATGATGATGTTGTCATTATTTTATGTTAGCCCCATTGTACGACGTTGGGAGAGATCTTGTAAATTAGGTCTGAGAGGTTAAGTGTAGAGTAAATAGAATTAAGATGTAATTTTTCCCACGAACGATAATAGATCAGAATAACATTGTCCGACCAGTAAGGGGATAAAGTATTTTGTATCAAAAGTAGCTTGGTAAGTAATCAACCTCTGCCACACATCCTAGCGGTGGCTTGCAGGGTACCTTGTGCATTCATGGCATTGCATGCATGGCATTTGTTGCGGTAGCATTCTGCTGTAATTAGTGAAGAACAAAAGCGGTATTACGTTTACCTGTTTCGTAGATTTCGAAAAAGCATTTGATAGAGTGAATTGGGAAAAACTAATGAGTATAATGAAGACAATAGGAATAGATTGGAGGGAAAGGAGGCTAATCCGCAACCTGTACATGTCTCAGACTGCTCAGGTGCGAGTGGGGAACGGGGAGTCCAGTTGGGCAGTGTTTGGAAGAGGTGTAAGGCAGGGTGGCCCATTATCACCGTTGCTGTTCAACCTGTATGCAGAGGAAATGATCAAAGAGGCATGGGAAGAACTAGAGGTAGGAATGAAAGTGGGCGGGGAATTCGTAAAATCAGTTAGGTTTGCTGATGACCAAGCTTTAGTTTGTCAGTCAGCCAAGGGGCTGCAAGCATTGCTGAGTGAATTGGAAATTCAGTGCGACAGGTATGGGATGAGAATCAATATTAATAAAACAAAGGTTATGCGATTTTCTAGAAAGACAAAGGCTAAGCTAAACATTAAAATAGGAGGGCAAAAACTAGAGCAGGTAAAACAGTTTACCTATCTCGGTAGTGTTTTGGACCAGCATGGTCAAAGTAGTTGGGACGTAAGGAGAAGAATTGCGCTAGGCAAAGAGACTTTCACAAGGAGGAGGGAGTTGATTAGAGGGACTTTGAGTAAGGATGTTAAGAAAAGACTCGTAAAAACTTTGATATGGAGCGTAGCTATGTACGGCGCGGAAACGTGGTCATTGAAGCAGGAGGATAGACGTAGATTGGAGGCTTTTGAAATGTGGGTGTGGAGAAGAATGGAGAAGGTGAAATAGACAGAGATGAAAACAAATGAGGAAGTACTTGGTATGGTGGGCGAAGAGAGGGGTATGTTGGGAGCAATTCTTTGGAGGCAGGAAAAGTGGATGAAGGGGGTGTTGACCGGCAGTGGGATGTTGAAGACTGTGATAGAGGGTAGAATGTTAGGCAAACGAGGAAAGGGAAGGAACAGGATAGGGATGTTGGACGGGATGAAGGGAAGAATCAAGTACTCAGAGCTGAAGAGGGATCTGAGGTAGAGGTGGTTGTGGCGTTTTTCTAGGGGTCACAAATTATTTAATTAGTAATTATGTCCATCCAAAAACCTGCCTTAACCGGTAGATTACCTAATAATATATATATATATATATATATATATATATATATATATATATATATATATATATATATATATATATATATATATGTACATACATTACGTGGGCCGCGGTAGTCCAGTCGGTAGAGCGTTGGACTGCTGACCAGAAGGTCCCGGGTTCGATTCCCGGGCAAGGCACTCTGGGCACCTAAAGCTCCACCCAAGCTAAAGTGATTTTTCGGGTATCAGGTCTTCCTGGGAAAGGGCACATTCGGGTCTTACCGGCACAGGGAAAGGAACTGGCCCCCCTACCCTGATAAGAGAATTTTCTCACGCCGTATAGAGCTTAGTACTTGGTGATCTCTACCATCACCTACTAAACCGACCTTCGGGTTGATTACTGTGTTTATGGTTATATATGTGGTAGCCACGGCACCATATATTCCGTATTGATCTGGTGGTCGTTTCAATTCGGCATGATGGAATCGTTGGGAATTCTGGAAAAAAACCCGTTTCTTTCTACTTTGTGGAGAGGGCAAGATCATCTATTCCTTTGCCTGCTAAGCCTTTGCCGTGGCGTATAAATGGCAAATTTGGAATTTGTAAATGGCCATTTATTGGCCATTGGTTTACCTTGGTAAAATATTAATATTTATGTTCATATGCAATTAAAATTGCAGTATAATATGCGTTACTTAAAAATTTAGATAAAATCATGGAAAGACACTATTAATACAATTAATATTGCCAAGGTTTAAGTAGTAAAATGGAATGTAATTAAAATATGTATTACGATTACCTTGCCTAGAAGTATGTATCGTTACCTAGATGTATGTTTTACTATTTTATTGTCTATTCTCCTAATGGTTTTCATTATGTGTCCGAGTAATACTTATCAGTTGATTATTAGAGGTTGATTACTGCGTTGATATTAGAAGACAACAAGAAACATCTTTTTATTCTACCACTCCTAAAACTCTTTTTCGGGCAAGTTCGATAATTGATTGTGTAGCACGCCAAGCGGACAGACAACTGTGGGGTTTAAAATCGAAACTCGAATTAATCGAATAATTCTTTCTCAGTGATTTTTTGTACTTGTTTTATTTCAATTTTCAAAAGTAAGTGCGTGCAATGGCGTCACGTGTGCATCTGTGCCAATGCCAAGGTTAGTAATATTGATCTAACGCCATCATAATGTCGCAGGTAAGGAATGAGTCGTGGAGAGAAGTGGAAAAAATAAAAAAAAGGCATCGAGAGGTGGAGAATTCCTAGTGTCCGTGGGAACGGAGGGGGAGGAAGGAGGAGTAGGTGAGGGAGAGGGTGAGATAAATGAATGGAAGGGAAGCGGAGGAGGGGGCGGAGAGGAATGCGCCCCTCGTTGGACTGCCGCAGAGGAGGGAAGATAATGCCTTTGTCTTCGCTTCCTCCTCCGCACCCGCACGAGAGGGGAGGGAGTCAAATACAAACATAATGGGAGGACGACCGCATAAAGGAGGCATTCCCAGAGTGCAAAGCGCGGCATCGCTTGGGACAGAGAACAGATTCCCCCCCCCCCCCTAACCCCTCCCCTCCTCTCCGCCTGCCCCCGATCGCCCCCCGACTCCTCTCCTTCCTCCCCCAACCTCATTATTCCGCAATTATTTGGCGTTTTGCCGCGATAAATCAGCTGTCAATGTCGACATTAAGAGACGGAGCGTCTATGCGGCGCGTCCCGCTGATTTCAAAAATTAAATTCCCCTCCCGCAATTTTGAACGCTTTTTGCCCCTCCTACTCCCGTGCTCTTTTACTTCGGATGATCAGACGGCGAAGAAGAAATATCGAATCGTAATTGAATTTGAGAGAAAGAGAGAGGGCATGGGAGAGCCGAGAGCGCATTATGATAAAGCAGTGCCTCTCTGATTGGACGGAACTATTTAATTATCGCGTCATTTTATCCTGAGGGGTTTGAGTGATGCCACCGGCCGCTTACGTCTTTCCGATGAACGCGAAAATCGTATCTTTCACACAACAGCGTCACGAGGTGAAAAGCGTGAAAAATTAATTGGCTAGCGTAACTAATGGGCTATATTTGATTTTTGTCCTAACGAGATGGAGAATGATAAACTGTATTTAATAGAGAAATGCTTTTTAACCATTTACTGCTCGCGTGTCAGGACTGATCAGCATTTACCATATGGTTTTTCAGCATGATCTCTCGCGAAATGAAGACGAGTGTACTCCTGCCTGTGCTAGTTCCATGAGACTAATTACATTATCTGTATATGCATTACTCAGTGTGGTGTTTGCGTCATATTATATTATTGTTTGAATGATTATTTTATTTCAAACGCGCAGCTGCGTGTAATTGATGGTGCGGAATGAATTAATACGTATCGTGCGAAATGTTTTCCATATGTTAAGCGCGATTTGATGTTTTCAGATTTGATATTCCTTTGTCATAATTGTGTCTTTCGTTCATTGCGTGTATGTATTGCCTGTCTATTCTGAGTATATTATAATTGCATTTTTTTAATCCCTTGCCATACATGTCTCATCTATTCCTTTCTCGGTGTGCTCTAGTACATGGCTCACATTCAAACAAATGACTGTGACTCGTGTGAAATATGGTAGTATAGAAGGAAAGGATAAAACCAAATTTTGTTATTGTGCAAGGAAATCGTTAACAATGACTTATTTTACTTTCGACGATGTATCTCAGCTTAATACGGCCAGAGGAAGCTAGACCGATGCATGTCAAGAATACACTCTTGAGATTAAGAAAAACTGACACCACCGTATTTTTTACACTTGAAATTAAAACCTCTATAAACATTTTATGCGTAAATTCATCTATGGTATAGAAACAAATAAAAACGTTTGCCAATGAAAGAAGTAAATAAACCTTCTAATGACAATATAAGTTTTAAGAATGCTTGCTGACGTCTATGTGAGTTTTGTGTGGAAGATGTTTTGTAAAAAGAATTAATCAACGTAAACATTTGGAAATTGGAAATAATCGCGTGTTGCCATGCTTATACAATTTATTCATGCTTACCTGTTACTATGCTAGTTGCTGCCATCATTGTTAGAATTCAGTGTTTTAAAGTTACCGAAGCGTCCGTCTCCTTAGAGATTAGACCTAAAATTGTACGAGTACGTGTACTCCTCGAGTATTTTTTGAAGAAAACATGACTTCGATACTCTCTACGACTCCGTACGGTTAATTGGTGGGCCTTTTTTTTACCAGCTTTCAGCAACCCGATCATTCCGTAGGTCTCAGGATTTGACCAATAACGAATCCCATTCCTTGCTTTCTTTGCTTCGAGCGAAAGAATCTCCATGTTTCCCAGGCGAGGGCGCATTTTCGGCAAGCATCTTGCGTTCGTATACGGCCAAAGGTGAACCGCCTTCTCCCCCGTTCTTGCAATTTCCACCCCCCCCCCCTATCCCAAGACATACCTTTTCAAAGTGCTCCTTCCGTCCAACAATTTCGTTCCCCTTCTTAATGCAAATGAAATGAAACAGGGAGCTGACGTCAAAAACTGTTTTAGCCTTCTCAAGTATTGTATATTGTAGTATTCTGACAAAGAACCCTTGATTGGAAGAAATAGGATATACGAGATTTGACACTGCGTGATTGTATCAACACATGAAGATGCCAGAGCTGCAAGCCTCCGACAGTCAATCTCGTTGTTTCAGAAAGTCCATTCGGGGATTTAAAAATATATCTTGGTCAACGGCTGAACCGGACAGTTTTTCCCACCCATGCGATTGCGTAGATGAAAAGGCTTGAGTTGAAGTAATTTTTCAAGTTAGCTAAACTCGTTTGATTTTTTGCGATTGAAAAATGGAGTTCAAAGGAATTAATCATGAATTATATAAAAATATATAATTATATATTTGTATATATATATATATATATATAATGTGTATATATTATATCATATCATCATATCATATTGCTCCCCCATTTGGTCCACGTCATCCCCAACTAACCTTAAATCCCTTGATTGCATCTCTCACTTCTTTACCAAAATAGTCAAACACCGAGTCCCACATTACCGCAATATGTCCTCAAATGCTGTTCTGTCTTCCCTATCCATTTCTAGTCCCCAAAGCTGCAGACTTAAAGCTGATTTAAAACTCCTCTACAACACCCTAAACTCGGCTATTGATTGCCCTGAACTGATATCTTTCTTCAACTTCAGGATACCAACCCGATCCACCCGCACCCACTCCCCACTCCATCTGCCTATTCCTAGAATATCTCTCACCAAGCGCTCACTGTTATTTCGCCTCTCCTCCCTTCTAAATTCACTCCCCCTCACACTGTCGACCCCTTTAACCTATCATGCAAAAACTTCACCACCCATCTCCCAAGCTTTATCCCACCTTTCAGTAAATTAAAATTTTCCCCGGTCCATGCTTGGTTCTCGTTGTTATTGTTATACTGTTACTGTCTTTTGTCCTCTTTTATGTTTGCTATATTTTCACTGTAAATTGGCGTCACTACTGTATGTGAACAATGTTTTAAAATAAAATAAAATAAATAAAATATATATATATATAAGTACATATATATAAATATATTTTTATATATATGTATATTTCTATATATATATATAATATATATATATATATAAATATAAACAAATATATATAATATATATAAATATATATAATATTATATATATATATATATTTATATATATATATATATATATATGCTTTCGTAGACGTAACACAGAAGTGCCGAATAGTACAATACACAGTAACACACAATATAGAAACACAAAAAAAGAAGAACACTCACACGTTATTTCTTGATATTTCGACGGAAACAATCCGTCTTCCTCTGAAGATATAGAAGTAATGACTGCTGGAGTTGTTGAGGTGAGGGGTGCGAGAGAAAGGGAAGGGGGCCAGGAGAAGGGGAGAACGGGAGGCGAAGGAGGGGTGAGGGTGGGCTTCCACAAAGTAACAATTTTAGGCCACTCCCATCAGTGAACGACATTGAGGCCCGGATGCTGATAGGCCATACAGATGTAAATGAATGCCATTTCAAGTGTTTTTAATTGTATAGGGTTATCGGATGTGGGAAGGGAGGCCAGGACGGAAACATTGTAGCACAGGTTGAAAGGGGTATTATGATGGGAAGCATGTTTAGGGATGGGGAGACCCGCGGACGGGGAGGAGGGATTGCACGAGGCGCGGTGGTTATTAATCCTAATGTTAAGTGGTGTGGAACATTGGCCTATGTAAAATGACGGGCAGAGTTTACAGGTAAGAAGATAAACTACATTCTTGGAAGTGCAAGAGGAATAGGGGAAGGGCGGGAGAGAGTTAAATGGTGGGATGGAGTGGGGTGGAGTGGTGAAAATAGGGCAGGTTTTGCATCTTGCTCGATGACATGGAGTGGGTATGGCTCTGGGGGTGTGAGGGGATTTTGAGAGCGGCCTGGTGGATTTGAGGATATTTGCTAGGTTGGCGGGACGTTTGAAAGTGACAGAGGGGCATTTGGGAAGAAGGTTGGAGGAAGTGTTGTGATTTTTGAGGATGGGGAATAGGTCTTTGAGGATGAATTTGAGAGACTGAATGCCTGGGAAGTAGGTAGTACAGATTGAGAGAGGCTGGGAGTCTGTGGTTGAGGCAGGCTTGGGGGTGTAGGAATGTTTAAGTATTTTTTTATGGAGGAGGGAATCAGGGTATCCTCGTTGGAGGAGGGAGTGGTGAAGGTTGTTGAGGTATTTCTTAAGGGATTCGGGATGGTTGCAAATGCGGTGACCGCGGATAGAGAGGGAGTAAGGGAGGGAGCGCTTGGTATGGGAGGGGTGACAACTGCTGTAATGAAGGTATTGCTGCTTATTAGTGGGTTTGGTGTGAACAGAGGTAAGGAATTTGTTATTGCTGAGGGTAATATTAACATCGAGGAAGGTAATCTGAGAGGATGAAATGGTCGAGGTGAAATACAGGGATGAGGAATCGTTGAGTTGGGAGATGAAGGAATTGAGGGAATCTATGCTGTGTGGCCATAGTAGAAAGATGTCGTCAATGTATCGGAGCCACAGGAGGGGTTGCAGAGGATAGTTTGAAAGGAAATTCTCTTCTAGGACACCAAGGTGGAGGTTTGCATATGAAGGGCTGAATCTGCTACCCATGGCACAGCCCTTTATCTGGAGGTAATGGTTATTGTTAAAAGAAAAGGAGTTGCGGGTGAGAATGAAATCGGAAAGGTCAATGAGAAAATCGGTACTGGGGATTTGAGGGGTAGGGCGTTTGGAGAGGAAGTAACGTAGGGAAGAAAGGCCTTCTTGGTGAGGAATGGAAGTGTATAGGGAGGTGACATCGATAGTAGCCATAGTAATATGGGTATCAGGAGGGAGGGAAGTTGAGTGAAGCAATCTGAGGAAGTGGTAGGTGTCTTTTATAAACGAGGGTAGGGAGTGAACTAAAGGTTGGAGATAGTAGTCCACGAAGGCGGAAATTCTTTCGGTAGGAGAGCTACGAGAGGAGACTATAGGGCGGCATGGGTTGTTGGGTTTGTGGATCTTAGGAAGGATGTAGAAGTGAGGGGTGTGAGGTTGGGAAGGGGAAAGGAGGGAGATGTCACTGGGGGAAAGATTCTCCTTAGGGCCGTTGTCTCGGAGGAAAGCGATAATTTCTTTTTGGAATGCGGGGTTAGGGTCAGCGGGAATATTTTGATAGGATGAAGTATCGGAGAGTAGTCTGTTGCATTCTTGAAGGTAGTCTGCCGTGTTTAGGATTACAACTGTCGAACCCTTATCGGCAGAAGTGATGACTAGGTTGGGGTTGTGTGTGAGTTTTTTTAACTCAGTTAATTCGGCCGGGGAGAGATTAGTGTTGGGGTTTAGAGATTTAAGGAAAGAAGGACTAGATATTTTGGACAGGAGAAGATTGATGAAGATTTCGACCGGGTGATTGGGAGGGAGCGGTGGAGGTTCAAGGTGGGAAGGCGGCCGGAACTTGGTGAGGGCGCTGTGTGTGTGTGCGGGGGATTGAAGAGTGGCGGGTTGCATGGCCCAGAAATGTCGCCATCTAAGATTTGTATTCATTCCGATTATAAACGCATCTTATTCAGTTATGTGACTGTATAATAATTCACTTTTATCGTTTAATTAGTTATTTATATTTATCAATGAATGAAATTATTGGAATATGAATTTAATATGGATATTTCCTCGCAGAAACTCCCTGCAGAGTTCGAAAAATTTATGTTACATCATGTTCTATTGAATACCCTTCCAAATGTTTTGAGCAGATACGAGTGGTTGGTAGTGAAGAAAGAAAAGAAAGAAGGGGAGAAGCTAGAATATTTGATTTATTATTTGGTCACCCACTGTTTCTTTTTACTGTTTAATGTAGATTTTGGATGGGCACAGACTCAACATGCCTATATTTCTTATCCTTGCCTAACAAGACATGACCTGACATCCAAAACTGCAATAAACTGTTCTAAAATTTAGCATACATTCTCCATCCTTTCTTTTCGACCACAAATAATAATTGATTATGGACATTAGGCCTTTAAAAGTACTTTTCAAAGTAATCTACTAGATCAGGATCTAAGGGAGGGATGGAATGATTCAAGACTAACGGGAATCATTATAATGGGCTAAAGGTCTCTTGCCTTTAAATCAAAATTACACCATTCGACTCAGTTGTTCCTTGAAATGCTGATTCCTCTTTTATAATTTGTCCCACTGAGATCCTAAGTTCACATTTCGCGGGGTTTTAGAGCGGATTTTCTATAAATCGTTTCTTCATTTAGAGCCTTTACTTAAACTGATGTGAGTTATTAATTTATTTTTTAGTAGCAGTAGTAGTTATAGGGGAGGAGACCGTCAACTGAGGTCATTTGCGCCATTAGAGATGGATGGGAAAGGAGGAAGGGTGGAGACAAACCCAGTCTACTCTTATCAAAAGGAACCAAGAGGTCACATAGTTAGCGTTCCATCTGACGGACGGCTTTATCACTTAAAGGGCTCTCCACAAAGTACCTAAAGTAGGGATCAGGACAGCACTGAAAAAAATCTGCCGTCTCCATAATTCGAACCCTCTGAGTGGGAAACCAGAACGTTAGCCACCGCACCATCCCGATCACAAAATTTATCAGTTCTTGCTTTCCTGTTCTCTCCATCTGATTTTTCCAACCCTCGTTGACAGTATTTCAGGCAATATTTTTGATTGGACAATTTTTGTGTACGAATACTTGAATGCACGGCAATGTGTCTGAGCATTGAATGATTTGCAGGAGACTTTGTTTTCACGAAGACCTAATTTCATGAAAAGACATCCTGAGACACGATAGAAGATCATAGCTGAAGGGAATATGCAGGGCATGGATTACAGAGGGAAGGCCAGGGTGAACTACGTGAATAAGATGATGGAACATGTCGGTTCAAGCAACTATGAAAGAATGAAGTGAATGGTTAGGGACGGGATAGTTTGAGAAACTCCTTCAAATCAATTCTCGGGTTGATAACCCGTGATTGTAAATATCATCCTCATCATTGGGCGCTTTTATCATGAGCTGTAGTCTAAATAAATTTGTCAAATGTGCATGTGATAATAATTCAGTAAATCATTATTGTACGTAATTAAAAGGGGTAAACAACTGAATAAATATGATATTCGACACTTTTGTACGAAAAATTATTGGCTTACCAGCAAAAATATCTTATTTAGGGATGTGCCATTTCGCATTACGAGACTGAAACAGAACGAAAAGCTTTGCCCGAAAAGTACACGAAAGAAAGTGTAGGACAAAGTTGTGAATGACGATCAATATCGACCTCGATTCGGAGTGGGTATGACGTTGGCAAAAGCTGAATTTCAAATTGGGATCCGTCAACTCCTTCGTACAAACGCTGTATCAGAAGAAGACTCAATGCGATTCTTCTTTGGTTTATAAAAATTGTTAATGCTCCCCCTTTTAACTCTGGGCGCTCCCCATCTCCTCTGAAATTTCGAAAAAAATTCTAAAGCGAGCATTTGCTCCCTTGAAAGTCGCCGGAAAAAATCTTTGATTTAACTTTCTTCTCTTAACACAACCCCCTATCGTCACAATTGTCTGTCATTACCACTTCGTCTCTCAATCCTCATTCTCTACCCATTAACCTATCCAAACCTATCCTTGCGTCTCTTTTCCCCCTTCAACTTCCACCACCGTAAATGCTTGGGTTTCCTCCAAAACGCCCTCCTCACCCGAAAGATCGTCCGCTCTCCCCTGGCCAAACAAATTACCTCTTCGAAGAAACGCCTGATGAACAAATCTCAAACCTTGCTTCAACCCCCGTGACCCATGGTGAAAAGTCGCATCAATGCAAAGGTCTTTCCATTCACCGTCTCCATAAAATCAAACTAATGAAACCGAACTCTTCTGACCACCACAATCAATTCCCGCCTTAACCCAAAGTGGAAGCCTTTTAGGAATGCCTAGACCTTTACGCTAACGAGAGACTAGGCCTATCCAGACCGCACTTCTCAAATTCTAATTCCCAACCTCTCACGAACCTTAACCTTTTCCTACCAATCTTTATCAAAGTTCTCCTATTCAAAATCTCTAGTCCTTCCTCCCTTTAAAACCCAAAAACAACCTTCCAACACCTGTATCATTTACTTTAAAAAACTCGCCAACAATCTCAATATCGTCTTCACTTCCGGAGATGAAGGCTCCACAGTTTAGATACCTATGACCGCACATCATACAAAAGTGACAAAGACACAATTATGGTCACCTACTCATACACAAACATACTCACTCATCCACACCTCTATTTAATTAAGGAATCAGCTCCTTTCTAAAGGTTGGAGGTTCCCGTGAAGGATGTTTGAGAAATATGTCTCTGGAGACTTCAAAAGTGTTTCACCACCCAATCCTAGGAACCCTAAGCTCTATATTCTTCCGAAAATGCACAAACCTAGCATTCCTGACCGATTCATTGTTTCTTCCCACCACTTCCGAACCGGACGAATTTCCGCATTCGTCGACTGCCATCTCCAATCCCTTGCGCAATCGCTGCAGTCATCTATTGAAATTATCATTTCCTAAAAAAACTTTATTCAATAACCTTTCCCCAAATACTGACATGATTATGGTCACTGTTGATAAGCCCTTTCTGTATACATCAATTTCTCATGAAGAAGGTCACTTTTGTCTCCATTTCCTTCCCATACGTCTCACTCCCCAATTCCCTGAGACATATTTCCTTTTGAAACTTTCTAAGTCTATTCTAACACGCAATTATTTTACATTTAACAATAGCCACCACATCCAAATCAAAGGTTGGACCATGAGAAGTACAGGGTTCGTCCGGAAAATAAGTGTACTGAGCTCAGGAAAAAAAATGTATTACACTTTTACATATCTTAAGCTAATATTCCTCAAAATAGGACCCTTGTGAGTCGATACACTTGTTCCAGCGGCGTTCCCATTCCTGGAACGCTCCCGCGAAGGCATCATCGGGAACCTCTCGAAGACTCGTCGTCGACCTCTTCTCTGCCCTCCACGAACATCTTGTGCCACCGAAAGATCATGTTTCTGGACATGGCTGACTCCCCGTAAGCCTGGTTAATCATACCGACAGTTTCAGTAGACGATTTCCCAAGCTTTACCGCAAATTTGATGGAATAACACTGCTCCAAAAACTTCGGCATCGCGTTCCGTGACGTGGGTCGAGCGTGGAGGTTCGCGTTAACAGAGCTCCTCACTACACCACAGCTCAGAGCCGACTGCCTTTTTCAGCGTCGCTTGCCAACATACCCCCCTCCAATCGCAGCCCGTCAGAGCGGTGCTGGGCGCGCCTGGAGCGGCGCGCCCAGCCCAGGAGTCAGTACACTTATTTTCCGGACGAACCCTGTGGGTTCAGCTCTTCTTTTGTAAATCTCTAACGCGGCCTCTCTAATGCAGTGTAGAGGAGCTAGATTTGTAAAACATGTTGTTATGATAAACTCCGTAGCGTATCAAAAATATTAGAGGAGCTAGACTGGGATTCACTCACGGAGCGAAGGTTGAAGTAAAGATGAAAGAAAGAAAAACTTTGCCTTTTCGCATAAAATGTTTTTATTACGACCTAGGTTCCGTTACAGCGTCACATCTTAAGGTAGACAAGAAAAGTGAGTTTTGAAAAGCAAAATGTCTCCTTTCATAATGAAGTATTTCTACCATGTTACTCCTGAAACATTTCATTTGTTAAACTAAATTAGAAATCTTTTGCATAAATTGGAAGGACTTGTCTTTAGCAATTGTTTTAAAAATGTGCCTAGCCACATCATACTTACGGTAGTCATCGTACTCTTCGTAGCCATAGAGATTTATTTTATAAATTAGAAAGATTAAGTGTAGAAAATCCAGATTTAAAATGTTAATTTTCCCACGTACTTTAAGGGATCAAAATAACGTTGTTCGACTGTGCAAGGAATACAAGTATTTTTGGCCTAAAGCAGTTGGGTGTGTATTCACCCCCTGCCGTACACCCTAGGGGTGGCGTGCAGGGCACTATGTAATAATAATAATAAATCATCCAATCAGCACGTTCTTCTACGTACATTCCTCCTTGCTTACAATCCTCTCTCAAGGGCTAGCCAGTATGTCTGGAAGGGAAGAAGAGATGGTGTTCAGATATGTAGTGTGCAAAATGAATAGGGTGAGCAGAGGGGAATTCCCGTCACATTTCGGCGCCTCTTTCTCTCTCTCTCTCTCTCCCCCCTCCATTCCCACCCCCGTCTTTCCAATCCTCCCTCCTCCTCCCTCCCTGCCCAAACTTCTCGCGACGAACGGACGGGAGGGGCGAGCGGTGAGACGGGGAGAGGGGCGGGTGGTCCGGGAGGGAGGAGGGGAGACGAAACTATTCCACGGCCAAAAAACCCTCATTTCTGAAATACGCAAAAGGATTCGATCTTAGAAGCTCGGAAGCATCTTTAATCGCCCTCCCGCGAAGGGAGAGTACGACGAGGAATTGGGGTCCGGGAGTGAGGGCTGGGGGCGGGGGGGGAAAGGGTTGTGAACAGCCCCTCTTTCTCTCTTGGGAATCCGCGTGGAATTCTTCGAGGGATCACTCAAAGGGAGATCCCCTTTGTGTCCGTCCCGACTGAAAGATGGAGCCATTAAATCATTTTTTCGACTAAAATGGGAGAGAGTCCAGGAAAGATCTTTTGTTGGAAGCAAAAGTGAGGTATCCAAGGCGCATGCCTCCGAGCTCCGAGCGTGCCTCTCAAATTGAGGTGAAATGGAGCTTTATTTTTCCTAATATGTAAAAGTTCGAGGGAGCACCGATTTCAATATTGAAACCGTAACTCACGTCACCGGGAAGGGAAGAGCATTAAGCTCCCCAATGGAACATGGCGGCGCCGGACCTGGAGCAAAAACACACAAATTGCTCTTTATTTACGACCTCAATCCGTCAGTTTCCTCAAATTACCGACCCTTTTAGCCTGTTTTGGTTATTTTTCTTGCTGATACTTTTTTTTGACTTCTGCTAACACGTTCAGGCAATAAAAGGCTAATCACATAGTAATCCAGTAACAAATCGTCCAGGAACATAGCCCAGTAATTTAATTGTCCACTCTTAAGAGCAGTGAATAGGAATTTTTCTTTTTATCTCACGTAGCGCAGCGTGGTAGCCCAGTTGATGTATAGGATTTGATTTCTATGCATAAACGACTCCGAATCGGCACTGTTACCCCTTTAAGGGTTAGAGGGTGCCTGCGAGACATAACCCTGGTGCAGTCAAAGGGATCGCATTCCAAAATGGGACATGACGCAGCGTGCAGCACCAGATATTATTATGCCTTCCTGTTCCGGCTTTCGCAATGAGAGAGAAGTCACCATTGCACGCTTGAAGATAGGGCACTCAAGGCCAGTCATATATATTTTCTCGGAAGAGAAGAGACAAGATCTTTTATAATGAGAGCATCTCTTCACTGGATGTGAAACATCTCCTCATTTGGCGCAATGGACACCAGGTTGTTTGCGGTAGGCTGAACTTCAAGGCGCTCGACTTCGGGCATAGTTTAATTGTTAGCCCTCTCTCACGGTGCAAACGTCTTATTTTATAGATAAACTGTCTTATCACGTTTTATAATTGAAAGGGTGAGAGCATTTGAATACTGCCACTTTGAATCATTTATATGTTAATAAGGAAGGATGCTTTCAAGTATACGTTCCTTCAAGTTCTCTTCAGTGAGCATTGGGCTTTTGTTTCGTGTTGTCTTGCGTGAAACCGATTGAGTGTAATCTAACCATATTAAACAAATATTTACTGAGAATACTTTCGAGGGCTTAATTTGAGATCAATTAAAACTCCGTGAAACTTAGTTTGGAATTTTATACTACACTTCATATTGATTAGAAAATGGCATAAATTAAACGAAATTAAAAATAATGAATAAAAAGTATTTTTTTAAAAATGACGAAATGTGAAGTCGGAATTGACTTGCCTCGAATGAATATTAGACCGATTGAAATAAAGTACAGATGATAACCAAATAATTACTAGTGGAAAACGCTGAGCGAAGAGTCAAAAGACGCATTAAATGAAAAGTTTTCAATGAAGTAGATCGACGACTTAAATTCGAAAGTAGAGCAAAATAACACCTCCATCCGTATAAAATATAAATAAACCATCAACACAGTAATCAACCCGAAGGTCGTTTTGGCATGGGTGACGGTAGAGTTCACCCAGTACTAAGCCCTATAAGGCGTGTGAAATTCACACATCAGGGTAGGGGGGCCAATTCCTTTCCCTGTGCCGGTCATGGTTTCCTAGGAAGATCTGGTACGCAAAAAATCACACAGCATGGGTGGATCTGCATGTGCCCGGAGAGGTTTGCGTGGGAATTGAACCCGGGCCCCACAGTAGGCAGTCCAACGCTCTACCCACTGGACTACCGCGACCCATATAAATTATATTATTGGAAAATTTAATTTTAAGACAGACTATGAAAAAATTAAGGAGAGACTGATGAGCTAAATTTGAGCAAGAATTGAAATTTTGAGATGGTTGGGGATTTCTTATCAAGAAATAATGGAGTATTCTTAGGCACGTGGGATATCAGCCCCTAAGAAAGGAGCTAGAAGTATCATCATAATAGCTG
This sequence comes from Hetaerina americana, assembly GCF_022747635.1. Classification (NCBI taxonomy): domain Eukaryota; kingdom Metazoa; phylum Arthropoda; class Insecta; order Odonata; family Calopterygidae; genus Hetaerina; species Hetaerina americana. Next base: position 77,724 of record NW_027286181.1, on the reverse strand, counting down.
AAAAGTAAACAAGTCTAAACTAAATAGAAAAAATATACTGAAGGAATGAACGAAGAATAACTGTCAAAAATTATGCGCAGCATGTCATCACTAATCATCACTTCAACATCGCCATCGCTAATCGCGTTGGCGATGTTGAAGTTGAGCCTGGACGTCGCAGCGGGAGGAGATAGAGAGGGCATGCAGGGAAGCTTAATTTGCATTTCTGAGCAACAAATTTCGGGACCATAGTATAATCAGCACCCTAAAGGGCATCGTATGTCATCCAAAATCGAAAGCCAATTGCCCTCTGATTTTTCCTCCGCTGACCTTACTTATTCCATCTGATTCAAATGAATATTTTGAGGAAGTCACCCCTCCCTCCTGTCCCGGAATATTTCCTACAGTTTTACATGCTTCTATGAACAAATTGCAAATACCAACGCATGCAAAGACATCTTTGTTTATACTTTAAGGGTACAAAGTACCGAGATTTCACCGCACAACAAATCCATTGGATTGTTCCTGCCATATCTTATTGATTGATTGTTTATGCATATCATATTCTCTTTATTCCAGGCCGAGGAGGAAATAAAACTCTAAGCACCATGTCTATGTATGGATAATATATTTCTTAGAGAAATTTGAAGACCAACATTCACATACCTAGGAGAAGAAACTTTTTGACTTCTAGGCGTAGTCTGTTAACGTGATATTTTGCTCTTTGAAGGGTGTTTGCAAAACTGTTTCCTCCATCATTCCGGTGTGGAGAATCTTGATTCAATGTAGTCTGAATAATTATGAGTCCGGGAGAAATTATCACCTAATGAGGGTGCTAATATTTCAAAACATCATCCCGCTGTCGTAGTCTATAAAATTGATAGGCATGTTTTCAAGAGTAGATTACAGTTGACAGCACGAGCCCAGAACCCAACAGTAGAGTGCAAAATTATTGCCAACTTGATGGGTACATAAGCAACATGCAACATAGAGAATCAGCGTCCTCTCATTTGTTTATTAAGTATTTATGAAGAGATGAAACAAAACAAAATTCCAACCATGGAGACCGGATGTGATAATGATAAAAGGGAGAATCTTCTTTATTCAAGAAATCACGATACAAAAAATAATCAAATTTTCCTTTGACTCTCTCCCGTGTATAAAGAATGAAGATAGGAATTTATACCAATTCATTTTTGTTTACGTGCGTGAAAATGTCCAGGAGATAGCGAGCATGAATATGGAAATCTCCTCGGTGGACGAGGAGAGGGAGACTACTCTTATTGTGAATCGGGATCGCGCAATGATCGCAGGGGGTGGAGGCGGGCGGAAGGAGGAGGGGGTGGGGCGCCTACTCACACACGCGGGGCTCTTGTTACGCACTTGACCGTCGTGTGTGTGTGTGTGTGTGCAGGTCTTCATTTTCCGCCTTTTTTCGGAGAATCGGCGGCGAGGGACAAAAGAGACGGGGAGAGAGAGAGAGAGAGAGAGGGTGGAGGAGCGTTTAGCCAAAGGAGCCGAGGGAGGGGCGGCCGGGAACGGCTTCCACCCCTCGCTCCGTCTTTCGCACGGCTCCCGTTCTCTCCCCTCCTCTCCGCCCCCGGCTGCCCGCCCCTCCCCCCCCCCCCTTCATCCCCCCGCCCCCCACAAACACACACACACACTGATATCCCGCGCGCCGTCGCGGGCCCCTTGCATTCCTCCCGAACTACTACTCCCTCGCCGATCCCAAATGTCCTTCGAATTTCGCCGCGTGTTTCTCCAAGTGTGTTTTTACCCACACACGTGCGCACTCCCCCTCGTTCCCACCCTCATGGTCTCATCCTCCCTCCCACCCCACCCACCACCCCCCCCCCGCGACCAACACCCCTAACAACTTTCCCAGACTCCGCTTTTGTGTTTACTTTGCCACCACCGCCGCCATTTTGAACATTTTTCGACTCTGGCACGACTAAACATGGAAGCGTTCCTCGCAGGACTCGTGTGTTCCTCCTCCCCTACCCTGCCATCTTCTGCCTTCCCCCTACCTCCGCCCCTTCACCTCCCACCGTCCACTCTATGGCCTTTTGGGGGAATACCCAGAGAGAATTATCATTAGGGGTCTCGGGAGAGCATGATTTTTCACAAAATCTTCCGAGAGAAATTCACGAAAGGGTTGCTAGCGGCAGAGCAAGGCTCGTCCGTAGCGCGAGTGCCGTGTATCGATACTTACTTACTAAACCCGCCGATCGTATCGATTGGCGCAGGAGAGGTACTTTACTAGTATTCAAGAACGATATTTAGACGCTTTGCAGTGAATTTTTGCTCTCTCGTTTTTTGAACCACCCGCACTCAGTCAACTATGGTCGGTATCGAATTTTCGGTCGTAATCAGCTTACGTGCAATAAGAATCGTCCCATTTGTGAAGTTTATGGAGGGAATACAATGGGTAAGAGACAGAGAAAGCTGAGAATTCAGTTTGAGATACTTGCATATACCTGTATTTAGGAATGTGAATGATATCACTGAACTTTTTTTCAACTGAAAAGAAGGGACCATTTGGTCTCAATTTCGCCCAAATAAAGACCACTATCTATCTATCTATCTATCTAACTTTTATAAATATGCTCCCTTATGCATTTAATACGAACGCAAAGGATAAGCAATAAACATATAACATATCTAGCAGTATTTTTATAGTAATTCGATTATTTTATAGTGATAATAGTAATATTATGATATGCGTATATTGTATAATATTTCTGATTTCATTTTACTCATAGCGACTATGTTTACACTAAACGATAACTTGATGTAGATACTTCATATGTTTAAAATCATTTTATGTTAACCGGACGTCTGTTTTTGACCTCCTTTTTGGTATAGCAACACAAATGAGAGAATTTCCTCTGTTATATTTTCACCCGTATTCAAATTGGTTCAAGTAGATATTGCATAACACGTAGACAGCACTATGTCTTCGTTCTACACATTCCCTTGAAAATGGCATTGACTCTCAAGAGTACAAATGAGATAGCATAATCAATGAAGGCCATTTAACAGGTTGCAGTAGATATTTAATCAAGTAAGACAGAGGTTGACGACCATAAAGATCAACGCTCGACTCACCTGAATAAAGGAACGGAGCGCCTTCAGCATCACCTGGCTTCCGTCATGGATTCGCTGCGAAAACTAAAGAGAAATCCTCCTGCGCTTAATATTCTACTGTTTTTGTCAATTCAAGAGATTTCTCGTCGGCCAGAAGTTCTCCCATGCTTATGAGATCAATAAAAAACTGGCTCCAGATATAGGAAACCGACTTTAATCCACTCGATGTAAAAAACTCCTGTTTTGAAAAAACTTCTGTTTCGAGAAGTGATGATAATTTTTCACCCGTTCGCAAGCAAGCCTGCGTTTTCATCTTCCCGTAGTTCTTCGCTTGTCTTATGGAAGATATGTCGACTCTTCCCCTTGACCTCTTCTCTCGATCACCTCCAAATTGAATCTCTGGCACACCTGGCTCCTCTCTACGATATTTATCCCTCCCTTCCGTGTCGTCAGTGTCACTTACTTTGTAAGAGGGAAATGACCTTTCAGCTATTATTAATGCTTAGAAGGGCATAATGATGCTATTTGATGCGATGCTGAAGAAAATCTGAAGTTTTGCTGGATGTTTGGAGATATTCTTTGCTTAGAGGTGAAAAAATGAGGCTTTCTTTTGGAAGTTGGATGATAAAATTCGATTTTTTTGTTTTACTGTTTCATAACCTGGCCTTAACAATGGTGCAACGATTTTATTTTGCTAATAAATATGAAATCGATGTTTAGCTGCATTTATTAGATTTCCTATTTTAATCCAGTTCTTACTAGATGAATCCTAAGATTTTGTTAGATGGTTGAAAATCATCGAGTCCAGATTTGAATCCAATCGCTATGGCAGGAAAACAAAGAGTTAATAAAAATTAGTGAGATTGGTTGAGATACTCGTAGGTATGATTGGAGTGGCGAGTTGCAGGAAAAAGTCTTCCGGTCTACGACACGGCCGTCGATAATAATTAATGGGCAGCAGAGTGTCGGGGGATGCCTCGGGAATCGGCCATTGCGATTCGATCGGGCTTAAATGCCGTCGCTCCGGACGCCTCCGATCCATTCCGCGTCCCCCCTTTTCCGCTCCCCCCCTTCCTGCTCCCCATCCGCGGTGGCCCACCCCAGTGGCCACGGGGCAGCCTCCCACGACGAGCGAATTGAGATGTCCCCGGCGACGGACTCGCATCACGAATGCACGCCTCGTCCTCGGCGGAGGAGACAGGACCGGCGTTTGTTCGCTCGTTGGAGTCTCCCCACCCCCTCCCTCCCGCCTCCTCCTCCTCCTGCAGCCCTACCCCTCCTCATCCATCTCGGCTCCCACTTCCACACCAACCAGACCTCCCCCCTGTTCGCTGGAGCCTCCCTCGCCCACACCCCACCGCGTGCTTCATCCATTGTCATCGAAGCAGAGAGAGAGAGAGTTGGTTAGGGGACTGTAACGGGAATGTTCACATCGCGAACGATAAACTATTAATTGTTGTAATACGACTCTTAAAGCCATCCAAAATCAGTAGGGGATCTAGAAAACCTCTAAAAGTGGGGCTGATATTTCACACCGAAAAAAATAACTATTACTTCATAACCTTTGTCTGCAAAGAAAGTTGAAATTCATATTAAATTTGAAAGTAATCGGACTAATTTTGATACCACAACACACCCCGCGGCAGATTACTTGTAAGGGATCATATAAGATTAGTTGTATTCTATTCTCAGACACCTGCACCTACAGATCATCCACCTACAGGTGTCTGAGAATAAAATACGAGTAACACGAATACAAATCAAGTGATTTTTACTCGTGTTACGAAGATTTGGTTTGAAGTTGAATGTAATCAGAAAACTACTTGATTAGTCCACTAGCTCTATAGAATTAATTTAATGATTGATCATGTTTAATTTATATTAAAATTAATTGGTAGTTAATATAATTTATATTGTAATTTTCCCAGCCCTGCTCCTCTTCGCCGCCTCCACTAATAAATAATTGCCGACTCCAAAGGTGGGTGCATTCTTGGTAGTGGCCCTCATCACTTCTACACCACGTGAGTACCCTGAAATTCCGTGCATGGCATTTTGACTATTAAGGATGCTTTAATTATTAATATTGGTTCTGGGGCTTGAAAATTATACGCTGTAAATGTAAAAAAATGGGAAATTATTGCACCATCAAAGGATATTGCATTAAGGAGAATACATTTTATGCATACATTTTTACATTTCAATGTCTAAAATAAAATGAGTGTATTTTTCTAAAATTTGTTGCCTTCGGCGTAATTCTATTGAATTTGCATTTACATATTGAAATGAAATATTTGACTTTGTAATTCCACACTCCTCATTTAGAACACGACCCGACGTTGAACGTCATCACATCGTCATACCTGATGTTGACGTTCAACGTCGAAACCTGTGTCGTGCTCTAAATAAAGTGCGTGGAATTACGAAGTCAACAATTTCATTTCAAAGTGTGTATTTTTCCGCAAGTAGTCGCGTAGAACACGTAATTTGTTCGTGTGCCCCTGCAAGCCATGTGCCAGGCCGTGCATTGGGTGGGGAATCACTGGTCTAGGCACTGCCAAGATGTAAGCCGGTTCTCCTATAACGGACCGGCATCCATTACATGGGAGGAAATATCTTGATTATGCAGCCGAGTGGATGTTTCAGTTTTCCGTATTTGCCTTAATAATCAGTCTAAATCAGGAGAGTCATAGCCGTAGCGATGGTAGATATGTAGGAAAGGTGTTTTCAAAGCGTGACACGATTGTAATTGAGACCAATTTGTGGATTACGAGCTCGACTCTTGGCAACTTAATTCACCCATAGGCTGCTACTCATACACATCTCGTTGGCGAAAATGATCCAACCACAGGATAGCTAGAGAAAATAAAAAATCACTGGTCATAAAATGAGAAACTGAGCACTTTTATCAAGTTTCATATGCAACTATTGTCTTTATGTAACCTCTATTTAGCTTTTTTTATATAATTTTTCGCAATTGCTGCTAAGCAGTAAATATCAATAAGCGGGCACTGTCATTTCATTCATCAATGAAGCACACCAGCTGAAAATAAATTATAATCTTTCTGTTCACATGCACATATATATATATATATATATATATATATATATATTATTTTTTTTTTTGACTGTTTGATTTAAATTCAATGCGAATACGTAATAAGGTAAGTTATATTATTAAGCATGCCATAATCAAATCACGAGTCCATTGAAAGTTCTCAAGTTGTTGGTTCCTGGTCAAAGCGATAGATACTTGCAAATCTCCATTCTTATCAATGGTCACTAAACCCCCGTTTCGAGGTGAAATGTTAAATGAAATATTTCTCTCTATTATTTCATTCAAAGTGATTAGACGAGGATCAACTAAGTTTATTTGGTAGATTTTCCAATTAATGCAAAGAAGGAACACTCGGATAGAAAGAATACCAGAAAACGTTGCTCCTGTGTGGTCCTAAGTGACTCATTCGCGAAGAGAAGGATGAAACAAATGTAATGAGATTCTCAAGAAGGAGAAAAGCTAAGTACAAAATTAAAGAATGGGAAATAAGCTAAATTAGATGGAACAGCTCCTGTAGCCAGGCAGTGTTATAGAGGAATAGGGGAATGGTAATTAGGAGAAGAGTTGCGCTGCAGTAAAAATACCAGTGTATTGCAGTAAAAATACCAGGACCTGAGGATGACGCCGATGCGTCGAATCTAGTTGTACCGAATAGAATTGAGTGGAAAGATGCTTTGGTATTTTACTCCAGTAATAATGAATTTCCATTAATTTAAGCCTGAAAACATCGAATATAGAAGAGTTTTGTTTGCGAAGGAGGCATTTTGGGAGATAACGTCCAAAAATGTCCAGAAAATACCAATTGGTATTTTCTTTGAATAAATCAAATGGTGATGCATGTCATGACCTGGTTTAAATTAAAAGAAATCAAAGGCATTTGCTGAGGTAAGCGAAAAAAAAATGTCACTCAAAAGTCTATTTTGGACCAAATACAGGCCATCATGCTGAACATTGCTCGAATGCCTCACATTTACAGTTATGTTTGAATTAAAATACATATGGTATATAATATCTTGCATAGTAAACTGACGCACCTTGCAGATTCCACATGGATATTTATTCGGCACGACCATGGTTTCGTTGTAAAGTGACATCTTCAGGTGACTGATGATGCATTACCCGATGATGATGCGCAGAATCGAAACCATGGCCGTGAAATATTAGTAACATCTTCAGGTCAAGCCTGAACAGGCTTAACCTGAAGATGCTGCCCTCCAACGAAACCATGGTCGTGCCGAATATACTATATATTCATCCGGAAGCTGCAAATTACGTTCATTGACCATGAAAGACTTCCACCCAGTCACGACTGTGTCTTATTGTTCATATTCTTTTATATAAACCCGGAAATTTAACAATTTATGTTATATAATAGAATGTATTAAGCTAAATCCCAATTTATCGTTTTCTTTCTGTCGCAGGCAGTTCACCAACATTAAGTACCTCATTAATAAATCGGATCTTTGAAGTGATATATTTTGGTATAAATATTGGTAGTCATTTTAAGACTTAAGTTTATTACTGGCTTTATGATTTCGAGCGCCTGTTAATTTCGAATACCGACATTATTACCTAAACATTAATGGGAAATCACCCCATTAAAATCACCACGAGGATTTGCGCAGGAGTATACTGGTAATCAATGCATTCTACTTCGTCGGGGAAATGACCGCATGAACAAGTTCTCTCCAGTTAATTCCTCTACTGAGGAGGGTAATTTCACATATCCCAGTAGCTTCGCAAATACGCTTTATGCCTATGAAATAAGTGTATAGTCTAATCTTTAAAATTTTTGTTGCACATTTCTCTTTGATCCTCAGAAAACTTTTTAAAGGACAAAGAGAATTCCCATTTTGTTTATTTAAATGAATTATATTTAAAAACCATTGTACGGAGGGTTGTATTGTTTATGCCAAAAACTTGATTAGATGGTTCAAAATTTGTCTCTGCTATGAAAATAAACCACATATAAGCTTTAGAAAAACAATCAAGATTATTTCTTCATAAAATAGTCACACAGAAGAGAATTAGTAGAAATGCTCAAGCATCAAAACGGCTGCCGAGTAAGAATGAGTTTCAAAATATATGCCCAAACTTTGTAGCCAAGTGAAGTATTCCACGAACCCTCTGCTAAACAGGTTCATGAAAGAAATGCATTGTTTAAAATCTTAATGAGCTGCTTCTTATAACTAACTGCATGGGTGAAAAGTAAATTCCACGATTGATGTCGTGCGCTGGTGGAATCATATCTAAGATCACTTCTTGGGGAAAAGGGAAACGTATTTCTTTATAAATATCGTCCAAATAATAACCTTGAGTGTTTTTTGCATCTCGTTTACATGGTTAAGGAATGTGATTTAAGGAATCCCTCCGATGTAACTCAAGGAAACCAATGAAAACATGATTGCAACGAAGCGCTTTTCTCCTCTGCCATATTTACTAACGGAACATATGGAAAGATGTAGCTTTTAACATAAAAAAATCTTCACTTTTCCTCATCAATTACTATGGCGGTAGGAAGAATCCTCTAATCTCCGATTCTCGGTGAGAAATGGAGTAATCATAGGAAAATGGATTTGTCTTTCGGAGGTTATCATATTCTTAAGGCCAACCCTTTGAAGGAACGTTTTTGCTTATCCTCAGAGAGGTCTATACAAAGTAAATTAGAATTAATATTAGTCTAAAATGGCGTCATGAACTTTCCGCCAATTGATGGCGACATATCCCAAGGGCACCCGGGCATTGAGCGTTGTTATTAATTAGAATTCAGCAATAGAAAGCCGGAAACTTAAGTGGTTGCCTTGTTTTTTCTTCAGTTTTTCGTAAAATTGAGGTTGTCTTTCTTCACTCTCGAAGCAATGGGTACGCATCGGTTGATGTTTGGAATGGAGGGTTGTAAATCGCTGCGAAATCCGCAAATGCTGTCATCGAAGAGGCAGGTACACGCTGAGAATGCTATTGCGACGATGTAAAACAATCATTTTTTATCTTCCGCTCGCGGGAAATCGTAGAGAAGCAGTAAAAATTGTCTTCCAGCCTTCTTGCCTTCCCGACCCCTTCCCTCCCCTAAACCACTCCCCCCCCCTCCTCCCCCTCATTGTCTCCCACCCCCTCCCCCCCGCCACTTCGCTACGCCTCCGCGCAAAAAAATACACTCTCTTGTTTCTCGAACGCCGTCGTCTGCCAAAGTATTCGGAAAGTAAGGAGGGGTGGGGTGGTAGTGGTAGCGGGAGGGATGCCTTCTAAAGGCTTGCGTCTCCATCCATTACGGCTCCGGGGGGGTGAGATGTGAGGGTTTGGAGGCGGAGGAGGTAATGGGCAGCTCTGTCTCGCCGCTGATAGCCGGCCAGCCGCTTTTGGCTTTCGAACCGCCGAAGAATCGTAAAAAAATCGCGAAAAAGACAGTCGGTTTGTCGTCGAGACAATTAGGGAAATGGCAAAAATCGGGTCGCCTGTTTGATTTTTTTACGAAATCACCTTGAATTTACAATACTTCTGGAAAGATTAAAGAGTAATAAAGAAAAACCTCTTTGTCAGTATTGAAACGTAATATGTCCAAGGGGGGAATTAGTCATTTTTTGTTTTTACACTCCTCCTCTGGCGAGGGTAAAAAAGAAACTTCACAATAAAGATTAAATATTTCACGACCATGGTTTCGATGCTGCGTATCATCATCACCTGATGAGGTGAGTTAATCCAAAAACTTTTATACCTCTCCTCTGTGCTGTTCATGATTTTCAAGAGGAATCACTACATCTATCTGAAAATGAATCGTTATTGAAGTATATGATACTAATTGTTGTGCTGGGGATCGGAAATCACAGCGTCGCAAATTTATATTTAACGTCAGATTTTACAAAATATTGTTACGTTTTTGGAATCTAAATAATTTTTGGAGACCTTTTGCAAAACGTATGGTATCTCCACAAAGAAATATGAAATATATTGAAGTGAAAACTAAGAAAATTTGCTGATAGTTTCTACAGAGGAGAGAGAGATGAAAAACACAGAATCTCCTACCGTGTAATCGGTCCCAAATTTGAAACTTCCGGTTAAGTGAATTACCTAAAATTTAAGTGTTTAGGGAGTGAGTTAAAAGTTTGAAATTTTTGTGGAATTTTGTGGCGAGGGGTTTTTAAAAGTCCTCTCTCTAATTTAAAGAAGGAAAGTGGTTTCCTGACCGAAATACAAGGGCGTGAAAGTTTTCTGGGTTTGTGTTGTGCACGAATGATCTTTTATCACATAGTTTGGGAGAGATAAACGAAAGGATAGTGAACCCTGGCCTAATAGGGATAAGACTGAGAGGAAGAAGCAGGAGAAGAGTAAGGAAGACAGAGTGAATCAGAAGAGATAGAATGAAGGTAGAGAAAGAAACATTGCACTTCAGCATAAAGATTTATTTCTTCACACGGTCGTGGTTTTGATGCTGTTCATCATAATCAGGTATACCTAATTATGATGCTCAGCATCGAAGCCACGGTCAGTTGAAGCAATAAATCTTTATGCTGAAGTGCAATGTTTCTTTCTCTACCCTCAACATGAAGATATCCCGCAAAATTAAGCCTGAGACTCTGATTTTCTTAAGAAATACGCTAGTTTACAAGGACCAAGAAATACGTTTAAGCAAGGCCAGAATATGGGAGAAATTGAGAATAATTATTCAAGTTTGATAATTTCAAAAGTGATACAGAGGCGATAATCACCCTTTGGTCTGCTCTGTTATCTGAATCCTAAAAATCAGTTAATGATAAATTTTTGTGAGCTGGGATTTTATGACAGGCTTTTAGAAGTGTAATTACCCTAATCCTCTAATTTCGTTGTTAATTTCCATCGCTCAAGTACACACTTTACACTGAAATGTAAAGTTCGTTTTCGGCGGAGGGTTAACTTTAGGATTTAAGCCATTCAAATTGAATCGCGTCATATAACTCGCAACTTACAGCACATTGAGGGATCTTGGTCTTGCTTGAATATAGGTTGCAATTTTAGTCGATGTCAGAGCGGTCCGTGAAAATCCTTCTGCGGTTTTTTCTCTTGATGATAAGCTCGACCAGAATAAGGAGGAGTGAAAGGAAGGGGAGGAGGGATTGGGTAGAGGGAAGTGAGGGCACAAGGTTGGACGGTTTTGTGAGAGAAGAGGGAACAATAGGGAGGGGTTAGGTGAAGAGAGAGACCCAGAGGTGACTAGGTGCGAAATTAAGCACATGAAATCTGTAATCCTTCCTCGTAAGTAGGCACTGGTAGGCGACAGTAGACGCCAAGTTAAGTTCATTGGCAACCATCGTGATACTCAATCGACGGTCAGAGTCCAACAATTGTCGCACACGAGCCACATTGTGGACGGTTTTGCTGGTTGGCGGCCGCCCAGAGGGCGTCGTTCGTAGGACTCCGACTCCGAACAATAGGAACTCCGAGCAGGAAATGTAATTGCACTACTTTTTGAACGAACCCAGTACATGGCATTGCTACTGAGACGACGTGAAAATCATAAATACTTTTAGGAGGAATATTTGACAATTTAATTTTCAATAGTTTACGAGGAATAATTAAACATGCGAAACATGAATGAAAACTGTATAATAAATGTATAGTATGTATTGCAATGTAGTGTATTGAATAATATGTATTTCCTTTTCCGCAATAATTCCACCTTTTATGTTCCACACAGTAACGACTTAGATCTCAAAAAAAAATTTTAAATATAGATGGTGAACTACCTTCAACATTTCATAATGTACATGAACAGAAAACACGCACCAAATTCAGGTGGCTCAACCTGACTGAATAGGCTGTAAATAATAGTTTTTGAATTTAAAAATATCAGAAGCATTTTCCTTCCAAAAAGTGAGGATCAATTCAGCGTGAGATATCGACGCTGTCAGGAACACGTCTCCGATGAGCTTAAGGGAAAGACGAATTGGTAGGCTCTTCATACGTATACATGCACGCACGGGAGTCACTATCGCAGTAAATATATGCGGGTACTTAAAATTAGATGTCGTCAATGGAGCCAATCGTCGCCGTCAGAAGGAAGAAGGCAATAGAGAGGGAGGGTGGTGCTCTGATGAACCACGAAGCACCAATGAAGTAAAGTTCAAGTGGGCCCCAGCAAATGACTAGCCGTCGTCGTCATTGCTTTCGGCTTAAAGAGGAGTGGGGGTGGAGGGGGGCGGAGGAAAGCGAAAGGGCAGAGATGGAGGGGGCGGTGAGAGAAAGGGGCGGGGGAGAGAAGATTCGCGTCTCTTGGGCGGGAGGGCAGGAAGTCTTCTTCTTATGTTGTCGAGAGTGGAGCGTTGAGGGAGAGACTTCTTATCGGCCGGCCCTTGGGCTCCCCTCCGAACTTTCCACCGTCCCTGACTCAGCCGCCCCTTTTTCACTCACCCCTCCTCCTCCCCACTCCTCCCTCCATTCCACCCCCTTCCTCCCCCGACTGCCCCTTGCAACATCAATTCGGTTTTTACAAGCCTTATCCATCAAAGACAAAAGGCGCCGACCGATCCGCTCCCCCTCCCGCACTTCCCACCCCAACCCCTCCCGACTGCCTCCCCCTCCTCCCACCCTCCACCCACCCCACCCTCCCGACACTCCTTACGACTCCGCTCGGTGCTATTAAATGCAGCAAAAGCGATCAAGTTTTAAGGCCATTTTTTTCATTAATAAAATGTAATAATGAAAGTTAATTGAATGGGGTTAGTTAATGCGTCAACTGTGGAAATTTACGAGCTAAATCACGGTAGAGGCCTTATTTATGTGGTATTTAGAACCCTATGGATGAGTAAACGAACGCAGTTAACGCACACGTATGTTGAGCGTACGCGGTTGCGGCCCACTGGCACCAAAAGGGTTGAGACTACTTCACGTAACCATGAATATGTCAAATGCATACATATTTCAAAGATTTATAAAAAATTGATCGATAAAAATGTTGCTTAATTTAATTAAATTTATTCAAAAGATGTGTCAATAAAAAGATTCACCTCCTGCAATGTATCAATAACGGCATCCTAAACACAGGGAGAATAAAATTCGATAGGTTGAAACGACAAGTTTCCTGTATGAATACACGTATATTTTTGCAGCTAAAACTTTTGTCTGCGTACAAAATTTTTGTCTAAGTACTTTTGTCTACGTACAGATTCTTTGATAATCAATTGTCTGTGCCCTCAATCCTTTTTAAAAGTTTCACGTTCCTTCTTTCCTCTACTCAGTCATAATACTAATTTTTATGATGAATGCTACATTTAACGCTATGAAAATTATTATTACACAATTATAATTTTCGTCTGCTATTATTCTAGTGTAAATTATATTACAATGATTGATCAATGAGGGAAATAGAACTCTCGCCATCATTTGAAGTTCCCTGGTGAACATGAGTCATGTATTTTAATTACTCAGAATATTTTGCACCACAGGGAGAATGGTAATGAACATTAAAAGAAATTTTCCGAATTTCCTCCACCCTCATTCCTCTCTTCTCGTCCAATTTATCTCTTGATAGTTGACGCGCTTTTAGAGGACGATTGTTTCTCATTGGGATTCGCTTTGTGTCTGGTACAAACCTGGTTAAGGGAGTAGCATTCAATGATTATTTTGTAGACTAATCAGAAGAATACACTTCATTTTAAATTCTCCATATTTTTTAGAATTGGGATTATGCACTCAACAGTTTTCACACCAACTGAAAATCTTTTGTGAAATATTCCAATAAAAATAACAGCAATAATTTACGAGATGCTGCCGGTGATGACTATCTGTTCGGTAGAAATTAATTCTAGGGCAGTAAGAATTGTAGACTTAACTCTATTGACCTAATCTATTTATTGGGTTAGTCCTATCCAAAGATTTTTCATCTACAGCGACCATTTTTCCTGTCGAAATTTGATTCTCTGATGCCTTGACTCTTAAATCTGTGATAATTTGTTCTACTGGTCAATTTTTCAATTGAATTTTCATGGGGGCCAATACTCCACTCATGCAAATAATTGATGCAAAATTATTTTAAGTATAGCCGATCTATTTTACTCTATTTCATCTCTGGTTAGTGTTCCACTGGCTCTTTCTCCTTCTACTCCCGAGTGCGCTTTCTCGATTCCCATTTTATCTGACCATTTGATCTTCAGCATACTTCTCCAGAAACAGGTTTCGAAGGCTTCTATTCTTCTCTGGCCTGCTTTCCCGATGTACCATGTCTCCACGCGTGTGTCTCCCTCCACATGAATGTTTTCACCTACTCCTCCATTGTTTTAACTCTATCTTCCTCAAGAATAATAGTTTGCATCTCCTTTATGACCCCATCTTAGTTTTGACTATCTGCGATTGAAGATGATCTAACCCTTCTCCTTTCCATAGCATAGTGTTCCACAAGTACAAAGGCGATTCCATATTCTCTTGAGTCTCTCCCCGTTGGAATATGTTTGCTCTCACTCCCTATTTTTCGCACACCAGAAGGCTTGCTTCTTTCTAAAAATTTATAATGTTATCTTATAGAGATTGAACTTCTTCTGTTTCGTTGAATGTGTAGGTCTTGAGTTTCTGTTATGAATGCGATGTTATCTGCAAAACGAGACATTTCTTCGCTCCGTCTAACCAAACACAACCTGATATCCTACACCAAATTTAGCATTCTTCAATTCCACTTACAGGGTTCGTCCGGAAAATAAGTGTACTGAGCTCAGGAAAAAAAATGTATTACACTTTTACATATCTTAAGCTAATATTCCTCAAAATAGGACCCTTGTGAGTCGATACACTTGTTCCAGCGGCGTTCCCATTCCTGGAACGCTCCCGCGAAGGCATCATCGGGAACCTCTCGAAGACTCGTCGTCGACCTCTTCTCTGCCCTCCACGAACATCTTGTGCCACCGAAAGATCATGTTTCTGGACATGGCTGACTCCCCGTAAGCCTGGTTAATCATACCGACAGTTTCGGTAGACGATTTCCCAAGCTTTACCGCAAATTTGATGGAATAACGCTGCTCCAAAAACTTCGGCATCGCGTTCCGTGACGTGGGTCGAGCGTGGAGGTTCGCGTTAACAGAGCTCCTCACTACACCACAGCTCAGAGCCGACTGCCTTTTTCAGCGTCGCTTGCCAACATACCCCCCTCCAATCGCAGCCCGTCAGAGCGGTGCTGGGCGCGCCTGGAGCGGCGCGCCCTGCCCAGGAGTCAGTACACTTATTTTCCGGACGAACCCTGTATTTTCTACCTTCCCTCTTTCAACGTGCCTACCCTTACTCTACCCTGCCTGCCCAACTTTCTCCCCTCTATCATTGAAGTATTCAGCATTCCACAGCCAGACAAAATCCTCTGCATTCTCCTCTCTCCTAACTCAATTGTGCTTCGCTAAACAATTGACACTGATCGCCTACCATTCCTAGTACTTCTTCGTTTGATTTATTTCCATCCAATTCAAAATTTCCACCCTTCTGAACTCTGAACATTTTTAAGGCCTCCAAGCTATTCCTATCGCTTTGCTTCAGTAACCGTGTTTCTGCGCGGCACAACACCACACACCATATTTAAGTTTTCAGTTATTTGTTCTTAACATTCTTGCTCAACGTCACTGTCATCAATTCCCTCATCCTTCTGAAAGATTCATTTGCTAATGCAATTCTTCTTCTAAGATCTGTGATATTTTGGATATCTGTAGTTCTTTGACCATCTCGGTCCAAAACACTTCTATCATAGGTAAGCTACCCTATCTGCTCTGGTTTTCCACCTTCTATTTTAACGTTCAATTGTGCCTTTCTTTTTCAAAACAGCATGATCTTTGTTTTGTTTGTATGCACTTATCCTATACCAATTATACCGATTTTGTAATGCACTTAGCAATAATTGCCACCCATTGTTAGACTGACTAATTAGAGCTTCATCATCGCAAATCTACTCATTTTATGGATTCTACACCTACATCAATCCTTATCAATACATTGCTTACTATTATTTCGCATACATTTTGAAAATAGCAGGTGATATATGGGCATCCCTGGGTGACGTATTTTCTTAGAACTGCCCATCCCAGCTCTCCATCCGCTACACCCGCCTGAGCAGTCATAGACAAGGCGCCTATCCCTTCAGGATCCTCCTATATTCAGTCATACATTCATTAAATCGACCCTTTTTATCGGAAGCTTTCTCGTAATCCGCTAAAAAAGCAAATTTATCCTGATTGTACTTCTACGCTCCTTTGTATTAGTGATCTTGTATATGTTATAGCATCACACTTGCCTCTCCCCCAAACTACGAGCTCATCCACATTATAATCATTTTCCCTCCTCTTCATCCTCTAATTAATGGTCCTAAGTGAGTACCACTTTAGTTGATTGTGAAATCAAATTTACTGTTTTATGGTCTTTACTTACAGCTGCATTTTCCTTGTTTGGGATGGGAAATAACTCTAGAATGATGGAATATTCCGGCCAAATTGCTGCAAGGTTACCAATTAGCCCATATAAACTCCTCCGTTCACTTTTTTCCAAACTTTAAAGTAGTTCCACAGGTATCCTTTTGGCCTATACTATTTCAATTTCCTTAATGATCTCTCTTTCTCGCAATCATGTATTTCTGGGCCTCAGGTACCACCGTCTACGTCATATTATCTTTCTAAATCTACACTTTCCGGCCCAACATTCTTACCATATGTTGAATAAAGTATGTATTTTTTCCATTCACTTGAAATTCTTACACCCTTCTGGCATCCAATAGTAATTTGTGTCCTATCGTTAATAGTACGAACAGATTATCCCTTATTTCCTCCTGCTGGTACACCTTTCTGCATATTCCACCAATTTTACCCTTCGATTGATTGTCCCCCAATCTTCTTGTGTCACATTAGTTTTCCACCTTAGTCTCACCATCTCTTTTACTCAATTCAATGTAAACCTGGGTTTACATTATTGCATTTCCATCTCTCGTCTGTGATCTTAGTTCCCTCATCCGTAATCCATGGTTTCCTTGGCCTTTTCCTTTTCACTGTTGATTGCCTCCTTCAAATTATTTGATATAATTCTTATTTGAATTGTTTTTCATGCACAGATTTTCATTAATATTGAAAGTAAATCATTCTACGCTATTTTTTTTCATGTTAACTGTATTTCTTCTTTAGTCATATTTAACTTCTTTGATTATCGCGGGTGACTTTTTTTCTTCTTATCTCTGTATAATTCCAATGTGGTTTATTTTATAATCTGGCTCACATCCCAAAGGATATGTTTGTCATTCTGTCTGAAGATTGTTCGGTTTTACTGCATTCTACTCTTGCGGCACGCTACCAATGTTTTACCTTTGATGTTCCGTTTTCCTGAACCACAACCCCATATGATGCTGCAAGTAAATATTTTAATGATAAGGTTTTTCTTTGCCTCTCTGAGGTCTTCTGTCTGTGCAAACAATGTAAGTGCTTGGGTGGTGACAATGAAACTCTAATATCACTGAATACTTAGGATGACATCGTTGTCAGCTGTTGCGCAGCCAATTCGGCTCCAATATCCTTCCCCATTCTTTCTTAGTATGATGATAATAACTGATTTCTTCTGAGCGTAACTTGATGGTATCGCTATTCAAATATTCACCGTATCAGTCGTCTGATGTAGTCCCTGTTATTTCTCCAAGGCTTTAGAACCTCACCATGTCAATCTGTATTGGCATATCCTCCAATCTCGCCATAATTAATTATTCCTCCATTCTAATTGCATCCTTCTGCAATTTCCATATCACTACTATTTTCCTCATTCTCACATATAGACGTACATTTTTCGTTTTATTTGCGCTGTAATATTTTCTGTCGAAAGATAATTTTCTTGAAAGGTATTATTTATGAATGATTTCCTAGTAATTCAAAAGTTAAAACAATTTTAAAATGATAAAAAGCTATTTTTATCATTGAAAATTATGAAATGGAGCGGCATATATCCTATTAAGATATACAGTATCCCAATAACAATTGATATTTAATTCAAGAGTGAGGAACATTTCATTATTTCATTCATTAGAATAAATTATTTCACCCACCTTTCCGATAAGAGAGTTGTGCCGAGAAAATAAGTGTTTTGTGAGATTTTTCCAGCGTTATAAGTGGGATAGGGGGGTGATAATCCAATGGACAGAGAGTTGGACTACTGGCCGTAGGGCCAGGGTTGGATTTCGGGCGACGCGTCTGGACACCCACGGCTTCACCCGAGCTGTGTGATTTTTCCGGGTGTAAGATCTTTCTGGGAAACCGCAGCTGGCACACTGGAAGGAACTGCCCCCCCCCCCCTTAACACGCTGATGTGTGAATTTCGCACGCCTTCGGGATAAGTACTGGGTGAACTCTACCGACATATATTAAACTGATCTTCAGGTCAATAACGGTTGTTTTTTTCATAAGTAAGTTTTGTCAATTTTATAAGAAGTATCCGCCAATAATTAACTCAAGTTAAAAATTCATTGCTTTAGCAATACATGATTATCTGATTAACTTTAACAATTGATAATGGAGAGGTAAAAGAATGGAGATGGCTCAGCGAACAGGATCTTAATTTGGACAAATTAATGCTTCGTGGACAGAGTATTTTTTAAGGAAAGGAAATATCTTTGGGTGTAAGAGAAGAGGGCGGAAAATCCTCAATAAAAAATATCTGTGGTGAAGTTGCAGTGAGGCAATGCTGCAGCACCACGTTTCAAAGGCTTCTGTTCTCCGCTGGTCCATTTTCCAATGGTCCATTTGTCTCTGATGCATTGAGTGCCATGCTCCAAAATAACGTTTTGACGTAATGCTTTCTGATTTCCTTCTTCAGGATCATCGAACGGAGTGGTCACCTCTTATTCATGGACACCTTTTAAGCTTGATCTATTCTTCACCTAATAGGGATGAAACTTCTTCCATTCCAAGTTATATTGCTGCATATTGAGGATTCCACTTGCTCTAGTTTCACTCCTCTAATTTTAATAACTTTCTTCAGCTCATCTACTAGCAAGGATTTTAGTTCTCTTCTTGTTGATGCTCGTGTTATATTCTCGAAGTACTTGGTCCATAGCACTTACAGCTGCTTAGAGATCCTCTTGTATTTTCGCGACCATTGCGATATCATCTGCGAATCGGAGAATGTCAATTTTTTCACCATTCACCTTGTCTCATTTAATGCCCAGTTTTTGTGCTACTTTTACTACCAAGGTTCTCATTTTTTAACTCGTCTGCCTAGGTACTTTGGTATTTAGTCGTGTATCTTATACCTTGGTAGTCGAGTGTTTAGTTATTGATATATCCATAATTTCTGTTAGCAGCTCGGAATGAGTAATGACGCTGAAAACGCTTGTGGTCTAATTATTTTGAAATAGCTTTCTTTAGCTTTCGGTCTATATTAGCTAACTGTAATTACAAGTTACAAGCCAAATTATGGTAAGAATTATCGCAATAAGTTTAGATATTTATCGGCAAAAGTGAGCTGTTAATTAAGGTAATTGACTATCGATGTCTAGAGTATATCATGCCATTGCGTACGAGAAAGGAAACGGAAATTGGAACATAATTTATCAATTATAATTGGTAGCGATTCGCGGTCAATATTGAATTCAAATAGTTTCGTAAAATCATTTCGAGTTATCTTTAAGTCATAATAAAAACCTACCGAGTTGATTGAATGAGGCAGAAATTATTGTATCCGTGAATTAGACGCGTTTTCAATTTGTGAATGTTGAAGCATGATTATTAAATTAGTCATGTTTGCTTTCAATATTGATTGGTAATTTTAGTATTTTCAAGCATCTTTTCAATGATCACTGTTCATTTTTAATAGTTCAACCAATTGTGCAAAATCAACGGAATATTATATGTACATGATTGCCAATAACTTACATTCCATATTACTGTTCTATATACGATAATTGCTGAAAAAATCGCAGTGTCCCCAATAGCTAAATATGCACCAATGGTGACTGTATTACTCAATACTTTCCTTAAATCATACTGAACGTAATTAATACAGATTGGAACGCCTTATTTTTCACCTCGATATTCTTCCTGTTTATAAATAATTCGACTACCGTCTGTGAGATCAAATGAATATTATATTTTCATTGTGGGATATTCGCGCAGTTTTCCAATAGATGCCGAGAAATAACTCTGTATTTGTTCTTCCTCCAGAGCGCTTTCAAACTAACTTGATTGGCCTCCCCTCCCCCCAGCATCCTCCCTCTGCAGCACCTAGCTCCTTCCCGTTTCTTCCGCCAGGGTCGCTGTGGGCGCCTCCCCGTACCCACGGCCGAGCAGCGGCACCCACCCCATCGCCCTCCCCTCCCCTCCTCCGCCGACCCCTCCCTCCCTGACCGCCCGCCCCTCCCCTCTCTCACCCATCCACTTCCTCAAATCCCTCCCGAAAGGAAATCCACCGGTTACTTGACAGTTGCTCGCCAAAGATACTGAAAGAGCCATCGAGCGGGAAGTCAAAACAGTGTCGTGAACTGATTGCGACCAATTCCACTGAAACTATATTGTACTCCAGGTTAGCATGGAAGACACCGAAGGAATGTGCTCCTGGTATGCTTGGAAATAGTTGAATAGTTGCATGGAGTGAATATTTGAATAGGATTGGTTAACGTTAATCGCCGTAGACTTTGATGGAAATTGTAATGAGTCTGGTGGAAACTAATGAGAAAATAGTTTTGGGTGTAAAGTGCATGCAGAGGACACTCAGCGGGTGTTTAGGAAACAACAAATTAAATTTACGCGGAAAAAATTCACTGTTTTAATTTTTTTAATAATGAGGATGATTCGACCATTGTTACGTATGTTTCCATTTTGTAATAAAAGTAATTTTTTTCTGTTTGTTCAAAGGAAGGCAAGTGAACGTTGAGAGGGCGCTTTCGATTATTATAACAATATTATTATGCATTGAAACGTAGTGTTTTCGATTTCTAATCAGCTTCCGATTCGGAATATATATAACAACATGGTTTCTTTGCTTTTCAAGTACTAGAGATTCTGGAAGATACCGGATCCCTGTTTTGTGAATAAATCGTCTGAAGCTTAATGGACTTTTTTCGCAGGAAATACATGTGCAGCACTTCACTCTGCGCACTTAAGTAGCCCGTGCCGGGACAACCAGTGCTTCGGCCGAACATCCTCGGAAGTTTCCTCAGTTCGGACAAAATGAGGCCATTTATTTTCACTTTATTTTATCCTGAAACTGTAAATTTGTTCCATGTATGTAGCTATGCTTTAATGATTTTTCTGAGAAGGGTTGTGTCTTCAAATAAATGCTCATCCCCGTAATCACATTGCATGTACGAGGGTCATCCGGAAAGTAGTACCCGTTCGTGCCGCATGAAGTGCTGACGACGCGAGTAGCCGCTGGACGAGGTCAGATAGCTTCAGTGGCTTGTCTGCCTTCTCTGAGCCAAGTTGCGTGACGCTAGCATTGCCTGTGTTGTTTCTGTGATTGTTTACAATGTTTAAAAAAATTGAGAACGCCGCCAGTTGTGAAGTGAGGGCAGTGATTAAATTCCTCAATGCAAGAAACGTTCGCCCATGTGATATTCATCGCCAATTAAAGGAGGTGTATGGAGACAATGTAATGGACGAGTCGTCTGTTCGGCGGTGGTGTCGCAACTTCAACATGGGGAGGGGGAACACACACGACGATGAGCGTTCGGGGAGACCGTCTGTCATTACAGACCAACTGGTGAGCTCAGTTGACGAATTCGTGAGGAACGATCGGCGCGTCACAATTGATGACATCTGTGAGCATTTTCCCAATGTTTCTCGAACAATTGTTCATGAAATTGTTAAACACCATCTGCATTATGCAAAAATTTGTGCAAGATGGGTCCCTCGCGTATCTCAATGAGCTGGCGGCGAAGGACTATGCAGCAGGAATACAGAAACTTGTCACACGTTATGACAAATGCCTTAATTTGCTTGGAGATTATGTTGAGAAGTAGTTTAAAGTATCCTCTTTCAAATAAAATTTTTTATGTTTGTTAATATTTACTTTTGTGTCTTTATTTCACGAACGGGTACTACTTTCCGGATGACCCTCGTATGTAGTCCTGTTTCCGCTTAATGTAGAACAGCTACCTCTCGTTCACCCGAGGCATAAGGTACGGCTCTAGGGAAGTTACATGTCTTACATTGGCTTTGCGTTATAAGGAGCCATTGCATAAACTATTTTAATCCCTATTATCAGCAGTTAATATTCGGGAGATTGGCCTTTGTACCTTGTTGGTTTTTGGTTCGTAACTGGCCTCTTTGTTTCTTCGTAACTCCATACACTCGCTTATCTCATTAGTTGCTTATGTATTTCGGCTTATTCAAATTTTGCCATTTCAACTGGATCGCTTTCCATCCAATCTCCCATGCTGTTTCATGAGGAAAAACGTCACTATGCCCAGTGGCACCGTTTCTTCTGCGCCGTTTCTTCAACTTGACTGTCACTGCCCTTCCCGGTCCCTCTGAGAAGTAGAAGTTTTTCTTTCGTGATCTGTTGAATTCACTACATTTTATCACTTTTTCCGCTACGTGAAATTCCGATAGCTGTTCTTCTTTTCTTCTCAGCAGATTAGCACCTGTGTCTAAGTGCCATAGAAAAGCGTGCTCCATTTATTTGTTCAAATAAAGTGTTTGATCCTTGATTATGTGGCTGTTGATGCGATCACTGTTCTGCTGTTCTTCCGATGAAATACTTCTTTGCCTGAGAATCGCAGTCGACTGTGTGTAGATATAATGTATATGAGATGAGCTCCATTGGAAAAAGACAAAAAAACAGAAACTTCCAAAAAAGAAAAGAAACTCAATAGGTTTCGAATTTTCGAAACCTATTGAGTTTCCTATTGACCTTCCGATGAAGACGGAGTAGAATTCCGTCGAAATGATCAAGAAATAACGTGTGAGTGTTCTTTTTATGTGTTTCTATATTGTTTGTTGCTGTCCAATTTCTTATATATATATATATAGCAGTCCAACGCTCTATCCACAAGACTACCTCGACCCGCGATTATATACATATATATATATATATATATATATATATATATACATAACACTATTGTTTATGTATATATATACAAAAGTATGTATGTATATATATATATATATATATGTATATAATCGTGGGTCGAGGTAGTCTTGTGGATAGAGCGTTGGACTGCTGCCCGGAGGGTCCCGGTTTCGATTCCCGGGCAAGGCACTCTGGGCACCTGCAGCTCCACCTAAGCTATGTGATTTTTCGGGTACCAGATATTCCTGGGAAACCATAACCGGCACAGGGAAACAAATTGGTCCCCCTACCCTGATGTGTGAATTTCACACGGGCTTAGTACTGGGTGAACTCTACCATCACCTACTAAACCGACCTTCGGGTTGATTACTGTGTGGTTTTTTTAATGTATATATTCTTGTTCATTCCTTCACTTGCAATACCGTTCCCTCTGTAAATTACTTCTTCCGATTGTCCCTGTGATATTTGAGTACTCTTTGAGTAGTTTAGCTTACTTGTATAAGTTCTAGCTTTGACCCAATCAATCAGTCCATGCAGGGTGTTGCTCCCTTTCCCTCCTTGGTGGTCGCCTGGCGCACGCTCCGTCGCCCGACGCGTCGAAAGAGAAATCGGGACAGCACTTGCTGCAGAAATGAAATCCTTTCCGAGTCCCCTTTCCGTGCCGGCGACTTATGTTCCTCTCACACTCGAGGTCAAGGTTTTTAACGACGCGACTCCCGCTGTTAATTTTCACGCTTTGCCGACGGATCGATCTTTTTGGCCACGGGAAGTGAGCAGTGGTTTCTTGGGTTGGAAAAGGAGACAAAGATCTTTGCGGAATGATTTGAGTTACATGGAAGAACTGTGTGTCGTACGGGTTGAGCTAAAGGGAGAAGGGATAGTTCTCCGCTCTGCTGCGCGTCGGCACAAAACCTTTTTACGGAAGTCTTTGGTTGCATTAATATTTCAGTAAATGTGTTGGAGAAAGGACGATCTGCGATTGAGAATTTATTCAAGGCGGTATGAGAAAATTCGTCTGGCGGGAAACAGAAAGTTAATATTTGAGCTTTCGACCATTTTAACGAATAAAAGCCAATAATAACGAATACCAATACCAATTTATTAATTGAGTTTAATTTGACGCACGATTAGTTAGTTTCCTTTTAGTAGAATGCCCACTATCTCTGTTACATATTTATCTGCCAAATACGCAAAAGGTCAAAAATATTTACTCCGAGAATCTCATACATTTCCGTTTGTTATTGTGAAGGGTTCTTCATTTGGTTATATTGGCTTTCATTTTAATAAATATTTAATTTGAACTTCTTTGTATTTCCAATTATCACTAAATTGTAAGAGACAGTTCCGACGCATTCGGAGCGGTATTTTTTTGGCACAGTAGCATCTTCCTCGCCTTGAACTCTACGATTTTGGTAATTATCAATGCTATAATAATTAGGGAAACTAACTTCGGTCCATGTAACTTGTAACATATTGAACCAATTTTCTGATTAAACCTTGGTTTATGTTCGTAGGAACCACTGTCCGTGTTAGTGGTTAACTCCCTGTCAGTGCAAAATATACAATGCTCAAAGGTAGACCGTTAATATTTATTAAGAGCATAATTAGGGATTTCAAAATATATCTTTTTGATTCATGCCCAACTCTTGTTGCGCTGATGCAAAGCATATTACGTAGTGATTTCATGCAATGTAAACTTTTGCAAATAATGTACAAGGTTACTCCAAGCCTTACATCCCAAAGACCCAAAACAACGCAAAGATTTCATGTAATGTACACTTTGCGAATAATTGTGCAAGGTGGAGTCCCAATGATTTCTATGGGACGGACATTAAATTATGCCAGCCGAGCTTCGTTCATCCATAACGTTTTCCCTATGATTTCCTTTACGCAGTGAATAACCTGTCGTAGAAATCTTCCGTATAGGTTCCCTAACATTAAAATAGTGACAGCATACGGCAGTGCACGGTCGAGTGACCATGCACCCATTCTCGAGCTGGCGAGCTGGAGAAAACAGAAACCCCATATAGCGGACGACGGATCCCAAGGATAGGATTAGGCATAATAGCCACCACCACCATGGGTAGCGGTACATGTGTGTTTAGCCGAAAAATATGCCATTAGAGAACGCCAATGATGATAAAAGGGTGACCCCAATGGCCATCCTCTGTGACTGAAAGCAGGAAATATTCCGAGACGTACGAATATCTTTGGTAATTCCTTTTAACGCCTTCAACTTATCTCTAATGAAATGAATACCACCCCGTTATAGAGATTAGTCAACATGTTTGTCGAATTAATTTTCTACCGGAAAGCATTAAGTATTAGGAAGAGTATTTTAAACCTCCATTAATGATTCTTGAATGCTGTGCCGGGCTCTAATTTGTGAAAATTCTTGATCAATAATTTATATTTGCGCCTTTCCACTTATTTTATTGCAGTACTGCTATTAATGACTTATGAAGGCAGCGATTAATATTTGCGTAGTGATTTTTAAATTAAAATCCTCCCTTTGAGTTAAGATGAAATGAATCTCTGAACTTAAGATTTGCCTTTATACAAACATACTAATTAAATACGAGAAAAGCTAATTCATTTTAAACTATAACTATATTATATTAAATATGTCATAACTCTATTATATCAAACAAAATATATTTTTAATCCAAAAGTTGAATTTGCATTTCTTTTCTTATTTTACGCAAAATATTTTATGTAAAGTAAATATTTCTAAACGCAAATATGTATGTACTTATATTTTCAAGACCCCAATTAATTATTTTTTATAAGTGTCTTCTCGTAACTTTTCCTTATTGAAGATATTTTCCTATTTCAACAAAAATAACTAAATAGGAAACTTTCCCTTGAAACCACAAAATCATCTCGACTCAATTTCAAACAGATGACGTTAATATTCTGGTATGCAATCGAATTAAAGTTTGACATTGAAAGGGGTAAAGAAAAGTATGCCAATGGGTACTGCTAGAAGCAAACAAAATTGTGGGAGAATAATCGTACCAGGCCATATGTCCTCGGAGAAATTTGACCCCGACTTCCAATGGATGAGTTATGATGATGATACGCAAGTGTTGCAGCAAACCTCGATCCAAGTGGCGATTGTAGGTCAGTTCAGAAAATCGCAGAAACTGTGACGTTATTGACATTTTCTGAAATACAAAGCGGAGTGTCTCAAGGCAAAAAAACCCAAAATGTGATAAATAAAATAATTTTTATTTTTAATTATTTCCATGACAATTTAACTGAAACAATTTTGGAACTAATAAATTCATCAGTTCAATTCAGGAAAAATGGTTAATATTGAATACTAATGCTTCAATACTTCAGGTTCAACAAACTCTAGAGACTTGTTCATTAAAATAATGTATGCAAATTTTTTCGGGACCAAAAATTTTCTAAACGGAAACGACATGTTTAATGAATATATATATTTAAAATTAATCACAATTAAAATCATAATAAATATGTAGGTACAAATACCATTTCCGCAAAACGTTAGAAATTCAGTCTTTCTTCAAGGAGCTTCATTTGAAAGTACACCGATCGTTGAATGCGATCAAAAAGTCATGATAAATCACTTCAGGCACACTAAATTCAGTTTGCGCGATAAAGTATTACGGAGAGAAAAGACTCAGTTTGTAAATTCATTGGCTTACAGTTAAAAATAAGGAACTTCGAGTAAACTCTCACATTCACCACAAAATAATTTAGTTTTCGCACTTCCATTGTTCGGCAGGCAGGAAATTTACTGTCCTTCTCCGGAAAAATAATTGTTTCTGTGGTTCGAATTTTTATCAAGGGCGTATTTCGCGTCCGAAAGCGTCCACCACTCCACACATCAAAACACACAACGACATTCAGTCCCTCTTCAGCAACTCGTGCAGGGCCGCTATATACGTTTGTGCCATCTGCAGTGTCTCGAATTTGGAGAGCTTCCGGTCATTGCCCAGGGAGGGAACGACGTCCCGCAGCCTGTCGAAGGCGTCGTTTAGGCTGTTCATCCGCCTCCTCTCCCGCGCGTTGGCCGCCAATCTGCGCTTCCGGACCACGTCAGCGGTTGGGCCTCGCGGGGTACCGCTCCCCGGAGCACTCCCGTAGACGGAGGTCGGGGATCCTCCGCCTGAGAAGCGTTCGCTGCTACTCTTTACCGAGGAGCCGTCCTCGCTGCATTCACTCTCCTCGCCGCCTTCGTCCTCCTCCGCCACCACGCGGCTGGAGCCGTGGAGGTCCCCGGCCTCCGACCGCGCCTCGCCAACCGCCACCGCCGCCCCGGCCCCTCCTCCGCCGGCGTTGAAGTCTCCGTAGTAGTAGTCCCTCGCGGCCTCGGCTGGGTACGCCTCCCAGGCGTCCTGGGCCTCCGAGGTCTTCCCGCTCCTCTGCAGATACCCAACGCTCTGCTCCATGTGCTGGCCATACTGATGGGGATCCCCTTGGAAGCAGGAAAGCCTCTCGCTCTGGCTCTCATGCTTCGGGTGCTGTGGGAAGGAGGCGACGGAGGCGGGGGGTAGTATATGGGTCGGGTGTTGGGGCGGGAAGGAATGCCTCTCGCTCATCGGAGAGCTCTGCGGGTGTGTGTAGAAGCCGATTTCCAGTAACTTCTTCTCCTCCTCGGCGACTGGCGGGCTGCCGGCGGGGTGATAGGTAAAGGAGGACGCGGCTGAAACCCCGGAAGTGGAAGAAGAAGAAGACGGCGCGTAGAAGCTCTCCGGGCTAGACACGGGGCTGTGGTAGCCCTCTGAGGCGCCGCCGTCCGGGTCGACGCCACCTAAGTACACTCTGTTCTTCAGGTACATCATAGTTAGGTCCGTGAAGGCGCCTTTCTCTCCGGTGGAGGATGGAGTTGGGTACGGAGGCCGGCCGAGCCTCTGGGTCGCGGCGGCCGGAAAGTGGGCGGCAACGGACATGATATCCGTCGCGGTGCGGAACGGCGAATGGATTCACTCTCCGGAGGAACTCTAATCACTCAAGCTCAATAGGAAAGCATTCCGCACCGACGATATTTTAACGGATCGCACGTGAACGTCTTCTGTCTCTCCCTCTCCGTTGAGAAATAATTTTTGAATAAGCTTCCGTCCAGGTAACCACTCCGACGGCGAAGGATAGATTAATGTCCTGCGCTGGGAGACAAAGCGATGGGCGAGTGAGTCGGTCACTTTCTCCCTGTGGGGTAAACAAAAGGGAACTCAGGGGTCGGGCACACGTGTTGCCGGCGAACGAGCGAATAGCGTGGATGGCAACTCCTTGTCTCGATGGCCCGAAGAGGACTGAACGCAAGAAGCCTTCGGTTGAGAGGATCAGACCCACCGACGGGAGTTCTCTCTCCTTCCCTCCCCTCCACCTTCCCTCACCGGACCACTCTTTTTCCCCTCTCCCCCGGGAAAAAAAACCTCAACTTCATTCCCTCACCTTCTCCAAGTCCTTCCCGATTTTCCTCTCATCTCATCTTCCTCCCCCTCCATCTCCTCCCCCTTTTTCTCTCTCTCCCTCCTCCCATGCCGCGGGAGCACAGCTACCGGGGAGATGGGGGGCTACGGGGAAGAAGGCGGTCACGTGACTCAAGGCCAGTTCCACATCCCTTCCCCCGCCCCTCAAGCAAGCACCTCTCGACCCCCTCCGTCCCCTCTGAGCCATTACCTTTGCCCGCCCCTTCCTCCTTCTTCCTTTTAAAAAGAGCTACCCACAGCCAATTCCCATCAGCAAGAGGTGCCCTCAGGGTCCGTCGGCATCCTTCCGGATCCCCAAAACCTCTCCCCCTCCACTTTCGCCCCCCCCCCAACCGTTCCTCCGCAACATAACCCTCCACGCCATTTTAAAACCTCCGCCCCCTCTCCAGTCCCTCCTCCAACTCTCCAGGAAATCATTCCTTTCCCTTCGTAGAGAGTGTGAGGCGGACCTTATAGGTAACAACCCTCCCCCAACCCTAAATCTCCTTCTCCATAATACCCTTGGTTATATCCGAGGGGAGGGTGGGAGAGGGTTGATGATATTTACAGAAAAGGGGGGAGTATTCTCAATCTGGTGACGATTATTCGGATGCACGTAGGAATTTTTAATTGGTCGTCATGGAACGCCACTTCTATATACAATGTACAGCCCATATGTTTTATCCATTGACACCCACTTTCAGGAGGAGCTTTCACTCCCATTCCAGTGCCTTTTAGTGGTTGCTTCACCACTAGCGAAGCAACCGTGCCTCAGAATGTCTTTTTTTCTTCTCACGAAGCAGTTTACAACCGCTCCTGTTGTCAAAATTAAAATTGTTCCCAAGTGTTCGGATGACAGGAATACTATCGCTAGCGTTTTTATATTCAAAATTTTTTCTGAATCAAATTAAATTCAATTCAATTTAATTTTGAATTGTAAATATATTCATTGAATCACTACCGAAAGACATCATATTTTTATTTATAAAAAATAGAACTACGATACTAAACGCTGTTTTAACCGTTCTCCTTATTCGATCCAGCTAAATCTCTCGCAATGCAGCACAAAAAATATGCCCACTGGTAGTTTCAAGGTTTAGGTCAATAGCTTACAGCTTCGAAATGGTGGTGACGAGAATTAGACTATCTTGGGAAGTAAAATTTTCTCTCATTCTTTCCAAATGACCATATACAATTAATTACCAACATATTAAAAAAATAATATTCTCCTTCGCGATTATTTTTCAACATGGATATAATATCTTTTTGCTTTTAAAAATCCAATATTTACAAAAATTAGTCTAACAATTGACGAGAAACAAGGAAATACACTACTTATATTTAAAAACAACGTTAAATTGTTATCTCCTAATCATGTGTTCTAATTTAATGAATTATTTTAAACATAAATTGAAAATTACTTTCACACCTTCATTCCTTCTAAATTGCAGTAATATTTTAATGGTAATTATTTCAAGTAGTTATGCTAGGTCTATAAGTAATTGAAAATATCCACTGCCGATGGTATCGGTGGTTTTAAACGTCTTAAAACATAACGACGTCCATTTAATACCTGAATTTATTTATTTAAATATTTAAGATGAAAGTGTGCTATTTACTCATTGTTTAGTTATATGGAAGATATTAATGAGTTCCAAATTTGCTCTTCTATCTACGATCTACGTCATGGGGGCTCTACGTTGTCATATCCGAAGTCTACCGTCAGCGGTGATCTGCTCATTTTCTTTCATCTCTGATCACACCATTGAAACTAGTCGTTTGGTCGAGTTTGGCAAGTGACACGTTTTGCGGTTTAAAAGATTTATTGTGTTGCATAAAATTTCTATGGTCATCTAGTTCAAAGCAAGAAATAACGATAAGCTAGGTGGAACATAGTGCATCAACAGTTTTTTCCATGGCCCTTTCCAAACAGGATGATTTCCAAACATGGGTTTCCAAGCATGGGTTTAACACTGGGGGTTGCCTTATTCAGATTCATTCTCAAAGTCAAAATTCTTTCAGATTGGAATGAATCCGTTACGATATGCAGCGGCGTAGCGAATGAGGAATATGATATATATGGCTGATTCCCGAGAGCATATCGGATGGCGCATTCGGTAATAATTTGCCATCTCTTGTAATAAAACAACTCAGAGACTGGTGGGTGGGTATTTTATTATTTAAAGTCGAATGCACTGAGCTGAATGGGACTTTCATTTGGTTTTAAATTAGTGATATGCGCCAGTACACGTTAATCCCGCAAATAAGTACGTCCAGCGGTACATAGTCCTCCATTGACGTCCGGCGCTAGTGATGCTACGTCCTCTGCATCCCTTTTCCCTCGTCTCCACTTATTTTGCCCTAAATACACACGGATTCTAATTAGAGCTCCTTTCCTCGACAAATGAAAAATTCTGTCTCCCACTGCCGAAATAAGTCCTTTTTAGATGTATGAAGGGCGGATATATTGGTTAGTGGCAAGAAACTCGCCAACATTGGTAGAGACACGTGATTTTCAATTTTACCCAATGATAATCAATTTTCAATGAAAGCAATGAATTAGAATTGATTTTATTTCACATTCCAAAAAAAATATTCTCCGATTAATTACTCCGAGGCCCAAGTTTATTTTATTTAACATAACCTCATGAACATGGATTATTTTAATATCTTAATCTGAATACTTTCAGTACAAATAATATATGGATACTTTCTGTACCAACACACGTTATAGCAGGGGTCCACCACGGGAATAGTCCGTCTCGTATGCCCAACTTTGAGCACATTAACTTCCCGTAGTTCCACTAATCCGTTAGGTACACCACAAATTTATCCCTCCATCCTCAGGATCAACTTTTCGGTAAAATTGACGAAAATCCTTTTCCATTTTCTTTACGTTACCCCGCCGACCCCGGTGGCGGCGGGATAACGTCCTCGTCTGCCATTCCATGGGTCGCGGGTTCGATTCCCGCCTGAGTGAGTTTTCCTCCACCTAGGGCTTGGGTGTTTGTGAATGTGACCATTGTTATCGTTGTTAATAGTTCGATGTAAAGGCCAAAATGTGCTGTTTTCGGACTAATACTGAATAAATAAAATAAATAAATAAATTTACAATTAATTGGAGTGCATACCAACAATTTAAGGAATATGGAAATGAATGTTTTGAATGCAGAATTTGAAAGACTCTGGTCATTTAAGTAGAAATATGCCAGACTATTTCCCAATAGAATTTGAATATATAAAACTTTTATCTTGATGATCTACTATATATGAGAAAAGTGTTCATAGATACTGTTATTATTTTCGATTCTTGTCCATTTTTATTTCTTGACGTTTTCGGAAACGAAGCCTATTATATAAAATGAAGACTCTCTGTAAGCGATTTCTCCTCCCAAGAATTAATGCACAACTTTCGCTCAGCAGACAGCATGGGAAACACAGTTAATTCTTTGAAAATCCAGTGGCAGGCTACTGCAAATCTCTATTGTTCGCTTTCCGTCTTCAATTTTTGTCATTGGAGGAAATGAATTCGTTTGAAAGTCATATCGGAAAATTAAAGAGGAATCATTTCTATGAGAAAACACAAATTTGCACTTTTCCACAGATTTATTGGTAACTTTCAACGGGCTTTGGTTCATAGAACTATCTTCAGATACAAGACATCATGTCCCTGCACATAGTTCTGTGAACAGAAACGCGTTGTACGTTACCAATAAATCAGTGGAAAATGTATTATCTAACATTAGGTTGCTCAAGGTATGTATTACAATTGTACCCCTGGAATAGTTATCAGAGCGCGATGAAGGTATCCGCGCACACGGCGTTTGACTGAACTTTCCCAATCTCTCATTACCCTTTGTTTCTACGGAAATTTCGGCTCTCTCGAATAACTCTTTTTTTCGTAAGAAATGGTTAAACGTGAATATGTTTCACTAGGACCTCTTCTCATGAAGTAACACTTCCTTCTCCGGAATCCTCCGTCGAACATTCCTGCCTGGGCTCTCTTCATTGAACGTTTCGCCCAATTAAGGAGAATTATGAATCCAAGGGGAGGGGCGTGGGGTGGTTGTGTGGGGGGGAAGGTAGAGGTCCGTGGGACGCGGGCGGTGGCTACGTGACCCGGGATGGTCGGCGAGGGGGGCCGGGGCAGTCGGGGAGTGGTCGAGAAAGCTTCCAAGGGGGTCGAGAGGCAGAGTGGGGAGGGGAAAGGTCCCTCCGTGTCCCCCTTTCTCACTCACTTCGTCTCTCTCTGTCCCTTGCTTCACCGGCGGCTTAACTCTTTAACGAGGGAGGAGGTTGGTTTACGATGCCTCTCCTCGGGCCCTCTCCGTCCTCACCTCCCGCCGTCCCTCGGTGAAGTGGGAGGGGCTGCGACGGACCCATCCGGCCCTACGAGCGCCACCCTCCACGGGACACGTCCTCTTCTGGGCGCCAAGGCACCAATGGGATATAAATTGATCGATTAGTTAAATTAACCTCACGGGGTATCAATCCGAGGATTGGATGTTAGCTACACTCCATAATGCATGTATCTTGTCCCCTACCAATCCCTTCATTCCCTACCTGCTTCTTGTGGTTAATTCTTGCCCTTCATCTGCAATTCTTATCCTTTCCATGTTTCCTTCAATTATTTTCTCCAATAAACTAGGGATTTGACCAATTAATTTCCTCCAGCCACTTATAAGTGCAGAAAATAGTCTTTTCTCTTCACCTTCTCTTCGAAGTACTTCTCAATTTGTTGCTCTAATAAATCTTCTTGTGGCATAGTATATGCATTTTACAATTTCCGCGACTGCCATCTCGGATTTCCAACAGTGAATAGCTTCAGAAAAGGGCTTGGCTCTGTGAATTTGCCAGTGATTGACGGATTTCGAATACACGCCTTTTATTAGGCGATCAGCATGGTACTAACTTAGCTTCGACCGACCTCTATGCCCTCATCTACAAAATACCCAGCCAGCCGCCGCTAGGGGGTGTTAGGGCATCATCACCTGTACAACCGAATACTAGCATAATATATGAAAAATAAATAAAAACATGTCAATTCACAATCGCACAGACAGATCTCTATTTGACGTTCATTCCGAGTGTACATATTTCTTGGTTAAAGCGTGTTGATGTGCTTGTTACCGTTTTGTTCATCTTGCAATAACTCTTTTGTCAAGGCGCAGAAGCTTATTAAATCCTCGCGGAAGTTTCACTTTCGTGCTTTGCCTCTAAGGAGCTGGGGAATCAAACGCGGGGATGGAGAAATGTACGCTTGTTTCCAATGCGAAATTTCTTTTAATTTATCCGATACCCAAAATGAAAGGCGACTGCATTATAAGTTAAAGATTATTGTCGACCGGAAGATAGGGTTTCGTTCAATTGGTCTTACTTTTACTTATTCATCGAAGTGTTTTTAGACGATGGATATTCTGAAGTTTAAGGCCCTTTTTGTCACTTGGATCGCATGTACTCAGTATATAAAAGTTTGGGACTAAATCAACATTTTCAATATCTCTGTTGACTGGACCTAAACCTAACGACCACAGTTTTAGCCACCTTTAAAGAAACGTGCTAATGAAATCAATTTGTTGGGCGTGCCTCTAAGTGCCTTAACCAATTTACTAAGTCATGTATTGAAGAGAATTGGAAAAATATGGAGAGGATTGTATGCATATACTCGTAGTGATTTTTGTAAGCGTAAATATTTTGTATCTCTCTGAAATGATATTGTGTTGAGCGTAAGGCAGTATTTGGAACAATAGTTACTTTAAGATATAACAATATCTAGTTAAATATTTACTAATGAATTGCATTCGATATACTTTAATTTTTTATACCCTTTGCGGACAAGAGTGGCGGTCGTAATAAGTTAATTAAAAATTCTTTTGGTTATTCACATTACTAATGAGTATTGCATGAGTACAAAATATTGTGCAAATTTTGCATTGAATGTAGATTATAAACAAAACCGTCACGCCCTTTTTATTCCTTTCCATGAATTAATTGATATTTTGCTCACGAATGATTAAAGGTATCCTGAGGTTAATATTTTTGTTATTAAAACTCTCTTTTAGTATTTAGTTCAGTGTGAGCATGTTTCGATGCATTACATCATCTTCAAGTCGAGACCTTAAGATGATAGATAGAGGTTTTTATTTGGGCGAAATTGAGACCAAATGGTCCCTTCTTCCATTTAACCCATCGTCGTATGCATATTATATTAGGCATTAAACTTATAGTTACATTCATATGTACACATAAATACATCTAGACAGACATAAATTCATTTGGCACATATTTGCACATCGAAAAGAAAAAAGTATATATATACATATATATATATATATATATATATATATATATATATATATATATATATATTCATACACATACCTACACATATACATACATATCCACACACACATACATACACACATAGACATACATGCATGCATACACATACATAAATACATAATTACGCACATATACACCCTTACATAAATACATATACATATATAAATTAAGAATACACCTACACATACTCAAATTAAATGGCAGTGAAGATAGAGAACAATACAATGAGGAAAGTCTAAGCAGAGAATGAGCTTGATGAGATGATGTAATATATCGAAACCCGGTCGTACAATCAATCTAATCTAGAGGAAAATTGCTACTAATCGTACTTTATTATGTTCGAATTCCAGCACATCGCGCTTTAAATTACTCAATTTGTTAAGTTAAAATGACAAAGTTTATTTCTGACACATGCCGCAATTCCTAAAGGTACGTATACATACCTGTAGATTTTGAACCCATTACAGAGAGATTCAATTTACACGTGGCGTTGGAGTCCTGGTCTTGATATTCCACGATTTGTTTCCCGTCAGTACCTTCCTAATGTAAGCAACTACATCATTGTGGAAAGGAATATTCAATTATTTAGGTACAGATTGCGAGGCACGGTAATACCAATTCCTGCGAGGCTTATTCACATGATAGTGGTTAATGTTGCCGGAATTCTGAATGCTTGCGAATTTTCTACCGTAGTATTCACCACTCTAAGCGTTTAATTTTTCCTCGAGGGCGCTTCTTTTTGAATACATTACTGGTTGGAGGTCAGAGAAACGGTTATGAAGGGGCTGGTTTCCGAAAAACTTGAAAGCATGTTGTAGGCAAGATGAAATACTCCCGTGGGTGAAAAAAAAGAGGGCTGATGAAAATGAGATAGGGAGGGTAAGGGGATCGCCGGGTCCAGAGCGGAAGATTAGAGCAGGGTGGAAAGCGGTTCTGTATGCCCAAGAGAAACAATCTGTGATGGGCATCGAGGGGGCGTTTGCTTTGAGGCATCGCCTCAAAATAACCCGTCCTCTCTTCCAACTGAGCTGCAAGTCCAAGTCAAGCGCGAGTCGTTGACAGATCCGGGTCACCCAGTACTCAGTGTTCTCGCGAACGAATCTCACGAGGCTCATGTAAGTCTCTTGAGAAGATCGATCATCCGCGTGGGACACACGGCTCGCCGGGGTGAGTTGTTTTGTCCCGGGGACCTCGACGTAGTGTTCGAGGCGCGGGTGGTGAATTCATAATGGAGGGCTTGGGTTTGCGCCGTGTGACCAATGACATCTTCCGCCGAGGAATCGGACAATGTCTCAGTAATAAGTCATCCTCTAATTGGACATGGAAAGTGGGCTACCCTCACGACTGCATTTCTATAGGCGACGACGGTTTTCACTGCCTGTGGCAGAGGTGTAAGGTGGTACTGTCTTACCAAATTAAGGCTGGAGTAGTAGCAATTAACTATTCATTACTGACAAAAACTCTTCTGAATTTACAACTTAAATATTAAATGCTGTAGAATTAGCGATACTGATTTAAAAGAGCAACGATTGCGAGGGTTACAGACAATTGTCATTTTCTCCAAAAATTGAGATGATCATTTGTATAGTGACAGCGATTTAATTTGAATTAGTAAGTTTTCCGATTCGTAACTCGTGACCTGGCTTTTCTTGCCAGTGTCCACCCAGAAATGAATAATATGAAAGATGTGGACGAGGATTAAATATTGACGGTGGCGATGTCCCAGTAGGTATGCGATACCATTAGGCAACTGACCGAAGTGTCCGAATTCGAATGATACTCCCAACTAACCATCGTAGGGTAGTGGTTTTCTCGATGCTATACATTTTTTTGAAACCTCGGGACACATATAGGTCTCCTTAAAGTACTGCGTTGATTGTTGAATTTCTCAAGGCTGAATGATTTCTTATGGTATGCAAGCTCTACTCGCGATGGTAAAATTCAAACTTCGAATGTTTATGCAGTACTGGTGGCTTTCATTGATTCTGATTTTGAGAAACAACTTCAAGAAAGGTGTTCTATTGGTAGTGAAAGCTTTATTTATTTGCTTTCAAGGTAAATGAAATTTCAATCAAAGTACTTAGAGATTTGAAGACTAATGACTCTGTACTTCACATGCAAATCTCCAATACGGCCCTGACGAAGCTGCATAACAGCTTCTTCGTCGCAACCATGTGTGTCCCCTGATGTTTTAATCTTAATTTACCTCTTATGATGTTTTGTATCGTTTTTAGTACCGACGTCAAGCTGTTAGAGAGGACATATATTCAACATTTGATGAGGAAGAGAAAGGAGAAAGCTCTTGCTTTTAGACTTCTGCCGACATCCCACTACATTGTAATGCCTCCTCCCTCCCCGTCGCTTCGGGTAACCAATCAGGGCTTAGTGCATCATCAACACTCTAGGCATTGAACGAGTAAGAGTTGAGGGACTTGCAGACGAACGCCACCGGCCCTGGCACGGGGAGCTCCTCTCCAAACTTTTATTTTGGAGTCTAACCTCTATGAATCCATGCTGATTTCCGGGAATTACCGTCGCGTAGTTTAGTTGGTGGACAACTGTTTAAAACTACGCGACGGTAATTCCCGGAATCCAGCATGGATTCATCAGATAGACGGCGCGGAAGCCTAAGGATTAAGTCTAACCTCTATGCTTGGATAGCAATCTATATCAGCAACATATCGTCTAGAGGCGTCATCCCGGACCGAGCCCTGGACATTCAATCAACTAGTCTGTCATCTAGGCTTAAACAAGAGCCAAAGTTGTATAAAGTCAACTATAAACTAGCATCCAATCAAATGTTTATTCGGCAAGGCCAACAATATTTTTCTACTATATATGATTATTATCATTATTATTAAAATTTACATGTGCAGATAGACAATGGCAGGTGGCACACAAGTCCCAAGTAATTACAAAAGATAATACATAAAATGAGTCAGTAAAAAAAGTACACTTAAAGGAAACACATATCTTTAACACAAAACAAGAAAATATCCATCTCATTAACATCAATCAATCAGCCAGAAAAAAAATTAAGCTGTTACATATAGTTTTACCCCACACATTAATAAAATTTTTGCATTAATTGCTTAAATCTTTTCCTAAAAGTATTCACTCTGTTAGGACAGGGCTCTAATAGTTTTGCAGGTAAGGTGTTCCAATCAACAATTGTTTTATTAAGAAAAAATTTTTTTTTAATTTGTTCATTGTGCCCGGCATTTTATCTTGAATTGGTGATTTTTTCTCCCTATAAAATTTGGATTTCCCGCCTCTTTCCTTAGATCTACCCCAGGCTATTATAGGTAATCTGCCGATTAAGGTAGGTTTTGAATTGTAAAACACAACTACCAAATACAGCAAACGAAAGAGGAAGTGCTCGGAATGGTGAGGGAAGAGGAGGGATTGTTTGAAGAAATCATAAGGAGGAAGGAAAAATGGTTGAAAAACATATTGATGGGCAGTGGGATGATGAAGACTGAGATAGAGGGGAGATTGCTAGGCAAAAATGAAGGGACAGGAATAGAATAGGGTTATTGACAGGAATGAAGGAGGAAGAATGTAAAAAGAGATGAAGAGGACCTTTTTTTAGAGTAGTATGTTGGGCTGTGTTTTGTTAGGAGAGACAAAAGAAATATTTGGTTGTTTGGTTCATCCAAAAACTTAATTTAACCGGTAGATAATGGTAATGTAAATATACATGCACACACACACACACCAACACACACACACATATATATTATATATATATATATAATATATATATAATATACATATATACATAAATATGCATATATATATATATATATATATATATACACATATTTATATATATGTGGGTCGCGGTATTCCAGGGGTTGAGTGTTGGACTACTGACCGGAGGGTCCCGGGTTCGTCTCTGGGCACCTGCAGCTCCACCCAAGCTATGTGATTTTTCGGGTACCAGATCTTCCTGGGAAACCATAACCGGCGCAGGGAAAGGAACTGGCCCCCTTTCCCTGATGTGTGAATTTCACACGCCGTCGGGCTTAGTACTGGGTGAACTCTACCACCACATTCCAAACCGACCTTTGGGTTGCTTAGTGTATTTATGGTTTACACACACAGACACACACACACACGCATATATATATATATATATATATATGTGTGTATGTGTGTGTGTGTGTGTGTAAATAACAACTTCAAGCATGATATCTTGGAAATCCTTCATGATGAAGGGAGACACTCTTCGCTTTTCCATATAAAGGAGTTTTATTTACGACCTAGGTTTCGTTACGAAACTAAGGCCGTATTCAAACTATTTTAAGTGTATAAGGAAAATTTAAGTGTCTTCCTACATCATATACGTAGGTAGCATAATTCTGAAGCTCTTAGTTGAGCTCTTATTTATTTCTAAATAGTAAGGAATGGAAAAAAAACACAAGTGCGTTGAAAAGGTCTCACATTATTGTCAGTCGTTCTATAGTTTGAGGATCTGTTAAAACATGTGTTTATGATTAATCTTAACCGGATATATGAGCATTGATTAAATTCTTTTCACGTGTTCTATTAGGGTTTCCCACGGCCAAGGATGATGGAAGAAGAGCAACTGCTTTTCCCTGCGTTCGGTCACCTATTTAGTGAGGCTTCGTATTTTTTTAAACCGGTTATTCTTTGATAGCCAACCTTTTTAAGTTTTTATGATTTTATTAAACGGTTTGGATTCAAATCATGGCAACCTTAATAATAAATCGTGACCACCAGGCTTTATGAGCTATCGACATTTTTTTATGACTTCATTTTTAAGAAGCTCCGAAAACAAAAGTACTAAGACAAAAGAGAGCATAAAAAATTATATTATTTTACTAAGCATATGATCAACAGTGCACTATTCATTTTTTGATTGAATGCTTCAACCCTTTTCAATGTTTATCAATTAATAATGGGCATCAAGGTTGACAGGTGCATTTTCGTCGATAAGTATATTAGGGCAGCGTGGAAAGGGAAGGGACATGCCGCGTCTTTTATTGACGAGGTGTGAATTGAGTATTGTAACGGAATGGGTGAGAAGCCTTTAATCATATATTGACCTCCATAATCCATTTCAGTATCTTATTATTGAGAATCGATAAGGGGACATCAAAATGGAAGATGCGATACGGTCCATTACTAATAGTAAGGGCTCACACGCACATAAGTTACACACGAAAGGACACGATTAAGAAAATGGTTAGGCATATAACTTATTGATGCTTATAAATTATGGGAATGATGAAAGTTATTTCGACATGGTTTTTGAAATGATTTTATCACAAATTTGGTTCAAAAATATTCTTATTTTTGAACACAAAATACTTGGCATAGATATCTTATGGAGATACGAGAACGCCAGGTTAAATGTTTGGCCTGACTTTAACGTTCCTTCTACTTGTGTTACTCTTAATGAGTTGCCTCAATCATTTGGTTTTTTCCCTAAGTTGTTGGAGCATTTCTTATTGAAAGGGCA
Organism: Hetaerina americana; assembly: GCF_022747635.1. Taxonomy (NCBI): domain Eukaryota; kingdom Metazoa; phylum Arthropoda; class Insecta; order Odonata; family Calopterygidae; genus Hetaerina; species Hetaerina americana. The sequence goes on along the minus strand of NW_027286181.1, from coordinate 37,355 downwards.
TTGACGACTCCGTGAATATATTGCGTGGGCTTCCAGGTGTGCGTCTCCCATTGGTTTTCTTTCAAGTGTTAGGCGTATTAATCTCTATCATTCCACGTGATTACACCGGTGCCTTCACATCTGTTAGCCCAAAATGCCAGTGTTCTGCACATCTAGTCGGCCTGTAATGACTCCATACCTTAAAAGGTATCTTAAGGATATTGCAACTATTGTTTTTTGATAGCGTCTTTTTTGCAGTTTGTAATATGTCCTTGGTTTTGTGTGCCCCCTCTCTCGATTCACATTATAATCGGTCTAATTCAGTTACTATTGATTTTGAAATTAGTGTTGAAATGCACACTCTGATTTTTTCGGGTGTCGTATCTCGAGTATCCTGACATTGTCACAGCTCTGTTGATTTTCTTCCTTAAGTGACACCGCTTGGTCATAGTTCTCGTTGTGGCATTAGGGGAGAAGGGACGGCGGCATATAGCTCTACACTTAGTTTATTGACAACGCACATGGATATTGGGGGAGGCCGACGATATAGCTACGCGGTGGAAGTCCGGAGAGGCAAAATCTTGCGATGTCGCAGACTCAACGAGGGCACAGTTGGAATCGGACTACCCGAGTATCGATGCTATTACCCCCTTCAAGGGTGCAAAGGGCGGATCGAGCCATCCTTCGATGTCGTAGCAGGGTGGGGCCAGAGAGTTAGAGAAGGGGAGACTGGACTCGCCCCCACGTCCCTGCTCCCGGGTCCCCCCAAAAACGACATACAGTACATGTAGTTACTTGGTGAGGTCACGCCAAGACATTATAATTGCATTACTTCCGCTATAGGTTTTTGTTCATTCACATTTCGTTCGGTCATTAAGTTTGGTCATTAATTTAATGATTTTTTTACCAATTGAAGAAGTCAAATGGTCTAAGTATCTAATCTATGTTAATCCTCGTGTCGATAGATCATCTTATGTTCATCTTCTACTTTTACTCTTTGATTACTTAAACAGTGTAAGATAAAATAGATTACCTAATGAAAATTTATAAAATATCAACTGTTTGGGCTATAGCAAAGGCCTTAGTAAGGTCAGTGAAAAAGCTATATGCTGGCCTATTGAATTATAATGCTTTTTATTAGACCTATTAAACCATAAAGATGTCTTCCGTTATAGATGAATTTTATGTGAAACAAGGTAGTTACTCACTATTTTCGTATATATAGTTTCAGTTTTATGGCAGTTTTGAATGTTTTAATGACTGAAGGTAGAAAATCTCTATTATTTTAACGATGTGCTTTTTTTGTCCCTGTCAATGTTAAGGTTTTTGCACAGTATTTTGGGATTCGGGTCACATCCAAAATTGAATGAAATGTTAGGTGTTGCTAATTCCTTAGGCGAGCTCATATCTACGGAGTTTGAAAAAAAAACTTTTGAGATATTGTCTTCGACCGGTGCTTCCCTGTTTTTTAATCCCTTCAACTACTTCTTGGTTTCAAGGCTTCACGAACCGATCTTTGGGTTCTTTGAATTTTCTTCCCATGTTTATCTCGGAATATTCCTGGTTTCTATATGAATAATTAATTATTTCTTTGCATCTTTGAGCATCATCCGAGCATCATTTTGCTCTTCATTTTTCAATTTATTCTATTTCCAATTTGGATTTCCTATTCCGAGGGAAATATTACAAAAAACTGTGGAAATAAGTATACATTGGTCCTTGAATCAAAGATTAAAGGAATATTTCGTCTGCGTAATTCACGGCCGAAGCAAGAATCGAATGGGGAAATACAATCGTGTATCTGGGCAGTCAAATAATGTTTAAGTAATAAATATTAATGGCATCATTATTTCTCTTGGCCCTGTACCTTAAACCAGTGGTGTTATATAAAAGATGAAAATTTGAGACTCATTTTTTTCGGAAAATTTTAGAAACATGTTCCAAGAAAGGTGGAATGCCCGACAAATGATAATATTCATTGATTGCGTTCAAATCTTCATTGGCTTGGTATATTACTGCAAGTTGATATTAGCGGGACTTATTATTTGGGTACCAGGTCCGTCCTCCCAGTTATACTTGCCTTATTCAGTCCCTGTAGCTTTTTCAATCTATTAGATTTGTCATTCATTCTTCATTTTTACCAACTTACTGATTACTGTTCCCTGTAGTGTAGATCGAAATGAAGAATTACGAGAACAGTTTCCATTACCCGCCTCTTTCTTGATTATTTTTTTCCGTGCACATTGATGTCATATATAGTATTTCACTTGAATGCATCACCGCAGTTCCCGCATAGATTATTAAGCTTGCACTGATAATAGTAAGGTATAATAATGCGAACCGATTATTAAGAGATAAGGGATACTGGAGAGAGCAATACGGGATATATGAGGAGTCAGCCACTGAGTGAAATTTTCCATTACATTAAATAATAGTCAATTTTATGTTATATGTTGATAACATTGGTTAAAATTTGCAAAAAAAGAATTGGGTAAACTGAATGGCGGAAAATGTGTGACAGTGCATATGAACGACTTTTCAGTCGCAAAAGCTTAGGCTCATTAATGGATATTTTGTATTTTCATACCACTGCTTGTTAACCATCCACATTAAATCTGATTTGAATGAAATGGGAATGATTGACTCCCGCACAAGTTGAGTGGTATTTTGTATTTTTCGAAGGGTATGAGGTGAAGTGGTTAGATAATTGGTGAAGAAGTCTGCAATACAATTTTATTACTACCAGAGCACCATTCTCTAGGTGTAAAAATCATAAGAAATGGTAAAATAAAAATTACATTTCCCTCCGTTTCCACGACAGAGCAACTTGCGTCCAAATTACGAAAAATTCTAAAGAATACTGGTTTTCTCTTCACCATATTTAAAATATTTAGATACAATGTTAGTAGTAATGACTGTAACTCTTTTTACCAATTATCTCGATGGCAACATAAAATAAGAAATCAGAGAAATATAGTTATGCACACCTCTGATGTCTCAATTGAAAGTGTGCTCCATAGCACACATCTAAGTGCTCAACTGTTTTGTAGTAGGGTTCGTATGGAAAATGCTTCCATAAAAGTATTTATACAGCACGATTACTCTTAGAAATATGCCTTGGATCTACAACCAGTACATCCGAAGTAATAAGCTGTCACTATAGAAATCACTTACTATTATTAAAGGGTGAGTTTGTGAAGTTCATAATTTTAATTTTTTGCAATATTTGCCGTAGATATTATAAATCTCTAACGATTTAGCTCATTTTATAAGGGAAAATATGTTAAAATACTGCGACATAATTTATAAATAAATAGTGAAAATTAAAATTAACAGCATTCATTTTAGTAATCCTTTTTCCATTAAGGAGTCATAAACGAAAAAGGCTTTCTCGGTTAAAAAAATAATGCTTTTCATATCTTTAGGAGCCTTTTCCGTAACAGCTAATGAATCTAGAAATTCAGAATGGGTAAGATAAACGGAAAAGAACGTCAAAGAGTGCATTTGTTCCTTGAACTTATTGTTATGGGTGTGGAACGCACAGAAACTTATCACACAGTTACACTGTGTGCAGCATTTATTTTCGGAGTGATGTGTGTATTCGCATGGCTTTCATATGTTGGGTCCTGATATATCTGTGCCATGATCCAGAAGCTGTTCAGCATGAGGGGTTTTGTTTTAGCTTTTCATACTCAATTTTGATTCACTGAAGCGTTTATGGCGGTGATATTTATGGAAATGTTGATTTGCACGGGCTGAAGAGAACGGCTATTTTGATGAATTAAAACTTCATAGTTCGGTGACGCACTGTATTATGTCGCAGATATTTATGAATGAGAAAACCAAGAGGGAGATAGAAAAAGGTGTACGAAGTATGTATTTGCATTTCATCGCGAAATTTAGGAATGAGAGTCTTCGATTAGAACGTGGATACTCTTCTAATAAACCCTATTTTTTTGTTAGCTTGTCCATATATTTCCCGTATATGTTTCACTCAGGAGAGATCGTGATTGAGGGTAACGCCTAGGTATATAATTGAGTAAATGTCAGCGCAGGAGAATACCTCAAGGCACAATCCAATCTTCCATTAGCATTTTACTATTTCTTGGGGTTATGTTTAATCGTAAACAGACAAATTGGTATTATTTATTAAAGTAATAATCCCTGTCGCTTTACGCATTACGTAAAGCATGGTTTTTTTAAGGTAATCTACCGGTTAAGGTAGGTTTTTGGATGGACACAACTACCAAACAAATATTTTATTACTCCTAACAAAACACAAAATCCATCATCCTAATCTATATCAAAAGCATGGTTATTAAACATTATCATGACCTCCATGTCGTCGCCCCTTATAAAAGTAAATAAGCGTGGGAGAAAAAATATTGTCTCATCAGTGTTTAAATTGGCATTTTTACACTCCTCAGTATATAGTGATGCTTAAACTTTTGAGCTTTTTGAACTTTTCTCGCTATACGTAAGTGTGTTTGTTGGATGAACACTCAATTCATTCGTAAAATGACACGCTTAAGGCTTGCACTAACTAACTCATGCTCAGCAAACATTTCTTGGAAATAGAGACTGCTCAAGTCCCAGAATCAATCAATTGCAAATACATGTCATCACTTAACATGAAATTATGAAAAATAAACACGAGTTGTCGTTATGTGTTCAAATGTGCAAATCTTTCCGTGAAATATGTAAAATTGCGGGTTTACGGCGTTCATATTTGGATATCATGAATTCTAATAAATGCATTGGTAATTGGTAATGCATTGGCTTAAAGTGGTGTAAAAAAAAATACCGAACTTCTGAACAAACGTTGAAAATGATATATGGTAAAACGTAATAATACGATAATCGTCTTTTAGATCCCGATAAGATTCAGAAAGACATTTATCTCATTGTTACGTTTGCATAAATTTCTAAGTTGGTCATTGGGTTTTATTGTGTTTTTTTATTGGAAGTCACCTCCACCACTCTAATGTCTATACGTTCGTTTTAACCAAAGGCAGATGCATTGAAATAATGAATCTCGTTGTTATAATAATAAATCATGCCATTGAAACGGTGCCTCTGTTCATTTAATGCATATCTAATTTTTTCTATTGTCAGTCCAAACCAACAGTATCCTATCCATTCCGATTCATTCTAGGTCGTTGACGTGAGCCTATTAAAGGTAGGTTTGGACGTGCTTTCACTGCTACATATCATGAGAACGTCCTCTTGTTTGCCTTACATTGTTCATTACTTAATTTATTCATAAATTCAGCTTGTCTTTAGGATGTCTAGAAAGCCTATTCCCTTTGCCATGTTCTTCCCCGCTTACCCAGCATTGTCACTTCGAATACGTCCTTCAGCATCCGACTCCATCTTAATGTTTCCTCAATCCACTTTCTCCACCTTTCTCGGAATTTCCCCAGAAAATTTATCCCTTCACCGACCCAATTTATAGCCCCAAAGATTATCTTCCTCTCTGTCCCATATCTTGTCTCCAATCTTCACCATACCCACACTTCAAAAAGCCTAAATTTATATGTTAATATAAGAATAAGTCGGAGGGAAATTTGATATTATTTTACGTGTGGACCAGGGCTAAGGTGTTTGACTGTAGCGCCGAAGGTTTACGATTCGATTCTACGAAGTGGCAATTCTTTTTTTATCTTATTTTCGCAATAACTTTACTTTTTTTTGTTGCTCTAATTAATTTCAAAATTTAACTTGACATAACCAAGGAATCCTCATGATAATACAGTCGGGTTAGTCAAATATATAGTCTTGTATATTCTTTGGGAGCTGTCTTATGCACTCTTTGGAAGTAGCCAACAGAAATACTACTACAGAAATACTACAGAAATAAACAGCGTAGCCAAAAGGCCGCACGCTTGATCTATGCGGCGGTGTCGGCGGGGCTATAACTCCCTCACCTCCCCCGCTCCCTCGTTCTCCCCCCCCATTCCCGACCCTCCCCTCCCGTCCCTCGGATATGCATCCGAAGCTCTGTTATTTCGCCACCGGGGCGGACACAAAAAGAGGAGTCGGGCGAAAAGACACCGGTGCATCGTTTTACGATTAATTGTGAAAGCATTGAACCGTTAGCAACGGGGGCGATGGGGTGGGGAAAGAGCGAGCAGTTTAAAGTGCTTCCCTTCGTCACAAACCCTCGGAATGCAACGGCGTGGGCTCCTCCGATACTGTTCATTAATGATTCGCGAATCGATCGCAATCGAGAAGGCAGCACCAACGTTGAAAAAGGATTGTGGCAGCACGCTCTGCCACCAGACGCGCCATACGCGCATCATATTAATTACCACCCGTCCTACGATTTGCAATCGCGTCTATCCTGAAGGGTGCAGCGAAAAGAAAGGGCGTTAGGTAACTGGCGTTTCAACTCACCATGATCCGAAGCGGATTGCTGGAATGTTATCTGCGACTTATTTCTTACGATATTTACGGAAATGGCTTCATGTCGTAGGGATAAAATATAAATAGATACATTGATGCCCTTGTGAGGGGTGAGTTTGAAACTTTAGCGTCTGATAGCTCGATAAACATCATCCATCGAGAAATAACCACAAAATGACAATAGGGAGATCTAAAAATTGTAAATCGGGAAATTCATGCCCTGAACGGACCAAATGTGATGATTGACAAGAGCGTCAGGGTTGTGGTTCGTTCAAGAGTGAACGGACAAATGCCCATGATGCCAGAGAAATGGCCATCCGCCAGTTCATCTGTCCCAAGGCTAGACCAACCACTGCGGTCCTCGTAAACATTGGTGCGGGCATTTGTATACTGAATGCACCACTGCCTCACTCCGCCTTCACTCATTATTCCGTCTCCGTACGCTAGCCAAAGTTGCCCATGAATTTCACTTGGCTTGTGATTTTTGCCATTAAAAATCTAATCACAAATCGCACTTCACATTTCGCCGGATTTTCTATTGCAGCGCATATTTTAACAGCTCGCAATGTAAATAGAGTATAGAAGAACGACAGTCTGAGCACAATACCACAGCAGGATACGTACTTATTTAGTGTAGGGATGTTTAGACACCAAAATGGTGGCTCTAACCGTACCCACGACCACGATAGGCCGAAACGTAAGTTACTTCCTTAACAGCTCTCGTAAGATAACTGTTGCTTAAAAATGCTGGGGTGCTTTTTAACTATAGAATTTCTATGACATGAATTACACTAGATATACTTACTTTGAAATGCTATTGAGTGATGCAGCGGCATCCCACGGAGGCTTCCGGCTCCCAGTTACTTCTCAGGTGTTTAACCTCAACACAGATGCCTTATTGTCATTGTGCTAATATTTATCTGCAATCAACCGCCAGCTGCGCATTTCTCAGGCGTTCTCTGTGTCAGTAAAGGTGTTTGCGTGGACGTATTCCTTGCCATTACATTTTTGGGCATGCAAACTCCTGATCATAAAAAAAACAGTCTTGCGGAATAAATTCACCAAATGGTAAAATAAAAATTACAATTTCTTATTTGAATGCTATCGCTACGTTATTCAATAAGAAGAAAATCTTAAATTAACACGGGGCAGGAGAAACGGTTAAATGTTTGTTTTGAGATTTACTTGAATTTGATAAATTGAATGGTTTGAGGCGTCACTTTGTGGAAGCGATTTTATATCGGAAAAGAAATTAATTTGTTCCTCCACATATATTTTATTATTCACGACCTAATTTACGACTTACAAAGTCATCATCAGGTGAAGTACAGAGGACGCACAGTTCTATATACCACCTCTTCTCCGCCTAGTGTATAAGGCTGTGCGTCCTCTGTATTTCACCAGGTGATGACTTCGTAATTCGAAACCTTGGTCGAGAATAATAAAATATATGTGGAGGAACAAATTATTTTCTTTTCCGATTGAATTTGATAGTAAAATCATTCGCAGTTGGGCAATTCAAAGTTTAAGAAAACACCAGCCGCTAAGGTAATAGTCCATGCAGAAATAACTAATACAAAAACAATATTATCTGAACCACAGGGAGTAATCAGGCTTATTTTTGTCATTTTTGCTAAAAATAATTTTCTGGGTAGGATTGACCAGAGATTTAACTTTTCTAAAAACTGGGTATTGGTAAAACTAATTTTGAGAAAAGCGAGAATTTAACTGAGCAGAAATTATTCATTTTTAAAATACTATACGCTATGAAAAGTATATGGGATCCTTACGAAGTTGGATTAATTTCCGAATTGGATCGCGAGCAGCGTAGAGGAGCTAGATTCGTAAAACGTTGTCATGATAAACTTAGTAGCGTATCCAAAATATTAGGGCAACTAGGCTGGGACTCATTCACGGAGCGAAGGTTAAATTACAGATTGAAGCTCTTGCATAAATTGAAAGGGCGTCTCTTTAGCAGTGACGATGAAAATGTATTATTACCCCCATCGTACTACGGTAGGGGAGATCATACAAGTAAAATTAGAGAGATTAAGTGTGGAAGAGATAGATTTAAGAAGTTATTTTTTCCACGAACGATATGGGAAAATAATAATATTGTTTGACCGCGGTAGGGTCTTGTTCGGGTGAAATTATTCTAATGCATATTCACCCCCGGTGCGTATTCACCCTGGTGGTGGCTTGCAGGGTATATATAAATAAATAAAATAAATAAAAACAATATTTATTTCTAATTAAATTGAGCAATATCAGTTCTGGTGGAGATATTGAATACGCATCGAATCAACCGCTTTGCATTTGCTTTGCCTTAACTAATCATAGATTACAAGATAGAAGTGGGGATCAAAAACATATGAATATTCTTATGACATTCCATATTTAATGAAATGCTGCGCGCATATGGTGGTCTTGAAGTCTTTCGCACTAGTAATGGGATCGCCGACCACAAGTCTGTAATATTCGTAGGGAGCGTATCTTGAGACTACTCAGGTTCAAAGGGCCAATGAAAGCTTTGAGCGCCATTAGGAATTGAACAATGGGCGGAGGAAACGCCACGGTGACCAAAAGAGAAACTGATATGATGCATGAGTCTCAATCCAGCAGCCGTGAAGGGTCCGCAAATGAGATTATCTTTTCTTTCATTAGGAAGACGGACTGAGGTCGGGATAATATGGCTTGGGAAACTTGTTCCACCTTCCGATTTCCAAGGATCCAGCTCCTAAGTCCCATCGAGAGAGATAAATTCACGATCGCCAGTGTGCTATTGACACATTTTGCGTGTTTGCTTCGCAGTGAAATCTGAAGACGACCGCGTGCCTCTTCATGATTAGTTGCAGACGCGAAAGAAACCGGGGCGCCCGGCTGGGCACTGGTGGATCTCACGGCGAATGTGTGTGTGTGTGTATATGTGTGCGTGCGTCTGTGTCTGTACACGCACCCATATAAAAGAACCCTCGTGTCGGATGGGGAGGGGAAGGGGAAGGGGGGGGAGATAAAACGAGAATGTTTACGAGGAGGAAGGAGATTATTCCGAATCGCTTTTTTTTTAATTCTTCAGGTCCAGTTTTCCGGATTTCAAGACCGTGCGGACGACAAGAGTCGTTAAAAATTCGTTCGCCGTTATTCGGCAGTTCGCCGAAAACCCGTGCCTCGCGTGAACGGACACGAAATTCGTTGGTGCGTAATACGAAGTGGGCGTTGGCGTTTGCATTCCCAACAGCTCGCCCTCCAATAAGTAAGTGTTTTCCCTCAATCGGACCTCTGAGCGGGTGCCAATATTTTTGGAAGACTGTGGGCCCTATATCGTACGGACTCGTAGCAAAGATATTGATTCTTGAAATCCAAAAGAAAATTAGGATGAGGTTGCAGATGAAGGTAGCATTTTTTTCAGACTGTAGTGCTTAAATGAAGGTGGTTTTTCCTTTTAGGAAAAAAATCGAGAATGTTATTTCATTGCAAGTATGATTCCATGAGAGTGTCAATACATACTCTCTCACACACACACACTCACACACACACACTGGCTTGTATTTCCTTGAAAATAAAAAAATTCGACAAAAATATTTTTACGTTTAAAAGATAAACAACATCTATTTCAAATTATTGCTCTTGGCATTAAATGCGCCAATTTTCGTGAATAACTCCTCGCTCGGTTTAAAAAAGGGCATTTTGTATAAGTCTACTGCTATAGACTTGATTGATGAACACGTCAGCTTTCGAGGTGATCAAAAGGTGAACTTCCCCATAAAAATCTTTTCCACCAGAAATACCTGTTCTATCCAATAATTATAACGACTTTCGGATTATTTCTCGAGGTAAAGAATTACAAAAGAAGTATAACATGAATTAATTTCATCCCATTCTCTCAGTTTTCAGGCGACTACCCAGAGGCATTATGATTAAATTACTTCCTCGATTAAACGCATCGATTACTGAACATAATTTTTTTCGGTTAAAATGCGATAAATTAAAATTCGCAATTGGATAGGTAATTGCATATGTAAAGGGCAATTATTTAACCCCTTATATCGGGATTTAATAAGATACCGTGGGTTAAATTTTGCCCCAAACAATTTTTGTTTTTATGAAAAGGGAAATCCAAGATTTTATTGTTTATTTTGGCAATGCTTTGCACTGTATTTTAATTTGTTAGATATACTTTAATATGGGTCGCAGTAGTCCAGCGATACAGCGTTGGTCTACTAACCGGAAGACCCGGGTTTGCTTCCTATGGAAGCCTCTATGGACACCCACAGCTTCACCCAAGCTATGTGATTTTTCGAGTACCAGATCTTCCTGGAAAACCATAATCGGCCCTGGGAAAGGAACTGCCCCCCTATCCTAATATGTGCATTTCACACGCCGTCGGGCTTAGTACTGGGTGAACTCTACCATCACCTACCAAACCGACCTTCGGTTTGATTACTCTGTTTGTGGCATATACTTCAATATTCAACAGAAGTACTAGCAACATGTCAGAAAGCTGTGACGACCAGGTACTTTTTTTCGGTTTTCTACGCAAAAACTAACGACGAGTTTATTCATTAAGACGAAATCAGTTCTGCCAGGATAGTAAAATATGGGGTGGGGCAGAGACGATTTTCTTTAAAGATATGTGTGAATTTCAACATAGCAGAAGCTACATTGGGGACTACAGCTATGAAACTGTGAAAATCTGGTCTTAAAAATCTAGTTAGCGTCAACTTACATCAGTTAACACGTATCCACAAGTATCTACTCTAATCTATTTTCAGGAATCCTTATTTGGACATACTCTTGGATTCAATAATTATGCGTAATAAAGAAATGGCTTCACTCTCCCAAAGAAAGATTCCTCCTCACGAAATGCGTACGAAGAGCGATTTCAGACTGATATAATTAATTTAAGTCTGATGACGAAATATCCATTGGCGGACCTGTTCAAGGCATAGCATGTAAACATACAAAAATACCCGTACGATAATTGAGAAAATTCAAAGAAAAATTTATGTTTTTTAAGAATCAAAGCTATTTCATCTACATCTACATAAACCCAGTGGTGTGTGACGGGGGTGTTAGGTAGTTACTTGCATTCCACAATATTCAATAAAAAGGTAATTATATTCAAATCATGCTGTAGAATTGTTAAAAAGATAAGTCTATTAAATAAAAAAATAGCATGCAGAATGAAGCATGGTGGATATCGACAATTATGTACACTGCCAGTTGTAATTATCTCCTACGCGATTTGTGTCATATCTATTTTGGTTTCTAATAGTTTGAAAAAAAGACATATTTCAATGATTTTTACTCTCTGAAATTGTTGCATTAAAAATGACATTTTAAATTCAGTTCTACAGGGTGCGGGAACATTGTACTATCTACCTCCCTGATTGAACGCTATTGATCTGATCTACCGTAGTAGGTGGGGGCCTGTAATTACTCCTTAACCTCCTCAGATAAGTAACCTTCCTCAAATTTACGCAGTAACGTTAACCTGTAAGCCTACGGTCAACTAGTGGCCCTCATCCTGATTCTTAAGGGTTACTTGGCTCTTAAGTGATACATTTTAGAATTAAATTTTATTCATTCCAGCTTTCGTACATAAACTGTTCATTCACCCTACGTTTTCTTCCTTACTGCTTTGATTTTTTCCTGCTCTCTCTGATGAACGAATCCACGGGACTCTTCTCTCCTTCCGGGTGAAGCCTCTACCAGTGTTAAGTGTCCGTGGAGCCCCTAGGGATGGAACTGGATCTTTCAAACGACGCGCTACCTTTGGGCGGGCCTACATTTCGGGTCTGACAGGCCTAACCGGCAAGTCTCACCTCCGCCGGCGAAATTGAATGGTGGACGGCAAACACCATGGAAATATACTTACTCCAAGGAGGCCGTCATAAAAAAATCCAAGAAATGTGCCAAATCGCTCAACACAAATCTTTTTCACGAACTATCCGACAACTTCTTTTAGGAAAACGTGGGATTTCTTTGAAATCAATTTCGCAGTTGTACCCAATAGGCGATTCTTTGATTGGCATTTACAGTTTTCTCTCCACTACTCTATCTTCTGGGCCATAAAAGTTATCGAGGGTCATTGAAGTCGTACCTTGAATCGTAAGTTTGAATTGAGGAAACAGTTAAATATAATTGCAAATCATTTGTGTTAGAGACCAAGGATTAAATGAAAGTAGTCCTAGCTCCTGCGAGTAAATCTTATTAAAGAGCAAATTCCGTTCTTCAAATAATTTCATTTTATGTCGACGAGAAATGCCCAAACGGGAATTCAATGATCCGAAGGAAGGCAGAACAACCACGGTGGAATTTCCCGAAACCATTTTTATAGAATCCCATAATAATCTAGTAACTTTTACCTACATATTGGATACGAGATGGAAAGAAACACCACGTTTACGCGATTACAAAAAACGCGACTTCGTCTGTGCCTTAACGTCCTTGCTTTTCGACCTCGGAAGAGTGGTTATGTGACGCGCAGTAAAGCACATTAACGGAGAACCAATTTCATTGAAACTGTACATGAAGGCATCTTAAGTGAATTCATGTGCGTGTGGTATGGCAGTAATAATGTCGCTCGAATTATGGTTAAGAACCCGGCGCGATCTCAGGGAGAGTTGTACGTTGGGACTTCGGATTGCCGAGCGACGGCAGTCGACTCTGGGAAACTCTCCAGCATCTTATTTTACCCAATGTGCATTGCATTGCATTATATTCATATGGGATTAGAATAACTGAAACGTCCAAAGTATTATTTATGTGAAGTCTTCGTATGATATTCCAACCCGGTCTTGAATGAGTCTGTCATCGCGACCTTAATAAACATGTGGATTACCCAGGTAACTCACCCCATGCAACCATCCCGTATACAAATAACGTTATTGTCGGTACTTAAAGTGGTATTATTCCGTTTACTACAATTGTATGTATGGAAATTGAGTACTTTACGAATGTACAGCGACTCGGCGTTCAAGTGACTGAATGGAAAGTCTTTCTTGTACTTTTTCCCGAAGACCGTTACACGAGCATGCTACTTGTTATTAGGCATTAGAATTCCCTGAGTCGTCGGTGAAGATGTAAATACATTGAAATTACATCTAGGAGACCCCGAAGTACTCACTGATTCGGGTGGTCTTGACCTCTCCCCGTCAGGAGATCTCTTTGGATAGGTGTCCGGGTCGAGGGCCCTCATTTTCGTATTCCCAAGGTCGGGGAAAGGCGGAGAAAGTGGTCCCGGTAAGTGACTCACCCACCAGGGGAGACAGTGAACGCTTCATCGCGGTGACAATTTTCCTTCCTGTTTACAGGTACAGATTATTTGCATTATAAAGATTGGTTTTGTAATCGATATTGTGAACGGCGGACGTTAAGAACTGGCGCTCACGGTGGTCGCCAACCAGCTGGCTCGGACCCTTACCGTCTATCCTGCCCATCATCGCTGTTCGCCATCAGAATGTATGAGAAATCGAATCCAACCCTTGCACTCTCGTGAAATTTCTTATACGATATCTCCACGTAATATTTTCGTTTGTCTCTGAAACACAGATTTTCCACTTTACTTTCATCATATTTCCTTTAGAATAATTCTGTTTTGTAACATTTTCTCGCGCACAGGCGTAATATTATTTTACATTAAGTGCTCCCATTATTATGAGCCCTGCTCCTGAACTTTTTTTCATAGTTCTTCCCGGTAGATTTGGCGATCGAATGTGCAAATCTCAAAGACTTAGGCCTCAAGGGAAAGAAGGAAAAAAATGGAAGCGATGGCGCAATAATCCCAACGGAACACAGAGACAAAGGGGGTGGTGTGTGCGGATGCAGGGTCATCATCTTCGGCAGATGGTACTCAGTCCCTGGATTGGATTGGGTTGACCCACCTCTTCATTCCACCCGACGCTCCTCCCGGCGAGCCACCCACCCCTCTCCGCCCACCGTTCTCTCCTCCCCGTGATGAAGCCAGCCATATCGAACCTTAAAACACAAACGTGTGTCGCATCACACGAGAGAAAATGATTGACAATATTCCAGTTACCCCTAAAGCATCAAGGTAAACTACTTAGCGCTACAAATTTTCTATCCTTTGCCTCTTACTTTTCCTTATAATATATATATATATATATATATATATATATATATATATATATATATATATATATATATATATATATATATAAAATTAAAAATAAAAATATAAAAAAAATATTTAAAAAAATACAATAAGAAAAAGAAAATAACAATAAAAATAACTACTTAAAAAAATAATAAAAAAATGAAAAAAAGCTTATATATTTAAAAAAAAGTTAAAAAATAATTAGCATAAAATACTCCCTCAACTATCACTTCATAAAGCACTCCATGGCTCCAGTGGAACCAAGTTCCGATGGAGTACTACAGGTTTACTACACATTCCTCGGTTCGGTTCGGCAATGAAAATGGCATTCATAATTATTTGTGACTGCACCAGTTATTCGCCCATCTCGTATTTGCTGGAGAGCAAAATAGAATCTTCCGGGAAGAAAAATGTGACCGTGTAAAATTCACTAATTGTAGAGTATTTCAAATTTATTGTTTTTCGGAGGGTTTGGTAGTCAGCAGCATTTGTATAATGCATTCAAATATGCCTTTATAATACTCCGCAAGGGCGTGTGGCGGGTGGTGTTAGGTCACCGATCGTAAAAAAATGAAACACATACGAAACTAACAAATTCATGCCATTCTACTCTCACAGAGGCAATCTATATTCATGCAAAAACCATGTTACTTACACGCATGCAAATATATATGCCATCAATTAACATACACATGCACTTACGAATATACCCTATGTCTACGCAGCGTTTAATCTTGTCCTGACTTGTAAATCGGATGTATTTTTACTAATTCTATAGTGACTTAGGTTTCTTACTATTATGATTCCTGATTTTCCGGGAAAAAGATGAATAATTGTATCTATCTGTACTGGATTCTATTTTCCTTATCTTATCTTTGTGGTCTAGCCCACCCAAACAGCGTGGGACCATAATAGTTCCTTCTTGTAATTGTTAACTCATTTCTTCTGAACCTTCCTAAAAGTCGAAGTCTCACTTGTTCTCTTCGCATTTCAAGTGGCCCCCAGCCCCGAAAAGGCCTGCAGTACTCGTCTTCTTATCGTAACAATTTTTGACGAACCTGGAGGATTTTCTCTGAACTTTATCTAAATCATTTATTGATACTTTCTCCCAAGGCTCCGATATGCATGCAGCGAATTCCAAGTGTGGTCAGTCTAGGGTAAAATATCACCTCTCTTCAACTTTTCCATTGCATTTGCCCACCACTCGTGCCTCGAATATACTGTTCGGTGGGCATTTTAAATTCAGCAAGGTTCAACAGTTCAAACTGCTCGGCCTGCTTATATTTTTTTAAGCATCGCAGATAGATTGAAAGAGGAATCCCGCGCAAATTGGGTGGACCGTTCACGCCACTAAACGGCAGATGGTGTCCAAGGCGAATACATTTCCATCATTCCAAGAGACCGGTTGACTATGGGAATCGAAGACCGTAAAAAAATATGACTGACATTTTGAGGATACCCGGCAGAGATCCGTGAAAACTGCGCAAGTCAGAGAAGCAGAGGGAAGTCAAAACGGCGATAATCGCGGTTCGCGATAATTTATATGTATTTAAAAGGAATCCATTTCTCGAGTCTTTGGCAGAATTCAGTCGCTAGCGAAGAAGAAGCTGTTTCATAATTAGGTGGTAGGATAACTCGAAGCGGTACGAGACATGGTAGCTAGAATTAAATTGAAATAAATGTGTTTTGATAAATTTTCGAAGGAAAAGTATTTCAACCAAAAATACACTATATATGAAGCCAACTAGACAAATGTGGAGTCGGTAAAATACTTGGGTGCAACTACAGGGTCTGTACAATAAGTATCGGGACTGGTTCCAAAAATAAAAATTTATTGCAGTTATCATTTCTATAACTTAATAATTTTCAAAATACAATCCTCTGCATCGATACACTTAGTTCGGTGCGACTACCACTCGTCATAAGCCCGCTGGAAGTGGGTTTCCGAAATACTGCTGAGAGCCTTTGTCGTCGCCGCTTGAACCGCCTCGATAGAATCGAACCGATATCCTTTGAGCTCTTTTTGAGCTATCCTTTGAGGCGATAACGTTGTCGAGAAAATCTTCATCTTCCAAGAGGCACTCCAAAATTTCATGCGAAATTTCCACCCGCGACAGTTTTTGTTCCTCGCTCAAGACTGTCGGAACCAGCTTCGGGCACACTTTCCTCGTCGCAAGATCCTCTATTACAATGGTGCGGATGGTTCCGACTGAAAGGCCGGTCTCCTCGCTGATAAGGGCGATCGATGGTTAAACGCCTGTCAGAGTCCAAAACCTTTTTAACTTTGGCCACCTGAGTGTCGGTTCGAGCGATCGTCGGGCTCCCGACGCGGTGCTCGTCTTCGACGAGCTCCCGAGCCTTCCTTAAACATTTTGTGCCTCTCAGAAACTCTTTTGCGGCTTAAGGCATAATCCCCATAAGCCTGTTTAATGAGTTCAAGGGCCTCCGACGCGGATTTCCCGAGTTTAACGCAAAACTTCACAGCGTAGCGTTGCTCGACGGTGCGCTCCATGCTGGCGCGACGACACCACAAACAATCACACGTCACAAAAATCCACCTCCAGTCTCAACGCATGCCCGGAGGCGACTGAACTAAAGTGCACCTGAGTGGTGAGAGACCCCTACTACCGAGCCAACCAGTCGGACCCCCATCCACCGTTCCGTTGAGGCTACAGCGAACCAGTCCCGATACCTATTGAACGGATCCTGTTAGCTAGATATATGTACCAGGGAAATAATTCGCGAAATTTGTAGAATAGCTAATAAAAAGTTAAGATTCATAAAACGAATATTGGGGAATTCTAATGAAAGGGTCAAGGAGCTTTGTTATTTCACTTCAATTAGGTCCCACCTTGAGTATGCTGCAAGTGTATGATATCCTCTCCGCCGACCCCGGTGGCGGCGGGGTAACGTCCTCGTCTGCCATTCCAAGGGTCGCGGGTTCGATTCCCGCCTGGGTGAGTTTTCCTCCACCTTGGGCTTGGGTGTTTGTGAATGTGACCATTGTTATCGTTGTTAATAGTTCGATGTAAAGGACTAATACTGAATAAATAAATAAAGTAGCCTTAGTTTTGGGATTAGATCGAGTGCAACGCAGAGCAGCCAAAACACCCCCCGCCACACATCCCCGCGGTGGCTTGTGGGGTATTATTTAGATTTAGATGTAAGTACTTGGCTTTGCAGAGTTCAGCATTTTGTGCATACCGATCAGAAAGTTGTTGTATATTCATTACATTCCACATGTTATGAATGTTGGTTCGTAGAAATTTTTTCGAAAAGGTGTTCGGTAAATGGTATTTGATTGTGCAAGTCGACGGCAATAAATAATGACCAAAATTCCGTTATTTGATATACCTGAACCGAAACGATTTCGCGCATGAGTCTCTGTGGAGGGAATGGTCAATTTATTGCCTTCGTATTCCGGGATGGAAACCGACCGTCCCTATATCACCGAGACGGTTGCATTTCAATTTGTTATAGATATCTCTTTCGAAAACAGACAATATTTAATCGTTAATGGAGAACTTAAAATCTTACTAAGAGGGATTATGATGTTATTGTATTTTGCTGATAAGTTTGATGCGTGTACACAGCTAATAAAGGCTGATAGAAGAGGACGATGACTCACGGAAGGAAACCGGTTTAGGAAAATGGTATTCAGGATTGAGAGCTCTGGCAGTGTGTCATCCGGGCCGATATATATATATTTCAGATGCCTAATTATATGTAAATGAATGTAAAACACGTTTTCCGGAGGTGTTCGCAGAAAAAAAAGTAAATTTATCATGGCATTATCAATTTCATTCTTAAAGATAAATATCTTGGTATTTTCAATCGGGAGAGTTTCCGCATTCTTTGAGGGTGTTTGCTGGAAAATCATATAGATAGCTTGGTAAACATGACTGAATGAGAGACGTGGATTTATCTCTTATAGCTATGGCTCTGGTGATCAAGTTTAATGTTGATATTATATGCATAAAATCTACGATTAAGGCGTTAACCCACAGTTTAAAATTAATGAAGGCTATAACCACGAAGCTGATTGCTCATCATAATGATACAGGTTCTGGGTTAATTTGTAAACTCTGTTTTCTGAAGGTTGTCCGGGAAATGGAATTATGTGAAACTTCATTAAAATTAGAGGAAATTCATTCTATGGCTACACTGGTGTTAACTGTAATATGGCCAGCTCCCGTGACAGGTTTCGTGATTGGCTCTCAAATATGGCCTGCCATTTCTTAGTTGGGACTAAAATATAATGAAGACTATTGAAATTAAAATTAAACCACTTGGCTTTTCTACATAGAAAAAAATATTATTTACTACCTAGGTTGCGTTATGGTAAAACATGTGGAAAAGCCAAGTGGTTTCATTTCAATTTCAATATAAAGATTTTCCATCAAGTGACGCCAGAAACTGTTTTATTTATAATGAAGACTAACAAAAACAATGACTAGTTGCAGTAATAATAATTTAATATGAGGTTGCATTTCACGTATACTTTAAAAATTTTTGTTTCTCTACTGCTTGTTTGAGTTTGAGACATTCGAGAACAAATATATGCGAGCTACGTTTCGGCAAAGAAAATTGTAATGACCGATATCAACATCAATGGGAAGCAGTGTTTTGGGCTCACTAATAAATTATAGGGCAGCTACCCTACTATTATAGCTAATTATTACTCATAGAAGTTCAGTTAATGATATAAGGCTTAAAAATGTACGATATAAATTCTAATAAAAGATTACATTTATAATGGTTATTATTGAAATTTGACCAATTGCGGCATATTATGATCAGTGGTGAAGCATTGACGAGCATTAAAGAATGCCTTCTTTATATTAATTTTTGGCTGGAGCTACCGTATAATGCCATCGGTGCATATAAATTACATTAGTCCATTTTATGGGTATTAATTTTTTAAATTATTAAATATTATTAATTCAAATGAATACTTGTATGTTAAATACTGGTATGTTAATATAATTAACTGTAACGTGTGAGTGAGAAATGTACGTGATGAACCCGTATGTATTTCCTTGTTTGTTTTAATGTGTAATGAATGGATTAATTGGTTTATGACTCGTAATCAAGAACATTACCACCAGGCTATCGCCTACTTGTAATGCTGGTTGTTAAATAAATAAATAAAAAAAACCAAGTGAAATTTTTTAAAATATTCAAATTTCCAGCTAAACTTTTTTTTCAGAAAATAATTCTTTGTTTTTAAGGATCTAATTAGCTTATTTATAAAAAATGTAATGAAATTATTTGCAAGATATATTATCATTATCAAACGTGATCCACGGATATATATATATATATATATGTATTTATACATAAATATATATACATATATATATATACATACGAGGGTCATCCGGAAAGTAGTACCCGTTCGTGAAATAAAGACACAAAAGTAAATATTAACAAACATAAAAAATTTTATTTGAAAGAGGATACTTTAAACTACTTCTCAACATAATCTCCAAGCAAATTAAGGCATTTGTCATAACGTGTGACAAGTTTCTGTATTCCTGCTGCATAGTCCTTCGCCGCCAGCTCATTGAGATACAGGGTCACTCCTTCTTTAAGTTCTTCATCGCTGTCAAATCTTTTTCCTGCCAAAAAGTCTTTAAGCTTTGTAAAGAGATGAAAATCTGAAGGGGCCAAGTCCGGGCTATACGGTGGATGGTCGAAAGTTTCCCATTTGAATTGCTGCAAAAGTTTTTGTGTTATCCCAGCTGCATGAGGCCTGGCATTGTCATGAACGAGAATGACACCAGTAGACAATAGACCTCGCCGCCGATTTTGTATTGCCCGCCGTAATTTCTTTAATGTTTCACAATACGCATTGGCATTAATAGTGTCTCCACGGGCCATAAAATCAATAAGCAATACACCTCGTCGATCCCAGAAAATGGTCAAAATTCGTCAACTGAGCTCACCAGTTGGTCTGTAATGACAGACGGTCTCCCCGAACGCTCATCGTCGTGTGTGTTCCCCCTCCCCATGTTGAAGTTGCGACACCACCGCCGAACAGACGACTCGTCCATTACATTGTCTCCATACACCTCCTTTAATTGGCGATGAATATCACATGGGCGAACGTTTCTTGCATTGAGGAATTTAATCACTGCCCTCACTTCACAACTGGCGGCGTTCTCAATTTTTTTAAACATTGTAAACAATCACAGAAACAACACAGGCAATGCTAGCGTCACGCAACTTGGCTCAGAGAAGGCAGACAAGCCACTGAAGCTATCTGACCTCGTCCAGCGGCTACTCGCGTGGTCAGCACTTCATGCGGCACGAACGGGTACTACTTTCCGGATGACCCTCGTGTATATATATATATATATATATATATATGTATTTCTACATATATATATACATATATATATATATATATTATTAGGTAATCTACCGGTCAAGGTAGGTTTTTGGATGGACCTAATTACTAATTAAATAATTTGTGACCCCTAGCAAAACACAACATCCTACTCTACATCAGGTCCCTCTTCAGCTCCGAGTACGTTTTTCCTCCCTTCATCCCCTCCAACATCCCTATCCTGTTCCTTCCCTTTCCTCGTTTGCCTAACATTCTCCCCTCAATTATAGTTTTCAACATCCCGCATCCGGCAAATACCCCCTTCATCCACTTTTCCTGCCTCCATAGGATTTCTCCCAACAAACCCCTCTCTTCGCCCACCATACCTAGTACTCCCTCATTTGTTTTCTTCTCTGTCCATTTCACCTTCTCCATTCTTCTCCTCACCCACATTTCAAAAGCCTCCAGTCTACGTCTATCCTCCTGCTTCAATGACCACGTTTCCGCGCCGTACATAGCTACGCTCAATATCAAAGTTTTTACGAGTCTTTTCTTAACAGCCTTACTCAACGTCCCCGTCATAAACTCCCTCCTCCTTGTGAAAGCCTCTTTGCCCAGCGCAATTCTTCTCCTTACGTCCCTACTACTTTGACCCTGTTGGTCCAAAACACTACCGAGATACGTAAACTGTTCTACTTGCTCTAGTTATTGCCCTCCTATATTAATGTTAAGCTTGGCCTTTTTCTTTCTAGAAAATCGCATAACCTTTGTTTTATTAATATTGATTCTCATCTCATGCCTGTCGCACTGAATTTCCAATTCACTAAGCAATGCTTGCAATCCGTTGGCTGACTGACAAACTAAAGCTTGATCATCACAAACCTAACTGATTTTACGAATTCCCCGTCTTTCATTCCTACCTCCAGTTCTTCCCATGCCTCTTTAATCATTTCCTCTGCATACAGGTTGAAAAGCAACGGTTATAATGGGCAACCCTGCCTTACACCTCTTCCTAACATTGCCCATCCGGACTCTCCGTTCCCCACCCGCACCTGAGCAGTCTGAGACATGTACAGGTTGCGGATTAGCCTCCTTTCCCTCCAATCTATTCCCATTTTCCGCAATATACCCATTGGTTTTTACCAATTCACTCTGTCAAACGCTTTTTCGAAATCTACGAAACAGGCAAATACCTCCTGGTTTGTTCTATATTCCTCTCGATTAATAATCTCATTACTGTAATTGCATCACGCGTATCTCTCCCCTTCCTAAACCCAAACTGATCATCCCCTAAGTAATCATTTGCCCTACTCTCTATCCTTTTGTTTATGATCCTAAGAACAACTTTAGCTGCGTGGGATATCAAACTTGTTGTCCTGTAGTCCTCGTAAGAGTTAGCCTTTACCTTTTTCGGAATAGGAACGAAAACTGATCTCACAAAGTCCTCCAGCCAGATTCCTTCCCTTGTGTATGATCCTGAGATATATATATATAACTTAATTCTGGGTGAACTCTACGATTACTTACATCGACCTTCGTTTGATTACTGTGTTTATGATATATATATATATATATACACACACACATGCATATACAAAAAACCATAAACACAGTAACCAAACCGAAGGTCGATTTAGTAAGTGATCGTAGAATTCACCCAGTATTAAGCCCTATACAGCGTGTTAAATTTTACACATTAGGGAAGGGGGGGCAGTTCCTTTCCCTGTGCCGGTAATGGTTTCCCAGGAAGATCTGGTACCCGAAAAATCACATAACTTGGGTGGATCTGCAGGTCCCCAGATTGCCTCGCCCGGGAATCGAACCCGGGACCCTCCGGTCAGCAGTCCAACGCTCTACCCCCTTGGACCACCGCGACCCACTTATAATGTAAATTTATATAATATATTTAATTTGTCTAGAACAAGCAATGCATTACACTGGAAGTTTGTCGATCAATTGGATATGCTTTCTAAGATAAAATCGTTTTAGATTTTAATACGTATACGTTTCCTGCTAGAGAGCGTAAAATCAGAGCAAGGTGTAACCAAGAACCCTTGTAGTTCATTTTAGGGGAAGGGGCGATATTTAAAGCTTAAAAATGTGATCCATGCATCGTGATATGCCAGTTAATCAGAAGATGATTCGACTGCGGCTATTCATTCTTCTTTTTTATTTGTCGCTTCCCTTGACAGCTTCCCCTCATTAAATATCAACAATTGAATAGTGTTTTAAGGAGTTAAAAACCCTTCTTTATCTTAAATCAGATTAGTTATTCCTCTTGTAATTTTCCGTGCGAGTCCTTACTTTCTCACTTTGTCTCTCCGTTTGAACTTATATCGCCGCTTATAGCGCCATGTTTCAGAGGCTTCTATTCCATGGGGAGCTCATATGAGGACAATATGTGGATCCGCTTTAAGGAACTTCGGTTTCATTTAACGAGTGGAGGGGAAATGTAATGAGAAAGTTAAGGAGGGGAGTTATTTTTCTCTAGTTACACCTCATTTGGAATATGCCGCAAGTATTTGTGATCCTTGGGAGAAAATTTGGCTAAAAGAATTAGATTAATTCCAGAAAAAATCCGCCAGATTCGTTAAAAATTTTTATGATAAGGACACAAGGGTGACAGGTCTCTCAGGGGAATTAGGCTGGGAGCCACTTGAAATTCGAAGAGAACAAGCGAGACTTAGACCTTTACAAAGGTTCAGTACAAACGAGTTTGACGATGACAATAAAGGAATGACTATGGCCCTACATTACTTATGTAGATCAGACCACAAAGATAAAATAAGGGAGATAGATTCCAGGACAGATAGGTACAAATACTCATTCTTTCCCCGAGCAATCAGGGATCATAATAGTAAGAAACCGAAATCACTTTAGAAATATTAAAAACATTTGATTGACAAGACAGGACAAGATTCAACGTTGCATAGACGTAAGGTATATTCGTAGGTGCGTGTGTACGTTATTTTAATAGCATATGTATGTATTTCCATGCGTGTAAGTTATAAAGATTTTTGCATGAATATATATGACTTTGTGGGAGTAGACTGGCATGAATTTATTTATTTATTTAGACTTAGTCCGAAAACAGCACTCTGGCCTTTACATCGGACTATTAACAAAGAATAAAAATGGAGATGATTACAAACACCCAAGCCCTAAGTGGAAGAAACCCACCCAGGCGGGAATCGAACCCGCGACCCATGAATTGGAAGACGAGGACGTTACCCCGCCGCCACCTCGGGTTTTGTAAATTCTTTTTTATCGGGTGTTGACCCAACACCGACGCCATTATTTGAATCCTACGACTTCTCAGTCAGGCGTTCTTTGTCTAGTAGGCCAACACACCCTATTTATAAGAAGTTGAATACCTCCAAAGGCAGATATTTGAATGTACAAATCCAATTAATCTTAAATTTTTCGTTAATGAATGATTTAATTAATCGATCGGTTCAATCGAGTAGTATTAGTTTTGAGGGCAGGTGACCGACAGCCAATGTCATTTGCGCCATTAGGGATGGATGGGAAAGGATGAAGGTTGGAGATAAACCCGGTGTCGGCATTAGTTTCCTCTTAGCGAAAGGCGCCAAGGGGTCAAACAGCTTAACGTCCCATCCGACGGACGGCGTACTCACTCAAGTTCTCTCCGCAAAGCATCCCAAGTTGGGATCGGGATACCAATGAAAAATCCGGCCAACACCGGCAGTCGAACGCGGGCCCTCGGTCTTTCGGGCCCGGTCCCCTCCGACTTGGTCTCACTTTGTCCACCCGATCCGCCCTGACGGTATTTCGCAGATCAAAAGGTCCAAAACACTTAGCTCGCATTCCTCCATCCATTGCTTCCTTGTTTCTAAGCTTATCTTGCTTGAACCGTGCAGTATCTGATTCTGGAGTTCAGGTCTTCTTAAGTTTAATGTTTTCATACCAGCCAAAATGTTTTCATTCCATATCCCTCTATTTCCGGGGCAGGTGAAAAGTTCCATCCGTTTTAATGTCGCTCGTTCTGGCGAAACATTTGCCGCAGCTTCTATCTTCCACTTACAGGTTACTTCCACTTCCTTTATTTTCATCTCAAAGCACTAGCTTGTAAGTGCTAAGTCAACTGTCGCCAATGTTTTCTGCATATTTTGTGAATTGTTTGCTTTTTGCTTTTTCTGCGATATTGTCTGCAAAGGATAAAGTCACCAAATGTACCAGAGGTTGTAATCGACAGAATCGGAAGCGAATAAAAATCTGGTGGTTGAAAAATATCTGGAAAAATATTGAATGGGAGGCCAGAATGGAGCTATGAATACTATGGACATGAAATGGATGAAGTTGTAAAAAGGAAAAATTTTTTAACTTAGTTAATGCGTAGAATAATTTTTTTCGAATCATGCTTAGAATTTCAGACATATTTAAGCGTTCATGCCGAGCAATATTGAGGAATGAAAGTTTCAGAGCTAACTACTCATTTTTTTTATCATTACCTCCTGGTTTTGATTATAAAACAAAGTTAAAAATATTTTTACATTAAAACGTAGTCGTAAGGCTCATAGTAAAACAACTATGAAGAATTAAATTTTAGCCGCATAGACATTGATTTTTAAGAGACAATTCTTCAAATATTAGAACTTTGCTCATGATAAAATATAGCATAAATTTATGATATTTTCGTCAATAATTGGTAAACTCAGGAAAGACCAGGGATTGAAAAGTTGAAAGCAAATATAATGGAGGTTTACAATCAATCAAGAATAACTGTGCAGATCGAATAAGCAAGGATGAAGATATGCAAAATATGACGGGAAGACGAAATACAGGGAATAAGAAAGCGTTGAAGAGAAAACAGTTGTAATCACAATTGCAATTTGGTGATGGTAATTAAAGACAATTTCTTGTGGTTAAATGGAGTAAATTGTTTAAAAATACAATTGCAATCGTAATACGGAAACTCAATTTCATGACATGTAAGAAGCAAACAGATTATTTAACAGAAGATGAGATTAGTCACCCGATATCGGCATAGGATCATTTGAGCAGCTCGAAAATCAACATTGAACCATGGTATTTGTAGAATTTAATTTTCCTTCAACTTTTTTATCCTGCCCTGTATTTTGCAAGTAGGTTATCACGAAATCACTGTGCAGGGAGTGGAATGCTCACCGAAGCGGTTTACGGAGGTCAAAGAAGTTGGTAAGGCTGTACCGCAAGCCTCGGAAGAGGAGTGTCTCGTAATGGCTCCGCTAATTTCTTTCCAACTTGTTTCCAAAAACTCCTGCTTCCTTCTTCCATCCAGCGGGTTATTCAAAATACATTTGATGAAGCAAATTTTTTCCTCGATCCGTCATACCTTGCGGCGATTTGATGGTCATTATCGTTTTATTTCTCTTTAACTCCAAATCCTGCAAATCATTTAATTGCTTTTGATCGATATACAGGCACCTGTACCGCCCCACCATATTATTTAGGGGGAAATTTATTTTAAACTTGCTCACGGACCAGAGCGGTTTCACGAGTGCCTGAATACACGTTTAACTTGTAAATGAGGATCTATTGTTAATTGGACCCGTGTATCGGGTTTCACGGGATATTCGTGTTCCACGATATCTGAAGTTCATGCCAAATGCAAGTCAGTGTCAAACGCGTGTGTGCTCCTTCGTATTCATGCCTACGTAATTAAAGCGAGCTCAGACGTTGGATCTTCAATAAATTATTTCCTCCCGTGTCTCCGCACTTATCAAAGGGCACGTGTTAAAAGCTGACCAGTTTCTTACGAGCGTGAAATATATAAATCAAGGAAAAAAGGCAATAGGAAGTCGTTCAATTGAATTACATTCATTTGCAGAAACATAATGTCCTGCTAGATTAGAGAAATATCTTCAATTGACATAACACTGGAAATGCGAAAGGTGAGTTGAATGGAATACGGTTGCAAAAAAATTCAGGTAACGGAATAATATATGGCAGAGAAACGAGAGATGCTTCCCCACTTAAGTGTATAGAGGTGCCCAAGCGAACGTTGCTGGCCATCTTAAAACGTACCTGGAGGCTACCATCTCATCGGGTTACGAGAACATCATTGGGGATAGGACGAATTATATATGGGCATGTTTCCGCTTCGAAGAATTACTTCTTTTGACCACCATTCTGTGACAGCCATTAAAGAAAAGTATTGTGATGAAAAATTGAAGAAGATTTGCCCTTTCCCTATTGATAGATCCTAAAATGAATATTCCACGATCATGGTAAAACCATCTTGGGAAGATACGAGGGAAGACCCAAAAATAACTGGAATTTGGTTATACAGGGTTCGTCCGGAAAATAAGTGTACTGACTCCTGGGCGCCTGGAGCAGCGCGCCCAGCACCGCTCTGACGGGCTGCGATTGGAGGGGGGTATGTTGGCAAGCGACGCTGAAAAAGGCAGTCGGCTCTGAGCTGTGGTGTAGTGAGGAGCTCTGTTAACGCGAACCTCCACGCTCGACCCACGTCACGGAACGCGATGCCGAAGTTTTTGGAGCAGCGTTATTCCATCAAATTTGCGGTAAAGCTTGGGAAATCGTCTACCGAAACTGTCGGTATGATTAACCAGGCTTACGGGGAGTCAGCCATGTCCAGAAACATGATCTTTCGGTGGCATAAGATGTTCGTGGAGGGCAGAGAAGAGGTCGACGACGAGTCTTCGAGAGGTTCCCGATGATGCCTTCGCGGGAGCGTTCCAGGAATGGGAACGCCACTGGAACAAGTGTATCGACTCACAAGGGTCCTATTTTGAGGAATATTAGCTTAAGATATGTAAAAGTGTAATACATTTTTTTTCCTGAGCTCAGTACACTTATTTTCCGGACAAACCCTGTAGTTATTTCTGTTTTACCTCCTCCACAGTGTCAAAACGCTTTCCTTTCATGTCCCTTTTGAGTCTGGGGAACAAAAAGAAGTCGCAGGGGGCTAAATCCGGTGAGTAGGGGGGGGGGGGGTTGGATAATCGATGTCATGTCGTATAGAAAAAAATATTGAACAAATCACGGAGAAAATTCTTCTATATCTTAAAAAAATTGACTACAAAGGATACCGTCAGTCAATTACTACCAAATCTAAGATGGAAAATGATGGATGCTGTAGGATTTATTGTAATTTTAATGCCTTGATGAAATATTTCACTCATTCATTACCAACAGCATTCGGATCTAAGATTGATTTGCTCCAATTTGAGGTGTGCTGGAAATGGTGTCGAAGAGATTGGTGGATTGGTGAGAAGGACTAAAGAGTTTTCAGCAAAAATGCAAGAGAGATGATATCATATTTTTTCAACGTTGAATGAATGGATCATAGTGTAGTTTTTATTGTAATTTGAGTTAATCGGAATAAGACATTCAGTTTGGACATTTTTTGTTTGTTCCTACGTGCTCTTCCTACGTATTCTTGTCCCTCTGTGCTCAGAGCCGAATCTTTCCATACGATGAACGTGATTACCCGGATGTGTAACGAGTCCAAATTTAATCGTCGGATATGATTCATTCCTCTCAAATTGTATTTCGCATTTTCGAAATATTTTCCCTCATTTTAAAGGGAACATCTCCTCATTCTCCTCTTGATCAAACGTGTGTAATTTCAGTCAGGTAATTACGTGCTCGCGCCTTTCAATCGAGTTGATTAGACGGCCAAAACTTCTTGGAAAGAAACCAGTGTATATCCGTGTTTGGGGTGAAGTTCAAGGAGAGCCCACGGGGAAGGCGATGTTCCAAATGCAGAATTTTCGAGGGAAAGGAGGGAGAGAGTAAGAGGAGGAGGGGCCTGATATTATCCGGACCGGGTTGGGAAGAAGGGGGCCTTGGAGGGGGACGCGCAACGGCGGAAAACCGAAGAGGAACATGCGTGCGTGCAGGATATGCTCGCATTTCAAGTCGAGAATTTTCATCTCCCTCCACGCATTTAACTGTGGACGATAAATGAATTTCCACGTAAACCTTCAGAAAATTTTCCTTTAAATACGTATGCATATTAACCTGACGTTTAAACTATTTATTTCATCATGAAAACAAATTCACTCCCAGAGATGCGCTTTAATACAATGATTGCGCGATTACCACAAAGCACGTCGTCTCAAAACAAGAAGGAACTTCGGCGTGGCTTCGATCATTTTTGCCGCATTCTTCTTCCTCCGACAGTTTCTCTCTCTCTCTCTCTCCCTTCGCCGTGTGAGCAAAGTGAAATTTCTTCTCCTTCATCGTTTCTGCTTGCCCTGCAGTCATTCTAGAATCAAGTCTTCAACACCTCTGCAATTAGTTCGCGACTGATTCTCAATTCACTTTTTTCTGCTCAATTCAAGTTTTCCCTGCCAAAAATTTCTCTCCCTAAGGCTCTTTGTCCCATTCTCTATCTGATTGTTCTTATTATCCTCCGTGCTCTCATCGCATCGCCATTTATGGCTTTTGAGGACACACGGATCTTTTGAGATCACTCACTTTCCTATAGGGCCATACCTGCCAACCCAGAGGTCGCGGGTTCGTTTCCCACCTATGTTTGGTTTGCCTCCAAGCAGGGCATGGGTGTTTGCAATTCTCATCGGTGTTATGTACAGGGCTTAGGTGGAAGAAGGGACTATATAGTATGGTCCCAATCTCGCCCCAAAAAAGAAATTAACTAACATAGAACCAGGCTTCTACACTGGCCGACCCCGTCTTAATCATCCCTTCATTTTCTTTCATATTTATCACCCCTAACATCAATTTCACACTAGTTGAAATATTTCATTATCCCTCATATTGTCTTACTACAATTTCAAAATGTTTAAATTGAAAAACATTGTTTTTAATGCCTCCATTCCATTTGAAGCAGTCCGAGTTTGAACTACACCGTAAGATATATAAATTTGAGCGAACAATTTATTTTCCAACAACATAATAAACGCCACTCAATTATTATGTTAACTATGGCTTTCTTAACTTTGCAAAAAATAATTTTATTTTGGGCATTTATTCCTACTCAGAATTAAAATTCACCTGGAACATTTCATTTAATTTTCTTTGCGTGCGGAATTTTTTTATAAAAATGATAACCTACTATATGTCAATTTCAGCTTTCAATAATTAACGAATAAAGGGTTCGAATCTTAGTCAAGGCAAATGATTTTTACACCCTGAAATTGTGGCATTTAAATGCACATTAGCGGATGACTCCGTTAAAAGTTACTGTTGAGGCATCTCCCGCAGTTTCTTTTGAAATTTAAAGAATAAAGGTTTCATATTTGGCAAATGTTTGATGACAAGTCACCAAAATTAGACTAATACTAGTCTACGTTTTGAACAGCCCAGATTATTTTTGCTTTTCCGACTTTCATAAACTGAAATTATTTTGTAAAGGCTTCTCCTTTCACATATATGCTTGCGTAATTGCGTCATCCCAACAATATCGCAGGCCTGATAGAATTGCGTTAGTGACGTAATTGGGTCCATTTTCATGATATGACTCCAATGATAATCAAATATCCCCATGAAATGTACCAATTTTTGAACGTGGCTCCATTAAAACCACTTACGGTACCCGTATCACATGCCCTTTGGCGAGACTACGCAACGGACCACGCTTTGCATCGCCAATGAGGAGAGGCGGATGCTGGGAGAGGACGGATGGCCTCGGGAGGTGTGGTCCCGTGGACGGGGCGACCAGCCCCTCCTGCCATGGCTCTAAACCGGGAATTAAGGCGGAGGCTCTGGCCGTAATGAAAGGAGGGATCAATGGTTGCACATACTGGAAGAGACTAAATTGATACAAATTGGCCATTTCCCCGCGCTTTAAGCTGCACGACATAATATGCGCTAAAATTTATGGACTCGCCATTGACTTTGTCGAAGATTTTAGGCTCGCGTGCTGAAAGTAATGATGGATGTTCTTTCGCGAAGCACTGGCTGTTTTGCTTGACGAATTTTTCCTTTAGTTGTCACAGTGCTTTCCAAAGTATGGCCTCAGCTTTGGTACTGGTTGGTGGGAAAAAAAACGTACTCGGAATACACACATATTTAAATAAGGCTATGGCCTTTTTAAAATGTGCGTGTACCATGCATAATATCCAAACCAATTGTAAATTCATCAGAAATTCAGTCAAAATTGTTCCATTAGCGACTCTCCTGTCGGGAATCTTTTTATGTACACACAAGGTTTGTATAAAAAGTATCGGTAACGATTTTTTTTCTGACGTGTGCGTGATGTGCTGAATTCAGACCGTGTCGGTTAAGTGTGCGCATGATTGCAGATCGTATTGACATTGATAAGATACCAGTACACATCATTATCCCTGAAAATTTAGCGATGCAAAAGACATACGCTAAACTCGTCGCGAAGGCCTTGACGGACGACCAAAAGCGGCAAGAAAAAAAAAAGAAATACGGCATCGCGACAATTGCCCAACCCCTTTACTGTCCCGACTTGGCACCAGCACACTAATTCCTATTTCCAAAAGTGAAATCCTCCCTCAAAGTACACCACCATGAGACCCTAAGTACCATAAAAAAGGAGCTTACTTGCCTACCCTTAAGGCCCTTCCGGGATCTGCCTACCGGGAAGCCTCCGGTCATGGAAAAGGTGCTGGCAAAAGTGTATCGACGCTCAAGAGATGGATGTACTTTGTAGAATTTAGAGCCATTGCCGCAATATCTGAAATAAATATATTTTTTCGAAACATTTCCCAATACTTTTTAAACAAACCATGAATGTAGGATTTTTAGTGGGTCGCAAAAAATTATTCAAATAACTGGTCCCAGTTCTGCCAAGTTTGTGCAACGCTGGTCTGTAATTTTCATGTACGGTTTAAAAGAGTGAATCGCAAAAATTTGAATCTAGCTGACGAAGCGGGTTATATGGGTGATGAAAGTCGATTGATTACGCCAAAAATTTGTCTTTTTGAGGAAAAATTAAATAATTTCAAAAGTTAAAGGAGTAAATTAAGAAACTTGCAGTGAAAAGACAAATTACGAATCACCAGGTGCCCCTCCTCATTCGTTTAATATAAATATGCAACGGGAAAAATTATTCCTTCATAATAGTTTATAATTAAAGTTTTTCAATGCTGCGTTCACTAAGACTAATTTGAATTTATTTATGCCATAATTTTATGCGAGCTCTCCACCACCAAGTCGTTCGGATGGGAGGTCTTGTTATATTACCTCGTAGAAAACAAGATTTTTGCAACAGCAAGTTACGATTTCGCGGTTGCATTATTGTAGTACAATTCCCATTCTATGACCTTTTTCATTTATGTATCGTAACTGTGAGATGTAAAGACGCAGAAAACTATCAAATGTTATTGAATTCATAGAATGATAGGATTTTTTGAGAATGATCAGAGCAGTCTCTCTCCTTCAATCAATCTCTTATTTCATAAGTAACGGAAACAAATTCTATGGATTAGTAGACACGTAATTTGGTCACTGAATATAAATGCCGCTAATCAATAGAAACTTAGCCGGGATATCTCGAATCAGCAGTAGCTATGGATGTGGTGAAAACTCTTGATAATAGTAATGCTATTCGGAGAATATTTCTGAATCGTAGTTTTATCGATTAAAATAGGGGAGATCATCGATGGGATTGCAATTAAATGAAGAAAAAACGTCTTTTTAGAAGAATGGAAGATATAACAAAGAATGACCATATCTGTCGGTGGATCCTAATCTGCACGTACGACGCTACTCTGAGAGATATAAAATCAATAATTTTCGCTCTGAAAATAATATTGAAGAATGAATAAATGAGGAATGGTATCTATGGTAGCAGAAAATCTATTAGGTCTCCGTGATGAGAAACAAAGGTTTATATTTGCCCAACCGCGGTAGATTCTTGTCCGAGTAAAAATTAGTCTGGTGTGTATTCACCCCCTGCCACACATCTTAGCGGTGGCTTGTAGGGTATATGAATGAATAAAAATAAATAAATATTTTACTTCCCACAAAAAATATTTTAAACAACCTAATCTCAACCCGGAGTTTTCAGAATTTTTTAGTGGTATCTCCTCGATGTCTAATCGGGATGCTATTTGGAGAGCAAATGAGGAGGAGCACGCCGTCCATTGGATGGGACGTGGCTGCATTTCGCAAAGAGTGCGTAGGCTAATGCCGATGGCATTAGGCTGGTTTTCTCCATCCTTCCACCAATTCATGAACTTCCTACTCATGCGAAATGGTCCACTCATCTCTTACGGCGCTAATTATCTCAGCTGCCGGTCACCTCCCCTAATAAAAACCCTTGCAACCCAATCTCAATATCGTATGGAAGCGACGAAATTTCAGTAAACCTGCAACAAATTTTTTTCTTAAGATGCAAGTTATCTAAGTTTTTTATCGTGTGTGCTTATCACTATTTTTCCGCTGTGTACTTGTTCCTATTGATAATCTTTAAATATGAAAGGAAATACCAGGAGTTATTTGAATGACTGTTTGAAAAGAAAATGGGTAAAAATGATTCGATGTTTCTACGTCCCACGGCCAAGCCATTCAACCCGGCCAAAGAAAGCTTGCCGAGGAAACGTTCCTTTTGAAGAAGAGTAGTTGGAGCTTTGGGGTATTTAAAATGCTTGATTGCCATTACGAAAAAACCCGCATTAGAGCAATAGAATTATATTGAAGTAACATTTAAAATAAGTATATTTTCGTTTGAGAAAGCCAAGCACAAGTATTAATCCGTCCAACAGACAGTATAAGGAAATATTACAAAATAATCATTTCAGGTAGGTTCATTATTTTTTAGCATCGGAACCGGGAAGTTATTGTTGGATATCGAAAAAAGTCAACGTCACGTGAACTTCAAAATTAGAATAAGTGTAATATTTGATGAACTCAGACTTTCCGCGACGCATATACTAGTAGTATGTTAAAAAAATAACGCGTAACCTGAATTTTGGCGAGAATTCGGGTCAAGTGTGAATTCACGTGAATTTAACAAGAAATAATCTTTTTCCCACTTTGTATCAGTACATTTTTTGAGACTTACTCCGCAGGTCTGGAAAGAGACTCAATGATAAGATAACGAAATTAATGTGGTTTCAAAAATTATGAAGACGTGCTTTAAATGTGAAAGAATAACCTGGAGCAGTTGGGACTATTGCAACTATTGAATTCTGGATAAAAGTAAACGATGAAGTCAGATACTTAAAAAATTGAATTGCTTTTAATAGAAGATTTTAAAAAGAGGAATCATCCGATGGCAAGGCAAATGAGTAAAGATGTAGGGAAATGCCAAGCGAACATTGAATATAGAGTGTACGATAGTTTCTTGCCACCAAGAAAATTGGTCGTTGGCACGAGGAGGCTTTCGAGATATTGCATGGAGAAGGAAGGAACCAATAAAAACGACAAAAAGAAAAATAAACAAAGACGTTAAATGCGTAGTCAGGGGGGGGAGGGGAATAGGTGTTCATAGAGATATATTCGAAGACAAATGATGCCGAAGAAACTGAGAAGCAGCTGAAGACAGTGCTAGGGAAGAGGGAGGAGGTCGTCGGCAGGGAGGGGATGTCGTCGACAAAGTGCGATGGAGAGGGAAAATATTAGGCATATTGGACGGAATGAAATTATGTCGAAAGAATTTGCTCAAAAATGGATAAAAATAATGCGTATTTCTATGTCAGTTTAGTGTTATGCTACTGGGACTTATTGGGTGAAAGGGGGCTTTAAAATCAGTGCTTAGTCCTTGATTCTCTCAAAAATCCAACTTGTAATTTACTGCTAACTCCTAGTAGCTAACTTATGATAAAAATAAAACATATTAAAATCACAAAAAAATGGCGCTATTGCGTATATTTAGTCTATATGTGTTCATTATGCAAACTTAGAAAAATGAAAAATTATTTAAAAAATATTTTCTCCTCCAATGTTGGTATATTCTCATTTGAGTGGCTTCCAAATACGCACTCATTGTGTCCACTTCTTTGTGTTCGAAGCAATTTGTCTTTTATGCGTAGTGACGGAATATTTATAGCCTTTTCTAATATTTCCACGTTGCCATTGGCTTTGAGTGTGTTCTAGTAAGCCAATGCTGATGAGAAAAAAGACAGGGTGATTGCAGGAAACCACTCTGTGATGACCGTCGTCGATTAAGGTAATCAAAGTAGAAATTTTCGTCGGTCACCTGAACAGTCACCGTAAAATCTCCATTATCCTGAAATAAAATTTCAGCACTGCACTTTGATTTTTTCACATTTACAGCCGTGTGCTGTCGTATTAATTTTTTCACTCGGGCGTTGAAAATGAAGTTCACCCTGTCCAAGACCGAGTCTAAATTGGCCCAGCCGCTGGATGAATGAATTCTCGGCAAACCCGACCCCCCAGAATGTATTCCATATTGTCCGGGAAAGGGTCGAAGAGAGGGATTCTGATGAGATGAGATGGGATGCGGTGGGCTGGATGGCCGTTGTGGGGAGGGGAAAGAGAGTCCCGTAGGCGGGGAAAATGAGAGGTTTGGTCCGAGTGGCCGCAATACCTTCGGCCCGTGTGTGGTGGGGAAGATTCACTGCCGTTCCCTCTTCCGGGGCGTGTGGGCGGGGGGTTGTGCCGCCGCCGTGCGGGGGTGTCGGAGGCCGGCGGGCGCACATGGCCCCCGTGGTCCCATTGCCTCGCGACCCCAGTCACAGAAGCAGAACACCCCTCCCTCCCCCCTCCCTCCCCCCTCCACCCACCTGTTCTCGAGGGGGTGGAGGGATAAGTGAATGAAATTGGGGAGAGAATAAATGGATATATCATTTAAACCTCCAGTGAGCAGAGAAAGAGAGCGATGGCAAAATAATCTCAGTCTCCCATTTGAAACAAAAAAAGGTTTATTCATCGACACATCTCTAGGAATTACGCCCTAGGTACTCGAGGGGTCGCTACTTTTTCCTGCTGTCATGTACAAGCACCTCGTTTTCTTTCGAGTATGAATCAGTTTCTATTCACGTCTCTGTTTGTTTCTGTTATTATGACTGAATTAATGGGAATTTATGTTTCATTCTTTGTGCATTTCATCCTTTGGATCAAGATTCTTCTCATTCCCGTTTCTAGGATTTATACTGGAAGCCACTGTACTGGATTATCGGCACCTGGTTTTTTGTACTAAGCACCTAATTCTGGAAAAACACGTAAGTTTTTTGATAAAATATATTTTGAAAATTGGGAAACCCACATAACATGTTACGAAAAAGGCATTAAATTTCGAAAATACATATTTAATCTGAATGGCATGAAGACAAGTGTAATGGGAAGGATCAATCAATTTTATAAATCGAATATCATGTTCCAAAATATAAAAAATATGAAAACCAGCTTCGGCGGAAATATAAAAAATAAAATTTTTACATTTTCAAGTGAGAACGTGAGCATTTAAAGTTGGGCCAGAGCTGTTACCGCGCCTACTCTGCGCAACGTAATTCCATTCGCTGACGCCTCCGTGGCGTATTATATGACAGCAGGAAGATGAGCTTCGCGTATAAACGGACATGTGAATCTTTTGCCCATTTTTACGGCCAACATAAATGTAAAAAAAACGAAGACTTTTCATGAGTTAATTACAGGGCTTTACCACCCGTCGCCTTATCGTCATTCTGCTGAAGCCAGGTGGAAAAACATTACTACTGGCCTAAATTTGATTTCCATGAAACTAGTTGTTAATAGCTTCATTAAGACCCATCAAATTTAATATTCGTTACTTCTACTCCTGTTGTAGATAATTATTGGGACAAGGCAAAGGACCAGCGTGAAATTGAGAAGAGAAATGTCTAAGTATGTACCCTAATAACATTCTCTGGTATTCCCGCAGATATATGCCTACACCGTAAATATATATATATATATATACATACCCACATACTTATATCAGCTGTAGCGGTGACAGACTTCAGTAATTTGTTTTGGAAATAAATTATGCAAATAGAGTGAATACGTATCGCTAGCAATTTATCCTCACTACGTGTTTCAATGTTAGCAAACATGATTATGAGGTACAAAATGCACCTTGTAAGACCATCTCACGTAGTCACATATCACGTACTTGTTCAAGGATAGCGAAAGCGTTAGCAAAAATGAAAGCTAATAAATAATTCGCCTGGCGCATTCATTTTTAGGAATAGCAATGATGGCGGTGGCTCGAGCATTCCTTCTTCCCATTCCTCAAAAAGTCCCCAATTTTCTTTCCGGTTAAGCATATCGTTCCGAACCTGATAATCAGAGAATAGCATTGGTCAGCGAGGCAAATGCTCGATCACGTCGAAATACGGATTTTTGTGTTTTCTAACGCTTACACCGTGTACTGATGCCTGTCGGAAAAATCTGTTTCACATGGATTTATAATTTTAAAATTATTAACAATTGTGCCTTCCTGTTCTTCCGGCGATTAGCTCTGTTCTAACTAAAAGCAACCTCCGATTCTGTAAGATAATCCATAAGATCTTTTGCCGCTTCTTACCTTGAGATACTCGAGGCGGAAATGATCCGGGTAGGGACCAGCGAATAACCATGTCCGCGGAAAAATGCTAGCAAGAGCTACCATTGGCCCTATTCCTGATGATGAAGGCT